>NC_088169.1:52135800-52812050 GCF_028769735.1 Zonotrichia leucophrys gambelii
ATGCAGGTGCTGGAGATCCTAAACAATGGATGAATACTAGAGTCCCTGCAATAAGTCCCTTCTGATTTTGGGAGAATTTCCAATATCTAGGCAAGATTTACTTTTTTTTTCTCCCCAAAGTAGGCATAGTTTTTAATCCTGCAAGCATTTGCAGTCATTGTACAGATTGCCCAACTGCTCTCCTATTCAAACCAGGGGGATCTTTTACTCAAGTGTGTGCAAATTGCAGTATTTGAAAATACAGGGAGGCATCAAGAGAAAAGGGCTAGTTTGTATGATTTAATGTTTTTTTATCTACCATATCCTGAATAATAATAGTAATAGTAATAGTAATAATAATAACAATAATAATAATAGATATTAGTAAAGATGTGAAATTACTGCTTTTTAAAAGAAAATAAAGTAAAAGCTGGATAATACTTTGGGTTTTTTCCAACAAAAGATTGCATAGTAATTAGAATTAGTATTAGAATTCTAGCAGATGCATTAGTGTCCAGTTATGCAAAATGTTGCTTGTTCATATGGCATCCTTCAATTTTCACTGGATCCTGTATAAGAAATACTGTGGTATCCTGCCATGCAGAATAAGACAGAAACTAATTTCATCCCAAGATCCAAGTATTTATATACTTATATCCACCTTTCTTTGGGCAAGCACTTGGGCATGTCTGTCATGGAAGGTTGTTAGAGTAGTTCACAATAAAGACAAATACTGAGCTTAAGATTTAAGAAGCAAGTAGCGTGGACAGACTTATTCCTCCACTCTCTTTGTATGGCTGTGTAAATGGCCATGGGACATGTGAGCATGGCTGCAGGTGTAACATGGTGGGTAGTTCATCGTTTTGGAAAGACTGAACTCCAGTCCCTGGGGTACTGGGTATTTTGGTGTCTGTGGGTAATGAACAGTGGTTTGAATTTAAGACTCCACATGCTTTGCAGGGTGTCCAGACAAGCAAGCAGTAGGTTCATGTTCATTTTTATATTGCTTTTTTCTTGGAAAAACCAATAAGGGAGTGGGTTTTATCTAAAAGTTTTTCAGCCTGGAGAAGAAATGGCTCCATGGAGACTTTGTTGTGGCCTTTCACTGCTTATACAGAGATTAAAAGAAAGACAAGAGAGAGACTTTTTACAAAGGGCTAAGACTTTTGCCTACAGGACAGGAACAGTGATTTCAAAGAGGTTTAAATTGCCCATAAGGAAGAAATTTCTTATTATGAGCATGGTGAGACACTGGAACAGGTTTTTCAGAGAGGTTGTGGGTGCCTCATTCCTGGAAGTATTCTAGACCAGGTTGGATGGGGCTTTGAGCAGCCTGGTCTAGTGAAAGGTGTTCCTGCATTTGGCAGGGGCTTGGAACTCCATGATCTTCGGGGATCCCTCCCTCTATGGTTCTGTGAAATTCTGTTTGATCATTTAAAAGAGGAACATCTTTTAACATCTTTTAACATCTTTTAGGAACATCACAGAGTATCTCTCTGCTAGAGAGTCATCAGGACTCCCAGAAATACTTATTCAGTGTCCAGGAAAGCTTCAGTTGTATTCCTGCCCAAAGTGTGGTGCTGCTGTTCACAGCAAGGGGGGAATTAAGATCCAAATCTTTTAAGCCATTTTACATCTTCTTTCAATTTACAAAATTTTCACTTTAGGCACATAATGCTAAGGACAGACTACCTAGCATCAGGTGGCAATTCCACTTCAGTGAGCAGTGACTGTGTTAAGTTTAACGTCAGTTTTGAGTACAGTGTCATTGCAAAACCTAAGTTCCTTCTGAGGAGTTACTGAAACTTATTTTTTGTATCAAAATAAGTAATGAAAAGACATAGAGAGATTCTGGAACCCTAGCTTGTCTTTTAGTGAGTCTTCTACCTTCCCACTTTAGAGCTTTTATTACTGCTGTACTAAAGGGCTTACAGGAAAAAAAAGTGTCTTGTAATTGCTACACTAGTTACCTACACAAACCTAATTAAAAATCTTTAAGACATCTTAACCAGGACCTAAATTGCACTTCACCAGTATTTAAGTGGTGTATGGTGTTGTTGGAAGACCTCTATCTGAAAGTTAATATCATCATATGGAATGGAATGTTATCATGCTTGCAGACTGATAGAACTCCTTGGAAACCTGAAGGGATCATGTTGTGTTGTGTGTAACTAAGTTAAATATTGCTAATTAAATTCCTAATCAATAATTCTTCATCACTGAATCCTGAGTCTAAGGCAGCTTTCTTAAAGCTTCCTTCAATCAAATGTATGTTAAAAAAAGCAAATTTCTAATTAGATGCAGAATAAGATTAAAACAGTATTTCGAACAAAAGAGAACATAGCTTTTTCTTTGATGTTCATTTAAGGAGTAATATCTCTTGATAACTGTTTGACCATATTCAAGGAATTTGATGCCTGTACCTTTGTTTTCTAAGAATTATGATGTCATTTAGGATCAAAGAAAAATAGAAATCTGATTCTTTTTTGAAGTTGCTGTTGTGCAATATCAATTCTGGCTTCTAATGATATTCAAGTGCACAGTGAGATCTACTACTCTAATAACCCACATATAATATCCTTCCTAAGAACTACGTGACAAAAGGCATTTGTAATTATATTTACTTCTGAAAGATTATGGTTTATAGTTAAACCAAGAGAGGCATCCTGTCATTTTCAGAACCCGTTAAATGTGACAGAATCTATTTTTCTGCCAACTTGTGAAGACCAGGCAGAGAGCAAATTTGCTGTGGTCAGCTAAGTGTAACCACTGAGCAGGAAAGTGAATTTAATAATGCATTATTGTTCTTCACTGAAGGTGAACTGTTACAGTGCCTTTGTTATAGCAGACTTTGCCTCTTGCTTAGGTTTCCAGATGCTGTGCAGATTACCTGATTAAAATCTCTAATGCATGATAAAATGTTCCATGTATGCTTTTATATTAACATAAATGCATCAGTTTTTGAGGACTGTGACACTAAAGCTAATTGGAAATATTTACTACTCCATTATATGATGCATATTACAAATAAGGATTTATTATGTGTAGAACAAATGATAAGCCACTGGAATTCACAAGGCTTATAACTGCACTATGGTTTTGGGGGGGTTAAAATAATGAGAACAAATCTCAAGAGGTTTATGGCAGTACCTCAGACTCCTGAGCTGGTCTTGGACGTTGGTCTTGTGTTTTCGTTTTTACTTCACACAGTAATTCAACCAAAATTCCTCCTGGCCAAATTATGTTCTTGGCTGTATCCTGTCATCATTTCAGCCCTTTCAGCTCTTTATGTTTTACAGCTTCCTCCTGCTTTTCTTTAAATTCTGCCTTTTTTTGGTTATCCTACCAACTTCCAATTAAAATGTAATGCATGATAATTTGTTTATCACTGGCAAGCTGAATTCTCTTTTTTTTGTTGTTTAAAATTCTGTGATTTTGTAACATTTCAATGTTACAAAAATTTTTTTGAGGGAAGAAGCGCACATTCTATGTACAGACCTGAGGTTCAGCTCTCCAATCTGTCACTGTCACCCCTCTGTCAGTGTTTTTGTGACCTGTTCAAGTCACGTCTTCATCTGTCGCATCCAATTCTGTACTAGTGAGAAATTTACTTAATCATTTTCTTAAAATTGGTGAGCTTCACATGGAGGGCATTAAGAGTAAAGCATAGTTTTATGTGCATGCAAATGAACCGTCAGCATAGCAGGAGCCGTGCTCAGCCCAGGCTGAGCAGTGGAGTTCAGGTTTATGGGAACAGGGCTTTGGCAGAATGGTGCAAGAGAGAATCCCAGAGCCCACACCTGTTGTACATTTAACTCAAGTGAAGCTGCAGTAATTCATGCCAGCAAAAGAAACCCCCTCTTTCTTTTTTTTCCTTAAGAGCCATTGAACACAGTTCTGTATTGCTCCCCATTTAACTTCTTTAAAGGACCTACGTGTATTTATTAATGTATCGACATTCATAGTTATGTGTTGTGTTCAGGAGAGTCAATGTTGAGGATTCCTTCCTTGACTCAGGGAATAAGATTGCTATTACTTGCTTTCTGAGGTGTATCTACATCTTGAAAAATGAAGTTGAGAATCAGAAGTGATAAGCAACGTCCCTCATGACGAGAGATCTTGTCTTCCACAGGGAGAGAGGGAGAGCTGGATCAGAGATTCCTACTAATTGTGTAAACTACAGTTGTGAACAGCCAGCTTTATTGGAAAGAAGGAGGGGGAGGGTGGTTTTTTTTTTACCTTTGTCATATGTGTGAGTAAAACAATGGGCCAAACAGAGCAGAGGCTCAGGAGACTGAAGGGAGGGTGGGTTAATATAAGGAGCAATTGGATTAGAATTGGACTTTGGCAGGGAATGGTGGATGAGAAGCTGATAGATTTTGACTTGTTATTAAATCAAAATAAGGAAATAGATAATTTCATAGTAGAATCAGCTTTTCTTTCTGTATAGCCTTTTATCTATTTTTCTTTTCAGCAGAATATTTGTAAAATGGATTTTATTCCTCATAAAGGACTGGACAACTTTAAAGGACTTAGAGGAGAAAAGAATTGTCGGATAATTGTTAAACTGGGAGGTCTAATTACCTCCACAGTTAATTAAAACTCTTTAACTGCCCTCTTGGTGTGACAATGATACTTTCTCCTTTCTAAATGAAAGTGTAAAGGTTAAACAAAGCAGCAATCTAGCAAACAGCCTACTAGAATTTGTAATCTGACCCTGAGATCTACTGTTTACTTTGCAGAAATTACAGTCCTGGAGTGTAAAACAGGTGCAGAACACTTGATACCGTTGCCCACTGTTATACAAATGACTTGCTTTTTACTAGGCACCTAGAATTTCCTGCATTTCCTGAAAAACTCCAGACACCCTAGATTAACAAAGTGGAAAAACTCAGTCTGTTTCTTGACCGTGACCTTGGCAGTGAGACAAAAGGAGATTGGCAATCTAGTGTATTTGCTGTACACAGAAAAAAAGGCTCACCCTGTAGATAGAGCTAAAATGCCTCAAACAATTGTTAATGTTATCACTAGTAATAGCAGCATTTCAGCTCTTCATAACCTAGGAAAAGTAGATATTTATTTTGCCAAAGCTACATTATATTTCAACTCCTCTTTCTTTCTTTCTTTCTTTCTTTCTTTCTTTCTTTCTTTCTTTCTTTCTTTCTTTCTTTCTTTCTTTCTTTCTTTCTTTCTTTTCTTTCTTCTTTCTTTCTTTCTTTCTTTCTTTCTTCTTTTCTTTCTTTCTTCTTCTTCTTTCTTTCTTCCTCCTTCTTCCTCTTCCTTCTTCCTCTTCTTCCTTCCTTCCTTCCCTTCTTCCTTCGCCATTCTTCCTTCTTCGCACTTCTCTTCTCTTCGCACTTCCTTCGCATTCCTTCCTTTCCTTCCTTCCTCTTCTTCCGCCACTTTCCGATTCCTTCCTTCTTCTTCCTTCTCCTTCCCTTCCTTCCTTCTTCCTCCTTCCTTCCTTCCCCTTCCTTTTCCTCCTTCCACTTCTCCGCATTCCTTCCCACTTCTTCCGCCACTTCCTTCCGCACTTCCTTCCGCCACTTCCTTCGCACTTCTCTTCGCCATTCCTTCCTTCCTTCGCCACTTCCGCACTTCCGCCATTCCGCACTTCCGCCACTTCCGCACTTCCTTCCGCACTTCCTTCCTCCTTCCTTCGCCACTTCCTTCCTTCCTTCCGCCACTTCCTTCCTTCCGCCACTTCCTTCCGCCACTTCCTTCCTTCCGCCACTTCCTTCCGCCACTTCCTTCCGCCACTTCCTTCCTTCCGCCACTTCCTTCCTTCCTTTTCAAAATGAGTATTAGATGTCATTTTGCAAATAATATGGACTATCCTTTTCCCACATTTCTTTCAGCTGAGCTTATTTCTAACCACTGCAACAGTTGGAAAATTAGTACTAAATTATTGGGTATTGGACATCTCTGAGCACAGAAAGTTCTGGATGCACTGCAGGAGCTCTCAGGATATGCCTTGTGATAGAAGGGTGCATATTATTGATCATCTTAATAGGAGATACCTATGGCAGTGAGCATATATGAAATCTATAATCTTGGGTCAGGTTAAGGGTGCATATATGAAATTAGAAATTCTTCTGGCCAGTGTACTTACTCACTTTTTTTCTCAACAATGAAGAGTCAGACTTCCTGCAACCAATGACTTATATCATGAGAAAAGATGTGGTACTGTTGAAATGGAGGATTTTTTTTAAAAACCCACCTGTATAGCAAAGGCTTGTTTCAAGAGGTTATCTTACATGTAGTTCTGGTTAAAGCCAGCCTCCCACATGCCTCTTCTATGCTAAGAATTTTTAGGAAAAGTTCTGCACTGTAAGTTTAGCCCTATCTGAGTACTGAACATAGATTTATGCAGTGTTTTCTCCCCTGTGTCTATTGTGTCTGCCTTCTAGTTTTTCTGACATGAGGATCTGCATCTGGCACCTTTTTATCTGTGATTAATAAAAAAGGGGATTTAAATCTTTGTTCAACAAACATGTACTGAAATACAGACTTTTTCTGAGTGAAAACTTACGTTTTCATCTGCGTGCAATTTTTTCAGTTCAAACAAACTAGCTACATATGTTCAGTTTGCAGCAGTCTGATTTGTGAGAGTGAAAGCATGTCCATTTTCCATTGTATAAACTCATAAAAATACAACTTCAATGACTTTTTAGCTGCATTTTCAATGCACGTCACTCCTTTGTTACATAGCAAAGCCTCCATGTAACAGGCCATAAATTCTGCTAAATAAAAGAGATCTAGGGAGTGAGCTTAAGCACTGAATCCTTGATTGTCCAGACTGCTTAATTGTTAGCTTTTAGCCTGGCTGTTTTGACTGCTACAATTAGCTCCCTCCACAACACATCTGCTCTAGAAAGTACTAGCACTAAATAATGTGGGCACAAGAAAATCTTCGCAGCATGGTCAGAGATCAAATTGCAGCCCTTTTGTTTAGCGTTGCCACATCCAAACACAAGGGAATAATATTTGTTTCAGGAAAGGATATCGAGCCTTGACTTTATTAACAGAACATTTTATTTACAGCAAAATGGTATCTATGATCCTGTTACCTTTACCTTGCAGTCCTGACTTTGCTTTCATTTAGTATCAAAAATATTTAAGACCCATATTGCAAATCTGTGCACTCCTTTTCTTTATACAACTTCTGATTTCAAGTAATTTGATTTATTTAAAATCAAAGTTTTCTAACCATGTACTATTCCACATTTTCCAGACTTTCAGTGGATTTATTACAAAACATTTGGCTGGGGCTTGTTAATTCATTTCACCTTAAGAGTCCTGCCTCATTATACTTGCACATTAGCACTGCAGATATTCTCTTCTACCCAATTATTACCCATTAGAAAACAGTTGCTGAAACCAGTCAATAGCTTTTCCACCCAAACTTGCACTAAAAATAGAGTAATAGAATCATAGAATTACAGAATGGCTTGGGTTAGAAGGGACCTTAAAGATACCTCATTGCAGCTCCCCTGCCATGGCCTGGATACCTTTCATAGACCACATTGCTCAGTACCCTGTCCAGCCTGGCCTTGAAGCTAAGAAGTGGAATTTGTGTTTTCCTACTTTATCTTTGGTGAGTCCTTAGCCCAGTTTTTATCCCCAGGCTGCGCTTGATGCATTTCTGCAAATTGTCAATCGGATTTTCTGTTTCAGCTGTTGGCTGGGAGGGGGCGTATTAAAAATAAAGGAACGTTGGCAGAGAAACTGAATAAATGAGTTCCTTGGTTACCTGTTTTTAAACAGAAATCAGTTCTGAACTTTTGTTCTGTTTTTCATTAGAAATAGGGCACAGAATGCTTTCCTGTTGTTCTCTTAGACACCGTGTTTTACTTTAACTATTGTAACTTTTGAGGTTAAAGATTCAAGGTAACATATTAATAATGTACTCTGAAAAAAGAATGAATAGAGATAATTCTTTTGCTTGAAGTCAATATTTGTTTTAAACAATAATTGGGTTAGAACTTATTTGTAAAGATCAATAAATGACGTTCTACTTTATCTAATGGACATAAAAATAAGAAATATTGTCTAACTGACATATAAAATCCATACATCTCAAAATTATTGGAAAGCTATAATCTACAGTGCCCTAGTTGTATAAAACTGCCTCATTGTTTTCTTTCCACTTTCACTACTCCACTTTTTCCTTTCCTACAGAATTGTGGTGCAAGTCTTCCTTAGACTGTCATCCCATAGTTTGTATGATAAACCCCTAAGTAGCACTGTCCTTGCTTCTGGGAGCTGAATTATGTGCCAGTGCTTCTGAGCACTGATTGAAATGATATAACATTGTAAATAAATAGATACAACTTGATCCCATATATTTAGTGAGTATAAATAGGTGTGACTAAGAGTGAAATTCATAGGTGAAATGCAAAAGTATGATGAGCAGTATTTAATTGCAAATACCTAAAGAGACAAAAGCACCTTTTGGGTTTGTCCTAAGCATTTCCAGAGTAATTACAACATCTCAGAATTCTCATACAGCTTTTGGGGGGTTTGGAGGTTTTTTGTTCCTCTTTTCTCTTTTGGATTATTTAGCATTAAGTTTTTATAATTAAAATCTTAGCAAAAGAAGATGAGGGTGCTTTCATTTGTAACCAGTTTTATTAAATTTACTTGATTCAATTTAAAAGATAAAGCTGGTTGGCTAATAAAATTTTCAGTTTAATTTGTGCACTAAGTAGTAACAGGTAGGAAAGAATTACGTAAAATTTTAATTGGAATTTACAGAGGGAATGAGGATTTAGTCAAATTAACATTGGGTTAACCTAAAATGAGTCTGATTATTTTTAAATATTAAAAGCATTCATTTTCAAAGCACTGCTTTAAAAAATGATAACTATCTTAATTAATTTAAATGAAAAATTGATTGTAAAGAAACCACCAAACCGTGCAAGAGTTGTCTTCAAAACAGCAAAACAAAATCAAATCATTGTTTATGCATTTGTTTCTTCCAATTTATTTAGTCAACTGAACACATTAACTGAATTAACAAAGAAATTTCCCTGTTTCTTTCCTTATCCTTCAGTGCAGAAACAAAAAAAAGAAAGAGTTCATAGCTACACACTTTTTAAATTGCAAGGTTTTTTTATATTCAGAGATATTTCAGCATGGTCATCTTTCCTAAGCTGTACACTTTTTCCCCCACAGCTACAATCCCAGGTTAGTGGGGAACATCAAATGTTGACTCTGCAGGAGTGTTAAGTGCTAGTATGAGTTCCTTCATTGTGCTTTGAATAAGGTATTAGAATTTAGTTCTTGAGTGGGAGGAGAAAAGTGGAAGAGGAATTGGAATATTTACCATGTTGGAACCAGAAAGCAATTTTTTTTTGCTATTTTTCTCAATGTGCTGAGTTCCTGTTACATTTACTGAATACTTAAATGAAGAGAAAAATGAGCAGAAGCTTTTAAAGCAGATGATGCCAGTCATGTTTTTCTTTTGATTTGGCTTGCATTTTATGTGGTTTGTTCTTTCAGTTATTGTATGTTTAGCCAACCATCAGCCCCATCCTGAAAGTCAACAATAATAAAAATGTAAATCATCATCAAAAGCATGCCTTGCAGTGAGAGAACATTTCTAAGATTGTTTATCAGCTGTTCATTTTCTCCTGTCAGATGTTGAAATCTTTTACTTCCCATCATATTGCACAGAAATGCAGTTTTACTGATAGTGTCTACTTGTAGCTAAGCTGTGAAAAAGTCAAAATTTCATTTTGTAAGAGCAGTTATCACACAGACTACTGCAGACCTAGGTTATTGGTCCTTATTTAGCAAGCTCACAGATAAGATGTCTAATTTCCTGGCCAACCTTTTTGTATGTGTGAGTGTGTATGTGTGTGTAAGAGTGTGTATATGTGTGTGTGGGCCCATTAAAATATATAAGATTAATAAAAAATACCCAATAAAAATACCCTATTTCACTTGCATTATGCAGGTAGAGAAATAATGTAAATACTGGCCATGAAGTCACTTTTAAAAAATAATATTTGAATTATTAAATTAACTGTTGATGCTATAATACAGCATTTTAAAATTAGTAATATGAGACATAGAGACTACCTGACTTAACATTAGGCACAATTCAATACATCCTCAATCAAGTTCTTCAGCTGTTGATTTAAGTTTGAAAAATTTCCATTCCAAAATTAGAACTGTTCTAGAAAAATTGAGAGAAAAAGATATGTTAACCATTTTAATACAGAATTTTGTAATAGAAAATGTTCAATAAAACAGAGGTTTGTCTACTGTCTTTCCACAGATGACTTCTCTGGTATATTGAAATAATACTTTTATTTTCAGCTAAAAGAAACCTGTACCAATTTTTTTTCTCAATCTTAAACATACTAAAATACCAAAGTAGTGGATAGTAGAAGATTATGTATTTAGCAGTAAGCTTGGTCAGGCATAGTGAAGGAATGGTTAAAAGACCTGTTTAATGTATCTGAGAGAAAAGTCTGAAGTCACGAATCATTATTTTAAGAATTCTTTCTGTAAATGTTTTTTACATAACACATGAACAGCTTCTTAGTTGCCTTTATGCGGGGTATGTTTTTTTTCTTTTCCACTTAGTTTCTAGCTCATACTTGTCAAAGAAATGCAGCCACACTAATGAAGTTGTTAGAAATGTAGGAGAATGACTTATTAGTGGAACAGTAGAACAGGGAGTGCTAGGTTTGATTCCAGCTTTTTTTTTATTTTTCTTCTGAAAGCAGAATTATGAAAACAGAATTTCATAGAAAAATTGCAGGTCTATTAAATAGCTTCTACTTCCATCATGTACTTTTCTGTTCACTATAGTGTACATAGAAGAGAAAGTATTTTCTATCATGCACCTCGGATATATGCTATGATTTCAGCTGCAGTTGCAGCTAACACAAGTGGAAGAATAATTTTGTGAATGGTTTTCTCTGCACTTCCTAAAATTTTCTTTAAATTTGTACTCCCTTCTTAGCACAGCAAAATGAAACCTTGATTAATGTTAATACCCAACTCATTTAATAATACAAATAAGGATCCATAAATATAATAATTACTACAGACATTAAATGCCAGTTAAAAAATATAGATAGCTACTATATTGCTAGGATAGATGAAAACAGATATAGTCATACCTGATTTCCAAGACCTTTTCCCCAAATCTACATTCTAGCATTTTCTTTTTATGCTTCAATGAGTTGCTCTCCATAATTGGACAATTATCTCTAGAGCACTTCTTTATGTGTTTATTAAAGATTGTCTAACTCATTTCCTGTTGACACAAAATTGTTTGAATGGCAAAGGAACTTTTATAAATAACTGACATCCAAGAACATGAGGGGAACTGTTTAAGTGGGTCATTTGCTTGTGTACTTCCATAAGGAATTTTTAAACTGTAATCTTTACTTGAACTGAGATACTATTGTGCAGTGCTTTAATTCCTTTAAGAATAACATTCATTTTAGTGCATTTTAAACGTCTGAACTCTGTAAGCATTATCTGTACCCATGAACATCTGTCTAAAATGGCTTAATTCCAGTGATACTGCAGAAGTTAAAGTTCAGTTGGTGATTTTGTCTATTGTTTAGCTAATAACAATTTTTTAAGGTCTGAACTACTATTGCTGTCTTTCAGTCTCTCTCTCTGTTCTCATTTTCTTTTTGGGAAGGAGAATAAAAGAAACCCCAAACCCACAATTCAACAGTATTGAATAAAGTGCTCTAAGCCCTCTACACAACACTAAATATAAAATGAGAATTAGAAATCATATGAATTCCATATATACTCTTTCAAACTTGAACATCTTAGTTATTAACTAATCCCAATTTCAGCTTTGGTGAGCTCATTTTAAAAGAAGTACCCTTTATCTCATGATGTAAATTCAATAGCTGTTGTCAGGTCTATTAAATAGAGTATTATTTTATTTACCCCACAGCTGATAACAGAGTCACACAATTCACTCCAGACTGGTCCTCCCATAAGTTATAGCTATGATGTCTCCAAAGGGATAAAAGAAGTCATATCCTCTACTTCTCAACTTATTTTCATCATTACATATATTCTTACGCTATAATAAATCACATGAAATACTTCTTGTAGGTACAGGGCTCAAGGAGTATCTTCCAGGCTTGATATTTATTTCAGCTCCAGAGATATGTCTGAGCCTTGCTGAATGAGGCTCTGTGTTGTACACTAATATAACAGTGTTTAGACATGTTTGAAGTTTTAAGAAATGTAGTTAAGTAACCCAAATCTAATCATGCTACATGTATTGTCTCAAGCATGCATAGGTTTTGTGTGAAATGCAGCATCCAGAATATTATTGCTTCCTAAGCTGTGAGAGGAAAGTGAACATCCTGAAAGCCTGACCTCACCGTATGACATGGGAGAGGAAAAATACTCATCTTCTTATGCAATTACAGAGCCCTGTGCAGCACAACCCCTGACTACTACAAGCAGTTTGTAGCCCATACCTAACCAGATGGTGAGCTATCCTGCTTGAGAAATACTCTCTGGTGAATGGTGGGACTGATTCTGTTCTCATTGATTACACATTTCCTCAGTCCAGAACACAGTAGCCTTGGTTTTGGTTTTCCTTTAATTTCTATCCATTTTTTTTTATTCTGCAAGGGAAAAAGAGACTAAAAGAAAGGAGTTATGAAGTAAATAGATGTTGAAAAGTAGGATTAAATTTAGAAGAAGATGCTCAGCACCCACATAACATCTCTGTCTCACCAAAGACTTATGATGACAGGTTTGGAGGTCTTGGAAAAAAGCACATCTTGGAAAGCAGCCATATTTTGGCTTAATATCTGTGCATGTGATTACTTAATTTCTAGATTGGCTGCATGCTTCCATCATTCTCTTCCTTACCTTGATGTAAAGATATGATGTGATATGGTGCTCCTTCAGATTCTCCACCTTTCAAACTAGCATTGAAGTGGCATCTGTATCACTTTAGTTCAGTCTAAACATGCAGGGTTACATAGAGAGTGAGTAGAGCACAAAACAGACTTTCACAAGCTGCTGTATGCCTTCAAACCCAATCTTTTCAACCAATTTATTTGGTTTTCCCCATGAAATTAGCCTGTAGGTTTTGAAAAATGTTTTATGACTGGTGACTGCAAAAATAGACCTGAGGAACCTTGTGTGATGTGAGGGAGCTTGGCAGACCTGTTCTGTTTCTTCAGTGCAGGATGACATGGTTTATTGTCACATGGATTGGACCATAGACAGAGAGTAGTGGAATGGCTCAGGAAAAATAATAGTGAAAGGACAGGAGGACATGGACAGAAACTGAAACAGAGGAAATCACATTGCAATGTATGAGAAGACTTTTTAGCCTTGAGGAGGTTGAGGAGAGGCAGTAGAGTCTCTCCAAGGCACTACTTAAAAGCCAGCTGGACAGTCATGAGTTGGGCTGGACTAGGGGGTCTTCAGAGGCTTCTTCTAGCCTCAACTGCCCTACCCTGTAAAATGGTAAGGAAATGTTATCAGTAATTAATGGAAGTAAACATGTCAAAGGTTTTCCTCTGCTGTTTTTCAGCTATAACATGACCTGAAGAGAAGTAGTGAATAAATGACATGCTTGCTTCATTTTATTGTGTTCTTGTGGGAGAAGAAAAATACAACCCCTGAGATATATATATATATATATATATATATATCTGAGAATATATTTATTCTAGTATTTTCATATTCCCAAACACTCAGGTCTTATTTGGGTATTTGTATGCCATGGTTTGCTCTCTGTTCAAGTATAGGAATCATAGAATTCCTTTTATATAACATTTTATATATATATATATCTGATAATGCAGACCATTTCTATTTTCAAAAGCTTTTAGTAGAAGACTTTTTTATTACCATTACTTGTTATTTTTAAAATAAAATTCCCTAAAGAAAAGCCCCCTTAGAAAATTAGTTGTAGTTGTAGAAAATTAGTTATTAGTTATTTAGCTATCCTGGCAACCTCGCATACGTAGTTAGCAGTAAATGTCTTCTTTTTAGAACTCTTTGTCTTTCAGGTTTGGTTAATAGAATATCTATTTTTTACACATAACCGATTTTTCTAAAGCTGCAGAGAGTTAAAAAAGTTTGAAAATCTTAGAAAACTCTCAAATGGAAGGGTTGTCTTTAGTAGTGTTTCATAAACTTGAATGCTTTTGAGTGTAAGTCAGTATCTTCTCAAAGTAACATGGGTTTTAAACATTCAAGTCTATTAAAACTTTATCAATAAAACTAATTGGAGGCTGAAAAATTATAATTACCATTAATTTGAATAAGTACATTCAGTTTAGCTGTTCACATATAAGTCAGAAATCATAACTGCATTGCAATCAGTGTGCATATCAAAATCTCTTGCAATATTTATTTTGTTATAAATTGGCAAACACCTTTCAGAGTTTGTAATGAAACATTTTTGACATGATTTCTGACAGAGTTGTATAATTTTAGACTAGTAAGCATAAATGTGGGGAAGTGTTGGGGATTTTTTTTCTGACAAGTCGGGCCTTGGGTGGTTCTCATGAATCATCTTTCAGATGATGACTTATTTACCAACTGAACAGGAGTTATGTGTCATGTAAATAATATAGAAATAACAAGTCTGGAAGATCTGAACTCCCATTTTACCTACATTAAAACCAATAATTTTTCTGTCTGCTTGTAATTATTTTGGTATTTTCAGATCTGAGGTGTTTTTCCAGCCCTCTGCATCTGAACAGAGCATATCAGAAGTGATCTTTGAAAAGCACAACAGCACATTTTTTTACCCCAGTACTTAATCCACTTTCAGCCTTTAATTGAAAAAGGTTGGATTATTGTTTTTCATTTAAAGCTTTCATCAGCTTTTAAAATTGATAGTGCCTATATTCACAAGGGATTAAGGAAGAAAATAAGTATACATTTTCACAGCCTTTAAATCACATAATTTGCCACTGAAATTAATGTGTATCATCTTGAATTATTATTTGATCTTATATGTAAGTGCTCTGCTATTTAAAAGGAGTCTTAATAACAAATTTACCAAAGGCAGTTCAAAGCCCTTTTATCATTTTTTTTTTCATTAGTATCTCCCATTTTCATTTCATTGCTTTTGTTCCTTACCACCTTCTTCATCCAGAAAAATAAGTAACAGCCACTGTCGCTTTTGAAATGGAAAAATGGTTTCAAATCACTGGCAAAGCTTAATGACTTCTGACTGCTGAGATATGTTAATTTAAGCCAGACCAAATGTTCCTCAGCTGCAAATATTTGGTGTTGTTCACTGGGAACTGGCAAGATTTATGAGGGCCCAGTGGCAAAGGCTCTCTGCTCACATGCCTCACATTACAATTGTTTCACATGTTAGATGATAAAAGGCTGTTTGAAAAAAACAAAAAAAAGGGAAGAAGGGAAAAGAATCAACTTTTCACAGAAAATGTGTATAGGTCCAAAGAGGATGAGGGCTTAGAAAGACAGCTTTGCTTTTTTCTGTCAGTGAATCTTCTCAAAGAACCATTTAACTGCTGAATTAATGTGGTATTCTCATGCCAATCTGCATTCTTTTCACCCTCTCAAAACATCAAAATCCATGTGACTGGATGGTTCAAAGCACTGGTAATGGAGCATAGAGGACTTGTTTTTGGTGGGTTTTGTTCACTTCTAGGTGGCCAGTCCAAGCCTACTGCAAACTGATAGTGGCCAAAAGTCATTAACCTTTGGCTCTTTGGTTGTTTTTGAGAATTAAGTTAGTGAGTTCAGTTTAGTAATGAGTAGATGAGTATCTACATCAGAAAAAAACCCAGTAAGTTATTCTGATAGACACTCCTAGTAGGGGAATCTTACATGGATAGGACTGACACCAAAGTATCCTTTGCAAAAAGGCCCTGGTGTGCACGACTAGCACATCAGTAGGAAAAATCTGTGGAAACATTACCTGCCATTCTATATATTAGTTTGCAAGACTGTAAATTGGGAAGCATTCAGTCTGTAGTAATTCTACAATAACAGAAAAAAAACCCTGCAGCAGGAATGGGGCATTAGAAAATTATGTTCATAGATTTAATTTTTTCATATATGCTTAAAGGGAAAGTTTCACTTATTTCATTAAATGAAAGGAAAATGAATTTCTGACTGTCTTATATTTACCGTTTAAATTGCAAGTGACTGTGAAATTTGGGGGGTTTACACTATTTCCTGATTGCTCCAATAAGATTAGGTTTTAAAATTTCTTTTATTTTCTGAAAGCAGAGGCTGAAACTAGTAGTAACAAGTCCTGGTGTGTAGAGAAAAAAATAAATGCTTTCTCTGCTGGATTGGATCATACAACATGTCACCTAAAGCCTTTCTACTGCCAACACTTAAAATCTTTGGGGCAAATACATTTTTATTTTCTGAGTCTGTCTGAGGTTGTTATTGTAGAGAGCCTAATTGCTGCTTTCATGCAGCCAGGTAACCTTGCTGTTAGAGCTCACTGCTGCTGCTAACACTGCAGTGCTTTACCCCACTGCGTTTTCTACCCCATCCCTTCTCATATATGATACAGCAAGTTAAGTTCTTCCCAAATTCAAGGGAAGGAAGGGAACAGCAGCTTTACTTATGCTGGATGGAGTCACCCCTAAAACCAAAGAGAAATCCCACAGTGTATTTCTGTGGAAGTGCTGATGGCATCCTGTGCTGAGTGAGCATCGGTGTGAATGCATTCAAACTTTACGGTGTGGATGTTTGCAATCAGAACAGATTAACCCTGATTATACAAATCAGCTACAGTGAAGGTCTGCTAAGCACAGAAATGACTGCTCTAATGATTATAGGGTGATAACTCCTGAGCAGTGCTCAGGGTTTCCACCGAAGGCAGTGGGAGCCATGGGGGCTAAGTGCATTCCTAGGCTTTCAAACAGGAAAGAGAAATGGCTCTGCAGGGGTCAAAATGCCCTCTCGAGTGTTAAGAAAGGATAATGGTTCTCACAGATAAGAGAAGCATCTTTAAATAAATAAACTGAATTTTGGTGGTTTATTTTCGTTTAAAGTGTGGATTAAGTAAAATATAACATAAAATAGAAAATATAAAAATTATTATGTTCATATTTGCATTTAGGCTGAAACTATTGTTCCTAGGGGAAAAAAAAATGCACAATGTATTTGTGTTAAATACTCTAATTATGCTCTTCACTGGGATAAAAGGGGAAAAAAGCTGACAGCCAGCAAAAGAAACAAAAATCTAAATTCTTTCCTTGCATTAAATATGACACAGATTGTAAAAAGCAATATTTTTACCCTTGAAATGTTTGAAGTATTGACATTCTGTCCACTCAATTGTCAGCTTGTCTTTAGAGATAGAGCTTCCAGGTTCTTAGCATTTAGTAAACTGACACTGATCTCCATTCTTCTTTAAACTTGTATGCAATTCTTGGCTTAGAAAAAACCCTCCATGATACCATGAAAGGTTATTCTTGCTGTAGACACTTCAAAAATTCTGTGCTATCCTTATGGCTATTTTCCTAATCTTCCAAATTTGTAATAATAAATAAACCTTGTTAGCTTTAATTTAAGTTTCAATAGAACTTGAAAGGGGATTTAGGAACGTGTAGGCTGCTGTTGTTGGGGGTACATGTCGAAGTTGTAGCTGGAAAGAATGTCCCCAGTGCCTCAGAGCTGGTGAGGAAAAAGAAGTGGCAGGACTGACAGGGAGGCAGAGCAAAGAACTGATGGAGTGAGAGCCAGACCTGAGAGGCAAGAGCTGTCTTCTTCACAACTTCTTCCTTTAATTCAGCGGGAGTTTGTGTAAGTGATTTGGGCAGCACAAAATCAGCTACATGTATCTAAGTGTCTGGCTTTGTGTACTTAAAACCAAAGTCAGAGCCTGCCTTCCTTACCTGAGCAGAACTCTGGTCAAATTTCAATAAATGGTAGACATGAAAGCCTGAAAAAAAGACTTTTCTCCTTTTGTACCAAATAGGTGTATAAACGAAATCAGCTGCATGTTAATAAAGGTTAAAGCAAGAAGAAGTATAACAGCATAGAATAAATAGCCAAATCTTCCCAGCAGAAGCAATGGCATTGCTTGATTTCTCTGCTGTTATTCATACTGCTGTGTTTACTTTAGAGTGCTAGAGAAGTCCCTTATGATTTAAATAAAGTTTGTCATGTTTTACTTCTATCGGCATGTGAATTCTTCAAGGATAAAATATCTGCTAAATTCCTCTGTTTTCTTTCACTCCTGCTTATATGATGAAGCATGATTTGTGGTATTTAATGTAATCAGAGTATCATTAATTTTCTGCTAAAATGTTTCTGCATATGGCCATGCAAAATAAGTATCTACCATACCATCAGTTGCTTAAAGAATCAAGATGAGGATGACAGTGTTTTTCTAAAGAAGATTTCTCTGAATCTTTCCACCCACAGGCTCTGTTGAAGGCAGTAAATAGTCCATTTTTGTTAATGAAGCTTCACTCATACAGCTGGGATTGTTTAATATTTTACGAGTGTTACTTTGTTTTGCTCTCAACGATCTCAGGCAGTTAAGGATTTATGAATCGTGTTTTTCTCAGCCCATCTGCGGTTTCCTATCTTCCCTGGCCTTGAGAATATGTTTAAATTTATTAAAGCGAAGCAAAGGCTCATTATTTCAAAGGAGAGCCAAAGTGACACAGTGAATTGGTTATTAATGGAAAGGCACTGCCATAGGGCGATTGAAATTTAATGATATCCTACAAGAAAAAAATGAGGGTGTCACTTTCCAAAAAGTCATGCTAAATGCCAGCCTTTTTAAGGTCCTGCCGCTAATTTTATGCCTGCACACAGTAATGTTTTCAAAAGCGTTTAGGAAACACGGACCAGTGACTGTACTGATTATCCTTTTCACCTTCTCGCCTGTTCCAAATGGGTTTGTGCAGTGAGCGATTTAATCTCTAAATATAGGGAACGTTAAAAAAAATAACATTGCTGTTTTTCACAAGCTAAGGGCCTTTTGCAATCCTCCAGAGATGGACTTGCAAATATGCTATCTCCATATGCTCACAGTAAGCTCTCAAACTGGCTCATCACCAAAAAAAAAAAAAAAAGGAAAACAAAAAACTTCAATCACTTTATTTCTTCTCCTTCTCTGTCATTCAAGAGATGTTTTATGTACACAGAGTACATTTATCAAAATTTAAGTCACACACGATTAGAGCATACCTAGGAATCTCTGAAATTTCTCAGTTTTCTCCTGATTAGTCTACATTTTCTTTTAGAAGACAGCTCTTGTCTCCTGAAATCTCTTCCACCTGTTTTTGGATTATTCTTAGCTTTTAATATAATGTTCATATAGACTCTGTCACTATGGGGTTTTTTTCAGTTTGAAAGACAAGCTGTGTAATTTCCTGGCAAAATTCAGAGTATTCTTCCAAAGTGTATGTTGAGACTTGGCTTTTTTTGGTTGGTTGGTTTGGTTTTTAAAATTTGAGCTGGTAGTAATTCTCAGACTTCAGAGACCCTATAATGTGGTCTCTAAGTGACTGCTGAAAGAGTTCCAAATGGAAGACGGGGATGAGGGGAAAGGGGACATACCTGTGTTAGGACTGCAGGACCAGGCTGATAGAAACTTGTTGATGGTGCTGGTGCTCAGTGGAGTATTATTGTTTAATGTCCCAGTGCTAGTGATAACTATATGGTTCCTTCCTTCTAGTTGTGTGTTTCAACATATGATTTACTACAACTATAACCATGTTTAAGCACAATTGAGGAACATGGGTTGGGGATAAATCACGGATAACACAAGGTCTGTGTAAATGTCTGGACACAAAATAGCTAGTGATAACCATGTCAAAAAAGCAGGCTTTACATTAAACACCTCACAATGTTAGATGACTGCTCCTTTGTAAAAGTAGAAGAACTGGCGTAGGATTCTCATGCCATGACAACAAAGCTGCTATGGCTACACAAGCTATTGTGTGACCTTCCTCAGTTCTCAGCCATCGGGATGAAGAATCCCCTTCAGTACTTCCCCATAGCTGCTCTCCTAAAATATCAACTCCCCTAGAAGCATACAAATATGCAGCAAAATGAAAAGGGGTAGTAGCATAAAGGGATATTTGGTATCAATCATCCTTGGTTAATACAGAAATGGTAGGAGTCTGTGGTGGAAAAGACATGCTAGGTCACCTAGTTCATCTTCCTGCTGGTGCGGGAAATGTTCCCGACATATATTTTCTAGTGCCCTGTCCAGTCTAGTTTAAATACCTGATGCAACTCATTTATATTTATATTGTAATTTTCTTACAAACATAAATATAAAACCAAACTCCAGACGTTGCCCTTGACAGGCATATTAGTAACAAATCATTTTCTAACCTTGCTTATGGTAAATTTCCAACCATCTGCTGACAGGTAAACAGAAATTTCTTCTTCCTTTTTTTTAGTTCTCAGAATACTTTCCCTTCCCAGTCTCATCAAATGAAATAATAAAAAAACAACAACCTTAATTATAAAATGACAGCATCATGTTGTTTCTAAAAGGAGAAATGTTGCTCTTTCTGGAGGTGTGGATCTGACAAGCATCCCCTACCCCTCCTACATGAAGGGCTAACCTGTGGTCTTTAAAAATACCATCTGCTGTTTGAATGCCCCTGAGGTGGGGGAGTCTGAGGGCAGGAAAGACTGGTAGCCATCTCCCTGCATCTCACATATTAGCAGCCCTAAAAAAAAAAAAAAAAAAAAAGAAAAAAAGTTAAATTAGTGCCAAATTTTGAACTCTTTCTCCTACAGAGCAAAATCCTGAGGCAAGAGCTTCTGGTTTGTTCTGTCTGTAGAAGAGTTGCAGCAGGGAAGAGGTTTTTGCAGACGGGAGCCAGGCGAGGTGACTGAGTCATGGGGAGTGCCATTTCTGAGGGGAAGGTAGCAGACATGGCTTCGCACGCCTCGCTCTCGGGCCCGCGCGTGGGTGCTGGCAGTGCTGCCTGCTCTGCAGCAAGCGAAAGCTGCTTCTGGGAGCGTGGAAACCACTCAGGGACAGGGTCTTGCTCAGATTAGCACACCAGGAGCTGGAGGGGTTACGAGGAAAGTCAGAGTCTGTGCGGTGCTAAGTGTCTTTTTCTCTGGCTTAAATCACTGGAAGGTAGGATCTTCAGACTGGGGGCAAGAATTACTATAGCCAGTGCCATGGCTTCGCAGGGACTTTCTGTTGTCTGGGGTGAGGGGGGAGAAAAGTCAGAAAATAGGGTCGTTAAGACTATCAAACACGGTGTAAACTGAAGCCCTAATAGGATTTGCATACCATTTCAAAGAACACGCTTGGAGAAATGGTGACTCAAGGGCCTGCAAGTTTGGTCCCTCTAAGCTTCCTGTTTTAACTATAAACTTGTCATCCTATAACCTTTCTAACAAAGACATAAACACTTCAGCTACATATATTTTGATTGTTTCATGACAGTTTACTGGAGGCTTAGCAATGACAGATTTCTTCATTGTCTTTTTGCCAAAATTTGTCCTTTAAGTCATTTTTGTTGACTGCCCCTTTTAGCAGCTCACCTCACAATGAGAGAGGAGACAATTAATGGGAGGGTGATTTATCACTGCCAAAAACTGTCAAGGACTTCTGTTGTAGCTGGAGAAAAAGCAATTTCACATTATGGCATTTCATTCCGAATACATTGTATTTACAGCTCACAGTTTTATTTTCAGAGCCTATTATCAGGTGAAACAGTTGCATCTGAAATGTTGTTTGTGACATAGGTGACCTGTTAGGATTTGATAAGTATTTACGCCAGAGCACAAGGGGCTCACACATCTGCTGTTGGCAGAAGCAATGGAAAAAAATAACCTGGAAATGAGGCGTTTGATTTTTCTGGTTCCTACACTCGAGCATCTGTTGCTATAATTAAGTGGCATTCAGTAATTGCAGAGCAATGGTGAAATAAACATATGCATTCTTGCCAGCTTTTAGGATTTGGTGTCCTTACAGTAGGAGAGACAAGCAAAGTGACTTCAGCAAGAACAAAGGGTTCTGTAACAAAGTTTAGCAATTAACTTTGCTATTGCATAAAGAAGAATTTTACAATGAAAAATAAAGAGAGGAAGAAAAAAAATCCAAATTGGCCAGTAGCTTTTATACATTTTAACTGCAAGAGGTAAAGCAGAATATTGAACTGGGAGCATGCTAACATTTTCCTGTTGAATGGAGTTGTATTGGAGTTGTATTTAGAAAATAAAAATTGAGCATGTAATACTAATGAAAAAAATGAGAATGCAAGAAATCTTATACACAGAGATTTTGTAATGAAATGTACTCTTTCATTTTGAAGGGGGAGTTGAGGTCTCTGTGAGGGCCCTTGCTGCCTTGGTTTGCACCTCAGTTGTGGTGTAAATGAAAATAGAACCTGGAGATCTGTTAGTTAAGTTAGCATTAGTTAAGAACCCCAATTAAAACAGGCTTTTAAAATTAATCATTTGAAGGGCATTTATTAAATAATCAGGTGTTTCTTATTCTGTGATGAGATTCAGTATACCTTTTTAGGTTATTTTTTAGAAGTGGGAAGAACTAGGGTAATACAATTTTTTTTCTAAGAGAGGATTTAAGTCAGAACACTGTCTCATCTGATCACAAGTTTTGTGATTGTTATGAGTTTTGCCTTTTAAGAACAGGCTGTCCAACAAGTTATTTCAACAATGGTCCTTGTACTAAAAATAAAAATGAAAATGGATAATTGAATAGCAGAACCCATGTAACCCAACAGATATGTGGCAGATGTAGCATGTTATAAATTCTAAGAACCTAAGAATAGAAAAGAGTGTCTGTCTCTTGCTGTCTGTCGAGGCCAATAAAGAGTAAGCATGAAAAAGAGCTGTTAGTATTGTTTGAGGAGGCCATTCTTATATATGCTTTGGCACTTTCACTTGCATGGTCTGGAGCAAGTTTGGCATTAACTATGCCCCTGCCTTTTTGGCTGGGGGAGTAAGTCAGAGGAGCCACTGTGCAGTGGGTGGTAAAAATCCCAGTAAGTATCTAAATATATGCATAAGTACATACATGCATGCATACACATACATGTATTCACATACACACATGCAGAGAGAGAAAGAGAGATATAACAAATGAAGCAAAGAGAAAAAAAATCTTGTTTCGGGGAGAAAGGATAGGACTGGAAAGTGAATATAGATGATAGCTTTTGCTTCAATTTCCATCACTTGCAGTCATTTCTGCATGGCCACAGAAAGCCATAGCAAGCGGTAAGAGCTTTAAAGAGCTGAAATATCACAGCATCAGGATCTGTGTTGCTTCTTAACATAAATGTCAGAATGCTTTTTTCACTTTACTGTTCAGATAATGAAACTGAATCTGTTAATTCTTTTTGTTTGCAAATGCAAATATTTTGAGGGTAGATGTAGCTTTCCAAACTGATAAAATAGAATACTATTTTTAGCTGCATTTAATTAAATTGAATGCTAATTTCAGTAACTAAATTTTAAAAATTATTATTACAATATACAATTTAATGTTATAATTCTGAAAAAAAATCTCATCAGTCTTGAGGACATTAACATATAAGGGTCTGATTCTAATAAACTTTATATATGCATGAACCTGCTTTTTATTCTGCAAGCGAACTACTGGATTTTGATGTTGTTTGGGAAAACTCATGAAGCAGTATACCTGAACGAGGTGGGAGTCAGGAGATTTAGATTGTTCTTCAGGCTTTGCCAATAACCTGTTGTGTGACTTTGGGCAAAGCACTTCACAACTGTGTGCCTCTGCTTCCCTCTGTTCTTATTTACAGATGAATTCTTTGAGGAAGGAGTTACCCCTTAAGCATTTGCACAGGACTTTAATTTCCTTTTTGTGCCCTAAGCATTAAAAATCAGTATTCTCACATTAAGTATTTCATTTCATTGAGCAAGGTTGGAAGCTTTATATTTTTGATGGAGGTGAGCCCACGGACAGTGGCTGTGAGCCTACTCCTGCCATCCTTGCATTGGCTCCTGTTTCTGAGCCATTTCAGTAGGGAATGTGGCATTAGGACCTCTTATAATCAACATTCTTCTGCCAGCATCCATTCTCAGCCTATTAAAAGAAAAAAGATAGTTGTGAGAACTCTGTCAATAGTGAAAGAACTATTATGTTGTCCACTAAAAACTTAGGAGATGCTATAGGAGTGATTTTAATTGAGATTTTTACAACCATTTGATAACACTGTTTTGATCACCGTATTTAGGGCTGGATTCCAACAGTGGACATAAAACCTCTGACTAATCCACTGAGTCACCCAGTCCCTGTCATATATTGCTTAATGGTCCATGCTGCCAGGAATTATAATAGCTTTCTAGTAATAATTTTTTTTTTTTGAAAGAAACTTTATGGGCACAAAGTCTTATAAAAGTTTAAAGTCAGATTTTTAAAAAGGCAGTGAAAGAAAACTTCCTAGAGCTATGCTAAGCTGCAGATTTTTAAAAAATGTACAATAAATGTGTAGAGTCTTACATATACTGTAAGTTAATGACTAATATTTTAACTTTGGTTGGTTAATGTTTGCAGGGCACTTACAGATGCTAGAATAATCTCTAATGTTTTTGCTCAATCTGCTCTGGAGATGGATGAAATAAATAGTTTAAACTAATTAATGTAACACCAGCTGTTACAAGTGCTTGGCAGACGTCTGTGAGTTTTGATGGGCAGAGAGCGGCTGTTGTACTTGACTTTATTTTAGTACAATGTTGATCACAGTGTAAGCTGGAATAAATGACGAGCCAAAGGAAGGAACAGAGGATGAATCCTGTGTAATGCAAAATAAATATTGCCCTTTTTCTGAAAATATTTTTTGAGGTCAAGGGAGATTTATAGTGGACTTCTATTTAGTCAGAAGTGCTGTGACAACAGCTGTGCTAAGCATGCTCGGTATTAACGTGCTTTACAAAAGCTGCAGAAATATATATAGACATCTATGAAATTTCACATTGCTTTTAGATTTCAAAAAGTGCTAAGGTTTAGTATTAGCACTTTGGCTGCATATTTTATTTCTACCTAGCAATTGCTGTTAGAAAGAATAGATGTTTTAAGACAGGTAGATGAAAAGCAATATTAGATCTAGAAAGTCAATATTTTTGCAAAGACTAAGTTGGATTTCAGTGCTGCTTGTATGTACATGATTGTATTGTAGGTGCTTTTATTTATTTTGCACTCTAAAGGATGAGCATGACTACAGAAACTTTCAAGGTAAAAAGTAGTTATATTAAACTGAACTTGGTATTTTGTGCCATAGCCTCGTTTTATCAGTGTCCAGTCAAAAAAACTCCACAAAATCCTAAACATATATCTGATGAGAATTCATTGTTTTCTGAGTGATTTAATAGGACGTTAAAATATCAAAGTAACTTCTCTTTTAAAGTTAGAAGGTAGAATAATTGTGCTGTGACAGGGGAACGATGGCTGCTATCTCTCTATGTGCCAGCATTAAGATAACAGTGTCATTGTACAGATTGTTACCCTGTGAATATGTCTAATAAGTTATTATAGCGTGCTGAGCAGATGGCAAGTGTGCTCCTGAAAGAATTGATGGATGGGATATGATGTCATCAGTGAGATGACAAGGTTCACAAGGTACTTGACCTCCAAGAATAAGTCCTAACTGGTTAGAATTCTAAATGGTGAACTTCTGTGACACCGGCTAAATGGGAAATATGTGCAATTTGTATTTCTTTATGGTAGTGTTTACCCTCTTCACTGAACTCCACGTAATGGGATTTGGTCCCTGAAGACTTGGAGATATTGTTGGAAGGTTTCACCCTGTAACCTTCAGAGGATTTCAAATACAAATCTATACATCTAAACTTTAACAAAATCCCACTGAATTATATTTATGAATTCAAGTTCTTTGCTTTTCTTACTTTATATGTATGTATAAAGAATTTAATTGAGATGATCAATTAATTTAACATGTACTCCTGAAAGAGGAAGCTGCTGATTCAGTAAGAAAGTACAAAGCATAAGATTACAATTTATACTTTTATAAGAATGTCTTTGAAATTGTGAGCTATACTAACATGACAAAGATTTAGGAGCATCATAATTTTAATTATGACTAGATTCTCCATTTCTAAATTCCATTAAACAAATAAACATTTGATTGTTCTATTTATCTAAAAATGTATCTTCCTTTCTATTACATTCCAAATTATATAGTGGGATCTATACTGTTGAAACACAGGCCACTAAAATAGTCCTCTTAGTTCTTTGTGTGATTCATGGAATGAAGATGGTGCATTCAGAATCCTCAAAATGGGGAATCTTGCTGCTAAAGTTTAGGTGCTGTCCAAGAGCTGCCTCTGATGGATACCTACCTTCTCTTCTTCATTGTGTTGAGAATTTGGTCCTTGTCTAGAGAGTGCTTCTTCCATGGCACACTGGATAATCCAGACAGGGGAATTCTACCCTTCATCTCTTTTAGGCTGTCCCTAAACCCTACTGACCACAAAGTGAGCTCTGTATATCTGCTTTCATGAGCAATTATGCAAATACACAAAAATTATACAAAAATTAGAAGTCTGTTTCTATACGTTGTAAATTGGAAACCGAAACGGAACATGAAAAAGACAATATGTAGAGAACATATGAAAAAAAGAGCTACTGAAACAAAAGGGATAAATGAATACTGAAGCTATATACTATGGAAAGTCAGAGTCAAAAGAGTTTGGGGCCATGTTTTTTAACCCTTGAAATTGATTGATCCTTTTTTTTCCCCCATTTATTTAGCTGTATTTGGCAGTGGTGAAAAACAGGAGGATGGGAGGAAGAGGCATGAACTTAGTAGTTAGCCTTTTTTATTCTTTAATGAAATACTTCTAGTTTCTTAAAATGCTTCGTATTATTTGGCTCCTTTGAAATGAGAAGATAAATTCCTTGTGGAAAACTCTTCTATGTTTTATTGATTGTTTGCAGAGCAAAACATAAATTCTATATACAAAAATAAACTGTGAGAGCGTGTACATGCGTGCTTGTTCTGAATTCTTTATGATATTTATTTTCAACACTGATCTTTCTTTGCGATATTTGAATATTCATGTGACAACCTAGAGGTTATTTACATGAACTGAAACAAGAGGAAACCAGATGAAAGCCCTATAAATCCTGTGAATAAGAACCATATATTATCATTTTTATATTTCCTAATGTTCTGAGTTGCAAGTAAGTAAAATTTGTTTGTAAAATTTCTACTACTGGGGAATATTGTTACATTTCTTACATCAGATTGTAGGTACAATAAAGCTTTCATAAACATGTTATAAATTGCTCCCATCTTTCCTGTATAAATAAGATGCTGAGGGTTCCTAAATTACTTCAGAATTACAGCAAAGCTTTGAATTAAGTTGTAAACATTAGAACAATGTATCAATTTTAGCATAATTGCTTTGAAAGTACGGATTATGATTTAAAGTTGCTATTTTTTTTTTCATTTGATTTTAAATCCATGTGCCTTGTCATACAACCCTATGCAACTGTTTTACTCATGTTCTGACGTCTTATTCTACGTTTTCAGGAAATGTACAGGCAGTAGAAGGAAAATACTATGACTCTCAGACCACGCTCTCTTCCTTTTACTCTACTAAGAGTAGAGGTATTGTGACTGGAAGAAATAGTAACTTATTCACATGTGACTTATTTACATGTGACTCTCTACACGTGGTTTAGTGTCAATAGAGTTATTCTTTCTCTTGTTTATTGCCTGTTCATTTATGCAGTAAGAGAGCAGTAGCCTCATCAAAACTTGCTATTAGTAGGGCAGCACAGAGCTGAATCTTGAAATAAATGCTTTCACTATCTATAGCATGCATCCTTTGTTAGTAGGTGGGTCCAAGGGAGTTGGTTCCATTCTGGTAAGGTATTATTAAAGACTAGTAGTGAAATGTCAGTATTAATGTGTACTAGTTTGTTAACATAATTAAATAATAGTTTGTCAAAATATTTAAAGTTATTAGATGACTTTATAAAACAATTTGATAAATTTTACATTTGACTTCTCAGGTTTTTAATAGAACTGAAAAAAAAAAGATTGCAAATCTATTACTCTGTTGTCATAGGTTTACTGGTTATGTGACTAAAGAAGTTTCAGGAGCCAACTGTTTTCTGCTCAGTCTGATCAGTTCATATATGTCTGCATGTGCTAGAGAAATGTAAAATATTAATAGAAGGTCAAGGAGTGTTCACTGAGCTCTCTTTGCCATATGGCCCCTATGGAGGATTGAAGGCCCTGGCTAGCTTAAGCCTGCCATATGGGCCTGGTGGAAAAAGGTAGGTTTCACACACAGAGCAAACTTACCATATGGACTGGGTGGAGCACTCAAAACTCTAAACATTTCTTGTACACCAGGGCCTTTTACACAGAAGAATGTAAAAACATACATAATACATTACACACAAAATCCATTGAAAAATGGATCAATTGTTTAGGTTTATATAATGCTTTCAAGCAGTGACCAAAACTATATAAATAATCAGGGCTTATTTTGAAATAGTAAAGAGGACAATCAATCATTTACAACTGACTTTTTTACTTAGCATTTAACATCTGTTGTATAATGGGACTGTCCATTGCCACCCTTAATGCTGTACAAAGACAGAACATCCAAAAATAGTGATAGGGTTAAAGCAGTTTCTCTGAATACGTTCCCTTGGGTTTCTTTTCCGTCCTGTTCTTAACCTGAAAAACAAATTTAGCACACTGTGCAAGAATTGTGAGGCAAGTCCTGGACTTAGAAATGTCTTCTGTACTCTTAATCTTTTGAGGAATTGAAATTAAGCATAGGATAAGGTCATTGTTTCAACTTTTGTCCCTCTGTGAAGAGTGTGATGTTGCATAGTGGTTTCTTCTTTATAGACAAAAGACATAGTAAAGCAGGACAGAAAAATCTTTCAAACCACTGGACCTAATGTTGACCTTTCCTACATGTTTGCATGTTCCCATGCAAACATGTCTTTATTTTCTTTAGTTTTATTTGGTTGATTGGTTGGTTGATTGGTTTGGTTGGGTTGAGACTTTTGGCAAAAAAAAAGCAAAAATCCAATCAGGACCACTTCAGCTATGATTTCATCAAAATACAGTAAAAAAAGAGCATAAATTAAAGATTTATTTTTAAAATCTTATTTTCTTTTTTTCTTACCTGTTTTAATAATGATTCAGATCTTCTTTTCACAGTTTTATATGAGAAAATGAGTTTTATATGTGAGAATGAATAAGGAGAAAAGAAGTCAAGATCTGTTTTATTCTGTAAACAGAGAGGTAATCTAGACTGACTTTTCCCTTCAGATTTCTGTCACAGTCTTTTCCTTTTCTCTAATTGCATTTTTTTCTTGTCTGGTCCTGCAATTTCAACAAGCAAACTAATTTCTTCATCTCTTGAAAGGGGAAGAAACTATGAAACAAAGAGACTTTAGAATCAATCAGTGCTACTGAGGAAAGTGTTTGAGAGGTAAGAAGAAAGTGCAGGAAGTAGTAGAATCAGCTGAGTTGTGCAACAGCTAGGACAAAGAGAAGACAAAGACAGTTATCATGAAAATAAAGAATTTGGATTTTACCTTTTGAACTCATTGTGCTAAATATTTTCTAATTGTACTAGAATTTGGTATGCAACCAGCTTTCATCAGTAGCACTGACTTCCTTTTCAAAATCTGAACAAAAAAAAATCACTAAGTTGCTGTCTCAGTCTTCTGGGTGCAGGAGTTCACAAAACCATGCAGGGTGGTCATTTCCTGATGTGGCTCTTGGATTTTTTTTTTACTAGACAGGCTAAAAGCCAACCTGTTATCGGGATACAGAATAAAAGTATTATCCTTAAATATATAATGATATCATCAGGTTGAGATAATAAAGCTTGTGCAGTCTGTTTCAGTTTGTTTAGACAGTAACTGTTTTCACAGTACAATATTGCTAAAGATCTTTTGACTTCTGTTTTGTTTATTTGCAATTATCGCATACATAAATTTTGTAAAGTCTTAGAGAACCTTTGAACTGGTCTTGGGATTTGTGTTTTATTTGTGTTACATAACATTTATAATTGCTTCAGGATTAAAATAAAGAATTTTTCAATTACATTATTGGCATAAACATTGAAACAGTTACAGAAGTTTTGAAACAAAATTAGGAAGAAGAGCTGGCCCTATAGTGGAGATGCAAGGCATATTTCCTTGATATTATGATATGATGCTGAAAAAAGACTGAACAAAATATTTAATTTGCATGAAGGTTTTAAACTGGATCCAAAAAAAGATTTTAATTTACTGGCAAGTGTGTGGCATGCTTGCTGTATAGGATACTTTAATTTTCTGTAGCTAATGTAGACCAAACTGATGTTACATGATGACTCCAAACTATTTTTTATCTTAAATCAGTGCTGAATGTGACTCATAATGCATAAATACATAAAGGATTTTTTTTTTGTGTTCTCTAATATGTATTCTGATATATTAGCATAAATTACATATTCCAAGACATGAAAACATATGCAGGCCAAATCTCACTTTAAAGTGGATGCCTGAAATGGAGCAGAAAACATTAGAGATAGAACTTCTACATTATTCTATCAGTGAGCATCAAGCTAGTGAATGCCATAGAAATCTCACTAATGGACATGTTCTGGCAGCTTGTTGCAGATGTTTGATGAATGAATTGCAAGAGAAATCATATCAGATGTAAAATGCCTTTTCATTCTGAATTTTGTTTCTGAGCACTCTGGGGTTTAGGAGTTTTGTTTGTTTATTATTATGGATTTCTGTGAAAATCAGATATTAGGATATAATGTATAGCCAATGGTTTGAGAAATGTGGCTATAATATTGTAAAGGATTGTTTCTGATGCTGTAAACTATGAAGCTCATATTGAACTCCCAAAGGCAGACAGCCAAATTTCTATTAGGATATCATAACCATATAATCCAAACTGTGTACATCGATTATTGTCTACAACATTTGCATCTGAGTACTGGAACCATTCCATAGACAGAAGCATTAAGGGTGTTTATTATATCTGCTACAAAAAATATTGTGCAGTAATTTGGAAAAAGTGAGTTAAATATACTATTTTATGCAAAAGTTGATGTTTCAGCTGCAAAAAGGAAGCCTCTGCTTCATGATATTGAGACAGCTCACTCCTTTTGTACCCTTCCTGGTGAGAGTTTGTCAAAACAGGATGCTTCACATCCTTCTGTTTTCAGTAACACTTGGTGTATTAGGTGTGAAGAGAGTTAAGACCTGGAGTTACTAGATCACATATTCCTGTAAAAAGTGTGTGTTTCCATTTGTGTGCCCAGGCAAAGATTGGACACTCTGCTGAACTTCTGATGCTGGAACACCTGTTCCCTTAACCTCTCAGAAGGCTGACGGCAGGCCTGGACCAGCACCATCCCTTCAGTACTTTGTTTTCAAAGCATAGCTCCTTCCCCTGCATTTCCAAAGCATTTGAAGCTTTTCACTGTGTGTTCACAAATTCCTGAACCTATTGCCCAGTAGCCCCATACAGCTGTGTCAGCTGAGTCCATCTGATTTGGTTCCTGATTATTTTATTTTACTGGCATCTTTGGCACTAATACATACAGGGCAGGAATTTTGGCAAGCCAAAATCTCAGGAACAGCTTTCCTTAACATGTTTCTGTTTTGTTTGTTGTGCATTTTAAGCTGGTCATCTTATTCACTGGTCCTTGTGTTATAAGTCCAAATATTAGAGGTAATTACTAGTATACCTTTTGTTAAAGATGTTATTAAAATTAAGGGCAGTTAATATGATCATGCAGGAAAATGAAGAGAATATGAGTGTATATGATTTTTTTGTTTTGTTTTTTTTTTTCTGCAAAAAGCAGTGTTCCTGGACATTTTATGTATTTATCAAAATATGAGATTTCTCATTTTCATGAAAAGAAACATGAGAGTATTCTGTAAGAATATTCACTTAAACAAAGCAGTTATATTAATCAATATATCCAATTTTACATGTTCTGACCAGATAAACATTTTTCTGCTGGGACAGATGAGCAGTATAAGTTGCCATAAATGAGAAGTGTTTAAACCTCTTTTGCCTTCTCTGTTGAACTTCTCTGACATTTATTTGTGAACTGCAGTACTGCTGACTTCTGTGCTGCCACTTTACACCAGATGCCAAGCATGCTTGGTCAACCTCATCTGCTTGCCAGCACTCTGGGGATGAGGGTACGGGACAGGTTATGAGTTGCTGAATGAATGACAGCTGACGAGTGTTGCTCAGTCATTACCATATATTCATTTTCTTTTTGGGCATCTGATTCATGCTGTCAGCAGATTACCAAGAACATGTGCCATGTGACAAGGTAGCAGGAGCATTAATACTCAGGCCCCCATAATTGCAACATGGCTAGATATGGACTGCTTGAAAACACTGGCTTTCTGTTTTTTTCCTGAAGAGGATGAATATTAGAAATATTAACTGAACATAGACCAAGGAAAGTAGTGTGAATACAATGCAGTTCCAGGAATTAACATAAACCCTTCATCTTCAGAGAATTACAAGTTACCAGCTGTGCTCTTATAAAAAACTTCCTTCTTACTACTGTTACATTTACAAAAAAAGAGTGCTGTTATTTTAGACGACAATGAAAAAAATGCTAATATTGTTGATATTCCTTATTTTTAAATCACCTTAAATCCCCCAATAATAGACGCTTTTCAACTTTGATGAAACATGTCCGGAGGATTATTAATACAAATCATGTGGCCGTTGAAATGATCCAATAAAATCTAGCAAAATGCAATTGTTATATTGTCTATAATGTTCTTTTCTGCATTTTGCAGTAGCCATATGGAGGCAGTTACAGGGAGGAATGGGCAGCACAAAAATAAGTATGCATACTGTGGATGCATTGCCTTGTGTATTGCTTTTATCAGTTGAGTTGTGCATATTTATGTCCATAATTTTGAAAATGTGAGGTTTGGTTTACAATACATTCATTATGCAGCCCTAAAGTCCAGTCCCTAATTTGAAGTTTGATGTTAATCAGGAATTTAGCTTAGACTGAAAATACTTGCCTTGATCATTTGATTCAGCATATATTAGGAAAGCTGGAGATGTGATCAGGGAGCCAGCACAATAAAGAGATTAAATAGCTGGTTTTGTCAATGTTGGGGTTTGATGTCCTAACCAAATATCCCTTTACTGCATAGATGATCGTGGTCACCCCTCAAGGCAACTTTGGAAGAAGCTGAGAAGGAGGACTCTTGTGAACCCATAGGGAAACACATTTGCAGAGCCCTCTGTGTGCATATAGGCATCTAAGCAGTTCTCATAGAATTACTACAAAGCTGACAAACATTCTTCTTAGCACTCTGCTGCCTGGCTGGTGGAGTGGAGTTAGCAGAGTACTAATTGGGATGTTTGACATAAACCAGGAAAATACATTTATATTTTTACAGCGCCCAAAGCACAGATGGCCATACCCTGCATCTGATTCTTGCCATTATCATATAAGGATCTTTGAAAAAGAAATAATGGGTATAGTTCTTACAATTAAAAACTGCAGGTCATAAAATTATAAAATGCCTTCTTTTTATACTAATATATTGTGAAAATGTAATAAAAATATTTAGAATAGCTTTTTAACAACCATGTCATCTTTTAACAATAATTTCATCTTTACAAATTTAGAGTTAAATTCTTAATTTCTTCAGAGTTAATGATTGTTACTGTCAGGTGTTGAAGCTATATGTGTTTTATGGTACATACAGAATCATTCCTGACTATCCCATTCCTTCTTTTTTTGTGATCAATCATTAAAAAATTGTGTGAAAAAAATCTGTGAGTAAACAGGATACTTTTTATTATGGGGACAGAGAAACCATGTAATTTTTGTTTTGCCTGTTATGTGTTATGATGCCAAAGTACACAGAACAGAAATACCATTGGCATTTTAACATTCCATTCTATGGTAAAATATGTTTGTTTAAAAATAGGAATGATAATTTTTTTCTAGAATATTGTGAAATCCTTAGAATAAATAAATAAGCCAATACTGGCTGACCCAGCCCTAATCAGTAATAGGCTGCAAAATAAGATAAAGGTTATTAAAATAATCCTTTTATTGAAAGAGAAAATTAGATAAGTTGTGCTGATTGACTCTGAGGCCCTCCTAGGGACATGTAAAATGAAGAATAAACTCAACTTGATCTAGTCCAAAAAGCCTGAAGAAATCCTCACAGCTGGAACATCACCACTAATTACATTTTTGCTTTTTGAATATCTATTACCAGCTCTTTCCATTCATTTTTAGTCATGCTGTACCCATAATTCCTTAACAAATTAAAATATGCAATCTTTAGAGAATGTTTTTTATATATTTGCTTTGACAGCTGTAAATGTCACTTACATTCAACTAAAATTCTTGAAATACCACAAGAATTATTTGTGTAAAATCTGTTGTATGTGAAAAACAACAGTTTAGCTGTTTTGTTTATTTCTTGTTGAGTCAATATAAATTTCTTGCTCCTGGGCAGTCTTTCTCCTCTCCTCCTTCACCTCATAATCCCACTCCTATTATTCCTTTCCAAAGCGTTTGGCCACCATGAGTGTCCTTCCCTATAATCTCAACTTTCTCTTTCCTCACTTCTTGATTACTCCCTGCCTTTTGTCAAGTTCTCTCTGTTTCCAGCCCTCCATGTCCTTATTCCAACCAGCAATACATCCCTTTTTTTCCTCCTCTATGCTTATAGGTAAGTTGGCTTACAAGGTATCAGCATAGAAGGGGTACCACTAAACCTTGGAGATAGACTGATCCCAAAAGTTTTGTTCAACTGATTCTCCATCTGCCTCTAATATGCCATTATGGAGGCAACTCCAACTGCAGTATTCTCAATGATCCTGTGCAGTAGTGAAGAATGATGTGCAGAGATCATCTGTAAATCTGCATGTTCTTTAGAAGGATTAAAGAAATACTGGAAATTTATTAATTGAATTTTTTTCCCCATGAAGGAAAAGCATCCAGTTAGTACATGAAGTTTTCAGTGGTTAAAATCTCAGAGAATTGTCAGGAAATATGAGTCTTACTGTTGGCAAGAAAGTCCTGCCAACCTGAACCTACCTCCAAAGTGGACACATAAAATGAAGTTATTATGTCCTTTTCTTCCTGTGTAGTTCTTTACATCAAGGGAAGGTGCACATATTTGGAAGCCATGCCACTTGGGAAAATGGGCCACAATGACAGACTTGATACAAAGATGGATGGGTTCTGTAAGACCTACTTGCACAAATATATGCAACTGCACCAGGTGCAAAGCCAATTTCTGTAACATAGACATTCAAGAAACTTAATAGCTGTGATCCTTTCCATGTAGGTTTTTAATTTTTAGTCATATTTCATTATAAGAGAGCTGCTACTCCCAAAGTCCTTAGGCAAACATGCCAATCCAAGAAGCAGAACTCAGTGGACAGCATTTGCAATGGTATTATTTACTGTGAGAGCACCAGCCTCTTTGAAGTGTTACAGAAGCATTGACTGGTCAGTCAGTCTATTTGAATATTTGATATTCCTTCCTGATTTCCAGCTGCAAATGTTTTAATTTTAGAGTATTTGGGTGTCCTGGAGAACTGTTGTTTGTATAAAAATAAGTAGAATAAATTGTAGATTAAAATTATCTACAAATAAATTGTAGATTAAAAAAAATATAAAAGAAGTTTATATGTGTAACTCTTATAAAATATATATACATATAACTCTTTTGATATATTTATAAGAGTTTTATAGAAGTTTCAGTACATTCCTTTTATAGTTGGTAACATCCTTCACAGTCATCTTGCATTGGCCCCAGTTACATGTGGGGTTAATCTTGAAAGACGAAATCTATAAAGCAGCCAAATTGTATGGAAACTGGTCAAGAGGATTTTATTTATTTGTTCATTTCTTTCTTTGTTTTTATCTGCCTGAAACTATTAAATATTTCAATTGAGATTATGGGACCCCTTGTTCTTTTGCATTAATATAAATCAAGAATTACGCATCAATTAAAACAGAAAAGTTTCTCACACTTGAAACATCTAACAGCGACAAAGAGTGAAATATAAAGCTTTGTCCTAAAGAGTGTTTGACAACATAAACCAAAATAATACTAAGCCAAATGGAATAGATTGTTTCTACATTGTAGAAAAATGTATGCACCAGATTTATAGTAATAAAAAGTGGAATCAGAATCCTCTTTCATCATTCAAATGGTAAGAGTGAGCCTATGTTAGGAACAAATACGTGTGGAATATTTTGCAGAGAACAGAAAGCCTCAAGATGCATTGCAAAAAAAGCATGACATGATTACAGAATGGCAGGAATCTGTATAGAGTTTTTTTCAGCCAGCTATTATTGCTTGCTTTCAAATCCTGGCAATATCAATATTTTCCAGTTTGATTGGTGACTAGTCTGAACTTATCCTACTTGCTTTTAAGAACAAAGACAAGAGAATGGCTACCTCTATTCATCTATTATTGTTTAAATAGCTGTCACAGCTTCCAGGATGTCTGTTTCCATGTTATCTGGTGAAAGAATAAAACAGAATGGCAACAAACCAAATACAGTGAAATATGTTTGTTGTATTTGGCCCAAACCAGCTGCTGTTTACAGATAAAATCTGGTTTGAACAAAACCAGGTGAATTTTAGAAATTGAGGAACAATGGATAGAGTGATTGTAGCATTTACAAATATTTTAAAGATACGTGTCACATTCAGACTTGCCTATTATGGTGATTTAGTTCATATGTCAAGACACATATTCATCTCTGCCTGGATACTGTAGAGGCTTGGCTAACAGCTTGTCCTATCCTTGTTTATTTGTTAATTTATAACATCTCAGTTCCCAGCACAAACCAAGGCAGGCCCGGACACTTCTTTGTTCTGCCTTGTTCTTTCTTTTTTTCCCCCTCTTTCTTTTCATTGTTGTGCTCCCCACTCTGACAATGCAGTTGTAGATTGACCCTATTTCCCCTTTTGCCCTGACTTCTCTTCTAACGCTTCCTTTGATGTGTTTAGACTGAAAATACCAAATCTCTGTTTCCCAGCAAGGGCTCATCATTTTGCAGCATTGCCCTGCCAGTAGTGTAAGAGGAGCATTAGTAGTGCCTTTGCAGCGGTTTAAAAGATGTTAGGCTAATGATTATTTGGAAACAAAAGATATCTCATCCCTTAGAGAGAAGAGGACTTTTGCAGGAATTAAGTATTTAAAAAATTTTTAAAAACAAGAGGTCATATAATTTTGCTACTAAGATATGTGGTTATGTTTTAATTGGCTGTGTTTACTGTGTGTTTTTTCTTAAAAATGTGGTTTTGTAAGATTCCCTCAATCATCGCTTATCTCACATCCACAAATATCCACACTTCCTGTGTATAATATGTACATTTGCTGTGTTTCAAACATACTCACACTCAAAGTTTATTTCACATGGGACATCAAGAAAACAAAGTCACATTAGTCTGACTTTTTTTCTGAGTTGATATTTCATTAAAACGAGTTCAGAGTAAGTTCATCTCTCTAGTCCTACCCTTCAGTGTAAATTTGTTTCTGTTATTTATTATAACATAATGATTTGGATGTTACTTTGAATTCATATCATTCTACTTTTTTTTGAGTTTCTTTACCTATTGCAAAACAATGCCACACATTGTTAAAAAATCTTTGCAAACTTCATGTGTTGAGCATGCACAGAGTACAGCAAGCATAACATTAAATAAATTGTAAAGTAGTAATACAGTAAAAAAATTGATCTCTTGCATAAATTATATTACAAGGTCTGTGTTAGGAGCTCTCTGTATCTCAGCCATTGCATGGAAGAGCAGTTTTTGAGTTAATTAAGGCTTACAGAGCTTTTAAGTGGGTCAGTTTTATCTAGTATATCTTAAAATATTTTGACAATTTCAGACCTAAAATATCAGTAAGATTCCAAGTAGCCTTAGAAAGAAGGGGGTCATTGATCCATTTTCCTGGCAAACCTAGAGGAAAATGATGTCTTTTCAGTTTCCTTTCTCATTTATATGAATCAACTTCACCATGCCATGCTAGTGATTCGACTCTTTTCTGCTGTATCATGCAAGAGCAATACCTTCACTGCAACTACTGATACAAAGAAATCTCTACCCAAAAATACTTAAGGATGTAACATGGAAGAGGCTTTTTTTTTTTTTTTTTGGCTTCTTAATTTTGGGTAGAAATCATTTGGGGAAGCCATATTTTCACTAGAGGAAAAAAGTTTGCAGCTATAAAATATTTTTATGGACTGTTTATAAATATATTGTCTAACTAGTTTTGTTTAAGTTTTGGCTTATTACTTTTGATTAATGAAAGCCAAACAATTCTGGCAGCAGTTTGGAATAAACCATTTGCTAATGATTCTTCACACTAGAATGGGAGTGGAGAAGTTGAGCTAAGCTAGTTTTCAATACCAGGAATATATAATTTATTTTTTCTAATGATGTGGTGAATATTTCTATAATATTTTAAAATTGGAAAGAAAATGCTCATATTTAGGGCCAAATTTTAGTATGTTACTACAAAGTTACTACAGAGCTGTTCATGCTGCTGTGGGGGTCACATGAGTACAGAGGATACATCCACATAGTATGTTTTTCAGAGCCTGCTTTGAACCTCAGGTAGATAGGAAATGGTTCAGAGATCTAGAGCCAGTTTTTTTCTCAGCACTCTGTAACATGACTGGAAAATTTAAATATAGCTGAAAAACCCCTTTATGACTCTGAAAGGTCTGAAGCTTTCCTTAGTCAACATTATTAATTCCTTTCAGTAACTTCAAATTGGAAAACTTTAGAATGATGACTTTATGAGAAAGCAGTAATTGTGGCATGAATTGTGACAAACGGAGCATAAGGAGCAGTCTTACTCCTTGTGTAGCCTGTCCTCAGCCTGAGACAGAGGGAAGTAGAAAGAACAGCCCAGTATAGGATCTCCCCAAGAGATCTTGCCATCTGAGCAGTCATGTTAGGTTTCTCTTACAGTAAACAGGCAGAAATCTTCTAGAGAAAGATTTGCCTCTTCCTGCAGTTGATGCCTGTGAGCGTTCAGATGGACCTTGAAGTGGCATCTGCTTCTTTCCACTGGCTATAAAAGACCTGAGTGGTACCAGCCCAGCAGCAGATGTCCAAATGCCTGTTTGGGTAGTTCTGTGGAAGGACATGGTAGGAAAAGCTCTTCCTTTAGCACTGTAAATACTGGCCAGCATGACAGAACTGGTGAGGAGATGGGACAAGAAATCTGCGTCTGAATGTGGTTAATAGAGGTTGCTTCCATTTGTAGGAATGGTGATGGGGACTGTTGGAATGAACTGGGACTTTGGGTTATGAATGTCTCATCCTGTGGTCATCAACACTCTAGCCTTTTGATACTGCAGATTTCAATTTTCATGGTCCTAGACTATGTCCATTTAAGACAATACTACATTCAGTCCAAGAGAGAGCTCTTTTTGGCAACCAGGATCAACTTTTAGATACAATTTTAATGTACCTGATAAAGTAAATAGAGAAGTACATACATTATTGAAACTATAATTGAATAAATAAATAAAGATAAATCTGACAACCCCAAAAGGTATATAACTTACAATAGTCAAAGCCAAAATGGAAGGAAGTGAGTCTGATAAACTCCTTTGTAGTCATACAGCTGTGCAGAATCTGCATGAAACCTGGGGTACATTCTGATGTCCTTGCATTGTGCTGAGATACATCAATATGTGTCAGTTAATGACTGAGCCCTTGGTAAGAAGAGTATGTATAGATACATGTATCTATATCTATATATATATATATATATGTATAGATAGTTTTCCTTTTGAAGAATTCAGATTAACATCTGGTGCAAAGAAATTGGCCTAAATTTCTATGTCATATCAGCAGTAGCCTAAAAATATTCCAGAAAGTAAAAAAAAAAAAAAAAAAAAACAAAAAAAAAATTGAAAAAAACCCACAAATGAGGTTATTGAAGTTTCTATTAACTGGGGGGGGGGGGGGGGGGTATTTTTTTTCCACTTCTTAATCTGTTCACAGATTATCTGTGAAACTTTAATCTTAGAAGTCTTCAAGCTGTGCAAGTTTTTCCCGTTGTGGTGTCAGAAGCAATCAGATCTGATTTTTACAAAGATCCCGCTAAGGAGTTCAGCGCTAATTGTTAGAAGATGTCCATGCTTAAAAAAAAATTAGGCCAGTGATTGTTACGATGCTATTAATTTCATGTACTTTTTAGAGCATATTTTAATTGTGGAAATCAGGTGTATTTTCTTGATGAAAAATGTATTGAGGAGCTTTTCTTGGTGTTGCAAAATCAGCTGAGCTGTAAGTGAAACCATTAAGAGCGGGAAGGGTTAATTGTATGGGAAGCCTTGTATTCAAATACTTCTCATATACAAAATATATGTCATGCTAGAAAATATTCTATTGTCAATCCAAATACAACACAAACTAAAATGAGATAATTGGGAAGGTGCCCATAAAGTCAGCCTGAATATATTATCACAAGTATATGTGAGATAATATTTGTTTTAAAAAGATTCTATGGCACTGTAAACTCAGTCTCATTAGAGACTGCATTTAAAAGGCTTATAAAGTTACTCATTAATGTTATCTTGTTGTATCTCCACAGCTTTTTCATTAAAGAAAATTCAGCAGAAAGCATTTTCTCCTGATAGCAGGAACCAATTTGCAATAAATGTTCTGGAAACCACTAGGGAAGCCATTACTGAGGTCTAATAAAAACAGACAAGCGTAACTTGTTCTATATTTTTGTTTCAATCACATACAGATGAGACCCCGCTCTCCACACCAACCGCAAGAGACAGCCTTGACAAACTTTCTCTAACTGGGCATGGGCAACCACTACCTCCGGGTTTTCCATCTCCTTTTCTATTCCCTGATGGATTGTCCTCCATAGAGACCCTTCTGACTAACATCCAGGTAGGCCTTTTTGTAGATCGGCTTAAAGGGATGGAGACGAGCCAGTTTTGTCTAAATTAATGAAACCATTCCAGCTTAATCAGTTCATAAGATTATTTGGATCAACTAATTTACTGAAACTTTCCTGTAATTTATGTTTTAAAGGAACCACAGCAAACAAATGAATTTAGAAGCTGTCAGATACAGTACATAAAAACTCAGATTGTATATTAAACCGCAGCAGAAAATTCAATGTGAATTACATTGGTGTGTTTAACAACATTTGTCTTCAATGCTCTTTTTATTACAGGCTAATGAAATGTATCTCACTGTTTAACTTTATCTCATTTACTAAATAGAGAAAGAGTTCTTTAATAAATAGTTATTTCAAATTGCTAGAGTGGCATGGTGGAAATGATATTTAAAGCTATTTGAAATGTGTCTCCCATAAAAGCATTTACAAAAGCACTTATAAATAAGCTCATTTCACTTAAAGTACTGTCTTCAAAGAATTGACTTCAAAGGGTATTACCAAATTTTATACAGATTTCCTATTTGGTAGTCACAAAGTCTGCTGTGTGTACAGTAAAACCGTGTTCAAATATTATTTATAGTATACACTATGTATAGCTTGAAGCCAAATTGTTAGTGTTTCATATTAGAATTAAGGAATTTTTTTTGTCAACAAATTCTGTTATCTTGTGTTCCCCATATGCAGTTTTACAACAATATGGTTGTATATGGCATGCAGAAGCAAAATGATAGTGCCAGAAATTATACAGCCGTATTGCATATTCCAGAGAAGCCTTGTCTGGGCAGCTACCAACTTCCAATTTGTCACCATATATTTTCTGCTCATGCCTGCAAACACATAAAATCAATTGTATTCTATCCAGCAAAGGATATGACGGAGCAGGGCCATATCCTGCTCACTTAACTGTCTGAAGCAATCTCATCAAAGTTTATGGCACTTCGGAATCATTTTATGAAAAGTATATGACCCATTAATTAGTTGTGTTTTGAGGTCTAATAATGGAAAAATACTGCTATTTAAGAAGTAAATATTACCATCTCAGCCTGGTCTGAAAAAGCATATTTATGATTACTTTTTGCAATTCTGAGACTTAGCATCTTAAATATTTAAACCATGAACCAAGATAACTTGCTAGCAGCATTCTTGTACCATATCTGCTGCAATCTGTAAAGATTGTATTTTTTTCTTAAAGCAGAAATACAGTTAGTAAATTTTTAGCTGTGCATACATGTACAGAAAAGTTCCTAGTAATTATTTTGACAAATGTTTGCACTCAATGTCTCTAGACAGCAACCTAATGAGCAAAGCATTCAGCATCAACAGGTTAGCTAATCTCGTGATTGAATATGAGGGTGCTGCACTACTTCAAGATAAATGACCGGGATTAATTTGCCAAGAATGCATTCAGTTTTGTTTTACAGAAAATGTGAATGTGAAATTCAGTCATTACTTTTTTTTTTTAATACTCTAATCTTACCTCAAATGAAAAGACAACATCATAAACAAACCAGAAACGTTTTTATGCCTTCTCTTGTAGCACTTTTGAATGTCCTGCTCCGTACCTTGAGATTCCATATCATGACAAATCATCTATTAGTGGAAAGTGGTGGGACATAAGTCCTTCAGGATTTTTTCAGTATGTTCCCACATCACAATACATGTTTTTGACAGATTTCTAGAAATCCTTTTGTAACAGTATATGAAAGGCATTTCCTTCCCTCTCCCCTGCTTCAGGTTTTTTTATTAGGACAACATTAGAAATCCACGTCATAAATAAAAAAAAATAAATAAAATTAGTTGATTTTCCCATCTATGTAGTAAAAGTTGACTTTAACAGCAGTAGAGTATATTACAATATCATATGGACAATAGTGGCATTTTTTTAATCAATGCCATTTAAAATGGTTTCCCTATTGGTATTCATTGCTATTGCAATGAGAGGGGGTTACCCCATGCTCACAAATAAGTTAGATACTGTGATGCTGGCACTTCCAGAAAAGAGCTTTAGGTATTTGATTACAAGTTGAAATTTGTTGATGGCATCTGTGAAAAGAGGCAATTCTGTACCATGGCCCCTGATTGCAATGGAATTTGTGACTTTGCAAGGAAATGCATAAACCATACCTGAAACCCATGAAGCATTTATTACCTGAATTAAAAGGACTCTTTTCACTGAGTCAATGGCTCCTTACTGTCCTTTGGATCTGATGTGTTTTGCATCCCTGTCAGTGGAGATGTGGTTTCCATGGGGAGGTGGAGCAGGGGGATCCCTCACTGTTCTCTTGTTGCAGCAGTGGAGCAGGTCTAACTTCCTCAAACAGATTGCCAATGGCTTCAGGAGGGGATTTGGTAAACTCTGCTCTGTTTTCATCAGGGTCATTCATGCTGAAAATAGGCATGTGTCCTTTCACTGAAAGGGTATATGTCTGCTTGTGAAATGCAAGTCTACATTTTTTGTTGGGTCATGGCCCTGGGGAGCACCCCCAGCAACCACATATTGCACTGGAGGTAGCCTACATTTTCGGGATGTGATCCTTACAGGAACATCCAGGAAAGGAGCTTCTGGCTGCACCAATGTGCATGGACTTGACTGTGCCTGTCTCTGCCATGATCCCCTTCTGTGATGCAGGATCTGGAGGATCAGAATAATGCAGATTTAAAACAGGATTAAAGTATCATATGGGCACTAGGAGCTCTAATTTTCACCTTTGACAGGGTAAAAAGGATCCTAAATCTTGACATTGGGGCAGTGCTTTTTGGGTATGCAAACAAAATTTCTAAACATTTTGTTATTTGAAAACAAATGTGCTTGAAGTCCTGGAGAAGCTGATGAGCTCAGCTGAACTTGTTTCCTAACTGTAATTCTGTTTTAGTAATCTGAGTAATTTTTCAGATGTAACCTTTGAGCAAAAGTGAGTCTCTTTCTTCCATCCTTACTAAAATAAAATGGATAGCCCTGATCATGAATTCATAATTTTAGGCAAATATTAAACTAGCCTATTTGTTTCTGTCACCATTATGTCTTTCTGTATACCATATATATGGAGTTATTTTTACTTCTCCATAAATATTTCTTTAAGCAAAATACAATGCTTAATTTTTAAATTTACAGGGGAGATAATAACAATATACAATACATGAATAACCAGTGTTATCCATTCTGAGGACTACTGAAATACAAATAATAAACTCTAAAAAATTATAATTAAACAAATGCACACATTAAAAAAGGAATAGGATCGGGAATATATTTTCTAATTTGGATTTATATCTGCACATCTGAAAGGAAGAGAAAATAAATTTCCCGAGGGAATTTAAATCAAGTTATATGTCTGTTTTTTCACAAAAAGTATTTGTAGATTTCTTCTGGATTAAATGCTGGAAATCTAAGCACAGTTGCAGGGAGGATGAAGGGTGGGGGAAAGTGAGTCACAGCAAAAGGCTGTGTATATGCTAGTGACAAGGCTAAAGATGTCTCCATACCCCTCACATAAGTTTACCTTTTTGAGTCATGGCCTGATTATGCCAAAGTATGTTACAGCCACGGCCTTTCATGATGCTACAATATTCTTGGGTAATAGTAATGTTCTTTCAAGCTTTGAGAGTCTGAATCTCTGCTCTCCCTGAGCTGAATTTCCATTATATCAAAGGGATGATATAGTTGCACCATGATAGCTTATTTTTCTGTCAAGACTGTATTGTATCGACACATTTTTATTGCTAAATGTTTTTAAAGATTTACCTAAAATAATTTACAAGTTTCCCATTGATATTAATAAAAGCAGTGCATGGTTGCAAACTAAATTCCCCTCTGTAAACAAAGAAAACTACTAGCTTTATTGCTGTGAGTCTCCTGCAATGTTACTGTCTATCACTAAATACTAAGGGAAAAATACTGCAAACAGTGGATAAAGTAAAGAAATCACAGTTTTACTTCATGTTATTTTATCTATCTTTTGCTAAAATTCAAGGGAATTGTTTTTTTTTCCACAGAATATATTAATGAAAAACATCATTTATACTTGTGTGATATGCCTTTATCTGTGATAAAGTATGCGATCTGAGATATTTAAAAAGTTGTCTTTCAGGAGTCATCTCTAGAGATGTTTTAACTGCGTTGTCTTGTTCACAGACTTAGTCACAAGTCAGTTATAAATAACAGATACTCAAAAATTAACATGTGAAGTTAACTAGAATTGTATGTATAAATATATATTTTTTTATTCTAGAGCCTTTCACTAGATGCTTTTAATGATGACAGCATACAAATTATATTTATTTTCCTTACTAAAAGAGAAGCACTGTTACTTGAAAATGTTTTCACCATAACCAGCTAATACTGCAGAAAGACGTCCCTGAACTGCAACCCTCTGGAAGCCAGGAGTTTTGAATAGGAAAACTTCCTAATGTGCATGCCCTGATCTTCTAGCTTCCCTTTTTCACTCAGTGTGGGCAATTGTTGGAAACAGGATATGATCTTCTAGACAGACTGTCAAACTAATTAGCAAGGTCATTTTAATGTCACATACAAATGTGTAGCCAAGTAAATTCTGTTAGATGGAACACACACTTACAGATGCAGCTAGAAAGAGAAGGAGCTTCTTTACACCTTCCCCTCCACCCTTTTCAAAGTAAGCAACACATTATTTGCATAATTTAAAAATAGTGATGAGTATTACTAGTTTTAAGACTGAGTTGAGGTTTGATGTATGTTTAGTTTCTGTAGGATCATGAGGCTGCCTTTATATGATGGTCTTCTCTGATCAGAGAATGGGAAGAAACTCATATATCAGTATTGTGTTTGGGACAGTTCTGAAGGATTTGTCAGTGAAAATGATGAAACAAATACAGTAAAATAAACAAATCAGAATGATCTATAAATCTCCAGGGAATAAAATGTCCATTTTTGACATTGCATTGAAATAAAAGTTGAGAGACATGGAGAATGGCCTGCCATGCTTAAAGCCAGGCTCCAGTTAGAGCCATACTGTATTAAAAACAAATCTGGAACCTGAGCATGTTCACTGCAATTGTCATTATCCAGCCTCCATAACATATGACCTTCCCTAAAGAGAAATATTTTCTTTTTGTTAATGTCCCATGTTGCACTGCATTTCCCATTGTCATTGGCAGCATATTGATTTAATATCAAGTTAGAGGATTAACCATAGCAGATACAAGTTGGACATACTGCATTTTGTATAATCTTCTACAGCTGATCCACTGGGAGAATTAATAGAATTTCATGCAACTCTGAAATTGCTATTCCTGTTCCAGGGGCCACTGATGATTTTTCAGATGTTATACTTTTTTAGTTTTCCTCAGCCCCTTCTTCACTGAATAAAGAGAGATATTGAATGTTTTCAGTATTTTTGCATTAGAGCTGGCATTGGCAGCAACAGCACTTATTATATGCATCAGTTTGGCTCTAGTGCAGATTTTTTTTTCACGTTGGATGCCTACTGATGTGCACTGATTTAACTTCTAAAAATGAAACTTAATTTTGTGTAGCTTATAAGTAGTCCCTAGTGAATCTTGGCTCCAAAAAGCTAATATTTTTCAGACATAATCAGCAGCAATAGGTAATGTATTACCATTAGCTATGTTAGCAAGTATAAAAAAAAAGGAAAGGCTGGGGGAGGAAGTGTGGTGCAGAAACTCAATAGAAAATGTAATATTCTTTTAGCAGCTTCATACTTTGCAGCAATTCTTAATATAAAATTACACACATCAGTGTTACACTCTAGTGTTATTCTCCATGTTTATTCATAATGATTGTTTCATATTTAAAGAACACCAAAATATTGTGTTTTCTCAGCCAAGGACAATAATAGTTTAATAGTAATTTATTTTAAACTGCTACTGATAATACAACCAATCAACACATTAAGTGATGCCAACATTGGCATCTTGCTAAATAATCTCTAGGCTTTGCACCGAGAGTACATCTTTCAAAGATAAGTCAACAAGAGCAATCAGAGCAGAAAATTAGAATTTGGTATCTTAGAATTAAAATACAGCTAAACTAAAGTTTTAATTGGGGTGATCTAAAAGGGCACTTCATGTAATGATCTCTTTCATTTGTTACTAATTGTTTGTTCCTGATGAAGAAGAAACATGTACATGAATGTAGTTGATTTGAGTAAAGATGGCAGTTGCTTTAGTGGCTTGATTTTTTTGTTAAACAAGATGGATTTTAAGAATTTGGGAAGACAGTGTTTGCAGCTTTAAACTTACTAGACAATGCACTTTTCATCAACAAATACTTTTCATATAATTTCTCTTGATCTGGTTTATTTATGGTTTGGATGAATCACATGTTCCAGTAAGAGAAGGATAGGAGGGGATTAAAATCCTCTGGAGTTTAAGCATAAGCCAGTAGCAGGTAATGATGAACAGCTCCTGCTTCAGTTTCCTACTAATTCAAATGTACCAAACATAGAAGAACAGGGCCATGGAAAAGAAACAGAATTCAAATTCATATTAACTTCTGAAAAATAGATTGTAAACACTTCCCAAGTATTTCAAACTGTATTTTGCTTTACATATGTACTTAGAGCTTTAAAGGTAGATTTCTTTGTATTTCTCTAATAATGATTCAACATTCAACATTGATTTAACATTCAACCCAAAAGACCTTTGTGATTTAGCTATTTTACAACAGCAAAAGAAAACTGCTAAAACTTTAAGTATATTTGTGAGGACATTTGTTGTGTTACCATTGTTACCATATTTCCAAACATGGTTCAGCTCTATTTAGTGTATACCATTTTGTTGACCATCTGGGCCTTGCAGTCAGAAGATGCTGAGTTCTTCCAGCTTCTGTGGACCTCAATAGATTGAAGTGTAACAGACCTGCAGAGCATTAAGCTCTGAACATGACAAGATTTGAGGCAATGGTTTAAGAAGAAGGATGAGGAGTACTGAAAATAACAGGCTCTGAAAACAGAACTAAAAGAGGACTTTGAAGGAGACAAATTTCACACCAATCATTGACACTGGGAAGACTAGTGGGATAAATGTGGAGACTCACAAAACACAAAAATATTTTTTCTATTTCTCAAACATCATTATACTTGCTTCTTTTTTCATTCTTCTTTGGGAGATATTTAAAAAAAAATGTGAAAAAACATGCAACCCAGAATCCAATTTAGGAAATGTAGCTGAGGAGTGAGGAAGCTTGTTTGGGAGAGGGGCATCATGATTTTATGTTTGTAGTGCTCAAACCAGGTCTTGAGTGCGAAGCTTTTATCTGTTAGCTGAATGTTTCCCTAGCAAAACCATTGGGGAGTAGTAGTCTGTCTCTTTAGTTGGCATTGTTTTGCTTTATATCAGTAATTAAATCTCTGTTGGGTCAAATTATCTCTAGGGTTAAGTTATCAGGAGTCTTGCCTAGGATATAGGAGAGTTAGTTTCATATCCATGGAGGTTCATATATGAATATCCATGCTTAATTATCTACTTTATTATGATAGCTTCAGTAGGAGAGATTCGGGTGTAGACCCAAGAGCCTGATGGCCAGGCTTTTGGGAAAGGGAAAAGGATATTTGCATGTTCATTTATTTCAATTACATTTCTCCTTATATTTTGATGCCCTGTCTCAGTGCCCTATCTAGTTAATATTATTAATAATACGCTGTTAGCTGTGCCAGGCTCACCCAATTTGCTTGCAAAAGAAGAAGGAATTTTGAAATTAGAATTCTCAAAGGAAGCTTAAAATAATCTGAATTTTTATTTTATGATACACTAACAACAGAAAGAAAGGTGGAGTTTGTATCCACCATCTCAGGTCAAGAAATCTAGAGATTATTGTGTTTTGTGTTTCTGCTGTGAGATAATAATCCAACAAATCAAGGAACTGACTTGCTAAAACAGAGATGTCTTCCTGCTTTGTGACTGTCCTTTCCTTACTATACCATTATACCTATAGTCCATGGAACTTTAATGATATATGTAAATATTTGAAATTAATAGTAATTAACAAGGTTGAGGAGCAAGAGGGCAAGACTTTAAAAGAGCCTTTCTCCTTTAGCTAATTTCCATTGACTTGAGTTGGACTAGAGATTGAATTCTGTGTATGATGTGACTGTGATATTGCCATTTTTTCTTAAGAGGAGTAAACATATTCCTGTATGTTTTTCACATGAGTTATATGCACAGTCAGAGGTGAGTTTGCATTTTCTAAGAAAAGCTGACTCCCATCTTTTTACAAATTTTTGTCCACCTGTTTAAAAGTTAATTCCAGTTAAAAATTGCTGTTGATAATAGGTAACTTTGATCCTGTGAAAGTTTTTTTATTTCTAAAATATGACATCACTATAGAGGAAAAATAACAATAGTTATTATGTCAGCAGTTCTAACATTCTCCAAATATTTAACTTTATCTCTGAACAGGGTCTGCTAAAGGTTGCTATAGACAATGCCAGAGCTCAAGAGAAACAGGTCCAACTGGAGAAAACAGAGCTGAAGATGGAACTCTTCAGGGAACGAGAACTGAGGGAAACACTTGAAAAACAGTTGGCTGTGGAGCAAAAGAACAGAGGTACCTTGATTAAGCAGACATAAACACCTTGTTATTTATTTCCTTAGGAAACAATTTTCGATCAAACACCTGTGTTTTATCAAAATTTTACCTCCCTTAAATCATGTTAGGTCTCAGCTGACTGCAATGAAGGATGCTTTATGACCTGCCTAATTTTGTATATAGGGTCTTCATGAGATTTGGAGCAAGGATCCTCCCTGTTCTCAGCATTTTTCTTGAATATTGTTACATCAGTAATACAAAAGCAATTATAAATACCTTATGTGCTGTAATAGACCTTTGTAGGTCGTGATCATTAGGAAAAGGGATAGCTACTTAATACAATTTGTATCAAATTTAGGAATCTACAAGTTTTTAGGAACTCTGTTCTGTTCTTATAGTGCATATTTAGGCAAACTGTATGTAATAAATATGAAGATAATGATAATATATGAGCTCTTTATAATGCATAGTAGGTAAAAGACATGTTTGTAGAAGTAACAGTGAAGGGTTTTTTTGATGAAGCAGAAGCATTAGTAGCATTTGTGCATTAACATCAGCCCACTGTAAAGCCTGTACGTGTTAGAGATTTTTAAATAATTACATTGTTGGTGAAGGTGAGACAGTTTAGAGTGATTTGCAGTAACTATTTGTATTACAAGCATGTTTCTATCTTTTTTTATGCATTCATCTCTCTGTCTCTGTATGTCTCACCCTTTAATAGTGCCTGATTACTTTGCAAGACAGTTAACCTCTGGCAATCCCTTGCTGTTTAACTCAGACCATGACAAGTCAGATGTGAATTTTTGCAGGGCTAGAGTTAGAAGTCTCTTCTTGTCCAGTTTAATTTTCTGGTAATCACCTAAACAGAGAATCCCAAGAACAATTGGATTCACAGCCAATGTCATTATGCCTTAAACTAACATGCTTGCAGTAAGTACACAATGTAATCCTGTTTCATGCCTTGACCCATTAAAGGAGAGGACTATCACATCATTAATAGCCCTTTTTTTAACTTATGAAAACATATTTTGAAAGACAATTGCTGTTAACAATTCTCATACCTGTGCAGTGAGTCATCCCTTTGTCCACAACTGTTTCATTCTGCTAAATACAATTGTATTACTTACACTTCTAAATTAGTTTGATAAAAGAATAAAATAATTTGGTTGGCCTTCACAACTTTCTCACGACTGTTCAAATATATGTACCTTTTTAGAGTTGTACAATCACATGCAAAACAGAAAAGGTTTGAGGGGGAACCCATCTGAACTTTAGTTTTGCCATCTACAAATTAAGCATCTCATTTTAATGAATAGGAGTTCTCTTTCTGGACAATAAAAAAAGAAGCTTTTATAGCCTGTTCTCAGATAGGTAGGTGGAGTCAATTGCATAGTGAAGATGTCTTTCTCTTCCCTTTAACTCCAGAGGTCACATGGTTGACAAGGCTGTTCTAGACATATGTGTTTTGAAAAGATAAAATTAAGCAAAATGAATTTCAGTCAAAGTTGTATGTCAAAGAAAAAAAACATGGGATAGTCCCTTATTGTGTTCAGGTTACTGAAATAATTGGCAATATTATTTTCAGCATGATGCATTACCTGCTTTTGTATATGCATCTCTCTAATGACAATCTTGCTCTGGGAAAAGAGTCAGACCAAAGAGGAATGGATTTGAACAGTTAATGGTGGTATGCAGCAAACCAAATATAATGAGGATGACTATCTCTGCTAGTGGATACTTCTGTATAAAAGAAAGAAAAGTATGGATTATATTTTCAAATAAAATGATTGAAGTAAGAGAGAAAAAATAAGGCCAGGTTGTAATTATTGTGAAAATTCATTTTTCAGTTAAAGGCAGAAAAATGCATAGGAGACTTTACCTACTATCAGTTTTTCAAATAGCAAGTGTCATGTCTTAAAGAAAGTTTCACATGTCTTAATGGAAGCATAAGCAAGAAGGGAGAAATGTACCAGCTTCCCTGCTACGTGAAGAGGTACCATATGAAAATACTGAAAAACACTTAAAAGCTTCAGCATAGAACACATGCTACTGTGTCACATACAGGTCAAACCCTTCATGTGAAGGGCATCTTCAGCATTAGGCAACATCCATCTATCTATCTATCTATCTATCTATCTATCTATCTATCTATCTATCATCTATCTTTTGCTCATCATGTTAATGCAAGTGAAATATAATTCTGTTTAGTAGCTGCAGATGAGTTTTTTTGCCTTTTTTTATGGACAGTTGGATTCACGGCTGCTACTGTATGTTCTGCAGAGCTGCTTATTTACTGTACTCTTTCCTTCCTTCTTTTTAAATTTTCCAATTAGTGATTCCTAAGGTTGTAGGATGTGTCTCATCAACTGGTGAAAGTAGGATAATATCTCTTCTGTGAGCAGCTACACAGTAAGGGTTTGCTAATTCTGGCTCTGACTGCTGTAGTCACATCTACAATGTGTCAGCCATGATGACATTTTAATTCAGAAAGCAACATATGTTTCCTTCTCATTTATTGCAATCACTTTCAAAGTACTTATAATGAAAACATTAAAACCATGCAATGATTCAAAATGTATTTAGTTTAGCCTTTGTATCGATGTTAGATGTTCTTTGATAGTATGAGCTAATTAGCTTTAAAGTAGTTGGTGTTGTACAAAATGAGAAAGAACCAAAATTCCAAAGTCTTGGATGTAAATTATGTAGTTATTCTGACTACAGGATATGTGCTTATGTTAATTTTGTGCCTGAACAGTTCTGTATGGCAGCGCAAAATATACAAGATCATCTAAAAGGTGGTTCTTCTTAGCATATGAATTAAAGAGTAATAACAATGACAGTTCTCTTTAAAAGTTTCATCATTTGCATTTTGTGAATGATACCACCATCACAGTCTACTGTCCCTGGGGAGTATGAACTGGTGGAAATATTTTTTTGTGTTTTCCAGCCTTCATTCCTAGGCATATACCAGAGGTTCCTTTGCAGTTAGATATAGGGCTAGATAGATCTTGACATGCAAACCTAACAGTTCCTAGTGTCTGGGTTTGATGAGGATAATTCTTCTGGTGCATATAAAGAATTCTTTAGGATAATTTTTTAGTTAGTGTCAAAATAACAGAATGTCCTGGAAAGGATTATCCAGGAAGATCTTAGGACAAAAAAGCTTTTTACATGCACATCCATGAAAACCCTGAATGTGCTTTATAAGAACATTTAGGGTGTGGTGGGGGAGAAAATGCTATCCTTTACATGATTGCTTCAGAGGTCCACATTGGTTTAATGGAGTAGAAAAAATTGGTTGGCTTTACCCTTTTCCATCAGGAGCATAACTTGCAATATGTTCCTTTAGTTAGAGATCCTGCAAGTCTTACCTTTGTGGTCATAAGTAACTGGCAACATAGAAAAGAAAATTGTGATGAAGACCCATATTGGACTTGCCATCCTTTTCCTAGAGTTGAAGCTGAAGAAATTGAAGGAAAACATTTTTTCTACATAAGGACTTTGTACATTTTATTTCAAAATACTAATTTCTTTACTAACATTTTCCCTCACATTTGACAAAGCATATTAATATTTACTTGACTGGAGGATCCAGCACCATAAAGGATTTGCTGTGAGTTCTTTAAGGTTAGATGGCTGATGGGACAGACACCAACAGAAAGCAAGAAAGAGAGAAAGGAAAGACACAATGGAAATTTGGAAAAGAAATAAATATGGGGAGGTCGGATGGCTTGCAGGAAGCAGAGCTCGGAGGGCAGTTAGAAGACTCAGGGCCTTTCCCCAAGGAATGAGGACCAGAGCAGGGTGGGGGCTGCCCAGGACCCAGGCAGATGGATCCCCCTCCTTTGCAAGAGAAGCTGCAGGGAGACAACAACTGCACCACAGTGTGTCTGTTAACTGTGCTATGAGAAACAGAAATGGTGAAATTAATTCTGAAAACCCCCTCACCTCCAGAGACAGGGGTTTATCTACATCAGATGATTCACAAAGTACATTCCATTGCTGGTTTTCAAGGTTTTCTGATTTGAAAATTCACAGATTGTCAGCTGTTTATTAAAAAAAAAAAATCATTGCTTGATACCACATACAGTTTTTAATACTGTCATACAGAACAGTAGCATTTAGAATATTCCAGGGTGATTCCAACAAATTTCAAATAATTTAACTGGTTATTGTGTAATTAATTGGTTTATATGAACATCTCAGTTATAGTGTTTTTCAGGATGCTTAATAGGTCATCATGCAGCCAAGTTTCAGATTCAAACTGAAGTGCACTGATGTTATTTTCCTTTCACAGCAATAATTCAGAAAAGGCTAAAGAAGGAAAAGAAGGCAAAGAGGAAATTGCAGGAAGCACTTGAATTTGAGACTAAACGACGAGAGCAAGCAGAGCAAACACTGAAACAGGCAGCTTCAACAGATAGTCTCAGGGTCCTAAATGGTAAGAAGCCAATCTTTGCCTCCGTGCCATTAACTTCCAATTAAGTGCCAAAAGAATCTGGTTATATAAAAAATTTATCACATGATGGAAAGGGAAAAAAAGGAAAATCTCTTTTCTTTGCTTCATTCAAATGATACCTCTATCTTTATTGCTTTGTTACTTTATATAGTATGTGCAAATAAACTCACTGGAGAGAATGTTCAAACTAGGACAATTTTATATTATTAGCTTGAGAACTCAATTTTTTTCTTCCTTTTTTTCTCCCCCCCTTTATGCTTGAGAAATCTATTGCTCATTAATCTTCCCCGTCTAACAAAAAATTGTCCTGGCCTCCAGTCATTGTTCAACATTAAAAAAACTGACAAAGGTTGATTGTATTGTAATTCAGCATTGGAGTAACAGGTTGTAAAAAGGGCTATAAGAATCAAATGAAATATGTGTCAGTCTTACCTTTCTATCTTTCTAGACTCTCTGACCCCAGAGATAGAAGCTGACCGCAGCGGGGGCAGAACAGATGCTGAAAGGACAATACAAGGTAGGAATTTGCAAAAGGCTATAAATCTAGATCTTGCTATATGAGTTTTTCCTCAGCTTTAGACTGCTATTCAAGCATGTAGCCTACCATCTGGGCCACATCAAAACAAGTTCAAACAAGGTCAAGTTCATCTTGCTTGTTTATAAGAGAGAATACATTCTGTGCTGATAGATTTTCTTTAAATTAATAGGTCATTTTTGTTTATACAGAGCAATTAAAGAAGAATCATTAACTTGAAGCAGTATTGGTTTGAATCTCAGACATGCTGAATGCAGTTTTTGTGAATATGTGTAGTTTGATTTGAGTTAATAGTGTTTTTAAAGGTATATTTGAAACATCTTGAGCCTTTTAACTGTACAAATGGCTAAGCCTAATGGGCAACATTCAAGGCATGATGAGAATTTCATAGCTAATAGTCAGCGGCAGTTACTGAAAGGTGTGTTTCAATAAGCTACTCTGAGCATTAACAATAAATAAGCTGTTTATTCCCATCTTGGAATTTTCATTTACCACATCCCATTATTTACATTTTAATAAAACAAATCTGCTGAGTAAATTATACATGAAATACTAAAGAGAGCCATATTACTTCCCCTGTGAATCTAAATGTATATATACATTGCAAACATCAAGATATTAGTAAAGAGCAAATTTTGAAGATAGTATTTATGTTATAATATCTGTTCTTGTCAACAGGCTGAATCTACCTCCATGCATACTAAGCAATAAAAATAGCAATTGTTTTCAATGGTAAATGAAGGTGCATTTTTCAGAGGCAAGCCTAAAAGGATTAGCTCCAGTAATCGCACTCAATTGCCTTTATTTTGCATTTTGAAGTCAATCATCCTAACAGTATCATTTGACATCTTCTGTGTGTTATTTAATCACATTTCCTAACTTCCAAGGAGTTGTTACTGGTGTGCCACAAGGAGGCTGTAACAACAGAATAAAAAAGTCAAGAAGATTTTAATGGATTGAACATATAAACAAATACCAAAGATGCAATAAGTTCTTATGAAAGACAAACACACATATATAAACAAAGACATTTAAAGCAATTTATGTCTGCAGAGTCAATAACACAGAAGTTGGAATATGCCAGATTAAATGTTGCCTGGGAAGTGAGTACATGTTATGAGGTCTGTTACCCGAGAATCCTGCTTTCCTTCCCATAAAACATGCACATTATTCAAAGCACCATTTGATATAATTAATTTAGTAAGAATTCAGCCATTATTTAATTTTCTTATAATCGAGACATTTTGTTACTTCTTTTGATGCTAAAACATACTTCTAATTTCTTGGGAGGCCATGCTGCTGCACTGGTCGCTGCAGTACTTGTACTCATTGCAAGTATTAATTACTCCATCTTCAGAACATTCTTGCAAGGAAGTGAAATTTGGAGTATTCCAATTTGATAGCTGGGAAACAGAGTCAAATGCAGATTAAGATGACATATTGCTTAACTGTCAAGTATGAAGGACCTAATTTTTCAGAATTATTTGCATTTTTGGCAGAAGCATGCAGGTGTAGTCAAATCACTGTTCCTGTTGAATTTGGTCTTGCTCGTAGGCTGAAATATAAAGTTGGATATTTATAATATGAGCAACACAAATTTGAGAGCATGTATTCTAAAGGATTTATCCCAAACTATATAGGAATAGCACTTCAGCTTTTGAACAATGACTATGCATTCTTTCCCAGCTATCTTCTTGCTCATTTCATATATTTCCATTTTTGCAATAAGGGAAATCAAGGATTTACAGGAGACATTCCCAGTAATGACTTTTCCTTGATTCATCTGTCCCAGGTGATACACATTAAAAACAAAACTAAAATCCACAGATGATTATTTAGTTCAAGACTGGACCATATTTTCTGATTGTGGTATTGAATCATATTGCAAAGGCAACCTTAATTCTGTCATTTCCCATATCTACTTTGTACTCTCAACATATAACTAAAGCAGGGGGTTTTTAAGAAAAAGGAAAGAAGAAGCAAGAAATACAGTTTTCATGTCTTTCAGTTTAATGTATTCAGCTCAATCATCATACAGCAGTTCAGAACTTTCAGATCTAGCGCAATATGTAACCCTACAACACAAATGTAACTGTAAGAACATATTGTCAATGTAAATCAGTCATTATAGGGTGACAGGCTTCAGAAATAGTTTAAGAAACAGTTAATAGCAGGCAAGTCATGCCAAATGTCAGGACTCTTTGTGTTAATTTCCAATATTGGAAGGAGGATTTCCTTTCATCATAAACTCCTTTTTCTCTGTCTCCTCCTTGCTGTGTATCCCTGTGTATCTGTCCCAGTTCCTTCTTCTTTTTTCCTCTTCCCTCCAATCCCACCTTTTGTCAATTGCTAATGTAGCACTTTTCCTTGCTCTACATTACATTACTCTTCTTTTTCCCCCAACTTCACATTCTTCCATCATTCTCTTCTGAGCTTACCTTCATGCCACCCGGATCATTCCCTTAATCCCAAGCTCTTTCTCTCTCTGTGACCCCCTGGCTCTGTCTGACCCTTCCTGTTGCCTCCTCCCCGTACCCAGGCATTTCAAGAGCTGCATTGGCATTCCCTGTTATCAGCCTTCCCTGCTGCAAACCCATCTCCATCTGTAGTGTCTGCTTCCCCCGTCGTCTCCCTGGTCAGGCTCACATTCCCTACTGGTTTCAGTACATTTCTGTTTCTTTTCTTATGTGTACCTGCCTGGATACCAGGGAGGGAAGCACTGAGAGCATTCTGTTCCATTTTCAGTATTTAGCATGACAATTGCAGGCAGGAGTGAGGAGAAAGAATTGCATGGAAAGAACCACTTCGTTCCTGAAGCACTGGAATAAAGCATGCTCAGTACACATGGGGCCCTTTATCTGCAAAACTCTACAAAAGCTTTCCAGTGGTTGAAACATTTTCCAGTACTTTCTTGGAACAAAGACCATATTGTCACAATTATACAAAATTTCAATTGTGTCTTTTTATTTGTAAATTATATTTTCTATACTTTGCTATGCACCATAGAAGAAATACTATATACAAATATATATTATATTCTATTATACAGTATATTCCATAATTAAACATATAATACCACCTCTTGCATCTTTCATGTTCTGGGGAAGAAATTCTTACTAGGGAAATATTTTCTTATTCCTCTGAAAAATATATCAGTCTCAGTATCTAAGCATGCCTGGGGTAATAGTCTTTTTATCCACAATCATTTTTCAATTTACTGTGTTGAGCATGCTATGTAGTTTTATAACTAAGTAAACAAAGGTGGGAAAGCTTCAGTGCTCTGTAGGGAAGTGATATAATTGAAATACAAAGTGTAATTTCAGCATTTAAGAAAAAATTATGCAAGAAAATCATAATTAAAACTAAAGATTTTGTTTACTATTTATTATAAATAAATTGATACTTGTCAACTTGAAGTTATATCTAATGTTGCTATTTTTAAGTATCACTTTGAAGAGTAAGGAATAGAACTAATTTAAGCGTAGAGGATAATTGCATTTGTCAATAAGGGGGTATGTTCTGTTCTATTTTTCGTCGTGTAGCACTCATTTAGATTCACTTTTAGTGCATGTAAAGTCTTTTGTAAAATGGGAGCAATAATAAAAGGAATTTGAATACAAGACTATAAAAAGAAGCAATGCAGGGTATTTTAGGGTGTTGTTTGAGTTTTTTAAATACGGAGTAGATAACAGTTTGCTGCAATATCCATAAAATGTTAACAAATAGTCATAATAAATAATTCAAATTTGGGTCTCGGATGTACTTATGTATTTTTTTGAGCAATAGAAAGAGATAATAAGCTATTAGGAACTGGTGAAGACACTGGTTTTAAATGTTTTCTTTGCTTCTGTTTTAAATAATAATAAAGCAGATTATCCTCTTCTCCATACATATTGTAGGTTCACTAGATGCCTATGCCTAGCTCCCAATCCGGTTTCCCAAGACCCCCTCATCCCACACAAAAAGGTACCATACAAAGATAATGTTTGACTTTTATATACTGTTTTGTTAACAGACCTCTTACTAAGCTCTAGAACAATGACATTTACTGCCGCTTTTACTTTCTTATTTCCGTTGAATTTTCTTCTCCATCTGGTTACTTACCATGTATTTGCCTGCCTACATTGTTATGTTTTCTTTTCCTCTATGTATCCCACATTCCCAATTTTCTATCTCCCAGCAGTTTCCCTCCAAGTTCTGTACCTTCATTTTCATTCTATTGAAACACCAATCGCACACATTATCTAAAATCCTCTAGAAGTATTCTAGTTCTGCACCATCTTCACCATTGACTGTTCTTTCCTTGTCATGTTCCTGTAATGTGTTCCTTTTGCCAAATTGCTCACACATGGTGTTGTGCTGTTGTCCCAAAGCTATTGTTGGTAAGAAGAGGAAGATTAATCAAATTTTCCCTCTTTCATGCTGCTATCTTTTGTCTTTTCCATTTATTTAAAGTACTAGCAATTGCCTCAGTTTCTTTCTTGCTTTCTTCCAAATAATTTCCAACTTCTGCATGTGGTCATTCCAGCTGCTCCTGAAATCAGCTCTATCATTTTCTCCCAAGTCTTTTTACCCTTCTCAGTTCCCTGAATTCTCAGTTCTATCTATTTTTTTTACCCCAAATGTTTGTTTTTGTTGCAAGAGGCCCTTTACAGTTTCTGCGTTCTCAAAGTTCTTCCATCCTGCTCACTCTCAGTCAGTTTTTTCCTCAGCTGTACATTCTCCTTTAGCAGAAAATTTATCCTCCTTGTCCATTGGTCAGATTTTCACACCTCGGTTCCTTACTCTGCTGCAAGTATTATTTTTTTCTTCTAGCACATTATCAGCCTTTCTTCAAATGTGTCTGTTATCTACTCTCTCTGTCCCTTAGCAAAAGGAACTTACCCTTTCTAAGCCCTTTTCCACTGACATCCTCCCTTACTTTAGTTCTCCACCTCTTCTCCAGGCTCATATTAACAGTTCAGTTAAGTGTGATGCTAAGTGGTTTCAGTTTATACCTTCCTGGTGTAGGAAAAAGACCCTCAGCTACCATGCTCACAAAACCTTCCAGGACCATCTGTCTTTTTTCCCTCCTAGAAAGGACAAGGCAGGAAATAGAGATGTTGAACAGATCCAGGAATAGAGTAAGAAAATAACAGCGACTCAGCACACTGGTCATCTCTGAGGTTTCTTTGCAGGCTGCTGAACGAGAACAAGAAAAAAAGTATTATTTAAATTTGCTGATTGCAAGTGTGCATTTTGCTGCCCAAATATTAGGAGAAAGCTGCCCTGCAGTTGCCCTCCACATTAATAAAAATTGCTTATATACAGCTTTAGTCTTTTGCCCTGAAACATAACCTAAATTGTTTCTGCATTGGTTTGAAACTTGCTTAATCTATTTTTCAACAAGCAAAATTCACGTAATAATCTCAGCAACTGATAGTCCTTGATTCTTGCTTGTTATATTTGTGTTTGAAAGATGGGTATCTGAAGGACTTCCACAATGAAAAGGAACTTTTGGTCGTTCTGTGAAGCTTCTGCACACAGTTCTATTTCTGATATATAAATCTTGGACAAAAGCATGTGGAAATATGTGATGATATTTTTTATGAGATCAAAAACTTTATTGGAAAAGACCATTATCAAGGCTGTGAAGTCAAGCATTCCAAAATTAGGAAGTGGTAGAATTAAGGTTGTCTTCCGCACCTTTGTTCAACTGTCTGTGTATGTGTCATGATACAATCTTTAATTATGCGATTAGATACTGTATTTTTCACAGTACCTTGTCTCATTCAGTGCAGGGGACAAAAATATAGGTGAATAAAGGGATATCTATCCAATATTTTCTTCATCTTCAGTGGTCAGTGTGTCTTGTAATGCTTTATATAATACTTGGTTTGTGTATAATATTTCCATAATTAGACATCATGCATTAGAGAATAGTTGTAAATTATTATATAAATTTCTTCCATATATTAAATCTTAATTTTGGCATTTCCTGACAGCTGAGGGCTTTGCTTCACTAATGTCCTAGGTAACTGTCTCCTGGGGTTGTCTTCTTAACAAGTAAACTACAAAGTTACAAGTTCCACTGTGAGACAGCATCTGAAAACCAAATGGAATTGAATTTTAAGATTCACAATGATAAAGCTAACCAAGCAGCTGATAAACTGTAATGCCAAAATATGAGTGTGGCCTAAGGAATGACCATTTTGCTATGGCAGTTTTATAGATACTTGCTGACATAAAGACAATTTTGGGATACATTTTGTGCTCTTGGGCACAGAATCTTCCTTTCATTTTTCTTGCAACCTGTATCACCTGTAAGAGTGTCTCCATCAAGCTTTCTTTTTCTTGTCTCTCCCTCATTTCTGGATTTTCTATCAACATTAATAACAACTTCCAAATTTTCTAATTTCTTTCTTGATCCTTTTTTCCTCACACCTTTCAAGGCAAGTTTCTTTTTATATCCAGTCATAATTCCAGCCCCTAAAGTTTTGACATCTTCTGCCTAATACTCTTGCTAATCAAGATCCAGATGTCTCAATACTGACTCATAGCGTTGTATCCATGTGCCACTTGTCCGGTTGCTCACTGCAACTTTTCCTTCTAAGAAACCTCATATGACTTTGCTTGACTTTCTTGTCATGTGTTCTGTCTCCCCTCTTTTCTTGTACTCTCAACCACTGGGTTCTGTTCTTGTCTAATAATGTAAATAATTCAGTCCCCCAACTTCAGTCGCAGTTATTGTCAGCCAGTCACTTTTAGTACTTTATTTCTCAGTGTCTTCCAGTGCCCTGATTTCTGTGTTTCTTTGTATGTATTTAGCCAGTCTCAGTCACTCCCCCAGTCACATTTTCTGTCCTTATTTCCAATTTCAATCACATCAGACTTGTCCTAATTTCTGTAAATCTTGAGTATTTTTATGAGTTTGTGTTTTTAGACTTAGAGAAGATTACTGTTGGCTGCTGATCATAGAGAGGATGCATTTTCCAGTGCATGGGTACTCTCAAATTAACTAATGATATTTTATAAATAGTTTTCAATATCCTCAAATGACAGAACATGTATTTCTTTTCCAGAGATATCACTAGTCTTTGCATACATTTAACTAAGATGTCTTCTCTTTAGTATTTTCTTCATTTATTTTCTGCATGATATTGACTGTGATGACCGGTGCTAAGTACATTTCCTTTATCTTGAGAGTCCTTTCAAGAATTGCATCTTTCCCTTAGAGCTTCTGTCTCCTATCTCTGCATTTCTGTCTGTTCCTTTCCACATCCCCCTTTATCAAAAGCATTATTCCATTTTGCATCCCTAGCTGCCTAAGGATGAGGTCATCCATCTGTATAATGCCATGTAAAACAATGGACATATGTTCTCTAAAGTATTAATTGATTGAACCTAAGTAAAGCACCTGATTCTTCATACATTTTACCACAATTTTCTTGCCTTTTTTTCTGTATTAAAACTCTTGGAACTTCTAAATGTTGCTCTATGTGTATCAACTTGTAAATTCTGCATCTTTATTCAATTGACACTTGCTCATTAGTTATTCTGGTTTTATCACCACTTAGTAAGTACTATGGATTTGCTGTTAGTCATTTAGTATTGCATGGGACTTCTAGCAGAAAGGTGCTTGGGTTTAGTATAGAGCTAGAATTCTCAAATGAATGTATTAGGTCATTTGCAGAATGAAAATACATTTTCATTTTTGCATGTGACATAACTTCTTCTCTGTCGACCCATTTCAACACTGTTTCAGCTTCCCCTCTATTGTTGCTTTCTCATTTTCCTTACACCTCTGTTTCACCTCCTCCCCTGCCAAGTACTACTTCTGAATATCCCAAATATTTCTTAATATGTCACTTCTTTGACCTGCAAGGCAATGTGTGTCTGTGATCTGGAGCCATGTGGCTGCTGGCTGACTAGGAGGCGCATGCATTCTGAGGGATCAGTGACAAGCCAGGAGATATGCATTTTCTGCTGGACATCTTGTTGCTGCCTCTTGGCAGCTGGGCAAATCAAACAGTACATGATGCTTCTCAGCAGCTGAAGGGCCAAACAAATGGTTTTTCAAACTGCAAGAGACCCACAGCCCACCTGTTGTACAGGCCTGCTATAAAGGTTGAACATTTCAGCAGGGAAAAGAAGTCAGGAGCTGGAAACAAAGCTGTCAGAAGCCTGGAAGGCAAAGGGATTTTTTTTTCTAGATATGTTGAATAACTGCCCAAGGAAACATCTGCTACTTAGCTAGGCTGTTTATGGAAACAAACAGCTGACTATTCTAGACCCACAGAAATATAGAAAGGTTCTGTGAAGCAGCAATGACAAAACAGTGGACTGACTTGTTTGGAGATGAACATTTCTGTGATTTTTAGGTCACTTAGCCTGTTATTCCATTAGGCTGAATTAAAAAAGCAAAACAAAAACAAACTAAAAGAAAAAGGAAATAAATTTTAAAAAGCCAAAAAACAAACAAGCAAAAATCCTAATCATTTACATTTAATTTGCCAATAAAAATTCTTTTATTCAGCTTAAGAGTCAAGAAGCACTTTGAAGCTCTGCCAGTGTGAAATAACATGTCTTGTGAAAATGTGACTTTCACCAGTCTGATGGATAGATTTTGCATTTTTCTTTTTTGCCTGTCTGATTTTCAGGTTTCTTCATTAAATTTTCCATTTTTAAGGTTTCTAAAGATCAGTAAGACAACTGGTCTCAGTCTCTACAGTTTTGGTTAACTGCAGGCATAAGACAAGACTGTCTCTGTATTGTGACTGTTGTCCTTTGGGTTATTCTAGCACCTCTCTGGGTAAGAGTAGTTATTTGAGGTAACAGAAACATGTGGGAAAGAAAACAGGACGGAGCAAAGCCATAGTGACCCACTGGGGAGTGATATCTGCTGTTTTGTTATTGATTCTTCTCTGCATGCCAGAGTTTGACAAACAAATTGATGCATTGGTGAAAACGTATGCACATGCACCGTTCAATTATAGAAGCTAAAGGATAGTGGGTTTTCTGCATTGCTCTTCTCTTTTGTCTTTCTTATGCTCAAAAGAAAATTTATTTTCAGACCTAGTGATGGTCTTAATGGTGAGACACCATTAAAATATTGGTGTCTAACCCTCAGTGACATTTAGTGGAGCTGCCTTACTAACTCCCTTTGGATAGTCCACCTGATTCTATTTTATTTTTGTTCAGTCTTCATAAAATATTTGCTGGTTCAACATTGCTCTTATTTGCAGTAACACATAATTCTTCATTTTCCTTTTGATTAGTGCCTTAAACTTCAGCTGCTTTTTGACTTCACTGTGTAACACCTTGTATTAATGTCAGGGTCATGCACTTATTATTCATGTGAATAGTGCTATTCACTTCAATGAAATTATATACATAATAATAAATAACAACATTAATCTGTGTGCACCACCTTGAATTTCATTACTGTTGCAGAAGATACATCTCTGAAAATAGGTTCTCTTAATTTTTATACATTTTAGAAAGAGCTTGGCTCTCTCTATGCACACTAATTTAAACATTTTATTTCCCCTCAGCCTTTCTAGCTTTACCAGCTCACAAGTTTTAAAGACACTTGTTTTACTGATTTTTTTTGGCTTGACAGACTATCCAATATAGTTTAGCTTTTAAACCTAGATTCTATAGTAGACATTTAAAACATCTCTTGCTAGTTCATCTGTCTTTTACTGTTGATGCTGGAATAGTTGATGAGGAAACAGACGTTAAAGATTTATTTTGTTTCATATTTCATTGACCATGGATAAATACTGAAATTATCTTACAATGCATGGAAACCAAACAGCAATAAGTAAGTTCCCTATCCACCTGCCCAGGAGTCAGCACTTTGGCAGGTTTTCAACCCAAGCTAATCAATTAAAGACAACATTGATTAACTTAAACAGAAGGTGATATTGATTGCAGGCAGTAACCTATAAATAGACAATTGTTTCATAGTGTTCATAGGTCATTGTTAGCTACACCTTTAAACTTCAAGGTACTTAATCCTATTACCTATTACCCAAAAAGCAAAGGAAAGGCACAGAGTGAATATACAGTTATATATATGTTGCAAAGTACTCTTATTCAACTCTCTCATTCAACATATACTCTTACATAAAAAATTTCACATTTTATTTGAAATTGCTATCTATTGCAATTTACATCTCATTTTATAGCTGTGTGAATATGGAGCTGATGGAAATCAGATATGTTCTTGACTTTTCTACTGAGATGAATGGTTAATCAATCAGATCTTCTTCCAACATTGTGCTTTAGTTCACTTTTAAAGAAACTGTATGTAAAATTAATGACTAAGCATGAACAGAGTCAAGTGGGAAAATTCAGGACAATATGAATACTAAAAAGACCCCACATTGTGTTCCAGAGGCTTTATATAGAATTGTTTTGACTTTCATTTTCATTCATCCTACATGTTCATCTTATTCAAAGAGGGAAGGATAGGATAGATGAATTCTTACATAATAGACTTCTGGGGTCACCCCAGTTGTCTTGCTGCCTGGGAAGGTTGGGCACTGCAAGGCACCATCTCAGGTATTTTTGTTTCCCAGAAGTACTGTGTTGCCTTCATCTTCTCCCTTAGAAGGTAACTGAAACCCCTGATCAGGCAGGTAGAATATATATTTCTAGTATAGTCTCGTCAGCTAAAAAATAAATAGCATTTTCCCTTTTAGAGAAAGAACTAAAAGGCTTGATTTTTTATAAGCCAGGATGAAAAATGGATTAAAACAATGTTGTTTCAGTCAAACAGTATTTCTATAGCCTACCATGAAACAGGTGTAAATAAAGTGGATTTCTAGTTCATTCACAGCTTAACTATAGTGTTGAATGTTCTGACGTTGGTTGTGGAGCTAGAGCTGCTGGCTGGAAGCTGTTTATCAGTATTTGCCTATACTGATAGGCAATGTGTAGGGAGCTGTCTCTTTTTCTTATGTTCTTTTTTCCCTCCACCACATTTACTACATCATAGACAAGTGCTGGAAAGAAACATCACATCATGTCATGTTAAGATATGTCATAAAGAGGATTGTTTCTTGGCATTAGTTTTTTAAGCTCTATAAAGATTTAAAATTTCCTGATGTTTGTGTATTATACCCATATAAATGAATTTCATCTTTCAGTATTACTGTTGCATTCTTCTATTAAATCCTTAAGACCTCACCATCAACACATGTCAAAATATTTAGTGATTTGGGGGTTTTTTAATAGATGCACTTCCCCTGTGACTTCTGTGAAGAATGAGGGAGACAGCTCTTGCACCAAAATAACAGCAATATTTTCAGTTCTTCTGAAAATGCTGTGCTTTGGAGAACTAGTAATGTAGACTAGTAGCCAGGAAGTTACTTTATCCATTTAGCACACATAAGAGGATATCTATTAGACAGGGAAATCCATATGTCCTTCCTGAAAGGTGCTACAGCTTGAGTAGGTAAAAAGAAGCATCCAATCCAGATAATGTTTCAATTTAATATTGAAATAACTTGAATTTCAAGTTAATTGAGACTTAAACCATTAAATACAAATAGTCACCATCCTATTCAATAGCCTTTTTTGACTATCAGCCGCCATCTGCATCAAAGAAGAAAAATTTTCTAAGCAAGCTCTATGTGAGCTAATCTACCAAGGCAGATTTTCTGTCTTATCCCTGCATGTCTGAAACTCTGAAATGAGGTTTTCAGAGAGAAGTTAAGATATTCTTATCTAAACATTAATTCTTGCACTATTTTAAAAGTTATTTGCTTGTCCACAAGTAGATGACTTGTGCTGTTTGAGGTGCTGCAGTGCATCTGTGAGATCTGCATCATGCTTTCAAAACATCCAGGCCTTTCTGGAGCAGCAGCTGGAAGCAGCCTTACAGGATGTGGAAGTCTGACTCAAGTCATAGCAGATGTTGAACCAAACCCCTTTTGCTCATTTAGAATGCCTTTGAACATACGACATTCTACACTTGGGTATTATTAATTTTAAATTCATAGTTTATTGTATATATTGAATAAAAATATATTTATCACTGTGTTAATTCTAAAGAGAAGGCCTATGCCACTCCTATCATTTTTACACACAAACATTCATGAGATAATTTCTCTAGATCTCGCTCCCCTATTATTTGTGGACTAGCTTGTATTTAACATAGCATTTGACTGAGACAGGAAAAAGTCAAGTCGGGAGAAGAAGTTGTGGGTGTTTATTTAATTATTTCTAAAGAATCTCAAACTGACTGACTTTCAAAAGGATCTGATAATATTTACCATGTGTGACTCAAAATCGGCTCCTTGGCCAAATAGATAAATGGTCCTGGATATGGCAGCCCTGAACTTTGCTAATGTGTATTAGCATATTCTCATACATTCTCTGTTCTTTGAAACATCTTTGACTTCTACCTGTACATTCAATATTAAAATATTTTCATAGCTACGTACTTTTTCTTTTTGATTTGAAACAAACAATTCATTTTGGCCATGAAGCTTGCAAGACTAATCATATTTTAAAAATAGGTAATGAAGCAAAGTTGGTCTTTAGCAGACATTCAACAGAATGTATTTATTAAGTGTATATATCACTTCAACTGCTAGTGTAAATAAGTATATTGAAACAAAACAAAATCAGGCATCAAGTTGAAGGAAAGGGTGTTTGTGCATAATAGTTCTGATAAACTATTTAAGGGCAGATTATTAATGGGAAAACACTAAGTTTTTAACTCTTAAAAAATTAGCTAGTCCAAAATTAGTTTGTTAAATTTTGGTTATTTATTTTCAGAGGAAACTTAAACTATTATAATGTTTCTGCATGAATTTCAGTTTTAGTAAATAGGTACTTACTTTTTATTTGTGCTACTGATTCCAATTTGCAGCCTTGTGGCTGTCTCAGATAAATTGTTTTGAGCCATGCCAAGAGTAACTGGAAATCTACTAAAAATTTTTTCATTGTAATATCTGAACAACTTTGCAGTCTTTAATGGATTTAGTCTTCACATCAGGAAATACTCCTGTGATGCAGAACAAAGCAATTATCTTTATATATAGAGGGGCTAAGGAGCTTGATCATGGATATATCAGAAATCTGTGGTATAACCGAGACTGAGCCTAAATCTTGCAAGAGCTCAAGATTTTATTCTGCCCTTCATGTTTTGCCCTCCCTTTTATATATTCTGTCATGGTTTCTCATTGTACAGACATATGGAAAACTAGATGGAATTTACCAACTTGAATATCAGGGACAGGATTTATGTCCCAAAACTCCATGCTAGCAGAATACATGGAGCAGATCATCTGCGCCTGCTCTGCACTTGCTCAGACTGATAGCTAACCTCTGTGAATATCAGGGTAATGACAAAGTGCACCTGGTCTAAGTGTTTTCAAGTCTTTTCTATGTTAGACAAAGCTTTGAAAATACAATAACATATGCTGCCTACCATTATTTGATTATGACTTGATTTTGTATGAGTCATAGTCATATACCAAGTTGACGCTGTGTATTTATCTTTTGTAAAACACAGCTGGCATAAATTCTAAATTCTGGTACTTCTACATAAATATAACCAGTTTGGTTAAAACACGTTTCATAAAGACATTTCGAAGGTTTGAAGCTACAGTAGTGGAGAATTGATTATTTAATTAGTGTAGGTTCCATTAGCTTCCTAACCCAAAGTTGCACTGAACTTTTTTTCTTCAGCTTTCTTGTGTACACAGAATCTCAATACCTGCTATACTTTTACTCATAGAAGTAAAAATAAACCAGTATGAGCTTTTTGTGTTTCAGGAGCTGAAAGCCTGTGTGCATTACTACACTGTCCTTTTAATGTTTCAGTCAAAACCAAAAGAAGATGTAATATTTAATTGAATCTGAGCCATCAAATGCAAATCTGTCCACAAGTGTGTTATGGTAGCAGTGGTGTTTTATGTGAGAAAGTATTTTAATGCATTTCTCTTAAGAGGTAAACTGATCTCTTGCCAGCAGTGGGGCAAGAGTATTCATTAAATCTTTTGTTATGATCATCCCTACCTATGTCCCCTACAACAGTATTGAAATTACTGTCCCATTCATGACCAGGAAAACTAAAGTTATTGAAAGAATGTAACCAAATGATGTCACTTTCCTTGAAACTTTACACAAAATTCTGAGGGGAGATAATGACTATGAGATGTTAGTAACTGTGCTGGTAAGTGCTTTTGATTTGTATGGGAAGTTATATATGTCCATGAACCTGTATTTCATCACATTATGGATTCAGGCAGCATTCTTGATCTCAGGTCTTTCTGTCAGACTCATCTAAAAATCCAGGCATCAGACCTAAAGTGCTGTAGTGAGTTCATCTTGTAAGCATTGCATGAGGGTCTTCTTAAATGTGGACAGCACTGTGAGGATGCTTATTTGGAAGTATCACTCCAATTTGAAGCATTTTGATAAGGAGTAATGCACAAGGTGAAGGGTAAGACAAACCTTTCAAGTATTGTGTTTCTACTTGTTAAAAGGGAAGAGCCAGTGAAGGAATTAGAAGAGAGTGACAATTCAAAGAAGTAGACTAGGAAAATATTTTTGCCATACAAATTTGTTTATACAACTGAGACAGAAACTTTAGTAGGTGAGATATGAAGAGAAACATCATGTGAATTTATATCTAGAAAGAGGGATAGGAGAATGAGGGGCAGAGACTTTTTTGAGAATAAATTTAGACACTGTCTTGTAATGAAGAGTCAGAAGTTACAAACAAACAGGATACCTTGATTTTGAACTTTACTGACAGACAAGATTAAAAGAGTAGTTCATAGTGACTAAGAGTAGTAGTAGTGGGGAAGATGAGGAGGAATCTGAAGAGGTGAATGATTAACAGCTCTGTTTTCTCAAACGAAGATTGTCAGAGCAGCGACACATGCACACAGAGGATCAGAAAAGCAGACTGAGGTTTTATGTCAGACAGAAGGGAACAGACCTGGAGTACAAAGGGCTGTGTCAATTGTCAACATGGATTTGGTGACTGAAATTCAGTTTATGGATTAGACTACTCAGATACAAAGTATGGGGAGAGAGACGGTGTGAGAAAGATCGCAGCCCTCAGAAATGAAAACAGAAAGTTGAGAAAGAAGTAAAAAATGTAAAACTGAGAAGTTAGCAATGTGGAGGGAGAATTAAGATCCCAACAAAGGGTAAACAGCATTTGAATGACAAAAGATTTTTAGGAAATGCTAGTCTGGAATCTACCAGATATGATATGAGGTGTTAGTTCTAATATGTGTTTGTATAGAAATTGTTAACACAGACACATTTAATAAAAGTTTCAAAAGATCAGCTGACTAGCAACAGAAATAAGGGTCAAGGAAGAAGTCACTTCCCAGAATTTTGCAAGAATTGTGTTCATTCATCCACATATTTGACACATTCTTAGCCAGTTAGGAACATGGACATACTGCATCCATGTCGTTAAGCAATAGGTAGTTGTAAGAAGGTTTCATAGATTTTAACTTTTTATCGGTACGTCCCTAAAGACGTTAGGATTTTTATAATGAATTATTACAGTGTGAGTTCTAGACATTTTATTGGGTAATTTTGCTAAACCTCTGTGGTAGTTGCACTTAAGGATTTTGTTAATTGTGGTAATCAGCTTTCAGTAAATGTTAACACATGGCCACGTTTTGCCTCCTTGTATTTAAAGAGAAAAATCTCTATTTCTGTCAGATGCTTCTGTCAGATTTTCCACCTAACTGAAATAAGAAATAAATTATATCAAGTCATTGCATTTTAATATCTGATTCTAGATAAAAGGTGTGTAGACAGCAAAACTTTCAGAGGGAGGTGCCTTCAGTTGGAACTTGGCAAACCTGCAGGGGAGGGAGAAGTTAATATTTTAAAGGGACCACATAGTCTTCCATTACCTTTAATCCTGCAATAAGCTAAGAAATGTAGAGTGTAAGTGAGCAGATGTTCTTAACAGCCTTCTAGCAGCCTGTTTTTGTAAAGAGTGCCAGCTAGTGATTTTCACTGTTTGTGGAAAACCAGCTTTGTGCTGGGGTAAGTGTTAAGGAGAGCAAGTGAAAATTCCCCTCTGTGTACCTTGTAAAATGAGTGTGTGTATATTCATGTTATGGAAAAAGAAAATTATGTTGTCGGATTTGGAGAGGATAACGTAACTCCTTTGCTAGAGCATTTTTACTAAAGGAGCTTAAGCTGCAGAAAAAACGCATTATACCTTGGGTATTGCATGTAATAAAATGTTATTTAAATGAAAGATATTGAAATAAAAGTTTCAGTTTAGGAACTTGAGTGTATTGTTGTGAAAAGCCTAGTCAGTTAGGTTTATAGCTTCATCTTTTCACAGGAAGACGCGTAGGGATTCCTCGTGCTTTATGCAAGTACAGTAGGTTTTAGATAACAGGATCAGGTCCACAATTTGCCTTTCTTAAAACCTACAATAAAAAATGAAAATAAATACCACCACCACACAAACTACAAAGGTGAAAAAATGCTGTATGTTGCATTTTCCTACCTCCTGTGGCTAGGGACAGAATGCAGACATGCCACAATAATGTTTTTTATTTCTACTGTTCAAACCATATTAATGAGAACATCATTTTGGAGAACTAATTATTTCTATTTGTCTTGTGTCACACTTTCTAATTCCCCTATATTAGCACAGCCAAAGCAAATTAATTGCTTTTCCAGCAGTTGAACCTTGTCCAAGAATGAGCTCACATTCCCTTCCAGTTCTGCAGTTTCTAGGAGTGCATTGTGTCAAAAATTTCTCTTGATACTAAACACAGCCCAGAGAATATCTTTGCAGATTTCTGTTGCTGCTCACTTGATGAAATTTATAAGTTTAAGTGACCCACTAGGAAAGATAAAGTTCTTAGCTGCAAGATTATACATCAAAACAGTTAAAGTGAAATTAAAATTAAATGAATGAATCTCACTGAAGCAAAAAAAGCAGTAATTAATGGTTCCCTTAATTGTCTTCATAAAATATTTGCATGGGTCTAATTTGCATAATTTGCATGTATTAATTAATCTTTCAAAGGAATTTTGTGCTGAGAGAAGCCAAAAAATCTCTTTGTTTTATTTAACATCTAATGAAATATTTATCTTCGTTAATGAACTTCTCATCTTCATTAAAATAAAAATTGCACAAGTTTGTATGTTTTAAATGTTTTTATAATTGAAGTATACAAAAAAAAATTCTTCAGACCTACAGTATCTGAAAAACAAACACATTATTTCACATTCTGTGTCATTTTGACTACAGCAACATTTAAATTTGGAAAAACCCTATTCCCTCCACCAAAACTTTTCAAGGGTTTCAAAATTATTTCAGTTTTATTCTTAATTGATAATAATTTTTGGGTTTTTATATTTTACAAACTGAGATGACAAAGTAAAAATTTTGGTATTTTTTATTATTGTCAACCTGTGATACTTCAGAGATTTTATGTAACAGATGTAATGCACAGAAAAAGAGACTAGCATCATAGGTTGGAGTTTAAAATACTGCAGGAGTTTGCACATGATATGGAGTTAGTTTATGCTCTACAAGACTAACAGCTGAGGAAAAAAGAAAACAGTTTGTGAGTTACTACCTGGCACTTAATGATTGAACTTGGAGTAAGCCTGATGAGTGTAAGTTACAAAGGACGGTCCTCGCTGCCGTTATCAGCAACTTTGAGACAGTATCCAAAATAGCCAGATATGCAGAATGGGAATGTGCAGTGGGAAAATAAAAATCATCAGTATTGAAGTTTGGTGCAAAATCTGAATATAGAACTGCAAGGAGATTAGATTAATTTAAGAGCTAATTCTGTAAAAAATAACAGGTATAAAAGGACAATGATAGAGTGTTTTGGGAAAAAGGTGAAGGCTGTTACTTAAAATGAGGACCACCTAAAATCCCAAAGTAATCTATCAGCTACTTAATATTGCTGGAAATAGAGTCTGTGGAGAAAGAAGACAAAGTCTAGTTAAAATAGTGTCTATACAGAATGTTAAAACTGTGCTTAGTAAGACAGGTGAAAAGGAGTTTCATTCACTTCAAGGATGAGTACAACATTATTGGAATAATGAAAATATACTTGAAATAAGGAAATGATTGAGGGTTTATAATTTACAAGAAATTATATTTGCACAGTGAAACAGCACAATGGGATTTTTATTCATTTTCAATATGCCTGCATTTGCTTAAATCCTTGAACAAGTTTATAAACACGTTAATGTGTTTGCATTCATTTTAGGCATGCAATACCTGAGAAAGCCAAGCCTGCAGAGACCAAAAAGTAGGTGCTCTTTAAGAGTGCTTTAGAATTTAATAAACAGGATGTTTAAGCTATCAAGATGGTATACAGAGTCATATATTCTTTACTACATTATCCTTTAATTTTTTCAACTGATAAGATATAGTGGGACTTTGCTGATACCATAATGGCAGTATAGATATTGCTCCGTGTTCTGAAGGTGTGGAATAGCTGCTGAGGCAATGTAATTATCTATAAAATACCCAAACAGTATCAGTGGGAGGGATATGTTCCACTTCACACATTTGTGGGGTAGATGTCTTTATCTGAGCTATTTGGCTGGACTCCTGTTAAAGTCAATGAAGAGTAATAGACACATCTCTCCCTTTGAAGAAAATGAATCACAACTTCCAAGTTTCTTCATTGATTATAAAGGGAGTCTGCTAAACCAGTTCAAATGCAGCTATGTTCAGTGCAGGTGTCTGAAGTTAATGTGATGAATTTCATGTGTTGTGTGTATTCCTTTTTGCTTGCCTCAGAATTCCAGCATCAGTTGTGACAGTAATCACACTAGAACAGCTGCATTTCAGTCACTTCTTGTAGCTACTGATGTTAGAAATGGGTAATTTTGCATCGGTTCTAGAAAAATATCCAAGCTTGACAATTCCTTTTCTGTTTCATATAACTTTGTCCAGTTTTGAAAGTTGCATAAAGGATGACTCTCAAATGTAGAAAGGAGAATTTGAATTCTGCATTAGTACTGAAGCTTTGCATCATTTTTTTCATTTGGATGCTGCTACACAAGTCACAAGGCATGAAACAAGAGTCAGAAAAGCATTCTAAAGATTCTGAAATAAGAACAAAAGCAGCCATAAATTGAGAGAGAGAAAGAAAAAGAGATAGATGAGGTACCAAGAAAAGGAGGTAGATGGAAGTATCACAGAACTCTAGAAGGGAAAATAGTATCACATTACTCATACAGTTTCATTATATTACTGTAACTTTATTACTATATCATTACTGATTAGTAATGGACAGCTAGTTAATGTTTTACCTTTTAAATGTAGTAATGCTTGCAAACAAGATGTGGGCTGGAATTAACTTGATGTAGCATAGAGGTCTTCAATGTAGGCATCTACATCTGTGCTTGTCACCCTTGACCCTCACTGGATATAGAGATTTCCGTATCTATATAGATATAGAAATATCTATACTAGAGTTCATCCCATTAAAAATAATAATTAGAGTACCCCAGTATAGACTGCTGCAAACAAATTTAGTAAACTCAGTCCTATTCCAGAAAAGCTGAATTCAGTTTCTGGAGGTGAGAAAGTAATTTCTTCAGTGGTTGTTGTTGTTTGTAGTGTATGGAGTTTTTTTCCCATACAATAAATCCATTTTATAGCAAAGGTTGTAATTATACTCCAAGATTGTCTAATTGCAAAGAATTGATGTAGGATTTGACACAGTCACAAGAAGTATATGCTAAGGAGTCACTGTTTTGCCCATTTTACATTTTTCAGCAAAGAATTGAGTGGGTAATATCGATTTCAGAATTAAAATGGTACCATTTGTTAGGGTGGCTTATATACTTTACGTTTGATGTTTTGCTCTTGAAAGGCAAAGTAATTCCTCATTTGGCATGCTTCAGGGCATTTTTCACCAATGTCTTAAGCCAAAACCAAGATTTTATGCATGAAGAAAGAAATAATATCTACTGATATCTTGATGGCAGCACTGATGCTTTGGTGTCACACAAGGGTGTTGTGAAACTTAATTAATATTTGTAAAGTATTCTGGATCTTGGATGAAAGGCACAGTAGAAGTTCAGTTATGTTATTAACTTCTGCTTTTATATTTTCTTTGGTGATGGATCAGAGTCCTAGGCATTAAAAAGTGGCAAAGAGAGGGGATACAGCAATTTACAACTATTATCAGCTAATTATAGTTAGTTTCAAATTTTGTCAAAGGGAATAACTGGAGAAGTATTTTATGAGATTTAGCAAACTAATACTTGATAGCCAAAATTTTGTGTAATGTACCTTACCTGAATCATCATATGAGAAAAAATGTAATAGACTGACTTACCTTAATTATTCTGCATTAGATCAGAAATGGTATATTGCTGAGTGACAACATTTTGGTGTAGTACAGGACTGTGTCTCCTTTATAATCCTAATATACCTGAGGGGTCAGAAATCCTGTTAAGAAGAATGAAAGTTCAACATTCACTTAAAATATTCAAGAGGCAAAAAAGCAGTTAGACTTAAAATGTAAATAAAACTGTACTGTGAGATTTTATCAGGCAGGCAGCCCTTTGTGCAGTGTTAAGAGCTAAGAAGGCAATCATCTTCCTAAAATATCACTCCACCTTAATTGCTCTATTTCATCAGTTGAAGAAAAAAAAAAAAAGATAATCTTGCCATCGAGAAGTCTATATTAACTTTAACTAGCTGAGGGTCTGATGATTTAATTTAAAAGTGGCCAAAGATTTTGGGTTTTGTCCTTTCCGTCTTTGGCAGTAATATTAAAAAAGAGGCATTTTTGTGTCCTTGAGAAATAGGAAATATGTATAATAATTTAAGATAAACAAATTTTTAATATTTGTTTAATATTTAATATGTCTGTAATACTCATATAAATTCCATATTGCAAACCAGAAAAGCAAGCAATTGCTATGTTAAATCTACTGTAATTCTAAAAATAGTGTTTTCTCACAGTGCTTATTTTTTATCTTGATATGATTAAGAATAAAAGAGAACAATTTCACCTTTGTGTAGTTCAAGAATTTGGCTTTCTTGTGGATTTGATGTGGAATTTGACCCATTTCTATTAGTATCTCAAGTACCTATGAAATTAAAAAAACAAAAAGTCAGCTAAGAAAAGGAAGTTTAAAGGAAGTGAAACTAAAATTAACACATTTGGAAGGACTACTTAGCCAGCATCACGTTCTATCTAAGCTAAAATTTGCTGTCAGCATATATCTATAATAAGTATTCTTCCAGTGAACTGCCAGCTGGCTTGTAAAGAGGGAAATGTATTCTATAGAATAGACTGCTAGCTTTAAAAAGAAATATTTTGCTTTTGCTCATTGTAGGGTTCTGTAACACCTGAAGGACATCCTGGGAGACAGCAGCATATATAATGATAATGTGATGTCATTTTGTTTTTCTTAGTTGAGAAACACTAAGTGTGTACCAGTAATGGTAAAAACATTTTTTCTATTATATTCTTGTCAGCCTTATTTTTTAAAAGTGATGCAGCCTCTAATAGCTTAGGAAAAGCAGCAATAGCATAATAGTGTGTTTTGTCATGGATGTTAGAAAGGATGGATCACAATGTGCTATAGCTGGCCTTGGAAACAAAGTGTTATGAAGGCAGGACCAAAAAATTTACACTGCTGCTTTATGTGCATGAAATTAGAATATGGATTGTTGAAAATATACAATGCTGTATTAGATAATTTAAGTTTTGACTTGTTTATTTTGTCTATGTGTTGATTCTGCAGATTTTGCCTGTGACAAACTGTCGGTGCAACCATTGCATTAAAAGACATGTATTTTTCATGATATTGTTTCATACTGCAATATACTGGCTACAACTCCTTTCAAGTAATCAAGCTATACTGAATACAAACATAAAATAAAAAGCAGCAATAATTTGCTTTCATTTTTAGCTTTATACTCTGACTCAAAGATATACACTCTTAGCCATTGGAGAGAGAACAGTATCTTTGCACATTGCTGAACTGGACATAAAATACTGTGGCTGGATCAGACTCCTTGGCTTCACTGGAAATATTGGAAGCATCATAAAAGTAGTACACTGACTGGAGGATCATTTCCATTTTCAACCTTGCCATCAAATTTGTAATGACAATCACAGTCACTTTCACTGCAATAACAATGCCATCTGATGCAATCTGGTTCCCAATGCTAAAATATTGAAAGGCTCAAATTGTGTTTGTATTAAAACACACAAATATCAGTTTTATTCCAGTTCCAAATGGACAATAGTTCCAGAGCTTGATCTTAAGCATTTAGTGAACAGAAAAAAACTAATTTTATAAGGTTTCCCTCTAGGTTTTTTTTTCATATTCTTGCAAAACCATTGACTTCTTAGTTTTTCCAGCTAAAATTAACTTTATAGCCAAATGTATTTTACCAGGCCAGATATTCAGCAAATATATTCAGGATATACTAATTTTTTTGCCTCTTTTTCTACTTAAGTAACACAGCATTACAGATAGTACTAGATGGGCTTCAAATTCTGCATTTTCAGGCTCTCGTATCACAGATATATTCATAAAAATAATTTAAATACATCCATCATCCTGGAAGACACTCAGAGTTGAGTTCCTGTAAAAGAGTTGGTTTGTGTCTCTTATTATTATTATTTTATGTACACAAGGAATGATCAGTTGCTCTTCTCTGATAAGCAAATCAATTAATTTTATGTGCATGTTGGCGACTGTATTCCTTGTCTTATACTAGTAGCCTATTCTGGAATTATTCCAGTCTAAGTTCACCTTGAGCATGGGTAACCAGCATCTTAAATGCTGTTCCAGGGAATGTCCTGCTAGTGACTTGTGCAATGCCATCAGTGTGTTGCTATTGACAAGACACACTGTAAGTGGAAAGATGGGGGAGATGGAGAGAGGGTGGGGAAGAGTAAAAGCAACCAGGAAGTAACATTTTTCATTTCCCCTGTCTTGAGAAAATCACACTTTGAAGCAAGAAAATTTTACACTTCAGATATTTTGTGCAGCTCATTGCTTCTGGCTGCAATGTAGTCACTTGATCCCAAAGTCATTGGTTAAGACTGCTCTGCGGTTTAATTTAGCCATTCTCTTTTCTCTTGCTTACTTTTTGATGATGAACCATGGTGTTAAGTTCTCTCTGGGAAAGCATGCTGCTTCCATATGGTCTGGGATTTCTGTAGTGGGGTGCATCCAGGACACAGTCTGTCATGACATGCTGTTTTTTCTGAGGAGTCTTTACTGGCAAAGACACAGAGTGGTGCCAAATTCAAACCACCTGGCCCTAAGGCTAATTGAGTTTTTCCTGGGAGGGTAGAATAATCATTTTGAAGTACCTATCTGAAATTATGTTACCACTGAGAGGGAATGGGGAAGATTGGCTTGTCACTGCAGTACTTAAATGCATCTATGAAGATGTATTCAAGATGGAAGTTTACAATTAGTTAGGGGAACTTGTTTGAGCTCTGAATTGAAAAGCAACCTACCAGGGCTAGCATCAGCAGTTGCCACTGAAGCACAGTTCCCTCATAATATAAAATGCTGGTTGTTTTCATTCTGGAAAAGAAAAAAAAAGCCTTTTGCTTAAGTATTGCTTCATGGCTAACTTCTGGGTTAGACCCCATTTACATGTTTCACCTTGAAGTCTACCTCAGAATTAACATGAGCAGATTTTATTTTCAGTTTTGTAGTTATACCATTCATGCTAAGCCCTGGGAACTTCATTAAGACCTGTGTCTATTTCTGTGTCCTGAAAGATTATGTGTGACTTCAGTTCACAGCTGATTTCCTAGGGCATGACTTCAGGTTGGGTTTCTGTTGGCTTGACTCTTGTTCTGGAGCTGAATGGCACTGCTTGGTACCATAAACTTGCTTTCATACAAAATACCTAAAAGCAGCAAGGTTATGTTGCATAAGTTTCGACATCCCGTGCATCCTTAATGGATTTTCCATAAGCTTGCTGCTGTGCAATCTATCTATTTTACAGCCTCATTCCTCCCTGTTCTGCATGTGACTATTTCTTCATGTTTAGTGTTGGGTGGTTACTCTGTTTTAGCACACAGATGAGAGCAGGGGTGGTTGTGTATGAAAATGAGTGCCAATGTGATACTGATATTAAGAAAGAATTCTACACATTCCAGAATTATGTATGCAGACTAATATAGCATTCTTCAAGTGGCTTCTATTTTCCAGTAGACTTTGAAGCAGTTCAAATGGCATCTCAGTATTAATTGTGGTGTTTAATCTGAAAACAACAAAACACTAGACTGCCTTTTAGTTATTTGAGCAACATGAAATTCAAATTACTTGTTTAGAAAAGTTGTGGCTGGGAGAGAAGGGTGAGTTAGGTTTGTGATTCTATGAACCAGAAGAGGTGCTCTGTGTAGGAGTAGGTTTCAGATCTAAGGCTTTTCTTGTCTTTTCAAAAGTGTGGAAGTAAAGCTCTAGAAAAGATAATACTGTAGAAAAGCTCATCTTCATAAATTATTTGTATCTGCTGAAAGAAATTAACATCACACTGTCTGTTGATGGAGAGTACTAACTATGGCCACAACTATTACTAGCAAAATTATCATGAGCCATGCTACTTTTTCAGAATTGTATGAAAGATCTTTATTAATCATATTTTATTATAGGATCTATAGATGTGTACAGCTGTATCCTGCCTACTGTATCAGCTTCTAGTTGAGTGATGGGAAGGATTTGTGTGCATTTGTGTCTTGTGTGTAGATAGTTTTAAAGAAATACCCACTTACATGTACTTTTTCACAGATACTTTCTGTAATTCAGCAAAAATTGCTGAAAGCTCCAAAAACACTGAACTCCTGTATTTTGTTCCAATTTCATTTTATGACCACTTTTTCTCTCCAGAAAAAGAAAGTAATTCTTTTTTAAGTCTGTTTGAAGCTTAACTGTATGATTGATGTCTTGTATGTAAGATTATTTTGATGATGATATTTAGTGTTAAAAAGTGATCATGTGAGCAAGGCACTAAAAAAGGAGGCAAAATGAAGAGAAGTGAAAGAAGTGTGATCAGACTAAAGGAATGAATAATAAAGTCTGTTTCCATCTGGCCTTAACAAAAAAAAAAACACCCAAACGAAACAAAGGCAGAAAGTTCCAGGCAGAAACTACATTCCAATATTCAATTCTTTTTCAATTTTATGCTATCAGATCCAAGGTTGCTAGCTGATACTAAAAAAAAGTCATTTATGTTTCTGGAAATACAGTAACAAATAAAGCGTACCTTTTTGTAGAACTTAAAACTGTTTTATGCAGGACAGATTGGTCAGCACCAAAATTATCCACACTGTGATACAAACAGCACTGAACACAATGAGCTGTGGAAACTCACAAGCTGATTGTATTTAGCTGTGACTTCATCCTTTAATAACTTTTCCACATGATTCTTCAGTTTAGAGAGTTTTGTTGTGTTTTGTGTCTGTTGTTATTGTTTATCATTACTAATTTTTTTTTACTAACATGAAGTGACGCAGTACAATGCCTTAGTGACTCAGGTTCAGCGCTTGCAAGTAATCAGTTCTGTTGTCTTTTTTTGGATATGGCTTCTTCTGTTTATACAAATAGAACAAGGGTTGCTAAGTTTGTGAAGCAACAAGAAAAGACAGTTTGATTTTTTTAAAAATAATCTATTTCTTTCAAACAATTTCTCATCTTACTAGTTCCATTTTTTTCAGTCCTCAAAATGGCCAGTTTTATGCATAGTATATGATCTTTAAATAATAGCAGGTGACATATTCAGATACTCCCCTGCTTTGTTAGTTTACTAAAGACCAGATTGCTGACCTTTGGCTTACTCCCACAGTAACATGGGAGTAATGGAAGTATATATTAATGATTAAAACACATGGTAAAATCACTGAGAAGATAGTTCAATATTTGGAAATAAGTGTGAAAAAAGGTGTTTAGATGCTCTTTTTTACACATCCATGGTTTATTTTTATGTCTTAAATTAGAATTAAAATCTCCTACATATAAATTGCTGTTTTAAAAAGAAACGCATGGACATTTCAGTTTCCTGAATATTTGTACTGAGTATTAACACAAATATATTTGTACATGAATGTTAAGTAGAGAAATGAAAGGTGTATGATTAATAACAATATGCAAATTTGAAACTAATTTATTGGTGTTACACAAAGGGCAAACTGGGATAGTGTTTGGCCAAATATGTTTACATACTTCATATTTGCATGCGTTTAATGAACATGCAGTGTGAAATCACCCATCTTTGCATAAAAACTGGATGGGCACTTTTTTTAAAGAACAAATCACTTGAATTTCAAAGCCTCGGTGGTTGGGCCAGCTTTCCTGCATCTCCTGTACTCTGCTATGGAAGATGGCAGTGGATCCATCCATATTCCCCATTACATTATCTACTTGTGCTGCCAGTAACAATGGCAGCTCAGTGTATATCCCTTCATTCCTCCTAATCAGTGTTGAGTTGTAAAACCTCAAAGTTCTAATCAACTCTAGACACTAGGAGGAATTATTTCCCCTGACAATGTACTGTTTTGCAATTTATTGGGAATACTATGAAAAGTTATGTTCAGTTGATTCCATGACTGACTTTTACAAATGATGGGCTTTTTGTCTCACATTCTGCAAACTGAAAAAGACTGAAGTTCAATATAAATTATTTTCACATTATTAAAAAGTTAGACTCCTATTTTATCTTCCATCTTCAATGGAAAAGAAATCCTCTTGTGTCTCAATTTGGAATTAAATATATGAAGAGTATACAATAGTTGTTTCCTTTTAATTTTCTTTAAAGAAGGGTTACAGTTTGACTAAGATCCCTTCCATCTGCCACAATATGCTTGCTTTTATTTTGACTTCCCACTGCTGTCTTATCAAATATCCCATGAATCATTTCCATTTGTTTGCTATCCCTTTCTTTTTGTTTTCTTTCTCTTCCTCCAAACGATTAAAACATCAGCTTGAATGAATGGTTAGAAGTACACTGTGATTCACATTTGCCCCATCTTATTAAAACAAATAAACCAACCAGTTATATAATTTTAACGTGCTTGAGCTATGGCATGCAGATGCTTTTATCAGCTCTGGGCTGAAGAGGTTGTGTGCATTCGGGCATGCACGTACAACTGTTCTTTGAAAGGGACAAACCTCATTAAGATTACAGGTGCCTGGAAATAACTTCTGAGAAAACAGCTACCATTTTCAATAAAGCTACTTCCTGACAGGAAATGCAATTTATTATGTTACTTAGCACAAATGAGTAGCTTTGCTTTGATTTAGATATGAGTAGCCCCATTTAAGGTCACAAATATTTTATTTCTTTTAAGCTGAAGTTAGCAGTTTTTAATGATTGGAGGGTCTGGCAACAGTATACAGTATACTCAATCCCAGTGTGAAGAATCTGCTGCTTTTAGAAGCACATGGGCTAGTCCTGGGGATTTTGTGTTGCAACATGTGATTTTAGAAGAGGACCCTAAGCTTAGATCAGTTCAGTCACCAGCCATAGAGATGGGGTTCAAATGGATTTTTATGAGTGGAGAACCTTTATTTCTATTAAATACATATGCATATATAATTTTTATGGTTTCTGTTTTTGGGTTTTTTTTGTTATTTGTGCTAATATTGTCCTTAGAGGATTCAGCTAGCACTGCTATTATCTTCCTAAGGACAAGAAAAGAGACTGAGAAACCATCTGTACACGAAATCTCTGTTACCTAAAATGAAAAGGAAAAGAAATAGAAGTTTGAAAGTGAGAACAGAAAAATGGGTGGGGACGACAACAAAAAACACAAACTAAAATCACAGAAGATTTCAGAGCCATATTTGGGAATAAAATTCCTGTCTTCACAACAAGAGACATCAACTTTTGTTCTTTGAAAGTACAAAGAGATGAATAGATACACAATTCAAATACTCTCAAGACACATTTTGAATGAAAATTGGCTTCTATCACTGGCCTGCACCAGTAATATTTGACAAAAATATGTTAACTGAAGTTAGGACTTCTAGCAACTGAAACTGTGGCTACTTTGATGTAAGGGTTCTTGGGTCATGGAATTTACTATTCTATAGCTCACAAGTTACAATTTAAAAAAAAAGGGGATAAAAAAATTATTCAAACCTTGCCATCCCGACTTTCCAAAGCTCACATTGAGATTTCATATCTTGTCATTCATTTTCTGAGCAACCTCGTCTAGTGAAAGGAATCCCTACCCATGACAGGAGAGTGGCCCTTGTTGATCTTTAAGGTCCCTTCCAACCCAAATCATTCTGTGATTCTGAGATTCTCCTTCTCACAAAGTATTTTGTCCTTTTCTTCTTAACCTGGACTCTGGGAGTTTGTTTCTTATCAGCTCTCTGTGTCAAGCTGCTGTATCTTTCTGTCTGTTTGGCCACTTGGTTGGTTGTTTTCAGCTCCTAACTTTAGAAAACACTATCCTTTTCCTGAGGAGAATTTTCCTCAGTATGTTTTTGTAAGATAGCAAGTGACTGAATTAAGATGTGACAGCACACTTTGGACATTGATTTGCAGATTTTCATAAATTAAACACTGCAGTATTATAGTCATGATGATCACTGTTACTACATTTATTTTTAAAGCAACTGAGAATATGTTTTTTTGGATGGCCAAGAACCCCACTGGGACTTACACTCCCAGTGCAGAAATGCCCACATTACCATCTAATGGGCAACTTATTTAGTTTGCAGCTGAAGACAAAACCTAGAATTTCATTGTACATTTTTATCAGTTTACAAGGTTGCATATTAATATGAGTGGGTTTGTGTTTTTACCTCTGAAAATACTGGGCCCATAGAGATACCTTCTGCAAGCTGCCCACAGAACACAAAAGTGAATCATTACCCAGATGACATCTCTGTGGGAATGCATTTTGAGACATATGATTTGTTTCAGCATTGCAAACTTCTATGTCAGTTCCATTTGTTTGTTTTTTATAACATTTGTGACCTTTTAACTATTTGGGCATGTTCATCCAAAAGCCTCAAAATGAATCTTAATTAAAAAGAGTTGATCTAAAAAAATACTCCCTCACTCTGGGTAGAATTTCTGTCATATCAATCCACAGACAAAAACAAATGATGTTTAGGAGTAGTGGCATTTTCAGTTTGAGTTACTAGCATGAGCTTGTGTGATCTTGCTGAACACTGCCATTTGCAAAAGAGCAATTAAAACAGATGACAATCTGCTAATCACACACAGTTCTATTTAGAAATTTAGCAGTATTTTCCCAGTTTGTGTTTTTGCTTGACTTCCTCAGAGTAAAAGTAAGTTTTATGTACTTATATTGTATATAACAGTATGTAAATTTGGGAAAAACTTCAACACAGATCAACAATTTTCAGTAGGCTAAAAATATACCCCAGTATTGTAAATATCCTTAGTGTATGTGTGTCTGTTCGTGTGTGTAGTATATGTTTGTATGCATATTTTTGTGTGGCTAAAATCTTGCATATTTGTTTTGCATAAAATTGTTTTTATGTTGATAGAAAAATTCTGCATTTGTTAACAGAAGAAAGTAATGCAACAGGCCTGTATCACTGATAAATTAAAGCTGATGGGGAGGCAGAAGGCACAAGCATGCTCAGGATTTAGGATTTAGAAGTAGCGGCATTTTCACATTGGCTTACAAAGAATGAGCTGGCTCGATTTGCTGATCACCTTCATGATTTGTAGGTTTTGTCTATGATTTTAACCTTGAAATCATTAAAGGCCTATCAGTGGTAATACTCCACTTGGATTCAGATAGGAGCTCTGGCTACACCTAGAGGCAATGTGATTCTGGTGGCTTTGATAACAGCACTGAGAAGTTCCTATCATTTGGAAAAAACCTCAGAACATTAAGAATAGGGAGAGAAATGGATTAGGAGCAAGGCAGTAGGAGTCACCAGTGGAAAGAGACAGCAGACAAATATAGGTTGTATTTGGTGACCACTTTGAGATGCAAGTTTGTTGTTCCTCTGCAGATCTCTGAGTTTTTCGTAACACAGTTTGAAGTCCTTGAATTTCTGAAGTACACTGTTATTCACCCATTGTTCGTTCATGAGTGTTTACATGAACTTCTCAGCCACAGTGCCATGGCCACTTCCCTGGGGAACTTGTTACAGTTCCCAACCACCCTCTGGGTGAAGAATCTTTTTCTGACATCCAACCTAAGCCTCCCTTGACTTGGCTTTATGCTGTTTACTCAAGTCCTATAACTGGTCATGAGAGTGAAGAGATCAGCTTCTACCCCTGCACTTTCCCATCTGAGGCAGTTGAAGACTGCAATGTCTCCCCTCAGTCTCCTCCAGGCTGAACAGACCAAATGACCTCAGCAGTTCCTCATACAGCTTCCCCTCCAGACCCTTCACCATCTCCATTGCCCTCCTTTGGATGCTCTCTAATAGTTTAATGTCTTTATACATTGTGGCCCCCCAAACTGCCCTCAGCACTCCGAGGTGAGGCTGCCCCAGTGCAGAGCAGAGAGGGACAATCCCCTCCCTTGCCTGGCTGGCAATGCTGTGCCCAGTGCACCCCAGGGTTGGCTCTCCTGGCTGCCAGGGCACTGCTGACATTCAGCTTGCCACTGACCAGAACCCCCAGGTCCCTTTCTGTGGTGCTGCTCTCCGGCCTATCGCTGTCTAGTCAATGCATACCACCAGGATTCTCCATCCCAGGTGCTGAATCCAGCACTTGCCCTTGTTAAACTTCATATGGCTTCATTGCTCACCTCTCTCAGTTGTCAAGGTCTCTTTGCCCTCGAGAGAGTCAACAACTTCTCCCAGTTTAGTGTCATTGACAAACTTACTTGGTATTCCCTCAAGTTCTATGGCCAACCTGTTAATGAAGATATTGAAGAGAACTTATATATATAAACAAGTATCCTTTTACTTTGTAAGGAAGGTGCTTTGTAGAGCTGCCCTTTCCTATTCTTATTCATTTTCTGTGGATACAGAATACAGGATCTGATAGTGTCATGTCATCTTTTAGAAGTGAAAAACCTCCTATTGATTTCACTGTCAGGTTGGACCCTTAAGCAGTGTAAAATAGAGCTGACTCTTGAAACTGTACTGCTGTTCATCTTTTGTTGTCTGCTACAAGGATTCTGCTTCCTGCAGCTGTATTTTTAATTGAGAATTAGTTTTAATGCATACTTTATTTAAAAAGGCAAATGGAGACCTAGTATAATAAAATAAGTTACCAACTGCAGGCTATCAGAATGTTAAGGTGTGGGGATTATACATAGCACTCATTAGCAAGTGTACATTCAGGATAGCCAAAGTGCTGGTATATATGCAGAGTAATACTCCTACAGAGGTATCTAGACAGCTTTAGTGCTGTAAATGTTTATTGCGTTTATTCAGTATGTTTGGGAGAACTATATGGAAATGTAGCCAGTAGTCGCAGTAGCTAACCTGTACTTAATGCAGGTTTTCTTTGGAGGTGGTTTTCCAGGCCTTCAGTTTTACTGAGCTCCATTTCAGGGGCTTCTTCTTTCTCTCCTGAATTCCCATAAGCATTTTGGTTGGTTTTCATGCATCAAATAATAATATAAAAGTCTTTAAGTTAAGGCCTTACTCAATTCCTTTTTATTTCTCTTCAGTGCAAAAAAAAAGGCCATAAAGAGCAAAGAGAATGGCAATGGTTCTGAGAGGAAGCACTTTTATGTAGTGGGAAAGTTATCCTGTACTCTGAAAAAAAAAAAAAAAGAAAAAAAAGAAAAATAAAAGCTAGGAACATAAAAAGTAGGGAAATGGGGTAGAAAAATGTAAAGATGGAGAGAAAGTAGCAAAAGGGCATATACCCCAGTAGCTCACAAAAGGAACCTAGTGGTGGAAAAGGAAAAACAAAGGGATGTTAGATAAGAATCACTGCAGCAGAGTGATTTTACAGCTTCCCACTTTCCCCAGCAGTTCTGATAGAACTGGAAAGGGATGTGCAGAAGGTTTTACAGCTGTGTGATGTGTACTTCTGTCTGCTTTCACGCTAACTTTTCTTTCTTTCAACAGTTACAGTAAGTTCATGAAGGTGATGCCACATCTTTCAAAGATAATAAAACATTTCAAAAATTTCAGCATTCATTTGTACAGGTTTATCTGATGCAATCGCTTCACTGAATATCTAATTTTTACTATATTTCTAATAAAAAATTCTGTAGACTGATTTGGAATAAAAATGTTAGACTAAGAAAATCAAACAGAAACAAAACCTTTTGAAAACTTAGAAATATTTGGTGAACTTACTTAGATTTAAATAAGAAATTGATGCAAACTTTTAAGGGCTGAGATACAGCTTGTAGTTGCAAATGCATATATTCTAAAATATAAGTCGTGTTAAGTAGATATGCACTGGGGAGGATTAATTGCTTCATAATGTGCTTTATTCACATGGGGACAATACTTTCTACCGTACAGGTCAGAAAACTAAGAAACTTTTCTGTTTGTTTTCGGTTTTTTAAAAAATAATCATTATGTTGCTATCAAAATAGATGTATATAAGGTGTTCATGTCCCAGGTGAAGAAAAAATTGCTTTGTACTTAAAAAATAGGTGGAAATATTTTGTGCCTGTATGTTCTCTTCAATTTTTTCTAGATCAACAGTTACTGGGTAGGTTAGCTCAGTGTTTCTCATGTTCCCTCACGTATCACTTAAATATATGCTCCTCACTTGGGTGGAAAAAACGTTGTGAGAAACGTGCTTACATCTTTAACATAGTAATTGTTCAGTTAATCTCATTTATGGGGGGAAGGAGGCTATACTTCACTGCTACCGTTTAAATGTCCTATAGTGGGTTCTATATAAATAGCTACAAATGTGCACAATGGTTACATTACATGGTATATTTAACAACACAGCTAAATCAGAAAGTGTGAGCTATGCCTTTAGTGATGGGAGTACTAACTATTGGATGCAAGAAGATTTTTTTTGCTCTGCAACCATGAAGGAAATAATTACTGTTCAGCACTATTCAGTTATGTTTGCATATCAGTAAAAACACATGCACAGAGGCTCCACCTACATTCCTAGTGCCCTAGCATTGATATGAGGCCAGCATACATTAAAGCTTCAGAAGTTGTTACATTTTTCACAACTTGCAAAGTGCATGTAATTTTCAACAGAGTTTATTTGACCACTGACAGATGAAATTGACAAGGTGACATTCAGGTTTTATGATTTTCTTTTTCTTTTGGACAAAAAGTACCATAGGGGACGTTTTAAAGACTTGTTGCATGACTATTTCTGTTGAGGTTTTAAATCTTGTGGGGCTTTTTCTCTTTTTGATTCATTGAAGATATAAATGTATAAAGCAAATGTTTCTCTTTCATATTTTAGATGGAAGACTTTATTTGAAAACTACTGTCATGTATTGAATTTTTCCTGCTGAAAATACGTGTGCTACGGTAAAGAACATTGCAGTAAGACATTGGCTCATAAGGAGTTCTGTGGAAACAAAACGTTTTCAGACCAACTTCCTCAACTTCATTTATCAATGTTCTTCAAAAATGTAAAGAATTCTGCAAGAGTGTCCTCCTTTGGTTATCTCCTGTGGCTCAACCTGGAGATCTAGAGAATGTTTGTAAATGTGCAGTAGCACTGTTCTCACAGCAAAAATCTGCATCTCTGCGCCGGACTATTGTATCCAAAATTACAGGCGGTCAGAACAAGGCTGAGTATTCCCTTTTTCAAGGAATGCAGACTTTCTCCTCCTCTGATGATTCTATATTTGAGCACATCCAATGATCCTTCCAGCGGTGTCCAAGTACACTTGCAGACTGTTATACCATACCGAAACCAGCAAGACAGCTCAGAAATGAACTCGTAGAGGGCATAAGAGGATTCTTATTTAAAAAAAAAGGTAAAAAAAAAAAAGGTAAAAGAAGAAAAAATTGATACATTCAGTTTTCAAACAATGATCGTGGGTTTTTCTTCTAAAGACATTTTTTCCACATGCTTTCCAAGAGACCAACACATATATGTTAGACTACATTAAGTGAAATGGAATTTTGTGTAAGTGAAAAGAAATGCTGAATGTAAACAAACTGTTTTACCATTCACAAAGTCTCTTTTCCTAAAATAAAATTTAAAAAAAAATAAAAAGAATAATAATTTCTCATTGTAAACTGGCAGGGGTTTATGAAATAAAAGACTTTGCTTCTTATCAAAATGTTGGTCACATGTACAGTATATAACACAAATCACACAAGGAAGGTATTATGTATGCAGTAGAAATCTAGAGTTTAGGAAATGAAACTTTTAGATAATATTGTTTTGTCACCCTGTTGGTCAGAAAGACACCTTTCTAGTTTTAACGCATGCAGGCATGTAAATATTTGTCCTGGAGTCACAGTATTACTGAATGAGATCTTAAGCATCTGGTAACAAGTCAGAATTCTGTATCAGCCACTTTTATTTGTATATTGAGCCCTGGTTAGTGCCCTGACTAGTGCACTTCTAAGAATGGACTGTGGCTGAGCAGCAAGTCAAAATGCCAGAAATATTTTTATATGTTAATGTCATATTACGTCAATGTTGCTAAAAAAAGAAAACCTAACAAACACTTGATGTATCAGTCCGATTCCACGTAGAACTGAGTGATACAGTTGAAGTCTATTGTCCCTCCCACCTTGTCTTAGGGATGGATGGTTATGTGTTACTTTCACTGTCTTTATGAAAGCTACAATATGTGTTTTCACCTTTGTGCTGATAACTGGAAGTAAGCTGCAAAACACTGCTTATTACATTACTAAAAATTATGTTCTTTGCTTTGCATACTTTTGGGTTACCCCTTTAAAGACTGATTTTGTGAATCAGTGCTATTACTGTAAGTTTTGTGATTATGCTTTCTTCATCTAATGTTTTATGCATATAAAATATTATTTATTACATGGAAACATATCAAAACCTTAAATGTCTAAGATGCCTAACTTAAAGCAAATATTTCTTTAAAAGTAGTTCTGATTGGATATTAATATTATTTTGTCAAAAAAAAAATCTAATGTTTTGTAATCTCTAGCACTGAGCTTCTATAGTTTGTAGGTCTTCCTCGCAATACTGGTACACATTTATTTTGTGCAGTTCATATTTACTCCACCACAATCCTTTTTTAACAATAGAGATATGTATATACAAGTTCACATCACAGTAATTTTTTTAAAGAAATATTGAGCAATATTTTTCATTAAATATTGTTGTCTAATACTTTGTAGTGATGTTATTTTCTAACCATGATTCCTTCATGATTGTCATAGTTGCTTAAACACACATGGGATTCTGTACTCCAGTTTTTTCATATGCAGTCTTTAAAGGGTTAACAGCTGTAAAGTTAGATGGACTTGTGGCAAGCTTTTGAATCATTCATATCTGAAAGAGAATTAAAAGCCTACAACTGAAATATGTACTAGCATTTACCATTGCTCTGCTCCTTGCATAGAGTCACCTGTAAGTAGGTTTAGTAGTTTTACAGTATATTCTTTCAAGACCTTTGGGAACGCCTCAGTGTTTGGCTTGGTACATAAACAGAAGTGTTAAGGATTAAAGGGGAACCAATTTATGAGCTGGATGTTTAGAAAGAATCTTGCTAAAAACAGTGTAAATATTACAGACCATGAGATGTTAACGTAAGTTGAAGTTTTTTGCCCCTCTTTAGTTTTACAGGTTTTGGGTTGGTATTTTGGTTTTGGGTTTTGATTTGGATTTTGTTTTTTTTTTTTTTGCATAGATTATGAAGAAAAGTTGTCCTCATGTTATTGTTTATATGCTTTTGTAATCTTAAAGATATTAATGTCTAGTTGTTCTATATTATAACCATATTTGCGCTCTATGCAAGCCCTTGGAACAGAACATACTCATCTTCATGTAGGACCTATGAAAATTGTCTATTTTTATCTATATATTTAAAGTTTTCTAAAAATGAAAAAAGGTTATTACGAATTTTGTTGTACAAAATCTGTACAAAAATCTGTTTTTACATCATAATGCAAGAATTGGAAATTTTTCTATGGTAGCCTAGTTATTTGAGCCTGGTTTCAATGTGAGAACCACGTTTACTGTTATTGTATTTAATTTTCTTTTCTTTTCAACAATCTGCTAATAAAACTGTCTGAAATCTCCCTGTGACTTTATTTACAGTTCATCTTTATTAAATTTTCTGAAATGTATAACATCAGAGGAATATTTACTTTCTAATGGGAGGCATCTAAAAACAACATAAGTCAGCTCTTTGTAATGTGAGGCGAACAATGCTGAATGATTTTATTTAACATGCAACTGCTTCTATCTCTAATATGAATTACTGTGGTGAAAAACATCATAAAAGCACACTCTGTGGTTACTGTTTAACAAGCATATTTTCCATTTTTTTTTCTTGCCAGCTAAGCAAACTGCCCCCATCTACATGATTTATTTATGTACATTTCTCAGTTTATGAAGCTGTTATTTGTACCTTTTTCCTTTATATTGTGATATTCCCATGATTCTTATTCCACAAAGCTTTGTGCTGAACAATGTAAAGTAGACACATTGATGGAACAAAACAATATTATTCTTCTAACTACAAAAATGCAGGGGTAATCCTGTTAGTTTTGTCTCAAATCTCCTTCACTTGATAAAATGTGTTTAGAAACACATTTTTTTAACAAATCTCAGGTATTTAAACATTTAAACAGGCATTGGCAGAGCATGTCTTTAGGTGGCATTGTGAGAAAAAAAAAAGGGTGCTTTTTTCCAAGGTCAAGATTGTTATTTAGGAGCAAATTTGGAACTACAATGGTTTTGCTTACATAAAATTCAAAAGTCAGAGAGGTATGACTGGTTCTGAGCATTGTACCTCATTGTCCTGCCTTGCCCGGCCTTGGCTTGCCTTCTCTTCTCATCCTTTCTCTTCCCTTCCTTTCCAAACCATACCAACATGGACACTTCTGCTTTCATTAGGGGCAGACCTGCTTGGGACAGCAGAAGAGATTATCTTTCTTGGATAAGCCCATTCCACTATTCCTGGATGGCCTGGGAGCTGCAGGCATGGGGCTGACAGGAATCCTGGGTTCCAGCAGCTTGCTGCTGCTGGCTGGCTGATTGGGAGTTTGGTTATCTCTGTGTAGGGCAATCACAGTCTCCTTGTGCCTGCATTAAAATGTCCTGCATGTCTGAATTAGTAAGGATCCCAGCTACACTGTGGCCAGCTCCCCTGCTATAAACTCTGGCACAGCTAAGGCAGGGTAAAAAGCAAACTCATTAATCTCAGTCCGCCTCATGCTGAAACCCAAATTATCTCTACAGTAACAGACTAGCAACCTACCTCTGTGCTTTTAAGCATCCCAGGAAATAGTCTCTTTCTGCAGAAAGGATCTGTACTCTCTCAGAAGTTCTACCCTACCTCCATTAGTAAACAGCTGCTTCATCTGTGCAAGGTACATTTAACAGGTCTGAGGCTGGATAGGCTGAGCGACAGTCAGATGTTGATGCTCCTTGTGACAGGTAAAATAAAAATATGCCAAAGCTCAGGACAAAATAAAGAAAGTCTGCCCTAAACATATCTTGCCCTAAACATATCTGACCATATCCTTAGTAGTAGATTATGGTCAGATCCTGAAGAATTTCAGACTCAGCAGCTAAACATCTGAAGTTTTAGGAAAATCCTTTAAGAACTGACAGACCCAAATGGAAATTATTTTTTTTTTTTTTCAGTGGAAAGAGATACAAGGTTCTGTTTTGATCTGAAAGGTAAACCTCTTATTTGTTGAAGCTTCTATAAACTCTTGAAAATTGCTTCATTTGTTCTGTGCTTACATGTTATTTGACACAAGACTGCAATAAAAAAAGACTGAGGCCAAGATTTTCAAGCGTGACTGCTGATTACAGATACTTCCAGTTTTGCTGGCCAAACTTCAGACATTTTCAATGCCCTTCTTAAAATAAAATATCCTAGCTCAAGAGTTCTGTGAAACTTATTTCTTCAGTAGCTACTAATTCATACATAGGATACTGAGAAATGTATTGGTGTACCTTTGCTGAGCAGTAGCTCACCCTGATCAATGGTGATGGTTCCATTTCAAACTACAGCCTCCTGCTCAAAAAGCTTCATTTTCAAAGAGAGAGGAAACAAAGACTTCCTGGAATTCAAGCTCTTTAAAGGAATCAAGTTAGAAATCTTGACATCCAGAGTACTTGGAAACTTTGTAAAAGTTCACCTAAAAGTCAAGTACTATTAAATACTAAGAAATTTGGGAGAATTTGCACATGATCTATGGAGGAACATGATTTTGTCATCCAGATTAGAGTAACAATGGCTGGCATAGTCCAGTGAATTGTTTAATTGATGCTCTAAATTTGATTCATAAAAACACAGCTAGGTTCATCTTGCTGTATTAGCAGAAGGACAAGAAAACAGATCCCTGCTACCAAAACAAAACCAAAAAATTACCAAAATCCCCCAAAATTTCAAAACAAACAAAAAACCAAAACTCAAAATCACCAAAAAACCCCAAAACAAAACCTCCAGCTGGATATAAAGGTGAAGAAGTCAAAATGAGAGGGATGAAGCACTAGAAGAGTTTTCACAGAGAAGTTTCAGGATCTCCGTCTTCGGAGATTTTCAAACCTTAGGTAAGCATGGCCCTGAGAAACCTGATCTAACTGTCTGCTGTTAAAAAAGATTAGACTGCTTGACCTTCAGAGGTCTGTTCCAAATTCTGTTTTTTGTCGTTCTGGAACCACGAGGCTTATTTGCATGATGCCCTTCTAGGCATAACACTTTCTGCATCCAGCTTAACAAGGAGCAAAATTTTATCCTATAAATAGCAGTTGTCAGATCTAGAATAGAAATTGCTGTGATATATTTAAGCATTCACAGCTTTTTGATCTTCCATATCAGGAGAAGAATGAGCTGTACTAACAGCAAGATGTGAAAGAAGATACAGGAAGTGAATACAAGGAGGATGAAAATGGCTCTATTTTAATATATATATAATTAATTTAAATAATAAGAATGGAAGCTGTATCACTTCTCAGATGAATTTGTTAAATAAATATAAGGCAAAGTAAATAAATAATATGTTTAATAATATAAAGAATAGCTGTTGGGGCTAAAGAAAGTAAGTTGATGCAGTTTTCTTGGAAATACTTGCCAGTCTTTAAGGAAATTGGAAATCATAAGCTGTGACAGATAGATCCTCATTTTAAAATATGCTTCCTGTATTTTTAAAATAGCTTTCTTGAAAGGGGTTCTGCAAGGCAACCAACTATTTTGGAACAGTATGGATTTTTACAATTCTGAGATACAGAGGACTTTGAAGCAGTCAATTTGGATTGTTGTCTTCTCTGTCAAGTAAGTATTGTCAAGCAGATTGGGAGCCTGAGGTATGGCAAGGTTAGATTTGGCATTTTAAGACTGAAGAGACAAAGGAGTGACTTTGGGCTTCAGTGTCTGTGAAGTTGTATTATGGTACAAGCATATTTAACTAGTTCTGCCTTCAGAACTAATTTTGCAGTGTTTTTGGTTTGGAGGTGCTAATTATGGGGCGAATTGCAAAGTAGAGAGATGGAAATGAAAGTCTTGGTGAGGAAAGCAGGGTAAAGGAAAGAGGCTGCCACTGAATTTTGAACAGGATGTAGGGATGGTAGAAAATAGGTGATTTCAGCCACCAAGATGGAAGTAAATAGTGATGCAATAAGGAGAAACTGGATTCTAAAGATACTCTTTAGAAAGATGTGGCAAGATACAGCTGCAGCAAACAAACTCATTTGGCAGCGTCCTGGGCAAGCAGACATCGTTCTCAATTCAATTCAGAAGCAACTAATAACCATTTGGCTTCTGTTCACTGTGACCAAACTGATGCTGCAGAATCTGGCTGTTCAGTGATGGGATGATATATTGGAAGCCAGAAATAAGTTTCTACATGGATCTCTTGAACAATCTGAACTCAATTTAACAATTGAAGAGGACAGAGATAAAGTATTACCTTCTTTGTGAGCTGATCAATAGCAAGCACACCTCTGGGAAACAGATGCTTCAACAAATACCAGTATTACCCTTGAAAGCCATTTCAGTGCTCAAGCTGAACAGATTCACAGGGCATCTTACACAGAACTTAGAAGCAGTACATAATGATAATAATAACAATTATTATTAATAATAAAGAAGCTCTAATTCTCAGCTTTTATGGGTAAAATCTTATCCAATTTGCTTTCAACAACATTGCAAGTGTATATATGGCATATATGCATCTTATAGAAGATAAGACTCAAGTGATGAATAATGGGTTTAAAACAGAATCACAGCAAAAGGTTAAATTAAGCTATTGACAAACTTGGAGAAAAAAAAGTTGCGATTAAAGTACAAAATCAGCTCAATGACTTCAGTATTCAAAATGTGAAAAAATAAATTCTAACAGCATCCACATGCCTAATTCAAAATCATAATAAAATGCATTTTTGAAGTATGCAGTACTTACTAAAGTTTCCAGGACTCTTCTGAACATGCGTTGGGCACTGATGATGATGATGGATCAGTTCCCTCTTGAAGCACCTAGATGCCTGGCATGGGCATAATCTCCTCTTGGAGCCAAAATCTCAGAAATCTCATTACATAACCTAGAAGGATAATTGAAAATGAGAAAATACACAGCTGCTAATCCCAACTATTTCTACAGTTCCACAGCCCAAGATTCCAACCACCCATATGCCCTACTGTTAGGCTGAACAACACACTCTTGCTGTATTTTTGGTCCTACTTAGTATGCATTGCATACTTCAAAAATGCATTTTATTATGATCTTCAATTAGGCATGTAGATGTTTGAATTTATTTTTTCACATTTTGCTCCTGTTACTTCTCCCCCACACACATGAAGCTGTAACTATTTAGTATTAGCCTTCTACTGATGGAGAGGAGAGTGTAGACCCACTGAGAAAAAGGAGCAACCTGCATGGCACCCCACATGCTTTCTTGGGAAACTGTTCCTACCACTTGCCTTGAGAAGTGGACAGGCCTGGTGTCCATAACTCCTGTCTTTTAAAGGTACATTAAAAGTGCATCTACATGAGAAGTTTTATATGCAAGATGGGCCTCTGTAGGATTAATTTGCCTTACATTTGAGCTTCTGATGTGTACTTGCCCTCCTAAAGCAGTTTCTTTGGCTGGTGGAACTTGTCATGTGAAAGGACATCATCTGCATTTTGTCACTTGCAATGTGGCCTCAGCAGCTGGTGCTCTGTACAAGCCTAGGGCTGGAAACCAGTAGAAATGTTATTGCTGGCAGTGCCCTGGTGAGGTCATGTGGTCCTAGAAGGGCAGCAGATTGCATCATGTCGTGGTGTGGTCCCTCCCTCCTTGCATCACAGCAACCAGCAATGGAAACACAGTCTGTGGTTGGAACTGCTGCGCTCTGCGCTGCACTGTCTCCAAAAGGTCCCAGAAGCCCTGCTGAGGTTTGGGTTTGAAGTGGAGCTGATAAATCAGAGCTGGTAGGTGGAGTTTTGGCTTGCGTGAGGTTTTTGAATTGAGCATGAGGGTACTGAGGAGCCATCTTACAAAGCTGCAAATGAATGGCGTCTTGGATATTCTGCCTTGCTATACTGAATCTTCTTTTTACAGATAAATTATGCTTAAATCAATTAGCTATTTATTGATTCCTAAGGATATTGTTCTTTTTTATTTATTTCCAGGTGCTACTTGAGTTAATACAGATCGTGGTAATAATAACTAGTTCTTTTCCTTTTACTTTACTAAGCCACTATCAGCGTTCAGAAAGATTTTATTCGGGACTGTATGAGGACAGTATTTTGTTGTGAGAAAAGCAGGCACTTACTTTGGGACTCCTGCTAACCCTGGACCTTTATATAAAACTTGCATGAGTAAATGAGTTGTACAATGCATTTTTCTAATAGTCTGCAGTTGTATGTTTTATTCAAGTTTAAAAATACTTCACCCTTTTAACAAATGCTGCATATTCATCTAAGAAGTGGTCATTAAGGAAAGTGCCACTATATCATTCCTTTGTATTTAATTTGGGGTAGAAAGAGAAAACTGTACTTTGAGAAAGGTTTATTTCTTTTCCAATTTAGGTAATTTCTTTTTTTATCTAAGCTGGCCAAGTTCAATTTAAATCATCGTGTGAATTGTTGGTGAGATGCTTTTATTTGAATCAGCAAGCATTAGGCCACAGCAAATGAGCTTCTGATAAAATGAATATTAGTGCCAGGAGACATTTTGGAAAACTACAGTTTGTTTTTGTGCATCATGAACAGTTTTCAGTGTTAAAAGTTATGTTTTTCTTAAATATTGTTTCATTCAAGGTAAAAAGGGTTGCTTGCTTCTTTGATTTTCATTCCATTCTTCTACCACTGCATGTAAAGAACTAAGTTTAACAGGAATGCAGATAAAAATCAAAGTGTTCAAGTTTCATCAGTTCTTCTCCATTTTGCTTTCTCAACTCAATGACTTTTAGTACTTTATTTTTTCCTAGCTGGTGTCATTTCCAAAATACACATTAGAAAATTCTTATGTGTTTTTTCATATTTGATTAGGCTTTAGCAATGCAGTAACCAGGGCAGATAGGGCAATAACTAATTAGTCTGCAGACCACAGAGAGTTCAACACAGGCATTTACTTGGCTAACAGAATATTCTTCTGCTCAAAGGCAGAAGAGGAGCTAGCAAGGACTGTGGGGAGCACTTTGGCTGATTCTATCTGCCATTTTCTCTGAGTCAGTGCTTTAGCTGCTAACCCTCCACCACCTGTGGTTCTCCTGCAGGTGTGCAATAGATCCAACACCCGCAAAGAGACACAAGGTCGATGTGTACAAGGCTGCTCACATTTTATTCTTCCCCAATACACTGATTTTACTGAGCATATGCAAAAGTATTGTCCTTTTTATAGTCAATAAATAGAGTTTTCCAGGACACAGAAAGGGCTCATTACTTATGCAAGGCAATCACCCTGAATATGCACAGTAGGATGTCCTATGATGTGGCACAGACATAGCCTTCCTTTGATTTCAGCAAAACATGGTCAAACCCCCCCCCCAAACAACAAACAAACAAAATACAAAAACACACAAAAATCCCAAAACAAAACCAAAAAGACATCTCAAGCTAAAAAAAACCCAAAAGCAACCAATCAAGCAAAGAGGTTGAAGTTGTTTACAATTCTGGAGGGACGCAGCATCTAGTATGGGTCAGGCTCAGAAGATTTTGTGAACAGACAACTTCACTTTGCAGAATGAGAGAGAATGACATAAAAAGATTGCTGTACACTGTTTGGACACAGAATTCCTGAACTTTGGTGATTACATATAATTTACCAGTATATTTCTTGCTTTAGCATACAACCCACGGGTGACTTCTCATTCATAGCTAATCACAAACCCTTCCTAACCCCCAGTCACATTCAAATTGTATTGCCTGCGCACAGTTCCAGTCACCAGTATGTGCTGCCATCGTGAATTATACTTTGTTATTTCAGTCTTTACTCCACTAGCTGCCCCTTTATTCAGATACTCACTGAAGATCTTGTCTGGGAGAGGAAAGGAAGAAAGACTCAGCCCCAAGATCTCTGTCTGTGAAGCAAGTTTCTTCCATTGCAGCCAATAGGTCAGAGTCTCTCTCTACTGGGTGGATACTGTTCCCAGTTCACTGTGTTTCACTGATACTTCCAAGGACTTTGCAAGAACAGTTAAGGGATCTTTCACTCTTAGGAAGGAATGGGATACTCCAACTCAAGATTTCTTTTCAGATACCCCTAGTTCTCCTTAAAATCAAGATCCTCCAGAGAAAGAATGAATTTCTGAACTGTGAAAGAAGCTTTAAGTGTTAAGATTAAGTTTCTTTGGGAAATTCCTATTTATTCTAAATTACTCTTGAAAAAAAATCCTAATTGCTAAAGTTTATGCACCCTACTGTCATGAGATTTAAAAAAATTTAATGTTTTTTCCCATATTTTTCATTCTTGTGTGTGTGTGTGTTTGCATTCAGATACATATACTGAAGTGGAGATCCTGCTTTGAACTCTTGAGATACTCTGGTGGGAGCCCAACCATATATCACTTTCCCACAAAAGGATGACAAATGAATACTGATAGGAAGGTGTCCACGCTTTTCTGTAGGGTGTAGGTATTCGTACATCTCTCTAGAGTGTGATTTCCTTTTAGTCCCAAGACCTGGATAATGGCATGCAGATTGAACCTGCTGAATAGAAATCAAGCAGGTAGCATTTTTTTAAAACATCTGTTGATGTTTTCTGACATTGAGGTGGTAGGAAGATTTGTATACACATGTATACACATGTATACTTAGTTTTTCCAAGACATGCTTTGTTGTGTACTGGAATTTGAAACTACATGGATATCTGTTTAAAAATCCACTGGACACTTGTGGTTTTGTTTAATCCCATGAAGCCCTTAGTTACATCCTAAATGAGTTACAGATCTCCAGAAATCTGGCCTTTGGAGGTGAAAGAATCTTGGACAATAGCCCTATTGTTAATAATTATTTCCAGTATAATGTAACAAATGTTCTAACCTTGAAAGGAGGCAGGGGACTAAAACCCTAGCCTGCCTCCTTATCCTTTTTCCTTCCAGGTTTTATTCTTTTACAGCTGTAGCAGTACAAAGCAGCTACAGCTAGGAATATGAATCACTTTTGCTATTGTCATTAACTTAATGCCCATGTGTAGATTTATCTGCAGACTTTCAGTTTGATAAACTGTTGGCATGTAAATATTTCCTTGAAGAAATTCCAGTCCAGCTGCTTTTGTTTACAAATCTATCAATGGTTAACGCCATAGAATGTATTTTGCCAGTGTCTGAATTATAATTACAACTTCTTTAATTGTGAATTCATTATAAAAGAGGAGGGCAAAACTAAATAATAAATATTTTGCAGATTTTTGGAACCATGCCAGCAGCTTTGCCTGCATTAATTTTTTGAAAATGTAAGGACTTACACTTGTAAATCTCCATTCTATTATTCTTTCTTGTTATTTATGTATACAGTTAATTGTGAAGAAACTCTTTCAGAATAATTATTTCATTGTAGTTATTTTGTCTTCAGAGGTTCTTCTGCTTATTTCTTGTTTTTACTTCTTGACTTCTGCTTCATCATTCTATGGATTTAATTACGAGTTGATTTTGATACACCAGTCACAGTAACATCTAAACTGACCTGAATACTGAGTATTTGCAGGTTTGCAGGAAAAAATTTTGAGATACAGATCAAAGAAACTCTGGAATTTTACTTGGCAGCAGGTTATTGGCTTTGCTTGTTGCTGTTTTGACCAGCGATGCAGAGAGTCGTGCTTTGAATTTATTGAACTCTTGCTGGTTTGTATAATTGTTTGTTACAACTTAATTACAATTCAGTACAATTTTCATGGATCAGCTCTGGAGGCAAACTATGAAATTTATTATCCCTAAATTAGGATAGCTACAAGTTAAATTTGAGCTACATATTATAGACCTATTTATAGCCAATGGACAAAATCCACACCTCAAAATAATAAATCATTTGTTATCAACCCTTGGGTGCCTCTTTTAGGATTAGATGAATCACTTGTGAAGGTACCTATTTGTCTTTATTAGTCAACAAAAGGGTGCCTTTTAGCCAACAGCAATGGCAGGAGATGAGGTGTTCCTGGGAATTGCTGTAAGAGCTGTTGGGAAGCACTTTGGTTTCACTAGCTCGTCCCACCAAACTTCTCCCAGGATTTCATATCCTTGGCATGTGTAACCTTTCAACTAGTTTTTGAGCCCTCTGCTGACACCAGTAAGAGGGTCCACCACATCTGTATATGCCTTGCTGTTTTCCTCATTTTGCTTATGGAAATCAAATAAGTTTGCTTGTAGTCAAATAAGTTGGCATGTATCTGCTGTGCAGAATCTGAAGGGCAAAATTGTGGGGTTTAGAATGCAAGAACATCTGGCTTTTTGTTAAGTTTCTTTGAAGACTTTGGGGTAGTTGGGGGAAATCTGGATTCTAAATTTTTTTTTATTGCCTTCATTGCATTTTTAAAAAATTTAATGTTTTGAGATGTAAAAAAGAAATTAATGAAAATAAATAATTGTACAATTATACCCTTTTTTCATGGTTTTTCATTTCCCTACTAGAAGTGAAGGAATATTTTTCAACAACAATCTTATGCAGAAGTAAGAGATAACTTAAAAAAGTTATTTCGTGTTTATGCACTTTAAGAATCTAACTTCCACAGGGTAAATCAGTCTTCCCAATAAAATACCCTGTAGTTATGCAGATGTTTTTCTTGAATATTCTGTAGGAAAATCTCATTTTCTCTATTCTGTAAGTATAGTTGGCTCTGATTTTTTCTCTGAGACTAAGAAATGCATACTTTTTTCCTTTAGCTATATGGTAAATTTAGTCAGTGTCCTAAGTTGTCTGAACCAAGGCAGTCAGCTTCTTTCTGAAAGTGCTTTCTTAGGTACCTGTACTGTGGTAGTTAGTCTCATGGTAATCATGAACTTTCTATTTCTGCAATTTCTTTCACATTGGAAGCTACAGAATCATGTGCTATTCAATTATCTTCATAGGAAGAGTTTCTATCAGAAATGAGAAATGACAACAAAAGAAAAATTTTCTGTCAGATAAAAACAGACTGACAGAATTAAAACTATCTTTGTATCCAATTATTGTTTTTTCAGTTTGTGCATACTGTCTATACATATGATAGATGATCAGTCAAACAGTTTCAGTATATCGAGAAGTGTAGGCTGGGTCTCTTTTAGACTTATATGGCAGCTTAGAGGCTCTTGAAACCAGATATCCATCTCCCCTCCCTGCCTCAGAATACTGTTTTAATGGTCCCACTCTCCATCAAATTATCTTAGACTATTTTACTGGATTAAAACATATTATTTGTATTTTCTATCAAAAGTAATGAAATGCTACTTTTAGCTACTGCTTTATTTATTGAATCCATGCTGAGTGTACTGTCAGTCTTTTAATTTTGTTGCTGTTTATTTAAGATAAAGTTCTCAAGGTTTAGTTATTAGTAATAACACTTAGAGATTAACTCTGTTCAGGTACAATATTGATTAACTCTATCATTCATAAAACCACTAGAAAATATTTAGCTCTATAATTCATTGACTTTCCTCATAATCAGCCTGTGAATTATATGACTAAACTTGATGGGCTGACAATGTGAATGATAAATTCATTCAGCAGAGTATTTTTGATGTATTTTATCTTTCTCTGGTACATTATCAAAAATGAAACTTTGTCCATTACATTTAGAATATCTGTTGTAAGTAGTTGCCATCTAGTGCCAGCACTCATTTCTATTCACAGGTAATGGTGCAATACTTAAACTTTGGAGGCCAATATGTTTCTCTCAATTTGTAATGGAGTGAGGTAATGTCATGTCCGTAATGGGAAGTAAATAACAAGCTCTGACATGAATGGACACTTCAGGCAATCATTAAAATAACTGAGTGTGGTGGAAAGTTAGAAAGATGAGGAGTAGGAGAGCTGCATGTTCATTCATTGACTTCTCCAACAGTGTGGTTTGCTGAATGTGTGATGCTCATGATCTGGTAGTGAATCCATCTGATGGGACAGGGAATGGTTCTTCTGTCCCTCTGATAAAATGTTAGCTCCTCCAGGGGGATATATCATAAATAAGAAAAACTTTGCAAATTCTTATCCTCAACTTAGAAATTCATTCTAAACATGAACATTAACTCTAACATGACATTATGTCATTAGGAGAGTGGATTTGTGCTGTTGTCTCTCCACAAGCCTTTCAAATTTCTGTTTAGTTTACAAATAAGTTGAAAGTGGAAGATTTCTTGCTAGTTTTTCTAGATATGTGAGAGCTTAGGAGGATTTATTTTCAAACAAAATACTGCAATAAGATTTTACTGAACTATTGTATAAGATATGTGTGACTTTTACAAGATTTTCCAGTAGAACCACAAGCAGTAATCCTTTTGTATTTTTTTAAATGACTATGAAAGGAGAGATGTCATCTGGAGAATGCAAAGGTCAAATTGGAACAGTCCCTTTAAAATCATCCTAAAGTTAAATATAGCCTGTACAGCTGAGTACCACCAACTGAGTATATTAGTTTATTCTCTTAATAGTTTTTCATTTCAGTAAATAATGAAAAGGTGAAAATTAAAGATTTTTTTTTGTCCCTGGAGCTGTGGTTTCATCCATTGGATTAATTTATCACACTGTGTCTTCACACCTCTTTTTCAAAAAAATGGATTTTAGTTCCTCACTGTGCTGCAGTCTTGGTTCAGGGTCCAAAACCCTGAAGTATTGAGTAGAAGTGGGCTTTTTCAGTTCACTTTTAAGAAATCATGAAAGCTGTGATTTGCAGATTAGCTGAAATTCTTGCCATTATTTGTTTCTAGAAAAGTAGATAATTGATCTGCATATGAAACTCATCTACAGCTCCCTGTAGAGCTTTTGGCTGAATTTTAGAATCAGTTTTATTTATAACTTCTAGCCCTGATGCACCCTCCTAAATAAAGTAAAGCTATCAGACAACAAAGGGATTTTTTACTACCCCTTCACCATCTCCTTTAAGACTTTATTCCCAGGCTTCGGCCCTCTGTTTATGTGTGTGTGAAAGCAGCTATGTGTGAATACTTCTGATTGCATTGTGAGATTGCAGACGATTAAAAAAAGAGTGTAGTAGGAAGTGAGATTTACCTTTTGACTTCTATCTTTTCCATCTGCTGTAATACTCACACACACACACACACACACACACACACACACACGCACACATGCACATGCACACGCACTTTCCAAGCGCAAAGTGGTTGTGGTGGTGAAAATGAGTGAAACTGATCTTGCCAAGAATAATCTCTCTCCACCTCCCTTTCCTTTTCACAAGCCTGTCTAAACCCTGAGCTGACACTGAAGGTGATGCCCACAACTTCCATTCCAAGTCCTGATCCGGCAAACTTACAGCTAAATTCTGTTTCCTTTCAGAGCCGAAGGAGCAAAGTTATGCTGGGAAGAAGAGTCATGCTGTGCCATACTTCCTTTCTGAGGGAAGGAAGAAAATTTAAAAGACTTCTTTTACTTCCGCAGTATATTTCTTCCAAGGAGTAATTTTATGTTCTAGAGTGTGCAGAGGACCTAGAAGTACTGGAATAACAATGTAATTTATGTGTCAAGTGTCTTTAAGGCCATGCAGTGCTACTGCTTACCACACTACAGCTTAGAGCATTTCCTGCGCATTGCCACCTCTTCCCAGATCTCTCTCCTATGAAGGTTGTAATGTTGAGTAATTAGCTTTCTCTTTTACTGTTCATTCATCCAATCTCTCCCATACCCTGATGCTTATCCCAGTCTAGATTGCTTAGTAAACCATTCTTCTCCAGGTACTTTATATCTACTATACGTTTTCTGCTGCATTACCAAAAAAAACAAAGAAATGAATTATTTTTCTGGTAGAAACTGCCTTCAGAAAGTCACAATTTTTGATTTTTAGATGTTTAGATTATTCTGCTTCTTTCAAAGCTGTTCAAATGACTAGGCTTTCAAACATTGTCTTAAACAAACAAACAAATACACAACAACAACAGTTTCAAGTCACTACCTATTCATTTTTGAGGGAGAATGCATTTGCCATGGAACACTGTCATGTTGTGCAAAGTATGTATCTTCTTACAGGAAGGCAGGTAAGCCAGCTATGACACAGATCACTAAACATGTTTTGGCACTAAGCTGGCTACTTACAAGACTCATATACCCCACATCCAAGATTAATTTTCTTTGGTGCATTTTAAATCAATTCATGGATACCATAATTATACTATACTCAAACCATGTCAATCTATCACTGCTCTGAATCAATATGGTAGATGCTTTTCAAGTATTTATAAGTAACAATGCTCATATATGCCAAGCATCTTATAAAAGCACAGTTAGTTAGAATAAAGAACATATTTGTTCTTGTGTTGATGTAACTCCTTGAATTGCTTTGTAGGGTTGCCTCGTGTATGTAGTTTTTTTAATTCAAGATTGCGTTTAACTTTTTGTTTGCAGTGGAATTTTCTTTACTTGCCTGATTTCACTTTCTATTCTGAGTTCAGATAACAAAAGATATGTAGATGTTTAAATGCACAAGTGAATACTTGTACAGGCACTAATTGCAACTCTGTACTTTCCGCTGGAAATTAATAGGAGGAGACCTCCTAGAAAATGCTATGCAAATTGTTGTCTAAAGCATTATTTTTCCATTAACATTGTGCTTTGTATAAAGGTATGAGGTAAGAGCTAGAAAAAAAGTTAAGGAAATCATGTACAATGTAAGTTTTCTCAACCACTTTAAAAATTAATTTTAAGGTGTTGCCTCATAAAAATGTGGTGCCAATTTAATATTACATATCTTCAATGTATCAATTTCTAGATTTTTAGTTGATATTTTATTTTATTTTATTTTATTTTATTTTATTTTATTTTATTCATTTTAGTAGTTAGGCATTTATTTCCTGACCTCTCAGAGCTACCTAAATAGCTCTCCAGTTAAAGTGAGTCGGTTGCTTTGACAACTGGGTATCAAAGTGCAGAGGGAGAACTGAGATGAACCTTAAGGGTTTCCTTCAGTTTTTCATAGGAACTAAGGAAATTTTGTGTGGCTTTAATACAAAACTATACAAAACTATCAGTTACCCACAATATTAAATTCAAAGCCAGTCTTAAGTTCATGAACCTTAAAAAACCTCTTGATGAACCTTATTTATGTTTTCTCCGTGGCATTTCTAATGAAACACAATACCACGAGGGTTTTACGGGGTTTTGGGTTTCACGTAGTTTTGAGTTTCTTTGCAAACATCTTCAACATAACTACTATTACTCTGAAGATAAAAAATGCCATGGAGAAAATCTTTGCTAGGTGTAAACTAACAACTCTGCACCAAGTTCACTGTCAACAAACAACCTTCAAGATTTGATCCTTTAATTAATAAGTAATAGTTGTCATTGCCCCAATTAAAATCATACTGTGTCATATCCTTTCAGTGCAGAAATATGCAGATTTATACAGACAATATATGGGATTTTAAGTTCTGTTTGGGCACCTAAAGAAATGAAGTTTTTTACATAGATGTTATTATAACTGCAGTAAATATGCTGACACATTAGTCACTGTATGCATCCAATCACTATTAGCCAGATTAATTATTTTTCCTTAATCTCTAGCATTTTTTCTGTCAGAACAGCATTAGTTATGCAAAAGTGGTCATTCATTGTCAAGCTGAGAAGCTCATCTTGATTATTCTTGGTTATTTTGAGTATAAGTACAATCCACCCTGACTGTTAGTCTGCCCTTGGGACCCAAGCAATTTGGCTGTTATTATAATGAGGTGTGGCTCATCATAAGGGTGATTATAATGGAATCTAAGGGAATAGGGAGTCAAGCCTACTGTATATTATCTTTCATTTTTAAAGACTGTACTTTGGAATAATGGTTGAGTATTGTAGCATTTCTGTTCATTGCATGTCTTCAGGGGTTGAGATATCCTCCAATGGACTATTTTGATACTAATAGGAAAGCACGTTTAGAACATGAAAATCCCTGTATCTGTTCCTTCAGGCAATTTGTTCAGAGTGTAATTCATATCTGATGAATACTTGGTGACACTGAATGGTCCAGTGAAGATTGGTGCTAATTTTGCAGTAATGCTCTCTGTTGCAACTGTGTCTGAGTGGGAAGGTATTTTTCACCAGTTCATGAACATTTAAAAATCACTTGTATATTTTTGATGACAATATTACATTCTATTCTCTAATTTCTTACTGGAGTTGCTCTAAAGTGGTTTTAGATCTGAGCTGTGATCTTCATAATCTTCTCACTTTTCTGAAGAGGACTAGGTACAACACAGTTCCTTTTAAATTAGGAGGTGTTATCTTTAGTGAAACCAAAAACTTGTAAAAAAAATTGTTGCACTTTTTCTCCATTCCTTCCTGTGAACAACATTGATGAGAGATTATTTTTATTAAAACTGAGTGCCTTAAATTGTCAACATAAAAGCCAAACAAATCATCATCTCCTTATATGCTAGGATATTAGGGATTTTAATTTTATTTTTTGAAAGATGTGATGGACAGACTAACAGCAAAAATGAATCAAAATAATTTTCTCTAAAGGCTTTCTATTTATCTCCATAGTGGGCTGATGTTGAACAGAAATTGCTAACTATATCTAAGAATTAAACAAAAAGGTTTCTCAAGGTGTGTGTGGAAACATAATTTCAGTGTCCATGTGTAATTTATATACATTGTTACAAGACAGCTATTCTGACAAAGCTGAATCATTGCCTTCTTATTGAAAAAGTTCAGGTATAACTGTAAAAGCAAAAACAAAAGTGAAATCAAAATCTTCATCCCTTTCCTTTGACTGGAAAACATAATAATATTTAGTTTCTACTGTACTCTGATAGCAATAGAATAGTCTCTGGAAAAAAGTAGAATCCTTTTCTTAAATTGGCACATTTTGTGAATGTAGACAACTCCATTTTCTTCATTATAATTTTGTTGCAGTTGTTACTTTATCTTTTAAATTTGGACAACAAAAAATCTGATGTTGATCCATTTGACTGAAGATCTAAAGTTGGATGACTTGAAGTGTTACAAAAATAATAATAGAATGGTGACAGTCTGGAAAAAGTGAAGAAATGTACCTACCTATATACATAGTCATTTTCTGAAACATTTACCAATAATTGTATATGATTCAAAATAAGACAGGTAAAAAATAGAGCAGGTCAATTCCAAAAAGCCTTGTTTAAATCAATCACTGTGCATGACATCACTGAATTTTACAACTCTCTGCAACAGAGAATGCCATTAAAATATTGCCATTCAATTGCAATTGCTAAGCAATGGCATATATAGCAATTTTTTTTCTACAGAGACTTATGAGAAGTATTGGTGTGTGATGAGAAGCATATTCACCATTTTTCCATAGTAGATATTATGGAGAAGTTTTGCTTAATGCCAGGAATCTAGAATTGTTAGGACATAAAATATTTTGCCAATCTTTGTCACAAAGCATATGTTTCATTGATTGCTGCTTTTCATCTCTGAGTCAGGTAGAAAGAGCATAAAATAATATAAAAAAAAAGCATGGCACATAAAATTATCTTTATAAAAGCTAAACCATCAGATGTGGTACTTCAAACTAGAAACCCTCATACTCAACATTGCTCCAAGTTTCCAGCTTATCAAGGAAATAGATGCTTGTAAAATGACGTATATTATGAGTAGTTTTCTATGCTGAACACTTGATTTTGTTGTAATACCTATTTTTTTTGTTTTTTGTGAGCTGAAATAATCTGAACTTTGTTGAAGCTTGATACCTTGGTTTCTTATAGTTCTTTCAAATTTCTGGGTCTTAATTACTGTTCTGTTAGAAAATGCATATATATATATATGTATATATATGTATATATACGTATATAATTTAAATATATAAAAATAACTGTAATATTTGGAGAGGTTCACTGCTAGGCAATAAAGATATGCCTCCAAATTGCAATTCTTTCTTTCTGCAGGCCATGGAAGTTTCAGCAAGATCACACAGTGTCTTTCAAAAGTGCCTGCTTTTCAGGCTATGAGTGTCTGATATGACGGGAGATCTTTCAAATGTGTTTTACCCACACTGTGTTCAAAGCACAAAATACCACCAGACAGTCCATTTTTAAAGTTCCTCTCTGGCATGTGCAGCGTTCTGTTGCCATATGCTAATATCCTGTCTTTTCTCTGAGCTTCTTTCTGCATGGATGCTCCACCAAGGCCCCCATGACATGCCTCTGTGTGGACTGTAAATGTTCTTTTCAGGTTTTGGAAAGCTTAAAAGGACTTGATAACTGGTGCTCACTAGGAGTATGGGCAGACCTAATTTAAGCAGTGCTCAAAAGGGACAACATATTTCATACTATGCAATGCCCAGCACTGAGCGACAATATAGACCTCCATGTAATATGGCTAAACGGAATGACTTTTTAGTGTCTGGATGTTTAAAGTGTAGCTGTACTTGAAAGAAATAAAAAGAGAATTAAAAAATACAAAAAATCCCACCAAAACCAAAAGTAACAACAGACCAACAAAATACTTCATAAGTTAATTCCCTTAATTTCAAGAAGACAGTGATTTAAACACGTTTCTGAACATGATTAGAACAGGCAAGCAGGATATAGTATTGAGGAATTATGTATTAAAATACCATTAAAAGCTCTTAGCTTTAATGACTGCTAATAGTGGTTCTGACAGAGCCAGGATAAAGTTTAGACAGAAAATATTCATTCTCAATAATAGTTCCCAAAACTTGTTTGGTTTGGGGTGGAAGGGAAGGCAAGGCAAGGCAAGGCAAGGCAAGGCAAAAGTTTAAAACACAGTATTAAGGTCATTCATTATCTAAATATCTTTTAACGTCTGACAGGTTGGAGCATAAGGCACGTCTCTAGGAAGTCTTTTTTGACTGCTCTCTCTGAAATATTAAGAAATGTTTCGTGCTATCTAGTCTGATCCTTTCCTTTTGCAGCTTTGGAATATTTCCATATCCTATCGCTGGTTCCCAGCTAGAAGATCTCAGCACCTCCCTCTCCACTTCTTGTCCTCAGAAAGCCATAGAGAGAAATGTAATTACACCTCAGCTTCCTTTTCTCCAAACTAGACAAGCCCAAAGTCCTCAGCCACTCTTCACAGGACATTTCTTCCAGCCCTTTCACCACTTTTGTTGCCCTCTTCAGGACGCACTTGAATAGGTTCCATCCTTTTTTAAATTGTGAGGCCCAGAACTGCAGATGAGACTGCACATATACCCAATACAGCAGGACAATTCCCTTTTTACTGCCTCCTTACGCTGTGTTTGCTGCACCCCATGATGCATTTTGCCCTGCTGGCTGCCAGGGCACACTGCTGGCTCCTATAGATTTTGCCACCAACCAGCCCCCCTAGATCCTTTTCTGTAGGGCTGCACTCCAGTCCCTCCTCTCCAGTCTGTATTCACATTTGGCCTTACTCTAGCCCAGGTTTTGTCTCCCTGGTTTGCATTGCTTTTCTAGGTAGACTGTCATGTCAGTTGTGTAGGGTTATGCAATTTTCAACACACTAAACAATTGTACAACAGGATTCTGTGCCTGTAAGCAAAAAGTAGAGTCCATAATTCACTGAGGATGAAAAAAAATGAAGCTGTAGTTGAAAGCATTTGGAAATGTCCGGTAACTTTATGTAATGTACCTGTATTATGCCTCACATGAAAACAGTTACAGTATGAACTTAAATACTACTACTTTTCCATAATTGGCACACATAAATAGAACAAATAAAAGCAATTACAATACTCCATCTCCATTCCTTTTAGTTCTGAACTTAAACAAAAGACCTTGTGATTGCATTTCCTGGATTTATTTCTCAATTATGACACTTTTGGGAGCAATTCTATAGGGGATGAGATTGATCACCCATCACTGCTGCTGATGTGCTGTTTAACCAAGCTGGTGAACCATAAACTGTCATCAGAGAGTGCATGAGACTAACAGTGTGTATCATGCAGCTCACTCTCCTGTGCACTTAACAATGATGATCATTCTCTTAGTCCATTAGACAGCACAAGGACCCGTTAAACAAACTCCTGGACTGGCACACTTTGCATGACCCAAAAAAAGAAACCAAATCCTGCTAGATGGGCTAAGTGGTGGCATAAATTGTATCTATAGGTTATGGACCAAGAAGTCTAATTCTTCATGAGTTAATAGGACTTCAGTACAGACAGGATTTTTAAAGCTGAAGCTGAAACTTTCTTTGACAGTAGTACATATGCTCTAAAGAAGGGTGAGCATAGCTGTTTTGAGTAGTGAAGAACACTTGCTCCAAATACTGTCAGTTTACATTTTTTCCGAAGAAATATGAAGCATGTCTCCCCAAAAGAATTTAGAGGAATAAGCTATTTTTGTATTTTTAATTTTTGTTCATGTACCAGGTGTTCCAATGTTGCAAACCATATAAACATGATTAAAAAAGTTATGATTACTAGATAAAGTTTATGATCCAGGGCCCCAGACCTATGAATTTTTAAGGACAAAACCTCAAGGGATGTGCCAGGATCGATGAAGACATACATAACCTGGTGATTGACATTTATGGTCTTTTTTAAACTTGTATGCATAATTCCTACTACTGACTTCAGTGGAAATAGTCACATTTCCTCCTTTCATGCTTTTAGTTTTCTCCTCTCTCATTCAATTAGTTTTTGGAAGATCAAAGCTTAAATTCGTCCTGGTTCTTCTTCCTTGAGTTGTTGAAGTCTGGTGTTTTGTGGGTTGTTTGTGTTTGTTTGTTTGTTCTTTTTTTTTTCCTTTCTGAGTGAATTGTTCAAAAGATCTAACTAGGAATATTCGAGGAATAGTCATGAGGCTTTTGCCCCAAATTAATGTTGTTGACTGAGATGCAGGTACTAACAGATATTGTGAAGTCCTCTCAGGCTTGCAGGAATGACTGCCCCAATTAATACTGTAGCTGTGCCCTTGAGGAGCCCATCATTTCACCTAAAATTTCTTTTGAGACTCTGAGGGTGGCTTTGCCTCCTTTTTGTTCCCCAGCTCTGTGATCCTGAGAAATCACCTAGAAATATGTTTGGAAGTCTAAATAGAATCAAAATTTCTCTGGTTTACTCCAGGCTTTTTTTGTATAGGGTTCTTCTGACCAAATTTTTGATATCTGCAGCATGTGACATAAACAACTAAATTACTCAGTGGGGGAAGAAACCAGACTCTTCAAAGGCAGGACTCTTCTGTGTTAAGAAGATTTTCTAACTGGTAGAGAGCATCTAGCTTGTAGAGTGGCTATGCCTCTGGGTCCCCAAATTCAATTAGACAAATCCAATGCCTTCTGTCCAAATTTGAGTCTCTTCAGGTGTTAACCTAAGTCACTACAGTTAAAAGAGAAAGATTGCCCCTTCCTCTGAGTAATCCATTGCCTATTGATCCCTTTTGAAAATTTTTCTACAAATGCTTCTTTATGTTCTCCCATTCATCTCTCACACTTGGATGGAAATTTCTATAAAGTCTGCTTTTCCTGTAAAGTCTGTTTATGGTTCAGTCACAAATTTCTGCTGGACATTTTTCTTCTCTCCAATTTCTGCCAAAAGCTTGGAATTGTGGTAGTCCAGTGGATGACTGAGACACTTAGGAAGTCCTGGCTTGTGTTTCCAAGTGTTTCTCCTTCTGTATCCATTCTGTGGCTTTGTTTTTAGTGCAAGTACACAGAGGCAGTAAAAGCACTTTCAATGGACAGTCCTTAGTGCACTGGAACTTGCAGTACCTGTGAAAGTAATTAAGCTAGCAGCAGCAACAAAATTGAAATGATAACAATAGCAACACTAATAGCATGTAAAAGTACAAGTAAACAAGAAAAAAATTAACTAGGAAAAAGTAGTCCTGAAGGGACTGCTTTCTGTGTACATCACCTGCTCTGAATTCACACAGCTCCCACAGAACTAGGAAGTTTCAAATAGAAAGTTAAATCATTCTACTAAAACTAGGCAACATCCCCACTACATTGGGAAGTTAGGAAAGCTAGGGACTGATTCCAGAAATCATCAGAATAATCATTGTGTGTCCTGGGGGCATGGCCAGCCCTGGCTGTCCCTGCCCAGCCCCTCCAGTGTTCCCTACCTGCTGCTCATGTCCCAGGTCCCTAGTTCATCCCTGCAGGGCTGTCTGCCCCAGCAATGCCACAGCAGGGCTGGAATCCAGCTCCCCACATCCCTGCCCTCCCTGGCCGTGGGCCCTGCTGAGTGGGCCCCACACAGGACCCACACCCCAGCTCAGCCTTGACTCATTCCCATCCCCACTGAGGTGCCCAGTGCCTTGGGCTGTTCTGGTGTCCCCTGGCTGCCTTGCTCCGCCCCTAATGGATCCCATGGGGAAACACCCAGCTGTCAACCCTAGCAGCACCTGGATGATCGTGGAAGTAATGCTAAGCGTAATATCCTTCAATTCAACTCTATGCAAATTCATATCAAGGTATTTGATCACTCTTATGCATGAGGAATAGTAAGATATTTTCTTCTTACTACTAGAGAAGGTCAAATTTTCAGAAGAGGTCATTAGGAGAGTCAGGAAATAAAACACTTCTACCAACTCACTCCTTTGTTGCAGACAACACATCTGTAATTACTAATTTCTCAGATAATCAAATATTTAAATTTTTGCTTGTTATGATGCAGTTGATTTTTTTTTTTTTTGATGTTGTAACTAAGCCTAAAGCTAATGTAAAAGCAAATGAAATGTTCATGCCTCTCTTTGAAACTCTGGACATCAGAGTCTCAGGCCATGGTAATGCAATGTCTATGCCTTATATGCATTTCCTCGTGGCTGGGTTTTTATATCTAATGGAGTCCACAGATTTTGTAAAAACACTTGGCTGAACAGATATTCCTAATGTTGTTCTGGATGTTCAAAGGTTTCTGAGATCTCAGCAAATGGCTGGATTATACAACAGGAAAACCACAGGAGACCTGTGTGCTTCTGCAGTGGCAGCTGGAGGTAAAGAAAATACCTGGTATGAAGGAAAATTCCAAGGATATTTTGCCTCACACTAGAGTTCTGTATTTAAGCATATTAATTAAATATTAACTTATTTTTTAAAGGTTTAGTTAATGATTCCTCTTGTTACTCAAAATAAAAATAGAGGTTTTTACTTATTTGGTCTATTTGTTGTTTTTATTTGAATACTATCTTGAATATAGCATATTTTGTCTTTCCTTTTTTTTCCTAGAAAATACAGATAGTGTATGCTAAGTGACCAGACACCTTAATGGGCCAGCTGTTACTGATGGAAGAGATTGGTCGCTTCAATCAACAGCTTAATATGGAAGCATTTCCACTTTCTGTATTTACAACAGGAGCAAAGGAATTATAGAATCATAAAATTATAAAATCATAGAATGTTGGAAGGGATCTTAGTTCCCTCTGCCATAAACAGGAACAAGCTGAGGATGTTCAAAGTCTTATTCAACCTGACCTGGAAAAATTCCATGGATGGGGCATACACAACTTCTCTGTGCAATCAATTCTAGTGTATCTCCACCAACACAAAAAGGATTTCTTCCTAATGTCTAATATGAACCTACCCTCCTTCAGTTTAAAGCCATTTCCTCTTGTCCTATCATTACACCTCCTTGAAAAAAGTCCGTCTCCAGCCTTCTTGTAGGCCACATTTAGGTACTGAAAGTCTACCAGGAGGAGCCTTCTTGTCTCCAGGCTGAACAACACCAGCTGTCTCAGCCTTTCCTTGTAGGATCGGTTCTCCATCTCCATCTCCATTGGTTCTGAGATTCTTCATTCTTCTAGCCCTGGTCTGGAATTGCTCCAACATATCCATGTCTTCTCACATTAGGTTGGAGCCCCCAGAGTGGGATGCACACTCATGTTGGGGTCTCACAAGAGCAGGGTAGAGATTCTCAGCCTGCTGGCCATACTTCTTTTGGTGCAGCCCAGGACACACTTGGCTCTCTGGGCTGTGGGCTCTTAACAAGCTTCTTATCAATGGACACCCCCAGAAGGTCCCCACATCCTTCTTCTCAGGGCTGCTCTCAATCTAATCTCTGTCCAAGGTGCATCTGGGCTTGGGATTGCTCTAACTCAGGTGCAGTATCTTGCCCTTGGCCATACTGAACTTCAGATATGAAGTTCACAGTTCAGACAAGCCTACCTCTCAAGCCTGTCAAGGTTCCTCTGATAGGATCTCTGCCCCCCAGAGTGGCAACAGCGCCACACAGTTTGATGTTATGGGCAAGCTTGCTAAGGATGCACCTGACCCTACTGCCACTGCTGCTGACAAAGATATTAAACAGTGCTGGACCTGCCACTGGAACATCACTCGTCACTGGCCACCACTGGGACATTGAGCTGTTGACTACAACTCTTTGAGTGTGACCATTCAGCCCATTCCTTACCCACTGAGTTATCCATCTGTCAAATCCAAGTCTCTCCAATTTAGAGACAAGGATGTTGTTTGGTTCAACATCAAATGCTTTGCACGAATTGAGGTAGATGGCACTGATGCCAATCAGTGCTTTACTCTTATCCTCCAACACTGTAAACCCTGTTTTAGGAGGCCACCAAATTTGTCAGTTCTTGGCAAATTGCTTTTTCCATCAACTGCAAATGGCTTTTCCAAAGGGGTCTGTGCTTAGATTCCCTCAGTGCATAGTTGTCTATTCTGAAATAGTTGTAGAAATCTATGGTAAAGAGAGTAATGTCATTTCAGCAGTGTATCATCCTGCATCAGAAACTAAAGCATGCAAACCCAAATTGATTTGTAACAGGTACCTTATTAGAAGCAAACATCAAGAAAACTAGAATCAATGTTGAAACAAAAATTTGTCTTGTAAGCAATCTTGAGTGAAATGTGTTGACACAGCATCACATTCTGTAGCCCCATTTTTGCATGCTTTTCAAAGCACAGCCATCTCGATCTGGGAGAGATGAATAATTGACTGATCACTGCATAATTCAACGTACTGTTGTAAAAATTCAAGGTCTGGCAAATTTGAAGCTTTTCTTCTTTATTGAGACTGAGGTTAAAGTTTCAATCAACCTTGAAGAAACATTTAAATAGCACAAGGATGCATGATTTATTAAAGTGCATATTATTCTTCCATATATTCCCTCCTTCTTCATTAAGCTTCCTTACATAATGTTTATGTGAAGTTTATGAAGTGTACCTCATAAGTTGAGCAAAGATAGCACTAGAGGTCAATCATCCTATTTTTTTTTAATAAAAAGTAAAGACAAAAACAAAGAGGAAAATGAGTCGAAAATAAAAAACATATTCACCCATGTCTTTAATAAAATAACTGTGTACTTAAATGCACTAATTTCCCCATTTCTATTTAGGAAAATAATTTTTTCTAATAATTACCAATAACAGTTTCTTTTGCACAGTTCTTAATGGTTTTATGTAATGTTCAGAAATTAATGGCCTTTAGGATCTATTGAATTCTCTGGTTAAATTACCTGTCATTGTCACTGAAAAAACAATCTCATGTGGAAGTCGGTCAAGTCTGCTTCATTTTCAAGTGAAGTTTGAGGAATGTGTTTTCAAATTAAAAGATTAAGTTAAAACATTTGCATTCTCATTGTCCAAAGTTATTATTATAGCTTCTTCATAATATTGCCACAAAATCTGACTCAAGCCAAATTCTTATCTATTAATTTTTACAACTTCACAGATCATTGCTGAATCCCAAAACAGTTGGATTGCTGTTTCATTATTTCATGTCTAACATTTATCTGGAGCTCTAAATTTACATGGTACCATCTGACACCCAAACAATTTTCTAAGGGCTTGTCCTCAAAAGGAGACTAGAGTACCATAAATGAGGATGTGAATTTGCAGGAAACTGGGACCCCCATGCTTGCCCTTTTTTTGGATATACACACCATGAGTTATGGGTGCCTTTGTGGGAGAGAAAGATTTAATTTGGATGCTTAGAAGTGTTATTATGAAAGTTACTGTTGAATACTGTGTGTGCTGTGAATTTATGCCGTTTTCCTTGGAACAAAACTCTCTGTTTGGACAGATCCTATGATCCTATTTCTGAATGGACTTATATGTGTATGTGAGTAGCATATTACATGCTATTGCAATTCGTATGCATTCAGATGACTAATATATGTAAAATTTCCTCTCTGTATTACATATGCAAACTTAGTATAAGCAGACATTAGCAAGACCAGCATTGGGAAAGGGAGAGTAGTCACTGAAACAAGGATAACTTGATGACATTTTCTGCTCGGGGGGTCATTAAGAATAAATATGAGTGAACTAACTTAGATCACACAGGGAGTCTGTGCAGCAGAAATCTGAGTAAAAGAAAATATATATATTTTTTGGAGGACAATGAAGGTATTTGATAAAAGGGAAAAGAAATCTTCTTCTAAAGTGTAGGTACATCATCAAGGAGACTTGAGTGTTTATTACAGCCATTGTGTAAATTAACATTAATTTCTCACAAATTTAGTGGAAATTTGAAGGGTTTCATCACCTTCATCACATCACCTTGCAGACAGATGAAAAACATCTGAAAAAGGAAGTACATTGATATAGGAAGTACCAGAAACAAATAAGAAGATAACATTTTGATTTGAAATCATTTCCATGAAAGAGAGGATCAGGATAATTAACTCAATTGAAAAAAAAGGGAAAAGGAGAAAAAGGAAATCCTAGAAAAGTACTGCTAAAATGGGTTGATTAAAATATAAAACATAGGTGAGAGTCATAAGACCAAGAAATTTGGTTATTCTGGTTTTATTTACTTATTAGGAGCTTAGTGAAACAAAATCCTCATCTTTTCAAATTAAGTGTTTAAATATAAAGGACTAGCATTCTTATTTTTTGAGTGCATCATCTTTAAATACTTCAGGTTGTTTGTGTATTTTGACTACATTTGTGCTACTTCTAATTATTTTTTGATAAAGACAGAACCTTTTAAAATTTTCATTGATCCATGATTAAAATATTAGATTCTGTAAAAGCAAGGCAAGCCAACAAAGACGATTTTCTGACACTGATTGTCGCAGGAGAATAAAACTCAGTTTGAAATACTTCAGAAAGGCCATTCCTTCTAACTTCTGTAGTATTGTTTCTAATGCTTTCATTATCAACCATTTCCTCAGTTTAGGCATACAGTGAAGAATATTATATAACACCAATGTTGCAATTATATTCATATGGGCATGCATTTACCTTCACATAATTCTGTAAATAGAAATGTAAGCGAGCTCTAAATGTATTTCAATAATACATATTTTTATCAAATCTATGGGCCTTTTTTTTTGAGATGGAATGCCATAAGATCAGTGGTTTTTTGTTCCTATAAAGAATGTCTGTGAGCGCTGATAAATCAATCTTAGAATGTTATTGGAATAATAATAAACTAAATTGGATGAGAACAAGTCTTACATGATTTACCAGTTGCAGAACTTAACAATACCAAGCTTCAAAATAACAGAAAGCATTTGAAAGAATTTTCTTTTCAAGACTGGATTTAAAATGCCAATAAATTTACTAAGGTACAGAAAAATGTATCTATTAAATTACCTTGCTCTGTATTTTCATAACCAAGCCATGTTTGGTGTATATATATAATTAGAGTCCATCATATGATGTACAAGTTAAAACTTGATATTGCATTGGTGGTTTTCATTTGATCACTGACATTATTCAGTGAGAAATTATGCCTGTTCAAAGCATGAAAAAAAACCACATTTGCAGTGTTTTACTTTTTATATATCTATGTGATTCCTTTAATATAGAAGCATGTTTCCATTGTAAACACAGAACAGGACATAACTTAAACTCAATAATTTCATCAATGGCATTTTCAAGCCTTCCTTGCAAACTCTGGAGCATACTTGTAATTTTCATAGAAATGTAATTGGTGGGAACAAATAAAAAAGCAATTCATACTCTGCAATGTTTATTGAAATAGTATCTCCATATTTTCTTCATTTAAATAGTTTGTGATGACCCTGGTTATTTAACCTTTAATTTTAGTTCCCCTACTACATGAGGTGCATCATATCACTGAAGGTTCTGATTACTTCCCAAACTCTTGGGTGTGCTTTTTGAGGCTGTGCCACAAAGCATCTTGCCCCATTCTCAGGGGATTTGTGGTGAAGCAACACTACTACTGAACAGGATTCCTTGTCTTGAAAATGTGCTGTAGTCAGTTACTGATTTGTCTGGCAGCAAATACAGGGTGACAGCTAAACCATTGGTAACATGCTATTTGAGTGAAAAACAATAATATAGCAATTTAAATGAGTGCCTTATATTTGAAACAATAATTTGGTTTTTAAAGTACATTTCCTTACTAAATATTATGTTTTGAGTTTTTCTCAAAGTGACTGAGTATACTTATCATTTAAATAGTGTAGAGTTGCACTGTGCTTTGCAAAAGAAACTATAATGATTTTCAGTATTTAATGGATAACAGAAGATAATAATCATTCGTGTAAGCAAGATAGGAGTGTTAGCATAAGCATTTTTACACATCATGCGCTTTTAGGGAAAGATTCTTTGTTGTGAGCTAAAAGTATCTCATCTAAACAATTCTTCATAAAATGTGTGTCTTCTGGCTTTCAGGAAAGCTGTTGGACATTTCTGTACTTTACTAAAGTGCAGTAGAGTAGAAAGTTAGTGACACTTTGAATGATTGCTCAAAGAACTTCAGCTTCCCCTGGTCACTAGATTAGCCTTCTGCCTAATGCAGAAATTTCCACAGGTGATTGTTGGCTCAATCTCATAAGTCTGCTGTTGAGCCTTTGTCTTTTTGAAAAACAAGACACACACACACACACACACACACACACACACCCATCCCCACTCCTTTCCCCAAATACACACTTCTGTTTTGAAGAACACCAGTGATAGGGAATATCCTGTAACCTGTCTGAAACTGGTCCAGTGCTTCACTTTTTAAAACTTTTACTTTTAAAATCCACACAGTGCAAGAAGCTCCAACTTCTGCCGCAGAGTTCTTTTAGAGTTCTCCTCATTTGTTAATCTCGTCCCATGTGAGAATGGCTATCAAGTGATTTGTTAATATTTAGCATATTCTGTACAAATTGTAAAGTGCAAATTTAGCACTGCTTGTCCATTTGAGGGAATGAGATAGGATATTCATGGAAGGAGATTAAGGGGCCACCAAGCGAGTCAAAGTTACTGTACATTTAAACTCAGACAAAAATTCAAAAAAAGGTACTCTTCATTTATTACTCTGCTGAGTTCACAATTTCTGAAAGAAAGCATGCCCTCTGTTAAAAACATTTTTATTCTTCTATGTTGTCTCTGGTTTACTTTTTTTTTTTTGTCAGGTAGTAACACTCCCAAAGAAGGGATCTAACATTCAGAATTTTTTAAAAGTTCAGGTTCTCAATAAAATAGAAAGCTCATTGTGACTCCAGCTTTTTTGAAGTGCAGGTAAATTAAAATCTCTCCAATTATTTCAGTCCAGAATTAAATATGACCAGAAAAGCCAGCAAAATAATGACAGTAAACAAGTAGCAAGTGTGCTAAAATTTACAAAATGATGATACCAAATAATTATTTGTAGAATGCAAAATAAAATAAAATAATGTCTTCCAAAAAACCCAGTGCTACATCTATTTTATTACCTTTTATCAACTCTCATAATGAAAATAAATTAGTTTTCATTTAAGATTAACACTGAAGGAATTTGACACTGCTTCATCTATAGGAGACAATTTTCAGACTATACAGACCAAATAGAAAGTGTGATTTTCATGTACTATGTATTCTTATTAATCTGATTGGCTGATCAATCAATCAATCAGATTGATGATCAAACTGGTTTTAAACAGCTGATGATGTTGGGCCTTCATCACTTTCCTGTACAGACTATTCCAGTTCTAATAGTTGAGATTTTATTGTAATACCTTTTGATAGACACTTATAAAGAATGGATGTTTTCTAATTCCAACATGAGAGGAAGAGATTGGAAGACAGCAGCTTCTGCAATAAATTGTTTTCCTATTTGTTGTCTTCCATCTCCTCCAGCTATTACTAGTTTTCCAAAAAGCATGGTTGTTCTTTGGTGCAGGATATCACTGTGTTCTTTCACTCTTTATATTGTTCTCCTAAAGGAAAGGAAATGCTTCATATTTGGGAGAAAAAGGAGCATAGCAAGAGATACATGTGCAATTTAAGTTGTGAAAAGTAAGAATTCTCACCTTTTTACTGCTGCTCACAAGAGAAGCTTATTCTTTGTCAGAAACAGAATGCCACAGTATGCCTTCAGGGTGGTCCCATATTTGTTTAAACATGCACAGCTCTGTTAGTCTGTGCAGTCTAGAAATCCTGTGTTCGTCAGCTTAGCTCATGTGGAAGTAGAATGAAGGTTTTCTTGCATGTTTTTCAGTATTCCAGACTTTAAAAATTTTACTAAAGAAATGTCATAAATCTTTTATCACTCAACCAATAATTCTGCAGTGGCAAAAAGTAACGTATCTTTGCTGTTACCCGAATAAAATATTTTAATGTAAGAGATTGATGTTTTTTTCACAATCTAATCCATTGAAAGCTGTAAAGCTGGTGTAAAGGTCTTGGGAATCAGGCCACAATATGATTGTTGTAATTTAGATTATATTCAGTCCCTCAGGACTTGATTGTGCCTCTAGGCACAGCCTTCAGCAAGAAACAGTGTGTAGGTTGTGTCATCCCAAGAGGTTGTGTGCCTTAGAAATACACCTCTGAAGTACAATTGATTCCTTGTTCATACATGAATTCAGCTTGTCAGAAGAGTTTTCTGACTCTCAGTGTTCTTCATCCGGTTCTCAATGACAGAAGGATTTAGCTGTTGTGGACATGTGTGCCCACCTAAATTAGGAGACTAACACAGGAAAAGAGCTAGACTAGACTGTTTATATTGTTAAAAGGACAAATAGAAATTGGGAAAGAAATCCAGAAAGATGGCCCAGTCCACATAAAATCTCATTTTCTTTCTAGAGGTGACTCCCATGAAGAAATGTGTTCATTAACAGAGGGAAGGAAGAGCTAATGCTGCTTGAAGCGCCAGGACACTCAGAATGGTCTTTTGAGCATCAAGATTCAATGAAGCACAGAGTTTTCTTTTCTGTTCCATATTAGCTAATATGATTTACCATTACTTATCCCTTGCCCTAACCTGGCAGTATTTGGGATCCTAGTATCTATTTGGCTCCAAGCACCCATGGCTTCATCATGTTGCAATTGATTCCAATAAAACTTCCTCCAAGGCTTCCTTTGTTATACTTGACAAGTAAACTACTGTGATCTCAGAAATTCATCTTACAGGTGTTGTACCTTTCTTCCCTTTCCATTATTGCACTAGAAGAGAAATCCTAGTATATATTTTCAGCTGGCACATGGAAAAGAATATTATTGGATGTACAGTGTCTGTCCAGGGTAGACTTTCTTCATAGCAGCCAGCATGGTGCTGTGCTTTGAATTTGTGGCTAAAAATGTTCCTTACACAAATTTTTGGCAGTTGCTGAACAAAGCTTGCACCTAATCAAGGCATTCTCTCTCCTCAGCACTCACCCAAAGTGAGAAGATTGGAGATGCAAAAAGTTGGGAGAAGATGCTGCTAAGAAAGGAGACCCCAACTGACCAAAGAGATATTCCAGACCACATGGCATCATGCTCAGCCATAAAATACCAAGAAAAAAGCAGAAAGCTGGAACACTGAATTTAGTAGAGAACATTCATAACTCTTCCTTTATATGCTGATACTGCTTACATAACATTTAAAAACAAAGGAAGAGAAACCCAAAATATTTTTTAGTTTTCCTATTTTTGTCAAGTTCTAAGCTGGAATTACATTTTAAACTATAAAATCAAATTGCAATGACTGGAAATTTAAGTATTGCTAGCAAATATGTGGTATTTTGCTTCCACATGATAATTATCAGTATTTAATAAAAAAACATAAAAAATACTTCTGAATATTGTTTGAAATTTTTAGAAATATTTTTTCTATGTTTGTGTTCTGCAGTATGAAATATATAGGGCAGCCATCACATAATCAAATGATCAAGACTAATTCCAAAGGAAAATGGGAGAAACTTGCCTTGCAGTCTCATGTGCTATTTCCACCTGTTAACTGATCAATACAATTCTGGTACTGTAAATAATTTTCTTCTGATTATTTAAGTGAAATAAGCAAAGGTATGGTGCATTTCATATTTCATTTAGAGAAGACAAAGTGTGCATTGGTTACACTTTGTTTTTAGATTCCAAGAAATGCACTTCATGCAGAAAGAAGAGGGAAGGAGGTTTATGACCCGGCCCTGAACATGAGGGTAACTGAGATTCTTGTCAACAGAACAGCTCAGGCAGGTTAGAATGAAATGACACTGAATGACCAGTGGGATTTTTATATACATATATATATATATGTAGATGTGTTTGTGTGTGTAGGGTTTATTTTAAAAATTTGGTTGCAATGGAAAGCAGGTATGCAGCTGTTTTGATTATTATCTGTAGAAATATGGCAATATAAAAGCATAAAAATAACACTTAAAACACTTAAGAAAATGTATAAGGAACAGAAAGAAAGAAAAAGTAGAAAGTTATCACCACCAGTGGATCTTGATTGTTTCAATTTCTATAACTGTTGGTCCAATTGAGCTGTGGATCGCTTGGTCTATCTTGATCTGTGAAAGGGTGGGAGAAGCCTGGGAAACACAAATTTCAATGGGTTAATGTGTACTCAGGTTCAGGTGGGAATGCCCACATACCTCCCCTTGGCAGGAAATTCTAGTCTGTTGTAACACTGTGCATCATGTGCAGTCCTCTTGGTGGGAGGGCCCTGAAATGAGTCTGGAGGAACTTCAGGGATTTTTGATGGTTTATGATTCCTTCTAAGACATGACAGCTGCCTCTCACCTCAGCATAGCTGAGCCAGTTATGTTCCATCAGAAGGGATGAAAACCCTTGGGCCTATGTGTGAATGTTCTGCTGCTTCCCTGGGGAGTGGGGAGTTTTACACCTGAGTCATTCCTGTAGAAGAGCACACTGGCATGATTGGCCTCTTCCCTTTATCTGGCTCAAATCCCAGCTCATCACTAAACAAAATGTTGTGTGCACACCCTCTCTGCACCTGGGCTGTGCCTTGCACGCTGTCAGCAAACCACCCCCTGCATTTCAAACGGCAGATTGTTTTCAGTCATTAACCATTTACATCCCACTCTCTCACAAGGAGTCTTCCCAAACAGGAGGTCTAGGGAATGCTTGGAGTTCATCTGGTGCCTTGGGTAGAAATACAAATATCATGATGAAAAATATGCAAGCAGGAGTCCATTCCTGTTGTTAGATGCAGAGTGGTACAACCTAGAACGTGCGCAGAGTACATTTAAATCTATGCCATTCTGTCAGGGCATAGAAGTCCCACCAGGATTGTACCTGGAGGGCTGGTTCTGGTCAAAAGATCATGAAATAAACAACTGAAAATGAACAAGAGATGGCATGAATGAACTGGAAGTGGACTTTGATGATCTTCACGGGCCCCTTCCAACTCAGGATGTTCTGATTCTATGATTCTAGCAATATAATCAGTCTCCTTAGGAAAAATAAAAGTCTTTATTGATTATAGTAAAAGAAATGAGTTAAAGCTACTATGAAAATGCCTTCTTATTTCACAAATAAGAGTAGGAAAGAAGGTGATAAAACTGTGTAGTTCACTTGCCATGATAAAATGTGGAGCTAGTAAAGGAAAATTTTCTTTTGTTCTTCAAGGATGCATTTTATGAGAAGGCTTGTATTTTGTATCTGGGCTCAAAAAATCTTTTTGTTATCATTTAAATTTCAACAGTGGAAAAATAAATGTAAAAGTACTTTTCAAATATGAAAAATACCAAATAAATTGCTGTATGTTTGTGCTTTCATTGTATTTTCCACAGTTTCAGATTTCAAAATAAATGACAGAGTTGTTAATAGGCTGTGGAGGATTTTTTCCTGTCCTCCCTTGATTTATTGCTGCTGAGTGTAAACTGATCTGGAAACAAGTGAGAATTCCCCTGCGAAATGTTGTAAAATCCAAATTCCTTACGGAGTGGAGAGAAATATTTGAGCAGAAACAATCATCCCCACGTGTATAAGCTTTGAATAATAAGAGCCTGGTTTCTACATTTCTTTTGTTCATGATGTATCAATCCAGTGTGAAAGGAAACATAAAAACAGCACATATATAAACCAAATGTGCAACAGCAAAAGCTTTAACAAACCTTAATTATTCAGGTGGTTAAGGAACAAGCTAAATAGCAGCACTAGTGCACTGTAAATCCTTGTGGCTGACACAGAAGTGGTTATGACAGCTTTCACATTATCTCATTGCAGTATCGAGGCAGTAGTCGCAGCTGGCTCATATGTCAAAATGTGTCAGGACTTAAATGGTAAAACAGGAGTGCAACAGCAATTGGCTTTTCAATCAATAATGCAATCAATATATTTCACAGATATTTTCCCATATCTAAATTACTCTGCAGAGATGAGGTAGCCTGACTGAGTGTTTATAAATCAATACAACACACAGCTAAAGGACATCTGCTCCTGTTCTTTCACTTCAAGGTGCAGTTTGCCTTTTATTTCCAACTCTCTCTTATTTAAGAATGTACTTTTGAGGAAAAACAACTCTCTTTTTGCACACAAATCAGTTTTGAGTTGCATTCTGACTATAGACTATTTCTGTTAATAATTGTGCACTTCAGTTTTAAATAGGTGTAAGGGACAGTTTCTATTGGCAACAGAGCTGAGAATTAATAGCATACATTTCAGATTTGCAATGCACATATAAACAGATATTTTATATAACGTTACATTCTTTTTTTTTTTCTTTACTGTGACTACAATGCATGCACACCATTTTGAAATTGCCCAACATTAGGCAACACAAGATTTTTTCCCCTGCAACAGAATTCCAGAAGATGCTTGGCCATATTTCGTAGAACAGCTTCTTCTCAAGGCATCCTGGATCATCTTTCCCTAATCTATTTCATTTTTGGCAGCAGATACATGAAAGGTGATATAGCTTGTTAAGATATTGTTAGATGAAATGATTGAATTTGCCTTCTGCATCTTTGTTTTTGTTTGCAAAGCAATGACTACCAGCAAGAATATGGTTTTCAACACTTCTCATCAGAATAATTCTATAAGACAACACAGTTTTCTGTTTTTCCTGTGTATGACTACAGCATATACATTTATGTGCATATATACAGTTGTGTACTACACACTAAGATACAATATGTGCGAAGCATTGTAGTGCTGGAGTTAATTATGGGTTAATGCATATAGGTGTTCATTATTGTTATGTGCATAGCACATTTTATTTATCCAGTGTTAAGAATTGAAAAAAGATGTCCCTAAGGGTGCCTTTTACTGTAAAAAACTTTCTATCTTTTAGCCTTTTTATTTTTCTGATTGAAAATTATATCAGGCATGAAAGAGAGACTAAGAAAAAACAATTACATCTTTTGGGTAGGACAGCCACATTCTGTCAAGAAATACATAAAGCCAAACAAATTGCATTTCCTAATCTAGGTGTTCAATTAAAAATAGATTGTCACATTGGTGAATGCCAACTAATCTTATCATGTTATACATTTAGATCCCATGCTGGGTTATTCTCTCAATGTATGTGATCTCTTTCAAAATTGTGAGATCCGTCTCTGAGCCACAGTTGCGACACAAAACACAAATCTCAGGACACAGTGGTTCCCTGATTCACTTACCCTATGTATTTTTATAAGATAAAATTTAATGCTACACTTTTAAAGAATTTTAGAGGATTTAACTAATTTCATTTCTTTACTTAAAAAGCTCCAGTTACACGGATCTGAGATCTCAAATATCTCACTTCTAAATTGACAAAAAGATTCTGTCTTTGACTTAAATGGGAAGACACTTTTGGCCTCAATACTGAACTACATACAGCAACATGGAAAGAAAATCTTGAAAATATTAAAGGAGAAAGAAACAAGGAAACTGCCAAATATTGATATACTTTAAAGGATGTTTTCAATCAGGATGGGGAGATTTTTTTTTTTTTTTGTTTTACAGCACTTTATATCTAAGGTGCCACTGTATCCTTTTTTTTTACAATTCAATTTTTTAAAAATTTACCTTTTTGAAGATGCATATGAATAATTTTGATGAACGCTGAAATATTTCTTCTGTCTTTATAGAACAACCTCATTAAAGTATTAAACTAATGCAAAAAAGAGCGAGGAAACCTCTTTTTTTTCTCTTAGTTAGCAAAAATAATAAATGAACATAGTAAGTAGAATCATCATAAAATGCTTTGAGAGAATTCTCCATTAGCTTGATAAGGCTCCTGAATGACTGAAAGTGCCAGAGTTTTTTACAGCTTTTGAAAACTCTTTATTGTTTCAGTGACTGAGCTCTGTGGAATCCCAAGTCAGAAATTCCTACAAGTGTCATTAAAGCCATTCTCATCCATTGCATGTAAGCGTCAGAAATATTTTTAGAGACCTGAAAATCTATTAAACTTCCAGCTGTAGATGTATCTTAAGCTGCAAGTCAAACTCCCAGCAACAATAAAATGGCTAATATGTTTGTATTTGAGAAGCTGTAAAATGAGAGAACACTGCAGGGAACTGGAAAGTTAAACTAGTTGAAGAATGCCCCTGGTGACACGAACTTTATTTTAAGTAAGAGCTGGTCAAAATGCAGTAGTTGAGCGTTGCAAAATATGGCATCAACATCACAAGAAGTGTTCTGTTTTGTGAAGGTTGCCCATAATATTATTTTGGGAATGGTCATATGCATTGTCTTACAAATGATTACCAAAAAATGATGAATTTGTAGTTCTGGAAAAATAGTTGAGGAACTCACAAGTTTGCTTTGTGTTTGTGAAGGTGTAAAGATACCTCTTCATTATGCAAGGCCGGCTTTTTAACTTGAAGGTTGTATGATTTGGCTTAATCACAGTATCTCATGTTTTCTTTCAAAATGATTCTCTCTCCTGTGTGGCATTACCCGGGGAAGGGAAGTAGAAATTATTCCACTAAGTAAAAGAGTCTTACCATACAGCGTTGTTATAAATATGAAGCTCTGAAATTCAGGAAGTAAACATGACAGTCAATTGTAGACATGTCTATTTCAAATGGTTTCAAATGCAGTGTAACATTGGATTCAGATGGGTATGAAAACATCAATGAAAACAAGGTACTTAAATATTTTTAGACATTCAAATTTAGAAATAATTAAATAAGATATATAGATGAAAACATTTATAAACTAGGCTTTTACTGAAAGTGTCATCAAGTTAAATAATAACCAGGATAGTGTACAGTGTGCTTCTAATTTTGTTCATACAGACTATATAAAGAGTAAAGGTTAACCTGTAGACTGTAAACTATATTCTAATTATAAGAGTACATGAATCAATAAGCACTCCAGGGTATAAATGATGGTAGAGGAACACAGCACATGACAAAGCAGAAACCAAGAGAAACATAATGATTAAAAGGCCTAAGAGGATCTTAGAGTGAACAAAGGGAGACATAGTATTGACCTCATATATTTTGTTGACCAAAGCAGAGGGTTTGAGCATGCAAAAGTGCAAGCAGCTAAGGAAACTGAAAAACTATGAAGTACATTTCTTTTCTGCAACATGGTCTTGTAAATCAGATTATACACCAACTCCATTGTAAGTACCACTACATTGTATGGAAGAGAAAAAAAATCTTTCCTTGGACAGATAGCTTAGGCACTTTATCTCTGAATAAAACCAGCTTGTAGCTGGTGGGGGCAAGCGGGTGTCTGAATCTCTGTGCTATCTCATGAAAATATGCAAAAGATGGAAAATTATTTGAGACTGAAATATGAAAATATCCTTAACGTTCACTGCTTCAAGAAGATCTAGGGCCCAGCTCAGACACCAAACACAGGCATCTAGAATTGAATGTTTTTTGGGACCTTAGCCTATTTCTCCTGGATTCGAGTCATTGCTCCAAAAATCATAGATCTCTGTTAAGTCTTATATTTTGTCTTTCATCTTACATGCATGTTTGAAATAGCTGGAACATTCCAGAAGGCTATGAGTTGTCTTTGCATGGGTAACTGAGCTGAAACCCTCTTTGATTGGTGCCTGTTAGAAAACCTGTGTGATATTTCATAAGAAATGTGAGTAAGGCACAGAGCTGTGAAAGCTGTCTTTGCAAAACTATCCAGTAGCTATTGTTCTGTACTAGATGCTACACCTTTCTCAGCAACCTCCATAAATCTTGGAATGTGTAGAATAGACTGATATTCTATAGTGCTCTTACAGGGACTTTGGGAAAATCTATCCCTGTACCATGCAAAGGAAAGTGGGAGACATTATGAGGAGTGTAGGGATAAAATGCAATATTAACTGAAAATAGAGATAAAAGATTATACTGAACTAAGACTGAAGTTTGTATTTAACAGAACACTTCTCAGCTTTTTAAAAAGATATAGTTTCTATTAGAAACTTCAAAGGATGCATATAAATTAAATTCAACATGGATGAATTGCTTACTCAAGGCTACAGAATTAGCTAGTCAAAATATTTATATGTGAGTAAGCCATCAAGTTTTAAGGAATGGGTTCAGCAGCCTTATCCTTGCTACCAGGAATAATTATATTATTGTATTTTTGGTATTATAATGCATCTTCTCAATGGGAATGTATTTTAAAAGACATGTAAAAAATGAAATCTGTATGAAATTTGGTTCTCAGCAATAGTGAAGTATCAAATTTAAACAGATTTCTTATTGGGTATTTTTTTAGATTTTAAAATTTCCTAAGTAAAATCATCTAGTTTTACTTTCTAATAAACTAATTTGCTTTCTAATAAACTTTCTAAGTTTATTAGAAAGTCTTATCAAAATGATACAGGAAACAGCCCATTGAATAGATAGCAAGAAGATGCATTTGTCCAGTGGAATTTGATAAATGTGAAATAATCTGCCAACAAAGTAGGGGGCAGATTTATGGGAAAGTCATGGGGTTTATAGGGGGTTTGTTTGTTGGATTTTTTTTAAGTATTTACTTTGTTACTATGAATAGTGAAAATTAGCACAAAATACTTCTACTTTTCTTTTGATAACAAGATCCTTAATGACATACTAATAATTCTTAATTTTTTATCTTCCTTAGAATATAGAGTCAATTGGATTTCCATTTAAGACTATGTCCTTTGGAAGTCAGGCAATTTTATTGCTGAGAAATACAGATTAATAGAAGAGTGGAACACAGCTTCTGACGGTTTTTTCTACACTCTTAGTCCAAAACTACTGAACACAATGAGACATGACCTTTAAGCTGCTAGGTGCTCTATTTTAAATGGTTTGTTGATCTGTACAAAGAATGTCAAGTATTCTGAGATGCCAAAGCTGACTTCACGTGGTAATGAGCACAAACTAAGGAATGTAGCTAAGGAATACATGGCCCTCTTCCTATATAAAGCTCCAGCTAAAGGAATTACTTTGCAGGAAAATGAAGAAGCCTTTGAGATGGATGTTTTTTCTTGCAGCACTGAGAGAATGCATTGACAAGAGGCTTAAGGGGGCTGAAATCATTGGAAGGAATTGTGTAATAGAAAAAAAGATGAGCTTGCTGCACGGGGGGACCTGTAACATGTGTTCCCCCAACTTGGAAAAGTAATTGAATCATACTTCTTTGTGTGATCAGAAAGATGATTAGCAGTAATAAATAAATAATAAAAAAAAGGAAAGATTTCATAGGCAAAGAGGTAAAGTTTTCCAAATATTAGAGAAATAATTTTTAAAATGGAACTTAGGATGATTCATATGCATCTGTGATCAATGCATAAGGGGATCAGCTACTTTTTCTGAATTGTTAGAAAATGTGTATGAAATGTAGAGATTCATGACTGTGCAGAACTCAGGATAGATGAGGATTTCAGACAGGATAGATGGCGTTTCCATGGACTGCAGGTATCTCTCTTTAGGCAACTGAATCCTGGCTAGCTACTCATATACCATCTATTTTTTCTCTCTTTTAAAAAAATCTTCTGATACTAACTCATAGGGAAAACCTATCCTTGATACCATTTTATAGGGATTTTTAAAATTATAGTACAATTATATATACAAGTATAATACAAACTCTTTTTCCTTGAAGTGCCCCTAAGTTTCACTTTGGAGTTTCCCTTTCATAATTATTAATTTAGCTGTTATGAAAGATGTATTGTGAGTCAGATCCTTCACCTGTTGCTCAGGAATTTAAATCACTGAGAGTAAAGCTTTACAGACCCTAGGTCCTAAAAATTATCCTAATGTGTTTCTGCTCAGACAGCATAACTTGTCAGTAAAATGAAAATATCAGCTGCAAAAGGTACCCTCAGACATATTGTTAGAAACTTCATTGTTGCATTAAAGATTTGGGATCCATTAGGTAATGAATGGATTACACTGAGTAACTAGAGAAGATTAATTGGATATTGTTTGTAAATTGCTTTGCAGATAGTAGGCCTCATATAAGTGCTCTGTATTACTGTTATTAATGGACTATTTTTATCTGTAGTGGATATCTTGCTTCACCATTGTTCATATACAGAAAGGAAAACCATAATACTTTCCTTCAGATCAGCATGCAGAACTTCAAAAGAAATTACATTTAAGCCTGAATAGACTTATTAATGTTAATCATGAATGAGGTGATATGTGACTGTAAAGAGAGGAAAGAATGCATCAAAAGATATCCTAAGAGAGATTTTAGCAGATTCTATATTACTAGGAAATACTCAGGTAGGTCCTGAAAATTTAGAAAACAAGGAACTCTTAGAAGTCCAGCCATAAGCTTTTGTCATTTCCTCTTTATCTCCTTGATTATTCTTGAAAGATATCCTTTAATGACTAATATTTCACAGGATATTATCATAGTGCTACTGCTTAAAAGATTTAAATAATCTTTTTTGCAAAAGATTTAAAAAAGGATTGACAGTTATAAAAAATGGAAAATCTTAGTTTCCAGCAAAAAATCTTTAAGTATGGCTGCAATTTTCTGTCTACCATGAAGAATAGAACAGCAGGCCCACTATCGAAAGTGATTTCTGAAAAACCTGAGTCAGGTATTTGAATGCGCAAGCTGGTATTTACAGAAGAAAGTAACAAAAAGCCCATTAATAAACCTATGTAGAAGTATTTTTTCATCCTTAGTCTCATGTTCCCACCATAATGCTCTAGAACATTCACACTCCAGTTAAACTCTGTGAATTCTTATATTCTCTGAAAAGGAATTCCTAGAAAAATCCAAAGTAGAGCTGCTGTGGAATGGATTACTGTTATTTATACCTTCTTGTTTAAACACCAACACCATTTAGAAATGAGGAGAAACATCATCTGTATCTAGAAAAGAAAGGAGCATGAAGGACACATAGCAGTGCTGTTGATGAAAGTTCCTATAACCATCATATGGATATGATCCACTGCAAGTTTGCTCTGCCTGCCTTGCCATTTATGGTGCATCTACCATAGTCTTAGGCTCTGTTCTATGCTAATAACAGCTACAAATCTTTGAAATTACAGCAGGCTCAGAGCTGGCCAAATAATTACATAAAAACTGAAGGTCTTGAACATACTATTTATTGACAAGACATGAATCTCCATTTTCGATATAATGCACAATTTCTTTTCTAGTAGGTATCAGTAAGAAAACAAGAAATTTATCTAGATTTCTACCAGTGTTATCTCAACATCATTTGGGGGTGCTCATTCTGTACTTTTCAACCTCTTTCAAATCAGATAGCTAGCAGAGCTGCCAGAATACATTTAGCTAAATCCTAAGCACGTCTAATGACAGTAGTCTTGCCCTTCCAGCAGTGAAATGTACCAAATGGGTTTGTTCAGTCCACACGGAATTGTTTCACTAACTGAGGAGTCTCCCATCCTCGGACACACTAAGTGTAGCACCACAGCTTAGTGTCAAAGCTACATGTTTAGATATTATTTATTCCTAATGGTAGGTGAGGTGAAAACTAGACCAGATATGTATCATAGACCAGTGTATTTCATCCTTTAAATGATTTAAATAATTGAAACACAAATGCATATTAAGTCTTTCACTTCAGTGATACTTTATGTTGGGTGCTAAAAGGGTGCTGTAAGTCCATCTGTATAATCCAATAATACATTTAACTCCGATTCTCTCTCTATTGGATTTTTTTCAGTTACACAATTCAGTGTTTGGAAGAATCCCAATTATCTGATGCTGAAAATATTGATGAGATGCTGAACTGCTGTGGTGGCAAAATCTGCTTGAGCCTTTTAAAATATTAGATATGTATCATGACACCTACCACTGTAGTGCCATGGGTAACTTTTCTATTACCTAGCATGTTCCCATTATAAAAGAGATTTGTGGCATTTTTACTAACTGCTGTCAGAAATAATCTGTCATTGGAACCTCTTTCAGATTATCCTCTGGGATTCCTTTGAGATTTGGACAATTTAGTACACATGCAATTGTGCATCATATTCTAATATTCATTTTAAAGAATTTGATTCAGGTTGTTTTCAGTAGAAATAAAAGCACATTACTTTTAGAAAGTCTTCGTGTGGTGAATGGCCTGAGTGAAGTTTCCTGCATGAACCAAATTCATTAATAGGAAAATGCTGACATTAACTTTCCGACATACAGCTAAGCAACTCCATCCCAAGTTCCTCTCCTTCCACAAATATGCAAACAAAAAGCTCTGATCTGTTAAAAATGTAAAATATAGGGAATATTTTACTCCTTTATATGGTAAGAATGAAAGCACTTCTCTTCTGTAAAGACAGGGATGAACAGAGGACAAAAGCCTACTTTGAGTTTAGGAACAGTTTCTCCATTTCATCTTTCATATTAGCAATTCAATCCTTAATTTTACTTTTAACTTTGTGAATGGGATCAAGGGAAATATATTGTCATTTTGCTTTATTAATGAGTTATTTTGAGGAGAGGACAGAAAGGTTACTTTCAATGGGTATGAAAGGCTCTACTTAGTGCTCATCAGTGAAGAAAGATAGCTAAAATGTCTTGAGGGGTGCAGCATTAAAAAATGTCATGTTCTTAGTGCTTTATTTCTGATTCCAGTGCAGTTATTTCTGTCTGTGCAAAGACTGTCTATCAGAATGTTAGTGTAGTATATTTTGTTTTAAATAGCTAGGAAGAAACAGAATTGATGTTTGAAGGGATTAATACAAATATTGTGGCAATAGGTGGTTTGTAATGACAATACTACAGAAGGGTTTGAAAAAAAGAAATGAAAGCAATACTCTGAGATTATAGTATTACTCTTCATGTGAACTGGTAATGTTTTTGGATCAGTGGTAGATAAATGGTTATAGAGTTTAATTGTATTTCTCTTAAGTTATCTCCACTTGCAGATTATCTAGGTAGAGAAAAAATCCCAACATAAAGAGATATAAGATGTGAAGTAAAGTAATGAAAAATTCAAAAGAGGAAGAAGAAAACAAAACTGCAGCTTTGGTTTCATTGAATAATGGCACTGAGAATGATGGGAAATTCATATGGCATATAGGAGGACAGAATTAGACTAGTTCTTTCGAATTTTTTTGGAAACAAGTAGCATGATTTTTGAGGACTGATGTTATGTTTGGGCTCAGTTTCAAGTAGTCACAGAGTTTATTACAAGTTATGGTTATTTATTCATCCATTAATTGAGAATGACTTTTAATCATCCAGATAGACCCTGTACAATTCTTAATATATATTTGCCCAGAAGAAAGGTAGATGTTAAAAGGTAGAACATAATTGCTAAATTCAAGAAACTAAGGTAAAACCTCTGAAGAGCAGTGTTATATTTTCTATCACACATTTTAGATGAATTTGTCTGCTTGTGACATCACTGATTTGTTAGAAGTATGGCACTAGCTAGTTACAGAATTTCTACATAAGACACATGTGGCAGGAGTTAAAGGGAATTTTTTTTGTGGACAGCAACTTATGATCTGTATATAAACTTCTAATTAGCTTGATCTATGGACATGTTTGGCACTACAGTCCCCAGAATGAAATAAATAAGATGTGAATTAAAGTATTGAAGAATTCAAAATTACATAAACAACAGAACCTTTATACTATTATATCCCTCAAAAGTTGTAGCAATGGTACCAAAAGAAGTTGCTAACTTTATTTCCTAAGAAAAATGCTTAAATATGTATTTTAATGGCAGGCTGCTAGCAAATTTATTTTCATTTATGTTTGTATTCAATAAATTTATGTACAATGAGGAGATGAGTGTAAGTACGGAAGTCATCCTTTGTCATCCTTGTTATGTCCTTTCTGATAGGGATTATATAAAAAGGGGCAAAGGCTTTATCCTGAAAGAGGGCAGGTTTAGATCAGGCATTAGGAAGAAATTCCTTCCTGTGAGGGTGGTGATGCTCTGGAACAGGTTTCCCAGAGAAGAGGTGGATGTGTTCATGTGTACCGGGGAACATCCCTAGAGGTGTTCAAGGCCAGGCTGGACGGGGCTTTGAGCAGCCTTACCTAGAGGGTGCCATCCCTGCCCGTGTCAGGGCAGGTGGGGATTGCAGCTAAAGAGCTAAAGGATCTTTAAGGTCCCTTCCAAACCAAACCATTTTATGATTTTACGATCAGAGAACTTCTGCTGATGTTTCAGGTGGGCATTAGAATAGCACAGCCACACAGATGGATAAACTGCTGCGTGAAATTCAATCGTTCTACTCCATTTTAGAATGCTAGATAGGGTGCTTTGGTAACATATTAAATATTTTGTAGACCAAGGTTGCTTGGATCTCCTGAAATGAGCCACAGACAAAGACATATTAATAAGCATTTACTATCTCTTAGTCTACCACTTCTTTAGTCCTTCATCAGGTTTAGTGAGGGACATAAATATTTGTATTTCTATTAATAATTCCCTTAAAATAACGCACTTTTAATTTTTTTGCTCTGTTCAATCACTTTTCCCCAGCAGTGCTCTTAGCTTATTTTTGTGGTGTGAAAATATTTCCTAAATAGAGTTCCTAAACAAAACTCTATATAATGTTCTTCTATACAAAATATTCAAGTCAGGAAATATTAACTGCAAGAAGTTTCCTTTCTTTGGCTAGTATTTGTGAATGTCTGCCATATTTCACACATAGAACTCAACAAAAAATAATCTGGAGAAGTTGTCAATTATGTTATAAATATTTCAATAAGAAGGGGATGAGAGATGGTATGTTAGCTAATCAGTTTAACAAAGTGAATCTTCAATCTGGATGTCTTCCTAAATATCAGTTGAGATACAGGAAAAAGTATTTTTAGGGTCAGAAGCACAATCATGTTTTTTGTATGGATTGAAGAACACAACAATTTTTCACACCATTTTAAAGAATGATTTTAGACATTTCAACATAGGACATCGAGTCAAATTACTGTAATCTTGCTAACATGCAGAACACTGAAAAGGAACTTTATTTGATTTGATGGCTCATTACTTGTTTTCACAAAGGTGCTCTGAGAACACAGCATATCAAATTAAAACACATGGACATTGCAGACTTATGAAAAGTTCCTCAAATGATCCTGAGAAAGAAGAGTACAGTCCATCTACAGCCAACTATCAGGTGTTAATATAGCATCACTGCAAACAGCTAAGGAAGTTTTCTTAGATATTAGAAAAAGATAGGTGTGGGTGCAGAATAATTCTCAGTGGACTATGGAAGGAATTTCCCTATTACATGGGAATAATAAAACCCTGTACACTCATCATGCTTCTCACTGGGTACAACCTTGTAAGACTCATGCACCCTGTAGTGCATCCCAAACATGTCCATAAAGCAGTATTACCCCAGGCTCTCCACCTTCATGCTGCACACTTTTCTTCACACACTGTGGCCTTAACACCATACTCCTGCACTCTCCACCTTCATCTTGAATATTATATGACAGTCACTACTTTGAGAAACTTTAAACCATCCCCACACTCTTTCCACCTGGTGGCACTCCCTAAGAGAAGCAGCATTTTTGAGCAGAGTGGATAAATCTTCTAGGATTAACATAGTACCTGTTTGAGTAATTTTCTTGTGAAAGTATCAAGATTGCCCACTCACTTTCTACAGAACTCTCCTTGATTTCAAATTCTACTTTCAAGACTGAGAATCAAACATGCAAGTTTTAATGATCTGAATTTTAAACACATCTTTTGTTAGCTGCAGACCATATTAATACTTCTTTTCAAAAGTATATCAATAATTACAAATTGTTCTTGGAGGTGGTGACCAGATCTGTCACAGTGTTTACTGTGTTCTGAGTCTGAGACAATCCAATGGACTAAACCATTTTAGAAAACAGGAATAGAAGATCTCCTGACTCTACTAAAATTCTGTTTGAGATTGTTAAGATATGATTAATGAGAGATGCCTCTGCCCGAATTAAGGTGCAAATGAGACCATACTCCAAAGTCAATAACACAGATTTTATTTAACAAAGACTGTGAGGTGGAGATATAGAAAGAATAGAAAGGAGAGGGCAGAAGGGAGAGAAAGAGACAAAGAGATGGAGAAACAGCAAGAAAAAGTGCAATTGATTGCAATTGCTTTATTTCTAAATCACTTGATTCAAGCATATATGTGGTACTGAAAATTGTACAGAATAAAACTTAAAATGGAAAATTTTCTTACCAGAAGAGTAAAAATAATGTTTCTAATTTCTCTTTCCTCTATACATTCTTATGTTAAGAACCTCAAAACATGGTGTTGTTCTGGAAACCTGGATTGCTTTCTGAGCATGGAATTTTTCAACAGACAAAATGACATTCTTGAATTCAGAGGCACTTGATATGGTTGTGCATTTGCCCAGAGCCTTCTGGAACCAAAACACTGGATTTAAGGAGTCACAGAGTCCCAGCTAGTCTGTCTTCCTGATCAGTACAGAGCTTTTAGATCTGTTTTTTTCTACACAAGAATCTAAGGAAAACTGGAAAGGTAAGAAAGGCATGTGAGACATAAATATGCATCTCCAATTCTTCTCTGAGTTTGGTAAAACAAAGCAGGAAGTTATGGGAAGAGTCATATAAATTATTCATTTTGAAAATAAAGGTGGGTGCTTAGGAGCTTAATAGATGTGAATTTTCTTTTCCATAAGGATTTAGAAGGTCCATTTCAGTTGTTCAAAAATAGCTAACACCTGCCAACTAATTGGATTGAAGACTTCTGAGTTAATTCCATCCAGCTGTGAGACAGGATTGAACTGCTCTGTGGAAGATGATGGGGGAACTGGACTGAGACCATAACCTGCAATACAGCTTCATGCTGACACCTGAATTTATATATCTCTATGTGAGCCAGATGCTAAAAATTTAGCTATAAACAGATGAAGACCTTAGAAAGTCAGCCAGCGAAGCCTAGAAAGCATTTCAGTTGACCAGTCTCTGGTGTTTGCCCGAGGGGAAACTCTTTAGGCTCCATTTACTCTATTGACTGTATCTTGGCTGCGTAGGAGCCTTAGACACATGGCTGACACCTGGATATTGACATATACATGTCTGCATTTAGGTATCTTAATCTGAAGATGCATAGATAAAGATAGATTTGAAAGGAGGAAGGGAAAGGAATTCCAAAGGAGAGAAAAGAGATCCACAAGGTTTTGAAGAAAATTAGAGATGGGAAAAGAGCTCTATCTATTCTCATCTCTTAAGGGAAGGAATAAAAATATGCTGTAGATATTGCATAAACCAGTGTCAAAAGGGTAAATATGACATATTGATATACAGTGCCTTTGTAGAATACTTCAAACAGATCAGCTGACTAAAGCAAGATCAGAAATTAAAGAATAAACAATGCACGTAACTGATATCTGATACTGGAGTAAGTTGAATTCTATTATTGATGAATTAATTAAAGATAGACTGAAGTGTGTATGAAGACAAGTGAAAACAAACAAGCATGAATAAGATGAGTCCCTATAAGTAAAGAAAGACTTTAGAAAAAAATTGGAAAAAATTGTTTTTGATATTTGAAGTACCTTACATTGTAACATAAATACACAAACAGGCATTATCTACTGGTAGCACACTGTCATACCAAGGAAAATTCAACCCAGCATCTTGTTCAGAGGAGAAATGAATATATATTAAATGAAATATGATGTAGTTTACTGGAAAAAGATTCTGCATTATTTAGGAAGCTGATAAAACAAAGTATAACTATCTGAAAAAATAAAAGATCAATAATGAAGAATTTCTGAACAGATTAGAATAAGCTGACTGAGAATGAGCCAGCTTGGAAGGGGAGAGAACACATGTAAAGAACAAATTCAGGATAAAAAAGAGTATTAGAAAAAGGAAATGTATTTGAACTATGCAATACAAAAGAAAAACAAGTTTGCATACTTTGTGATGTATGAATATTTCTTGTTTGTGGGCAGTTTGGGCTTGAAGTAAAGTCAATGGGAGTCAACATACTAACCAGCTTGTGGAATTGGACAGATGGTGTATATTGTGTGCAGTTCATATTTTATTTAATTCTCTGGCACAGGGAAAGAATTACAGGTCAATATTTGTCAGAAAGTGCTGCAGCTAATGAGAAAGTAAAGGAGAATAATGTGTAGGAGCTTTTTACTTTCTTTTCACTTGGAAAGCTAGTGACTCTGTTAATTAAACAAATGCAATATATCTAAATGAGAGGTTTTCAGGCAATGCAGTAACGTAACCCATGTACTTCTATCATGTTTATCAATTTCACTGCAGAAAACATTTTAGCTCTTAGTAAAAGAACTGAAAATAGTGTCACTTTATTAAGTTCTGCTTATCTTAACAGCAGCAAAGGCAAGCAGTGGCACAGGTCCTTGGGTATCTTCTCAGTATTGAAAATGAGAGTGTCAGGCTGTCACAGAGCGGCCCTGGGCTCTCACTCTGTGATCAGCTGTGGACTCTGCCTTCTGCAGAGCTCTGATTCCAAGCCATGCAATTGCACAAGCCTTGCTAGTTTTTCAGGGTGGTGGATTCTCAACCATTGAAACATTGAATCTTCTGCTACTGATGGCAAAAAAAGTGTTTTGAATGAAAATTGAAATGAGCGTGTTGTCTTTGAGCTCTATTGCAACAAAAAGTTCACAAAAATGAATCAATCTACTTCGGTAAAGTATCTAATTGCTATCAAAAATTTATGTGCCTAGGAACAGGGCCATTACAGTAAGCACTCAAAAGTTATTCATAATCATGGAAGGAAAAAATCCAAACTTAAAAACTTTAAAGAAAAGAAGAAAATAATTAAAGAATATGTTGATGATAAAATTAATTTCTTTTTTTTCCCCAAGTTATTTTAAATTAACCCATCACTATGAAACACTTTGGTAAGCTCAGGAATATCATGTGAAACTATAACAATTTATAATCAAAGTTTTGATTCCTCAGTAATTATTTTTTGCTCACTTCTTCTACCTTTTCCTAATTTGCTTTTTTATTTTCTCTGTATGTAAACTCAGAAATTACATGTATGACACCAAGCAGAAAAAGAAAACATCACCTTCAAATATCATCTCTCTGCATGAATTAATTTCTATTTTCACAACAAAGAGTTACACATTAAATAATTAAATTTTTGTAGAATGTACTGAGAAATTAATTGTTTAGCCTGGTCACAATTGATACAAAACTTACAGATTGATTCAAAACTGTACATTATGTTATGGAGAATAATCTATCCACATCTCTTCACTATTTCAACCTCAATCTTGAGTCAATTGATTAATCAGTAATAACTGATGATAATCAGAGGGTAAGCAAATACATTGTCTCTTGCATTCAATGTCAGCTTTGATCACATCAGATTTCCTTGTCCTGTATCCTGTGTCCCATTACTGAATCAGCCAGCATATATTTCTATATGTGTAACCTTAGATAGCTATCTTTATGTTTTGGTCTGATTTGATGTGAATGTAGGAAAGTATCTCAAAGCAATCATTATTATATTTTCAGTTTGTATAACAAATAAATGTTTTCTTGCTTGCTTCTTTCCTTCCTTCCTTCCTGCCTTCCTTCCTCTTTTCCTCCCTCCTCCACAAAAGCTCATTCTTGATGTCATGGTTTGGGAATGATACTCCACAATTCAGTGCTCCCAGTGAGCTTGTGTCCCAGTCACACTGCTGCTTGCTTTTCCCTGCTTCCTTCTCTCCCTCCCCTGTGATGGGGTGGACAGGAAAAATGGAGGCACAAAAGGTGAAGCTTGCAAGCTGGGAAAATAACCATTTACTGGAAACAGCAATGGGATAAGAAGAATGAAGAGTAACAGTGACCATATTAATAAGAGAAGGGTACAAGAGAGAGGAGAGCGGTTCACAGGCAAAGTGCTCAGAACTGGCTTTACCCAGCTGCTCCCTCTGCCATGCTTACCCAGCTGGAAGAGACCCCCACTCCCTGGAGGAGATTGCCTTGCCCCTGCTCCTGTCAGTGTCACGAGGTGGTGCAGAATAACCTCCAGGTCCTAGTAATGCCCCTTCCTGCCTACAGTAAAAATTAACCTTGTCCTGGCTGGAACAGGGGGCTTAATTTATATGTACTTTGGTGGTCACTAAACCAGAATGTACATGATTTTTGCTCTTTGGCATGGAGAAATCCTGACAAAATGTTTTATAGGAAAAAGGTTTTGTGATTTTTTTTTTTGTTGTTTATTTGGGTTTTTTTTAAATTAACAGTAGAATTCAGCTTTCCTGCATGTAGAAGTAGCCTTTAAGGTCAAAATCAGTAGCTAAAATATAGGATTCTCTGTCTTGTAGGCTTTTTATTCAGACTCCTCTAAAGCTTTTAGGCAATTAAGAGGATCTAGGGTTCCTGTTAAAGTCAATGAAAATCTAATTGGTGCAGTCAACATGGCATGGATTGGTTGATCATAGACAGCTCTTTAGTTCCTTTTGAGATAGCCTGAGATAATCTGGATTTCAGCTACCATTTGAGATAGAAAAAGATGTCCCATAAGTACTGTATCATATCTGTCAGACTAGGATCTATGTCTGATATACCACAGAGTATCTTAAATATCATTAAAAGTTGATAGCAGACAAGTCTAGGTCTCAGATATATTGAAAATAACTTCTGAAACAAAGAGGCTAAAGGGAAAACCCTGCAGCTGTTCTCACACAGCTCTAGAAAGTAGATGTTCACTTGTTAAAGAAGTCATATCCAGTTCAGAATGAACAAATATTTCTGTATTGCTTTTGAATTGTACTGAAGACTGTGGGTGTTGTACAGGCTAGTGACTATAAAATCCCAAACACAATGAAGTGGGTCATGTGCTTTTAAAGCTATTATTCCTTGTGCCTCTCAAACTTTCCTTTAACCAAAACTTAATCCATTTAAAAAATGCTAATGTGATTTCCCTTCCTTTTAGGCTTTTTTTGCCAGTCAAAACAGCTCCTGTTGATTTATTTACAGCAGTTTCTTAGTGGGAAGAGAACAAGACAAAGAATTGAAACTAAAAGGCAGCTACTGTAGTTTATCCATGTTGCTTAGCTATGATTTTGTCCATAATTTAGAATTCCAAAATCTCACAAGAGACTGTTGATGATAGAGCATTCATGAAAGATGTAAATATTATTAGGCAAACCAGGCTGTTTGGTGACAAAATTGCTATTGCAAAATACTATATTTGAAAAGTGATAATTCTGAAAAAGGTAGAAAAGAAGACACCTTTGGTCATTCCAGCTACAAACAAAGCAAGCCAGTGAGTTCAATCTCTGGCCATTTTTAACAGTTCGTTTTAAAAGCAATGGAAGTATGTGAGTAGTTACATAACCTTGGTAAAATTTTAATGTGGACATTTTTTCTTAGCTTCTTTTCCTTTAGCAAAACCAAAATGAGAATATAAAAAATAAAGAAAAGAAAAAAGGTGGCCCCCAAAATAAATGAAACTCAATTTCACGGCACATTATCTCTCTCAATTCTTTCCTCTCAGCTTTCATTTTCATTAAAATCACAGACAACCATAAATTAATAATTACTTCAGGTTGACTAAATGCAGGCCACAGTATTTAGCTCTCGTTTTCCTACAGTGGCCCTTCTTGTTCATGCTGGAAAAATGTTAATTTAGATAATGTGGCTTGCCCCTTGTCATATAATTCTGTTTTGCAGTTTCACTGATCTATAATGGTCTCTTCTGATTAGGTAGTATTAACTTTATCTTTTGTTCAATCAAGCTTTACAGTTTCCTCTGACTGGATAACTATTGTGAAATATCAGATGAAATGTTCTATTATCTATATTTCTGTTATATTTTGATTCATCTCCATGTTGTAACAGTGTTCAGCAACATTTGTAATTTCTTCCAGTAATAAATTTATTGGCCGTTAGCCCAAGCCATATGTGAAACTTTTTTTGGCAAGAACTACAATATATATATATGTCCATTTTCCTCAATCTTACTACTTTACAGTTTATGCACATTTCAAATTAGTCATTTTATCAACCTAGTTTCCAATTAAGAATGGGTGAATAGGTTCAAATAAAATAAAACATGAACTTTCACCCAGAGCCCAAACCCAATTGGTTTCTGAGGTTTGACACAATTTAGTGTAGTTCACTTATCTATTATTTTTTTGGCAGAGAATTCTGGTAGTGAATGAAGGAAACTGAGACTTACAACAACATTTATTTCTAAATGGTGATTGACTCATTGCTAGTGTCATTTTAATGAAATCATTTAACTTCTCCATGCCTCAGTTTACCCATTCTTCGAAAATACTCAGCTGAACTTAAATGAATATCTAGTAGTCTTCCAGGGAAAAAAATGACTATGGTCTCCTCTAAAACTTACTTCAATACAAAATATTTCTAGAAAAATGTCACACAAAAAAAATTAAACTCCGCTGACAATGTGACATAACCTATACTTTTTTTTATAGGTGAACAACTGAAAATTTCTAAATGCTTATATGGTTTGCATTGTATTTTCATGGTAGGATACAACAGGACTCCTGCTCTTTGCTCTTCTCAGGAATTCCTTAGTGGTGAGATTCTGTTTCTTGCAGAGTAAAGGTGATATTTGTTTCATGAAATAACCTGCATGAAGGAATTAGATGAATATCACTAGTGTTCCCATCTGTGTGAGGAATTCCTAGATGTGTAGATACATTTTGTACCTACACCCATCTAAACTAAATAGAACATTGCAGTAATTTTACCTGGAAATATAAGTGGGCAAATATGATTGCAAATTTCATATGGATTGTGTGCCCCACTTTTAATGAATGCTCATAAAATGTAATATAATCAGTAAAATTTATTTTAGGTAAATTCTTATTTATGTTCACCCAAACAAATCTTCTTGAAACAAGACATAGGAAATTACCTTCCTTGACATTAAAGACCATTGGTAACCATATGAAAATGATGTGTAGCTTTTTCCCAAGTGTCAGAGTTCTAATTCCCATGACATATGTTTTATAATAAGATATACGTCCTCACAGTTTGAAATAAATGCATTTTTCCAAGTGAATGGCATATTTTCTTTCACCCTTGAAAATTGCTTATATAAACATTCTGGTAACAGGCTATTGACATATGGCCTAATCTAATTCCTTGGTTTTTTGGTTTTTTTTTAAGTTTGCTTTTAGGGAAATAACCTAAAGTCATTAGTGGAAGTTTGAAGATGAATAAGAAGAATTGGCCTACAGAATAATTTTTGTTATATAAAATTGTTTTATATCTGTCTGGACATGATTAATACATCTGAAGCTGTGGTGATCTGCTGTAGATTATCATTCAATACTTAAAATTAAAAAAAAATTCTATATGGCCAATTACATAATATATGAATGCTTCTTTCCTAAACCAATAAACATTTATCACTTATCACAGCAGGACACTTAAATGGACCAAAGTATCTTCCATCATCCAAATGATTTAGTTCAACAGTGATACACCTGTTCCATAAGCTTAATTTTTGGCAATTTCTAGGGATGCACACCGAAGAGATGTGAACTGGCTTACAGAATAGCACAGGAGAAAATAAGACCTGTCTGTTTATGTCTGTTGAGTCAGTAATCATAGCATGGGTGTCATTGGCAAGTCACTTCACCTCTGAAGTCCTTCACAGTTATGTTTCCCTTGAAACAGAAAGATGAACTGACTTGCCCAATGACAAGTGGATCCCCTTCCTGCAGCCTGTGATACAGCATACCAGTATCTAAGGTAGCATCATTCTTCAGAAAATATAGATGTCTGGAGCATAAATGTCTTTATTTCAACTTGTCATTTAGATTCCCTATATAGTCAGCAGAGAGGAAAAAGCACTTCTCATCATTCATCTAATCCTAATGCAGCCATTAAATATAGGTCAGAGGAACTGCACTTTCAGAAGTGCCTGCTTCTGAGCACTGCCTCTTAGCAAAATTTAGACAAGTACCTCATATGTAGTTGTCTGCATCATAGACAGATGAAGTTGGGTGAACACGTCCCTAAAATCTTTGCTTTACATACCCTCAAATCATAGTGATTACTTGATGCTAATGTAAATTTCTTAGTGCATTTTACCAATATCTACAAAAGTTCCCTTAGGAGAGGGAAAGGGAGGCAGGTGGTGTGTTTGAGAGGCTCCTTGCCCATTCAGTATAGAAAAATATAATAATCGGTATTCCTTCCAAATTTTCATTTTGATAAGGAAGGCAGAGTAACAAAACAAAAGTTATCAGAGAGATATCATGTGGTAACTTCAGGCAAGAAAAGACAAATTAAATTGTCACAGAATTAAAGTTCTCTAAAATACTTGCAGTGAAATGATTTGAATTAGCATTTCTTTAAATAAAAATTAGGATAGCATTTTCCCTTCCAATAATAATTCTTTTGTTCAGCCTCAATTCAAACATTGCAGCACTGTATTAATGCAAGACACTTTGAAAAATGGAACTGACTAGTTTCCATTTGACTGAAATGAGAACAAGATCTAGCCTTAGGCAACAGGATCATAACTAGCCAAAAACAAATGCCATTTTTAAATTTCATGAAGTGATTATTTGCTGTTAAAAAGTCAGTATTTCCCAACACATAGAAGACAGTAATAGAATCTGAGCTCTCAAATGACCTTATGCTTACAAAAGAAATAGCTGTAATATATCAGCCATTCCTGTGATCATTGGAAATAAGGCCCCATCAGATCTTGTTTGAATTAAAATAGTATAAATTAGTATAGCACTACTTCAAATTGGAGTGGTACCATGAACTTCATCATCAAGCCTGTACTGATTCAACTCAGCAGATACATGATTTACTAATTGTACAGTGATGAATCTGACTCATCAAATTTTCAATTTGACTGATGTGTCTCTTCACAAGTATTCCTTTCCCCATCACTCTAGAGTAACAGAGCTATATAAATCTGTGAGGGAAGGGAAGGGAAGGGAAGGGAAGGGAAGGGAAGGGAAGGGAAGGGAAGGGAAGGGAAGGGAAGGGAAGGGAAGGGAAGGGAAGGGAAGGGAAGGGAAGGGAAGGGAAGGGAAGGGAAGGGAAGGGAAGGGAAGGGAAGGGAAGGGAAGGGAAGGGAAGGAAGGGAAGGGAAGGGAAGGGAAGGGAGGGAAGGGAAGGGAAGGGAAGGGAAGGGAAGGGGAAGAATGCAGATTTTAGGTGCCATTGTAAAATTATCCAGTAAGTTAATGATATACTACAATACTAATGCATTTTTTTCAGATGCAAAGAAATAAAAATATATTTATATATGAATAAGACAGACTTAGATAAGATCATATTTAAAATATAAGCAAGGAAAAAATTATGAATAAGCTTTTCTATGTTAGGATTATGGTTTTGTAAAAGAATAGGAATTAAAAAAACCCCACCCTCAAACAAACAAAGAACAGCAGAATATTTCTTTCTGTGTCTCTCTGGCTGTTGTTACACTGTGACATGATAGAGTCTTGCTAAATTTCCTGGCTCATGCTGTGTACATCCAGAGTGCAATGTTACCTGAAGGGAAATATCTCTGGGATTGAGATGTTTTATCAAAGAAATCACAATAGTAGTGGGTGTGTGTCATTTATGTATTTTATGCCATAGTCTTGTCACACTGAAAGAGCTGGATCTGGGGGGGAAAAATGTGCTCTAGCATTTTACAGTGTACCATTAAATACTGTAATTAGATACTTCAATTCCTTACCTCTCTATGGATCCATGTGAGTGAGCATTCATGCTTTGAAGGTTTCTGCTTTTTGGGAACACTGCTATGGACTGTGATGCATCATTTTCTGTAAAGACATACCTTACAATTGAATGTTTCCATTACCTGAAAATTTACAGGACTAATAAAAAGTTTATATGATTAGGGATTTAGTAAGCATTTTTTTTTTTCAGAATACCTGGATCAGCCAGCTGGACAATCTAACTTTGAGGAATAATTTACTTCACTTTGTATTTTGTTATCTATGAAAAGAATAAATGTGATTGTGTAACCCACTTTTTACTGTGTGTTTTGGGTCTCCTCTGTCCAATCCAATTGTGATGGCCTGAGAGAAAATGTTTAGCCTTCCAATGCGGCAATGATGAGATTGTATCTCAGAAGTGCTGGCCAAGAAAATTCCCTTTGATTTCAGTTCTTGAAGAGAATGGTGAAACATTTTTTTTCTAATAATCCATGCTTTAAGGTAATGGAAGGTGAAGACTAAATGTTTATTCTATTAAAATGTCAAATATCCACCCTTACAGTTAAAGTTTTGATTTTCTAGTCACAGAAATATTTAAATGAGGTAAATGTGGGAAAATAAAAGTAAGGCACATATCTAGTTACCTGCATGAGACAGAATATATTTACAGAACTAATTGTGACTAGGAGAATGAATAGCATTCTTTCAATATTCTTAACACTGAACAATTAAAATAATGCAAAGTTAAAATTATATTACCTAGTTATACTTCAGGAATATTTTGCACACTTTGCTATAAATTAATAGAATTAGGTATACACCTATACTCTTTGCAAGGAAATGATTTTATGGTTTTCACCAGTTTCTCTGATTTTACTTTTCTAATAAGAAGGGAAAAGTAGTGCACAAGGAAGAAAGAGCTGAAATTTCACAGAATAGATCTTTGACTGTTCTCACCTTCTGCCAGTCTCACAGACAGGAACAAGCATTTTCAAAGTATTTAGACCCACAAATACACATTGCACTCCAGCTATGCTTCTGAGTTGTTCATACATGTACTATTTTTACATCAATGCCCACTTTTTGCATAGATTAGAGACTTTGAGATGATCAGATCTGAGAGTCCCCTTTAACACTTCAAGTTTAAAGTAAAGAGTCTAGACTTCTCTGTAGCTGGTAAAAAAAAAAAAAAAAGAAAATCCTCTTATGTCTTCTATTGCATCAATCACTGCTCTTCTTTACTAGCTATTCCCTTCAGAATACTTTGAAATGAGATCTGTCTTTGGATTGTCCTACCTGCCACAGTTCAAACACCTTTCTAAAGAGTGGCAATAAAAAGCTCTAAGTGCAAACCTGGCAGAACAAGGAGTCATTAGGCCTCTTAGATACCGTGAAAGTGGTGATTGCATAAGAAACTATATAGATAGATGAAAGCTTTGGAAAAACAGCATGTTAGCAGAACTGTAGGAATTTATTCCCTGCATGCAAATAACTTTAAATTTAGAAGTCTTGTGTATGCAAAGAATTCAAAGTGGTGCTGCAGTCATAGACAGTCAAAATTTGTCCGTGGACAAGAAATTGCATTTTTGCATATGTAAATCTGCCTTACATCTGCATATGTATTGCACATGTAATTACTTAAAATGCATGTAGAACTGTTGATTCCTGTCTATTCAGAGAGAATCGCCCATGCATTTAGGTAATAAAACTTCATCCCATGATTACTCTAAATTTTTGATACTAGATGGCATACTGTCATGACTTGGAATTAGTAGATAACTATTTATGGCATTTTGTTTGCAAGGTGTATGACTACTGAAGGCTTTTCAAACTTTCTATGATTTTTAATTGGGCTTCATCTGAAGAATTTCTAGAAAATCAGACAAGTCCTGCTATTCTTAGACAGTGGAAGCAATTGCTTTTTCCCTAAGATATTGACAGCATCACGCTATCATCTGATGTTCAGCATCAATTTAACAGAGATCTGCAAAGTAAATAGGTGCTTGTACCTCAGCTTCTGTGGGCTTCCACTGGAGGGAGGAGAGATCCCATGACTCAACATGCTGCTGCCCCCTCTTGGCAATTTTTGTGTTTTGGGACACGTAATCAGTTCACGAGGGTGTTGAACGGATGGACTGCTCATTTGGGATCATTTTGGAAGCCTTGCCCCTACCTTGCCTTCCTGCTTTAGTCAAATTACTTTCTTAGCTTTATTTCATTGGACAGCTCAACATCCATAATATAGAAAAGCAGTAATTTTCAAAGCAGTAATTCCAAAGCTAGCAAGACATTATTGGGAAAATTTGTTTGCAAAATATTATTTGTGATACATGATAATTTTTTTTTCTCAGAAACAAATATGTATGTATATCCCCTACAGATTACCTTCAGTTGATTGATAGACATTATCTTCATCTTTTTCAACATCATCCTTTTTCCCAAATTTATACCTGCATTATCTTAAATCCCATACTCATTGTCCTGTCCCCAGTCTCTGCTTGGGTTTAGAAATACTCTCAAGTGAAACTAGCACAGCAAAGCCTGTGGAATCTGTAAACACAGTATTAAACTTCTTACTCATTATACACCAAAGTGTGTTGTCCTTAAAACTTCCTTTTATGTTTATATGTCAGCTGCTGTTGAGGCCTTTTATTACTCAAAATCCATCAACTTGAAGGTCATGCTTTTATAGACCGTTGATGTCACTGCCTTTTGCATTTAGTGTAATATGTGCTTGAAGATATAGTGAAGGCAAAAGGGCTCTTGGTTTCCTTGGGGAGTCCCACGCTATTTTGTCCATGACTAGATTCACATGACATTTTCTTATAAAGTAAGAACTTTATCTGTGATGTATAGAAGTGGGATGAGTTGATTTCCAGCATAACATGCTTCATATTTTCAGGTATTTTCATTTGTTCTGACAAATAAAATCTATTCAATATCAAGAGAAGCTAACCTATGTGGGTGGACCTCAGAGAAAAATATTTGCTTTACAGTCTAAATTAATTCCAAACTTTTAGACATACTTTTTTTTTTTTTAGGACAATACTGTGATGTGCTCTGCATTTTGATGTGTATGAAATAGTGCATTACCTCTGTTCCTATGTGTTGCTTCAGTATTTATTTTGGAAAAAAAATGGATAATTCCAGAGTATAAAAAGATTTTTAAAATATTCAAAATCCAAGTCCATATTGTTCTCTGTTTGTTGCTGATCATAGCTGTCAAGGCAGCAAGAGAAATCAGTACCTTCAACAAGACATTCATTTCTCCTTTTTGATGTAAAACTATGCAGAACTGGATACTGAAATAACTTTTTGTCATGCTAGGATGTATCTGGAGAGAGATGTGGATTTGAGGAAAATATTCTAGATATATGAAACTATATGCAAATGGGTGTGTGGTAAGACAAATGAGAAAAGAAAAAAAAAGCATTACAATTGAGGCTCAGTAGAGACACCTGATCTCTTTGGATTATATGAATTTCTTATAACTTACATGACTACCAAGCAGAGACAAACTATATATACCAGTTCTGGGACAAAAAACATCTCTCCTCTTGCAAAAATTTTAATGCTTGCATGGTTAAAAGTCAAGAAAAAAATAAATCCACATTTTTCAAATCTTCCTATGTTTAACCTCTGCTTCAGACTGGCCATTTGGACTACTGTTAAATATCAGTCCAATTCTTGGATTAAACAATTTCTTCCAGATCTGTAATTTCATTCATACTTGGTAGCAAGAGCCATACCTCCTGTATTTGACAATTACTTCTGTACATATTTGTCCCTTGGGGCAAAACTAAAACTTGATGACTGGAATTAAAGTACTGCATAACAGAGACTGATGGGATGCCTGACCCATATCATCCTCAGTCAGGCAGACAGGAATCTCATGAAATTCAAGAAAAGGAAATGCAAAGCTTTACATCTGGGGAAGAGTAATCCATTGCACTAGCACATGCTGGGGACCAGCCAGCTGACCAGCAGCTCTGCAGAGAAGGATCTAGAAGTCCTGGTGTACCCCAAATTGCTCTGGAGCTATATAAATGTTCGGTGATGTTGCAGTAAAGAGCACCAACAGAAAATCCTGGGTATTAGGAAATGCATTCCCCCTAGGTTAGGAGAAGTGATCCTGCCCCTCTACTCAGCCTTGGTGAGACACATCTGAATTGCTGGATCCAGTGCTGGGGTCTCCAGTCTGGGAGAGAGCTGGATATCCAGGAACGACTCTAGCTAAGGCTCACAAAGCTGATTAAGAGACTGGAGCACCTGTCATGTGGGGAGAAGCTGAGAGAACTGGAATTGTTTATCCTAGGGATAAGAATGCACAAGGGGCTTTTATCAATGTGTGTAAATATCTGATGGGAGGACCTGAAGAAGCAGCAGCCAAACACTTTTCAGTGGTGCCCATGACAAGACAAGAAGCAATCAGTACAAATTAAAATACAAAAAATTCCACCTGGACAAAATAATTTCTTTTGCTTTTCTGCACATTGAAATAGTTTGCTCAGAGATATGGAGTCTCCATCCCTGGCAATATTCAGAAACCAAGTGGACACAGCCCTTGGTAACTGCTCTAGCTGAAAACTTGAGCAGGGGGCTGGGATTAAGTTATCTCAACATGTCCCTTTCAAATTCAATGATACTTCTGCAATATGTGAATTTTAGTTTTCATTAACTACTTACTCATGGTTTTTTTTCAATTAAAAGAAAAATCTTCAGCTTCCATAAGCAGAACATTCATTCTTATTTCTTATATTTCTAAAAAATTATTGTCAAGGGAGATGTTTTGCACTACACCTACAAAAGAACAATGTAGCTATCCTTTCCAAAATTTCGTGAACTAGAAAAAAAGTAAGACAGAACTAGAAATCTTTAAAATGAAATTGTTAAAGAATTACCATCTTCCTGCATGATGTGCTCAAACTGTTATTTTCTTCCCTGAGCTGCTGGATCTGCAATGTATTTATGTCACTTTGACCTTCGTTAATAATTGGTGTATTTTTATTTTCTAGAAAACATGAAGTCATTACTCAATTCTCTAAGTAGTTTTGTTGTTGTTGTTCTTTTTTTTAAATTAATGTAATGATTAATAACTTCACATAAGCCAAGGTTTGGATCATCATCCTGAGGATCAGCAATGCTAGTGTTAAAAATTGGCTCTCACGCTCCACACTAAGGCACAGAAAGCTTTCTCTCATAAACTATCCTCAACCATAAAATATGGTGTTACATTTGCACTTCCATGAAAAATCCCTGTGGTCCTTCCTGAATCAATTGAATCCTCCCCTGAACATGCAGTAGCAGACAAAAATGCTATTATAAGAGGATATACATCCCAAATGACAAATACATATAAATAGTACTCTATTTAGCCATTTTATTGAGTGATTAATGAAGATTTAGTTGGATAGATAAAAATAATAATCTCTGATATTTTGCATGGAAAACCATTTACGATTATTAATGTTACGGTATTTCACAATTATTTTGTCAATTTTGAGTAAAATTTAAATTCCTGTGAACAATATTGAATGGAAATTTTAACAACAATAGGAGGTTTTGTTGAATATTGCCTGTGACACATAAAAGCTTTTGTTAGTCAGTACAGAAGTTGATAACAAGATTTTAACTTAATTGAATTAACATCATGTAGGAAAAAAATCTTTGGGCAAACTAAGTGGAATAATGCCAACTCAAATTTTAAATGCATACACATAAACAAAAAATATTACCATATCATTTCAGATTAGCTTCCTTTGTGGTTCTGCATGATTTTTTCTATAATGTCATAACTGCTATTTTTGAAGATACTGAAATAAAACTCACAAAATGATATTAAAATAACATATCTGTGAGGAAAATGTTTTCCATTCCCTCATTAGTTTAAGACGCACTGATAAATTGTATGTTACAAAATTCTTTTTAGTTCTTATTTATGGGGTGGTTTTATTTCACTTTTGTCATAACGTGATATCACAGATAAAATGGTAAAGACATAGAAGGTTCTGGCAAACACTGCATAAATCTCTAAAATAATTGCCACAACTAATCAGTGTTGCCAGGACTTTCATCCCCATTGCAGAAGTGTCTAGTTAATTTATTGTAGGTCATTTGTAAACCATGGTGATCTATGAAGACAAAGCTAGGCCTAAAAGCAGTTATTTCCATGGAAAGTGAATTTTCCCCCTGTTCCATTAATGTCAAAAGTCATTTCTTGTAACCATTTCCCCAACCTGAAAAGAGAGATACATTCTCTTCTCATGACAGGAGACAATGAACACTCCATGTTGAAGATATTACATCCAAATTCTAAGCCTCTGTTCTTGACCCAAACAAATGATTCAAATCGATAGAGACTGCAGTCATCCAGTCACCTAGAGGACTTCAGTAGTTTTCAGCACGAACTGGGAATCCTAAACATCAATACTGAAGTCAAATTCACCAAACACATTCAGGATTGGGTCATATTCAGAGCTTGGAGAAAACTGATCAGAGCACCCAAACACATTAAGCAGATCTCAGTGGCTTTTTTTTTTTTGGCTTTGGATTATTTCCCAGATGGAAGTTGAAGTGAAATTAAACCCATCCATTATATTATTAATAATTATAGCAAATCACAGAAATTATGTAATTAGAACCACAAAATGTGAATATGTTAGTACACATACTAGTACTGTTTGACTGAAAACCACAAAGAATGAATATGTCCCTATTCTGAAAGTACAGTTCCCTCTTGTTGCAGTAGGAGATGAAGGTTAAAACAAGAAAGCATCAATTATGCCTTGTTCAAGACTCAGTTATCTCCTCATACATTTGCAAGGCTATTAGGAAAAAAAATAGAGATAAGCAAAAGAACAGAATGAGAACAAATATTGCTATTTTATAGTATGAAAGCTTTTTTTCTCTTATTTTACCCCAGTGTATGAAGAGGATGCTTTAGAAAAATGAGTATGTCCAGCAATTAATCATAAAAATACATTTCAGGAAGCCATTCTCCTAGCAAAAATATTTAAGCTTTAAGAAAGTCCTGCTGATGGTCTCTACGAAACAGTTTTTACACATAGAATAATTTATTTAAAAAATAAAAGTGGAAAATGCTGAAATATTGAATCCACTCAATGCCCCAGATAGAGACCTTTTGAGATGTGTATCTATTTTCAGAAAATGATAGAAAGAGATGGAATTCAGGAGATGTTTAAATCCTAAAAAGACATCACGAATGATACTTTTTCTTCAGCAATGCTCCAATGGTATATATCAGTTTGACAGTGAAAGGCCACTCTAATTCCCTCTGTAATAACCTAGGGAATGACACTTGCTCAGAATGTCAAGTTCTGGAAACTTGCTGTTAATTACAATGCTTGCCATGATATTTTCAATTTTATCAGCAATGGTAGGAGTTTTTGTCCGTGTCTCTGTCATACAGTAAGCACTGAAAACTGACCCTCTGGTTTATGCTCTGCCCCAGTACACACAACTCACACCTTTAAAGTGACCTTTATGTTCACTAGCAGGTGTAAGATTATATAAATTATGACTCCCAGTGTATTATCAATCAAAAAGCTACTTGTCAAGCTGCTTTTTTGCTAACAACAAAAAAATCAAATCTATCCTCAGAGGCTATAATGCTGTACAGGCGAATAAAATACCATGGGGTCTGTTCTCCTCTCAGTGCACATACGTAAATCTCATTCCTACTAACATTAATGGGGAGTTACACGCGTGCATCAGGAGAAGAATAAATCTGCAGCAGAGCACGCAGGAAACCATTCAGTGTGAAATGTTTTAAGGAGACAGATAGGGGAAAACACTGCATGGACAGAGCTTATAGCGCACTCATTCAGTTTTACTTACAACTCTTGATGAACTTTTTCAGACTGAATGCTGTACATTTGTGTCATGTGGATTTAGAATGCTTGATAAATTATATTAGCAAGTACATATTAACTGTAGCATGATTCAGGTGGGATTGCTGTCCCTAAGTCCTGCATTGCAGATTGATGGTTATGCAGTCTAAAATCTTTTAAAGAATTCATGTCAAATGTTTTCAGGTTTCAGTTTTAACATGTTCATCAGTAATTTAAAACTATTAAGGTCTTAGAGTCTCTCAAAAATGTTCCTAAGTCTTGATTTAAGTGAGACCAAGGAAATACATACATCTGCTTCCTCAAATTCATATTATTCCAAGCCGGGCAATCAACACAGAACAGAATAATTAGATGCTGCACTTTATAACCTCAGGCACATACATTCTCTGCCTCTCCAAGTTAAATGTGGTGTACATGGGCTTTGTACAGTCATATCTTATTAGGAATATTATGAGAAGGAGACTTTGTCTGGACTATTGTAAAATGTTAATCAGTAGTGATGGAGGAGAAAAGGTAGCTGTACATAAATATATCAATACAACTTCCTTACACACAGCCAGGCTGAAAATCTGGCTTTCTATAGTCACAGTGGCTGAGTGGTCATTGAGTCATCTATTTATCCTTGTCCTTTACAAAAAACTTAATAGACACAGGACTTTAATAATAGATGTGTCCATATATGTGCTTATATATATATATACATATATATATATATAGCTATATAGCATAAATATATAAAGTTGTGAAAATCATGGCAGTTTCAGATGCCATTTTGTTGCAAAGCTGAATGACACAATGAGTGCCAGAAATGCATGACAGTTGCAAGTAAAGCAGGAAATTGTCCAAAGAGTGCCAATATTGTCAGAAGTAAGTTCAGTTTCTTTTCTTACCCATCCAATCCAATTCAGTTGTATTTAGGAGATTATGAATTGTAAAGTAACTGAAGAAATAATGCAGCTTGAAACTTTTTTTACAAATTTAAATAAATTCATGCGTTCTCACGTTATTGTTGTGTTTGATTGGGTTTTGTTGGTTTTTTTTTTATCCAAAAGACTGCAATCCTCTGTGAAACAGATGAGTAGAAATTTCAGTTTAAAGGCGTTATTTTCACATGCTGACAGATGTATCAACCTATAATTTAAACCCTACTTACTCTGCGTTAGAAATATAGATCTAAAATATTTACTAAACCAGTTAGGGCAGTGAGATAATGGAAGGGGTATGGTAGCACTCAAATAAATAAACTGCAGCAGCATCTGCTATGGACCCTGAAGGCTTGACGAGAGCGAGTATGAAATATTCCTGGACCAACTATCATAGAGCTTGAAATCTCCAGGCACTGTACTCATGGGAAACTTTTGCTGTGCAGCCATCTGGTGGGTGACAAGTACATCCAGCCATGAATCACCAAAGACATTCCTGAGTTAGATTTGTAGAGGACAGTGCCATGATTCAGGCAGAAGGGTGATCCAGAAATCAGAGCCTTTGTCATTAAGGAAGCGTTGATAGAAAAGAGTATGAACATAGCATTTGTTCAGATACTTGGATGTAAACTATGGGGTCAATTAAGTGGCCTGTAAAAAACCAGTAATATAAGTGGAGAAAAATGGAGAACTAAGAATAGTGGAGAACTAAAGAACAGTCAAAATCCTTGGCCCACTCATGTCCACTTGTGTTTTGCTGATGATTTCAGTAAAATCAGGTTTTTATTTATACTGAGATAATGGCAATGAGAAGTCGTTGAATATGTCTGTAAAGGGGAAACTGACATATAAGAAGTACTAAGATTAAATTACAAGAAAGTATTATTCTAATAACAAGGGAAAATGAAAGAAACTATAAAAGGCCAAAGTAGCTTTACAATAAAATTCTTAAAGGTTAAAAGGATCCAGACAGCCATAAATGTAATAAAAAAATTCAGAGTGTAAGATTTTTTGCAACTCTCTACAATCTCTATGATTTAGAGACCCCTACCCCCTCCCCAGACACCTTTCTGTAGTCTGATTTTGCTATCTTTATTTCCTATCCAGAAGGACATAAATTTAAAGAAATAGGTAATAAAATATACAGGGGTTGCAGAAAAATTAGGCTTTATAAATAATTTTTTAATAATCAGGAGATTATTCCACAATTGTAAAAATATTCCGTATTTTTCAGCTGCAGAACAAAAGGCTCAGGGGCTGAAGTGAATTCCCTGAAAGTCCTAATGCTTCTGACACTTCCAGCTGAGGCATCCCAGCCAGCCTTACATGCCAGACAAATGATTATATGATATTTCTCATCTAGCAGAGTTCTGCCTACGTCCATGTCTGGGCAAGCACTTGTAGGACTTTGAAGTCATGAAGGAGGTTGCATGCTGAGTTCATGCTGATACCCAAACTCCTCTCATTCATGCTTTAGGTGCCTCAGCCTTTTATTGAAATACAGCCCCAGGAGCTCACAGCAACTTCTTGTTTGGCACACCAGTGGAATAGATGGCTTAGGACACACTCTCTTTTCCTTGTGTAAATTGTTTTTCTCTCAGAAATAAGTTCTTATAAGCTCTTGCTATTATTTGCATACAAACTATTTCATAGCACCAGTACTACATAGATGTTAGTATAAGGTGCAAATGTGGTTACAGAGCAGAGTAATTCCCTTTTATGCCTAGAAATGTCGAAGTACTCCACATACAGAACACGTCTATGGTGATAATTTAAAAGCAATTATCTTATGTAGAGGGCTTTTAAAAACCTCATTGTTTACCCCCTTCTCTTACATGCTATTGAGCTATAGGAAAGTTAGTTCCAAACAGGATGAGAAAACTTTTTTTTCATCATTCACTTTTTTTTGATCATTGAAATTTGAAATGAATTTGAAAATTTTTTTCTTTCTGCTGCCTAATTCAGGGAATACTTCCAAAAAAGATTTCTAGTCAGTTGAATAATTCCATTTTCTTGGGATTATGCACATGAATAATATCCCTCCTGTGTGAAGATATTTAATCTACTTATATAGTATATAATTTTATAATTTATGTTTTTGGTTTAATATCCCAGGTTCACCAAATTTCTTCATGAAGGTAAACCCTGATAATCCCAGATATTGTATTTTTTAAAATTGAGTAGAGGCCACTTAAAATAGAACTTCTAATTTAGATTTAATAACTCTATAAAAGATAAATCTAGTTGCCATGTAATAAACAGTAATTAATTAGTTAATATCAATTAAATACTAAAAATATTAATTTACATTTAACATCTAACTACTGTAATTTGCTATAGCTATCTTATTAAATGCTAATTAAATTCCTAAACATTCTTACAAGTTTAATGCATTAATAATAGGAACGTAAGTACACATTTACTGTATCTGCAGTTCTCAGTTCATTACATGGCAACTAGATTTATCTCTTTTACACTAATTAAATATACTAAGCAAACCTCAGTAACTTTTCTTAACACATACCATAACTGTTTTATTAATTTCAAATTAAATGCCCATTTAAGATTTCTAATCTACAGCTGCCCTAAACAGTTTCCTGCTAACAGAGTAAAGGTTACATTGATGTTTTATAACTAAACCATGACACTTCTAGATGCTGGCTGTATGAGAGGAAAGACTTTATTTTCTGTTCTGTTTAAATTTAAGCTTAATGAATTTTTACTAATTCTCTTTTCTTCTTCCCAGAAAGGATTTGTCTTTCCTTTCTCACTCTGTCCCATGTCAGCATAATCCTATTTCCTCTCTGTAATCAGTTTTGCTGCAATTTTTCTACCTGTAGTACTGATAGTCCACCTTGGTTATTGTTTCAATAGTCTTGAAACAAAAGGAAAATTCTTTCCATATATACAGCTATCATTGTGTTGTTTAAAATGTCTCTGATTCTTACAAAATCATGTTAATTTTCAGCAAAAACACTCAGCACCATGGCGTGTTTAAGCAAATGACCATATAAACACCTGTATGCAAAGAAATTCTGGTCAGAATGACTGTCAGGTCACTATGAACATGTCAGAGTAACATCCATAATAGGATTTCTTTGGGAAATGGAGGAAAACACTACAGTCATATGTATCAAATTATTTAGAATCGTGGTTCTTTTCACATACGATGGAGGCTGTCATAAAGACAGGAGGCTGCTGTGCAGCAAGAAAAGCACATTAGCTATTAACCTTCCCCCAGCCGATCAACTTTGTTTTGCAATCTTTCCTCAGAACCATTAGAATACCCTGAAGAAATAACTTTCCAATTAAAAAGGATCTCAGAGAACAAAGCCATTTTATCTCTGACTCCTGGTGTTCTTTATTCCAATAATTTAAATTGGAATTGATTTTTCAATTTAGCCGTTGACTTGCTATGGACACACAGCTGAAAAGGCCGAATGGAATTGCATGGCTGAAATATTTGTCTTTGTGATGCACTCCTCATAAATTCACAGAAGCCTGCTTTTTTTTTTTTTTTAATGCATTTTCTTTTTGCTGCTACTGCTTTAGACAACAGCTTTTTAGCTCAGCATGAGCAAACTGAGAAAACACATCCAGTATGACCTCGAGGGCCTCATACTCAGTTCTTCATAGATCTATTTAATTGTTACATCCCTGAGAAAAATGAATAGATCCAGTGAAGTCAAAGTGATAGCTGTTTTTCAAAGCCTGAAAATGTGTTCTACAATTTTGGTGTGTATTTCTGATTTTTTTTCTTTAAAATAATAATTTTTAAAAGTGAGCAAGCAGTAATAAAGTAATATTTTTTAAAAGTAAACACTTATAGTCAGTAAATTTCACTGTATTCAGTACAAATGTGGAATTACATAAACAGCTGAGGTATATTTTCTCATTGTTCTAGTGGCAGACTCACTTAACACAGTAACTGATTTACCTGTGGAACAGAATTAAGCACTCAAGTTATTAAGGAGCCTTTTAAAAGATTAAGGTCCAGTTGTGCCTGTAGTTCAGCTTGATGCTAGTGCAGCCCAACACTTGACATAACCAGGGAGAGAGATGTATAACTTTGGCTGAGGACAGAGATGGGTCCTGACACTCAGAATTTTGTAATGTCAACGTCTCAGCTTCTCAGTGTTTTGTGAGTAGCTTTTTTCTGGACAAACACAGCTGGACATCTGATGCTTAAAGTAGAAAGCAGAGCTGCAGACGGAAAGGTAAGATAGAGCAAACTTCTTGTTCAATTAGTTATATTTATCTATTATGAGGAGGAAGAGTTGTGCTCATAAAGAAGACTGAGATATGATTGTCAGTTATAACTTTTTCTTTGTGATCTTTCATTCTTGGCCTTTTTTTTTTCTTTTTCTTTTTTTCCTGCAAGAAAATCATCAAACTTACTGATATTTGAAAGCAGCTAGTCAAAATGTTATTCTTGGACACTTCTCTGCTGCATTAATTTTACTCTTTTAGATGGGAGATTAACTACAGAAAATTTACTGCTAGTCAACTATGCCAAAGAAAACACAGTAAAAGAGGAAGAGTATCATATGCCCCTTTTCATAAATACAATAAGAGAAAAAAATCAGAAAAATACATATTCGTGTTGCTGGAATTTTAGAGCCAATCTGTCTAAACCTCTGACCAGCCAGTTAAATACTTCAAAAAAATCAACTTTTGTTAATTTTAGGAAAAGTTGTTTTCACACAATGTGTCCCATTGTCTGTGGTACATTTACACTGTTGGAAGGGACACACAAGGATCATTGAGTCCAGCTCCTAGCCCTGCACATTTTAGGAGATCCCTAAAATGACTGAGAATATTATACAGACTCATCTTGAACTCCATTGGGTTGATTCTGTGACCACTTCCCTGGAGAGTCTATTCCAGTGGCTTACCACCCTCTGGAGCTTTTTCTGCTCCGGTTGGGTTTCTTTTAGGTGTACTTTTAGATATATCTGCTTTTAGAAGATTAGATGTGTGTATATGAGAAAGTGTGTGTTGCTGGGATCTAGATCAAAGACTGGCCCTGACTACTTTTTTCCATTTTTTTTCCTCAGTTTGTTGATAACCTGTATGTCTGTGACAGGATGTCTCCACTTAATGCTGAAAATTCGTAATCAAAATGGGATGGATATTGGAACATGAGCAAACTTCTGAAGGAAACTACGTATAAACTGAAAGGACTATGTTACCTGTTGAATATGAAAATATCATTAATATACTTTGATAAATGTATGAAGTAGTGAAGACAAGAGAAGGAGGAAAAATACATAAGGGCATGGGCAATGATGTATAAAAAGCCTGAACTATCAACAAATAGTTAAGTAACAAAACTGAGCTGGGATTTTAGCAACCCTTTTAATTGTCACGCCTGAAAGACATCTTGGTTCTTTTCCAACATGAAAAATGTATATGCATTTTAACTACTTTTAAAATAGATTTTGATAAGTTTATAAATTGAACTGGGTATAACAGTCTCTTGCAATAATATCTTGGAGTTAAAGTTCATTCTAGTTCTGTATCATCTCTCTCTGCTTTTATAAATATATATTATGAGTCACGGGAATACTTGACGTTTTCCTGGTTCCTTGATTCCAAACACATTTGGATGATACCCAGGTACATGCTAGATTTTTCTCATCCTTGTTCAGTTTTGCTTTTCATGAAAAGCAACCCCAGACTTACAAAGAGAAGGACAAAATTACTGGTCTGGTTGACTGCCAAGATGACCAGGACTTGAAAGGTTTTGTAGCTTGCATTAATCAGCAGAAGTGAGTGCAGACTCAACAGTCTTTCAAAAGAGCTTGAATGTCAAAAATAGCATACAAATTGCCTCAATTACTGGAAAAAAATAAAAATGGAAATGGATTTCTATATACATGCATGCATACTTACACAGACACACAAAAGCGTATATGCTCTTATACCTTAAAATTCCATGTGGTCTGCTGCAGGTCATTTGTATAATAAAACAGCAAAACAAATGATAAGAAGCTATTTTGAAATTATTTTACGAAGAGCCAAGTGCAAAAAGATTGTCATCATCCACTTGGGCTATTTGAGAACACATTTAGCTGCTGAACAGTGGTCATCCTAAAGTATATCTGAAACTGACTTCTAGCCCTTGCATACAGAAAAAGACATAGACCATTTCAGGAGAGAATTTGTTTTTTAATTTTTTATTTTTTATGAGAAAAAAAGAGACTGGAAAAGCTACTTATTACATAAAAGTCTGAAGTTCAAGTTGCTTCAGAAACACAGATGCACATTGCCATTCATTGTATGTTGTATTAAAAGCAGTCAGGGTACTGGCAAAATCAGTATTTCCCTGTACAAGACACTGCATTGGAATTATTTTATGTTTTATACTAGTTTGGGAGCAGGTTCAATCCTTTAATTTTAGAGTCTTTTATAATCCTCTATTAATTCTGTTAATGTTATTCATTTATTACAAAGGAAGTGATTTAGAATGTTAATAAAAATCTTGAATGGATTTTTACTTCTTTGTCTTAGAATGGCACTGCCTGTGAGAGCATCTTTGGTCAGTTAGTTCAAGGACCCATTTTCCTCCTTCCTTGGTAGAGTCATACTCGGCAAATTTTATCTGTTTTTAAAAATTGTGAGAAAATTCTAAGAACCTGCAACTGATATGTTTAGGCAGGAACATTTCTTTCTTTTTCTCTTTTCTCCTCCCTATTTTTCCTTCATAATTGTTATTTTCTCTTTGAATTACCTACAAACAACAAACTAGATTTTAGTTAGGGTTTATTTTAAATATGCAGTCATGATATACTTTTAGAGACCTGAATCTATTTCATTGTTACCTCTGAAGTATTAATAACTGCAAAAAATTCTGAATGGAGTTTAAAACAACAACAAAAAAGAATGATCTAAGCATTTACCTGCAATGACCAGGTTGAAAGTATTTATTTGCTATGGAAAATTATCCAAAAATGTTCTCATCATATGCAGGTAGAAGAGATTATTCATTATGTAAGTGCATTTATGGAGCTTAATGTCCTATACATCAGACTCCAGGCCAACATGTTATTTCAGACAAATGAAGTTTCATTGACTGAGTATATGAACTAAACCTTTGACATTGTACACAGTTTGGAAAATGAACTTTCCCAAATTATTGCTTTTATGGATGTCAGACACTTGGCCATATTCATTTCCAAGTATGGCAATGGCAATGAGCAAATGATGCGACAGGTCCCACATTTATATGTCCTTAAAATCAATGAAAACCCCTAATCTAGAATTGCATTTTTATAAATTTGTATAATCACATTTCTGTAGGAAATGAAACCAAAGTAAAAGCAGAAAAAAACCCCAACAAAACCTACCCTCAACAAATACTGCATAGGGATCATGTTATTCCACACAAATATCTTGGATGCAATTGCATACCTCAAATGTTGCATATATTGATCTACTGTCTTTCACTTTAAAATGATTCCCTTCTCCATTCATTACATGCCCTCATAAAAAGTCTTTTCTGTCTTTCTTGTAGACTCTCTTCAGATTCTGGAACAGTTAAGTCATCCCAAAGTCCTTCCCTTCTTCGAAAAAATCCAAATTCTCTTAGCCTTTGCTCATATCCCTCTAATAATTTTGGTGACCTCCTCTGGATTTGTTTCATCAGATCCATGTCCTCCCTGTGCTGGTACCCCAGAGCTGGATGCAGGTTCCAGGTGGGGTCAGAGCAGAGCAGAGGGGCAGAGTCCCCTCCCTGTCCCTGCTGCCCACGGGGCTTTGGATGCAGCCCAGGACACGTTTGGCTCTCTCGGCTGGGTCATGTCCAGCCTCTCACCCACCAGCACCCCCAAGTCTTTCTCAGCAGGGCTGGTCTCTATCTGCTCTTTCCCCAGCCTGGGTTGATACCAGGAGTTGCCCTGACCCAGGTGCAGCACCTTGCACTTGGTATATGAGATGTCCATAGCCCCATGGGAATTTGTCCAGGTCCCTCTGAGTGCAGCCCATCCTTCAGCTGTGTCAGCTGCACCCCTCCGCTTGGTGCCATTTGCAGATTTGCTGAGGCTGCCCTCAGTCCCTCTGGCTGTGCCATTAGGGAAGATGCCAAATAATGCTTGTCCCAGTACACACCCCTGAGGGACACCACAAAGGGGATCCTATTGACTGCTCTCCTTGAGGAGCTGGAAGTTTTCAGGAGGCTAACTTCTTACCTGACCCCTAGCCCTCAGCTGAGCCCTCAACTCCAACAATGCATAATCAGGAGACATTCTGGACAAGTCTGGTTGGAATTATACACTAGTGCTGAACACACTATGATCCTCACCCTGATCAAGATTTTGGTAGCAAATTATCTGAATGGGAAGTTTCTACTTGGATTTACTCTGCCCTAATTTTTTCTGGACCTTCATTGATTCAAATGGCATCAGTCTTTTGTGCAATTGTCATGTGATATGAAATTTCCCTGAATTTCAATTTCAAATGTATTTTTATATTTTTGTTATGCATATTGAGCTTTAGGGCCAGTGAAGGAAAGCATGTGTTCATAACATTCATTGTGGTATGAACAAGCAGAGGATGTTATTGTGTTTATTAGATTGCTTAAGATTTATTGTGAGAGTGGCATTCAAAAGCTGTCTGGACATGGTCCAGAGCAACAGGCTCTAAGTGGCCCTATTAAAGCAGGGGGCTTGAACCTGATAACCTTCAGTGCTCCTTCAACTTCAAATGTTCTGTGGCCCTGTGACTTTCTTTACACATAGCCCCGTAATACATTTTTCCATGTGCTCCAGAAAGTGCTATCTATTGCATAATTCAAGTTCTTACTAAGAAATTACAGTACACAATGATATCTGTAATTGAGTTTAGCAGAAAATTTCTGAATTCTTCATGTACACAATGAATGACATTATTTTTTGCCCTTCAAGTTTTTATAGTTGCTGCTCTGTAGGCTAACACATTTATTCCTCCATTTAAAATGCTTTCTCTAATGCTTAGATGTATTTATTTATAAATTGTTTCTGAATGTGAAAGTTAATCTAATCTTCTAATAATTTGCTATGGCAAATCACTTAGTAGTCCAAGCAATTTTTATTTTCTGAAAGGATTTCATTTTTTTTGATATTTGTGTGGTAAGCTCCTTTTGCATTGCCTAATTGGATCACAGTAAGAGTGTTTTACTAAAATTTTCACCACAGAATGTTTTTAGTGGATCAAAAAAATGTGTGTGGGGGGTGTGTGAGTATGTGGGCAGAAGGGCTTCAAAAGTGTATTATCTGAAATGAATTACTAATTGACTGCACTAAATATGGGAAGGTTTTCAGTGTTTTTCACTTACAATAATTTCTCAAAATGAATTTGTTTAGGGATAACTTATTACACAAAACTAATTGATTCATTACGTTACCTTGCAAACTCCCCCAAGTTTAAAAACTATAGCCTTGCAGTGCATAGGAATTTCAGAGATCATTTGAGGTTGCCAAGGTCTTTTGATTGAATCTAATCTGCTGCAAGAGGACCAGGGAGAAAGCAATTAGCATCTGCTCAGCACCTTAACTATTCTCCTTGTCACTATTTTGGATGTATCACCTAGACATGTTAAGATGGAAAGTTTTCAGCAGCATGTTTGTGAGCAAGTCTGTACAAAATGGTCCTGTAGTTAGTGATCACCCTCTTTTAGTTAGCAATGTCAGTGAATTTAGCTCATCTTTATGCAAAGAGAGGCAATATCATTTTATTTGCTATATAAAATGTAGCCCAAGGGTTCCATTGGGGTTTTGTACTTCTCAAGCCTGAGTTTACTCTTTGGAGATGTAAAGAAAAGGTGACATCTATGCTACCAAATAACACATGATAGAGATCATTCTGGCTGGAAAGCTGGAGGTGTCACAAGTTTTTTGTGATGTTTATGTGCACAAATGTCATTTATACCAAAGAATAGGAAACCTAAGTCCTAATGGCTTTATTTCTAGCTTCTAACAATTAGCCATATCTGAAACAAATCTAGATAATTTTTGATTTTGCAAAATACATTTATATTATTATTTCCTATTTTTTAAATTACTGTATACAAAACCCCATCTCTGGACATCCCAATTGCTTCTTTTTTAGACTAACTGGTCCAAAGGCAAGGAATGTAAGAAGGTTAAGGGAAGGTTAAAAACAATTGTTTATCAGGTTATCCAGATTGGTGGATCAGAATGAAGTAAAGCAGTAACAAATCTTCCCACTGGACTGAGAAAAAGTAAGCAGCATAATGGATTTTAAATAATTTTAGACATTATGATAGCAAGCCAAGTTTGTTTGCTTCATTTTCACACAGTGCATTCAAAGCACTGGGGTTATTGTTAGGAAAGAATTACTGTCTCATTTTGTATGTCAGTGAGAGATAATCTTTTACAGAAGTGAAAGAAGTAATCCGTTGATAGCTAGAAAACTGTGTTGTTAGACTGGGGTTGAAATAATATTTTTACAATTGAGGTAGACATAGTTAGATGAAATTGAGTTATTCAATTCAGTGCATTTTGAAAAACAGACTTGAGCACAATTTTCTTTCTGATGTAGTTGTGTCTTTGGTGGCATGAGGCATGATAATTCTATGTCATTCTGTTGTTCAACAAATTGCATTATGAAGTAGAAACTAGAACATTGCACCATAATATTTGTGTGGAAGAGAAAAATACTTTCATAGTTTGTGGGGGAAAATGATTAGTTTTCTGATGCTGATAGAAAATGTAAGAAATACTGTACTTATGTCTGGCACATCTAAACTCATAACATCTATTTGCTTTGCTTTGTCAAAACATATGAAAAATCATTAAAGTGTTTTAATAAATGTCTGGTTTTCTTGCTCATTCATCTTATAAATATTAATTAGCCATGGATCAGGCAATTAAAGTTTAATCAATTTGCACTAATTAGCACCACATACTCGCATAAAAAGATAAAACCAGCTCCTGCATCTGGCTGTTATTTGCAGTTTTTGTCAAGTGCTGATGAGTTTCATCTTGAAGAGAAGATTAAGAAGAAAAGAGGAAAATAAGAAAGTAGTGTTAATTTTATTAAATCTTCAATCAAACCTTCTGTTCATAAGCTTTGTGGGACAATACCAGGTAACATTTCACTTTACACGAAAGTAGACATGATTGGGCAGAAATTTAACACTTTTCTGTGACCACACCCTTGCTAATTATAACTTGTAAGAAAAAAAATTAAGTTCTTCTGTGCAAAAGCCCAGGTTCTATCTTACAACAAAATAATTTTGTAATCATATACCTGGAGCTGAAAACCCCAAATAAGGAAAGTAAAACCAAATTTTCCTCTAAAATATTTTCAGTTCTGACATATGTGAATGGGAAAAAATCCTGCAAAATCTGACCCTAAATTCACTTAGAATTTTGATGTTTTTAAAGATGGATTAAAGCATTTAAATTATTCCTTTCCCAATGGAATGATAAAATTTCAAAGGTCAGTATTTTGCTAGAGGTTTGACCTTAGGACAGAAGAACTTAGCCTAGCTCAAATGGCACTGAAATTACTTGATAGATACATTGCTGGAAATGTGTCAGGCACCTGCAGTGAAAAGGGGATAAAAGAACTTCCTGCCCACCAGGAAAGACAATTTTTTCTAATTCTTCATGCAGTTATTAATTTTTGCTGTTTGTGTTACAAGATTTATTGTACAAGTTACCTATTCAGTAAAACTAAAAAAAATAACAAGCAAGGTAACAAAATTAAAACATACACACACACACACTCCCAATGCTTCTTTTCATTCAAGAGGTCTATTTTTCAGGTGTTTCACATTCACTTGGAAACAGTAGAGTAAATCTTACTCTAGAAAGTCCTAATCTACATTAGGGGATTATAAAAGTATTGGATCTGGTTAAGAAGCTTATGGTATCCTTTAATATTACACTGTCATATATTTAGAAAGAATGCACTCTGTCTGTGCAGGCCAAACCACTTACACAGTGGTCCTTGAACAGAGAAAAATTCAGGCATTCCACACATCACTTACTTATTCCTAGTTTGAATCCAAAGGAGAGCAGTGTGCCCAAATGGATAGCCAGATAACAGTTGTCTAAGTGCTGTTAAATAAAAATTGCGAACTGCATATTTCACTTATCACAGGCTTGTCCAAGTCACTGTTCTGTGCTCCTGTTGGCCATGGCTCAACACCATTAAACTCGTGGTTGTCTACTAAGGAAACACTTGAAAATTAGCATTCCGAGTCTCTGGATTTTTTGCGTAGTTAAACATATATAGAAACAGTGGAGGTTTTTATAATACAGCTCTGGTTTTGGTTCTGGATTTGGCTGAATGAATTAGACTGCCAATCTACCAAACAGGTATTATTGAGTACTTCTATATGACTGTTTTTAACTTTAATAATGGGAGAAAACAAAGCATTTCCTACAGCTTATTTATTGAACTGAAGATGTTTATTTAAAGGGAATGAAACATGTATTTTATCACCAGTGGAAATTTACTTTAAACTCTGCAGGCAAAGCCAAGCTTTTACAATGATATAACAGCAAAAAAATCCCAAACAAAAAAACCAAAACCACACAACACCAACCAACCCATAACATGAATCATAAAGAAGCTATGCACCATTTACATAGGGATTTTCATGTAGTTTATGCAAGAAAAGACTTGTGAATGGTTATTGATATTTTTCAAATGAAGTATGTATGAGCCATTAAACTCCTCATTCCATAGTGTACAAGCCATTGCTCTGCTAAACACTCTTTTACCAGATAGGCTATAAATGGAGCAGAGGCACTTGAAAATGTGTCATTTTTCAATGTTTGTTTAAAGATCTGACACATATGACACACAAAACCATCTGGTAGATGAAAGTTAAAATTGCTGATTGTTGTTATAGAATCTTCATAATATGATATTGTGCAGAAGATCTATTGTTTTAGAGTATAGAAAGACTGATTTTGACATGATCTCTAAGCACTTTCCCTAACTGAGGCACTGAAACAAAAAATCATTAGAAGAACAAATTCCTTCAGAAGAATAACTTTGGCTGAGTGGTTTCTCCTATGATGTACCATATGTATATATACATTTAACAATGCTTTTCACTGAAACTGAAAACCTAAACTCAGTGGAACAGTCTACAGCAAACTTAAGTGGTCTTAGGAAGAAGACAAAAGCTATAGCATATTTGCAAATAATGCATGGACCCGTGAGCAGTATAGATACATTTACTAAGATATATTTACTAAGATATTAGGGAGCTCAAGTGTTTCTTAAAGTTTAGTGTCCAAGGAGTAACCTGCAGCTCCTAATTAAGGGCAACCAGACCCTATTTTACAGTCTTCACAGTGAAGGCATTCAAAGCTTTGTGACTAAATGCAGAGGCATTAAGGCAAACAGCTGAAACTATTGTCATCTTGTACTGTCCTCATCCTTTACACTATTGCAAGACAAGGGCTCCTTTATATTGTATTATTTTATAGTCTGGTTGAATAGAACATAAGTATAAGTCAGGATATTAAATATCAACTCAACATATATTGCAAACCTGCGTTTTCATGCAAATATGGCATCATACATCATTTACACGGAAACCCTCAAAAAACTGTGCTCAAAGTTGATTAGTGGTCTTTTTCAAACATTTTGAACATCTATCTTTTTTCATGTTTTGATGCCTGAACTGCTGCTGTGCAATTCCACGACTCATATAAAAATTATAAAAAAAATAAAAGAAAATAAAAATCACTTCAAGGTGGAATATTCTTTAAATATCTGTTGCTTTCATAACTTTTGCAGTTCAGTCCCATTGGTTCAGCTGCATTAAATGAATTAACACAGCTTAAAGACTGTAGACTTCTCTTGTAGCACTGGCAGACACCATTAGGAGTTCTGAGTTTCAGTTGAAAATGAGGGAATAGAAATCTAAAAGTGAGAAACTGAATTAGGCTCTTAAGATACCTGCAATAATATGGCATGAATGGGGAGCCCAGCACTTCAAGATGGTGTTAAGCACGAAGGTGTGGTTGTGCACTGACTTTATAGAGCTCTGTGCAGCTGATCCTTATGGCCAAAGCAAGGCAAAGTCGAGTTACCCGCACTGAGAGCCTCTCAAATACCACTGCTGTGGGATAGCCGTGGACAGCAGGACTTGAAAATTGCTGTCCTGCTTTTGATGTGTTTTTTTTTCTTTTTCCCACAAATACGTTGGAAACATAAATTTATATAGTATGAATTTGTTTCAGAAGTATTTGTTTGGGCTCCTGTGCTAAGGGGACTTGCCACTTGTGTAAGCAAGAGAGCACATGCCAAGAGATCTGTGAGTCTTGTCCATTGACCACATTTTTCTGTTGGTGTCCTTTTAGGATTTTGAAAATCAGAAGTGGAGAAAATCATGAACAATATGTATGTTTTGCATGCACTATACAGTTCATGCATTTCATATCTGACAGTTTTAATTAAGTCCTTTTGGATCCCTATTGTTACAGTAATTTAAAATCTGTGCCAAATTTTCTCATCCCTATCTTTTTCACACAGGAACTGAAAAATATAAAATTATCATACTTTATGCTAGTGGGATCTCTCACCTACATCCAGGGGCTTCCTTCTACTTTTTAGTGTTTTAATTCTATTTATTGGTTTAGGTTGGGGTTTTTTAGGGTTTTTTGGCTGGGCTTTGGGGTGTTTTTTTTTGTTGTTGTTTGTCTGGTTTTTTTTTTGTTTTTTTGAGGGTTTAGAGGTTTTTCAGGGTTTTTTTAGGGTTGTTGTTTTTGTGTTTTGGGTGTTTTTTTCTAATTTAGGTTTTTTTCTGAGGCGGCTGTTTCTTTAAAATTCACTACATCTTTCTCAACTACCTTTTTGTCTCAGGTAACAGGTCAGATATTATTCACTAAATGTCAGATGATTAACCACTTTCTGTCATTGGTGGTGTTATTCACATGAGGGAATTTCATTGACTTCATTGTGAGTAATAGCTACTCACTGGTGAGAAGTCAGCAGTGACTATCTGCTACTACAGGAAGAATGCTATGGATGATGTGAAGATAGGTACCCATCCAGTTCCTCTACCTTTGATCAAGATCAAAGGATGCTTTTTGAGATTGGTGCTGTGTTAGATTAGGCTGCCTTCTTTACTATTCCAATTTGCTATTCTGTTTTTCTTTTGAGCGTATAAAAATTGAGTTGCTTTTGTATTGACAGGCATTGCACTGAGAATATCAATTTGGAATTTTGTTGTCATTTTAAGTCTGTATGCATTCTTTCTAAAAGCACATAAAGATACAGTGATTTCCTACTTAATCTTGATATGTGCCCGCAGAAAGTGAAATGAGCACTCAGACAAATGAGTTCACTCTTGGAAGCCTTACTTCACCATCAAGGAGACAAGTAAGAATTGTGCAGCCTACTTTGAGTTTATGCACAGTAGGCAGTAAATATCCTGAGTCTCATCTGTTTTGCAACAACAATGGGTGCTTGGAGTGGAAGGAAAAGAAAGTGGTGCACAGCATCTTTCTGCCACTTGCAGGAATGTGACTTCCAGAATCAATAACAGCCTTTGTCTAAAGATATATTGTGAGGTGAAGTACTTTGTACCGTAGAAATTGAAGAGAGGTATGGAAGATTCATTCAAACTGCATATAATAGTACAGATAATCATGCACAACTTCACTTCCATAGGTATTGGATTTAATAATTGGATTTAATTGAACTTATTTAATAAGATATCTTCTAACTTCTCCCAACTCCAAGTGTAACAATGTTGGTGGTTTAACTATAAATTTTGCTCAGAAATCATTGTTCAATGACTAATGAATACTTTGCTCCAAAGGACTTGCATTCTAAGGACGACAGATGGCTCAGCACAAAACAAAGAGGATGGTACAGAAAACAGCTAGAGGGTGCTCATTGTGGTTGGAATGTATTCATCCATTCTGGAATTGTGTGAGGGAAGTTTGTGTGAGGGAAAGACATGAAGGAAGTTGCTAAGAGTGACACTTGATTGAACAGATGGAGAAGAATAAAGTGTAGAGATAGAGTTTGGAGCCAAAGACTTATCATTATGACTGAATGAGAGTCATAGTCAACTTTAGTCTACATATCACAGGAGCTAAAATTGAGTTTTCTCAAGTATTTTATCTGAGCTTGCTTAAGTGTCATAACACTTTCATCTTTTGACTTTCATAGAGTTCCCCCTCCCCCCAAATTACTTTCTCCTGACACTTATCCACTGGAAAAGTATTCCACCAGGCACAGAGGTGCTTTCATTGACAAAATCCAGAAATCCTCCAATCATGAGACATTCAGTAAAAATATCTTGATAAAAAATCAGAATAGGAACAGAAAAAAAACCCAGCAAGCTAGTTTAGTTTTATGGTAGAGTTACAATTGAATTAGATCACTACTCAACATTTACAGATTGGAACACAAGGTTCAATTTTAGAGAAAACCCGAATCCTTCAAGCATCCATGGGGATTTATTACACTTAATAAAGTGAGTTCTGTCGTATCTCTGCCTCATAACAGAAGGACTGCAGCAATTGCAGTATTTGCATGTGACAAGAAAAGAGCCTGTCACAAGGAACACAGCTTTAGCAAATCTGAACTACTGTTCAAGGAATGCTAACACTGTTGTAGCATGAAGCTCAAACACAGCATAACTTTGAACTCTGTCTGCTTAAACCTTGTTGGACTTTTAATTACAATAGTACAGGAAAGAGGATACTGATATGCCTGAGCCAAGAAAATACATTTGTAGATAAATTAGGGTAAATAAATATGATTTAATTTTCCTACTAACATAATAGGATTTTGCCTTTAAATATGTATTACTAAGTATCACAGGTGAAATAAATACCTAATCTGGAATTTGCATGAGGCACTGTATGTAACACCAACAGATTGTCCAGAGAAGTTGTGGGATTTTTTTTCCAGATCTATCCACATGATGCAAAATACCATCTGAGAAAAACAGATGGTCATGCCTCTTCAATCTTGCATTTCTATATATGAGCTTATAAAAATAAGATCTGTAGACAAATTAGCTAGAAATGTTTCCTATTTTATCTTGACCAGTGGATAAAATAAAGTCTCTAGAGTAAAACTTGCAGCAATAACCTAGGATTCCCTGTACCAAACTGAATGTGCTAACTAGCAGACAGCTCTTTCTTTTCTTTCCCCTCTCCCTCTCCCTCCTCCCTCCCATGATATCCTGAAATCTTTTCTGCATAGTGACACAGCTTCAACAAGAGGGGTGGAATACATTTCCTTCCCTCCCACCTGCCCTCTCTCCCAAATGATTAGAGCACTTTTCAACAAAGTGGGAGATGTGGGTGTCCCTCCCTACCTTATATACACTAAGAATACATTAAGTATGAAATTGCCTCCCAGGGGAAGTGATGGAAATGCCACTTGTTCATTTTTAAACTGAATCTGAAAAAGCTTTATAGGAAAAAAATCTGCTGTAGTGAGGGAGAGATTACATGACCTTCTTGAGAAAGATTTTATTTTCTAATTTCTAGTATCCTGATACTGTGGTTTACTCCCTTCCAGTCTGTCAATTTTTTTCATAGCATTGTGTTTTAGGAGATTTATTCCAAATGTGTGTGAGAAAACCAACTGAAGATCTTCAAAGCAGACAGAATATAGCTTGGTTTCATCGGCTGTTTGAACCTGAATTACTGTAATGAGTGTAGTGGAATTATTTTCTTTTAAATGTGCAAATCTGACACGAACTTCAAAGGGGAAGTAAATACATGTAATAAAGCGTCCATTTTCCTTTTTCTTCTCCTAAATGATTTATTTTATCCCCAGAAACACCAACAAATGTTCAAAAGTTCTAGATATTTAAATAGGTACCAAGATGTCTGAAGCTGTAATCCTTGCTTTGCCAGTTCATTGAAAAATTGCTGACCTTATAAAAGCCTGTGCTCCTTTTCACTTTGATAACAGCTTTTGCTTCATCAGTCCACAAAATGTATTACAGAAGTGAATCCATGCAGGATCAACTAATTGCTTGTACATGCATTTAAATATAAGTATCCTAGAATTCTTATCCCATAACCATAGATACACAATATAATTTTAAGAAAGAATTAGAAAGTTTTTGTTCTCTTAAATTATTTTTGTGCTATGGACCTTGTTCTAACAATTATATTTTTACCAGTTAGTGCTTTATGAAGCATGATAGAATCTAACCAGCAACTAATATAGGAGCTCCAGTTTGCCCTCAGTACACAATCTTAAAGCCCATTAACATTTGTGAGAATTATATGTGCAGCGTGCAGGGAGAATATAACCTTAAGCAAGTGAAAACTGAAGTTACTGTGTATGCAGTCTAGATTTTTCACAGCAGTGTGTTATATCAATTGAAGTTTGTTAGACAGCAGGGAGACTAATAAAAAGAGGGATAGTATAAATAAGACGAAACAAAGAAATTAACAAAGCCCTTCTGTATTTACTAGGACATAATCTACAGATGTTTCTCAGTTGGTGGAAAACAGATTTCCACACAGCAGTTGCATTTAATACAAATGTTTGCACAGAATCCAGCTGGACTAATATATAGAGAAATCTCTCAAGATTAGAAGCTTTATAAAAGAGTCACCAGCTGACTAAAAGAAGATGGGTGTCTGAAGTTGTTGTCCAAATCTCCTAAGAAATACATCAGTCTAAAGTGTCAGCTTCAGGTGTAATTGAAGCAGAAATTCCTTTTAGCAGTGCCATCGCTGCCTGTTTCTTTTTTTCTCTTCAGAAATTTGGAAAAGATGGTGAACCAAGGAAAAATTACAGGCAGTTGTGAAATTCCAAGCTTAACACGAGGATCAAAACTGTTAGTATGTGTGTGTTAAGCTTCATATATGAAGCCTTTTTTTTCCTGAAATGATCTTGGAACTTCACAAAATTGGGACTTGGGGTTAATTTTGATAGGCAACTAGCTGAAACATAAAGGTCATCAGGGAAAATATGAGTGGTGAAACACAGGGAATCTATTTTGAATGAAAGAACGTGAGTTAAAAGGAAATAAAAAACTCTAATTTTTCAGATTTATGCTTTCCCTAGGGATTTTGACCAAGGTAGGAGTTGGACTCAATGATCATTTTTGGTCCTTTCCAACTATGGGTATTCTATGACTCTATGATATTTGTTCTAGATTTCTTCTTCTTCTTTCTCTGATTCTAAGTTTCGTCATCTGAAAACATTTTTTTAGCGAGTTTGGTTTTTTCCCTTTGTTTGTTTGTTTGAGTTTTTGGGTAACAAATAGTTTTATATGCTAAGCAGTAGGATTAAACATAATTTGTGATGTTGCTTTTCTGTTAGATTCCCCTGAACAAAAGTTCTGGTAAAAGATAATGTCTTCTGTCTTCCAACTTCTAAAAAATGGTTGGAAATAAGAGAAATTCGAGATCTTTGAGAATGAGGCACCCTGCTTTTATATTCCTATTGGTCAAAGATAACAAAGAGAGGTTTTCAAGATACAGGCAGCATGAAAATTATCTTGCTGTTCTATAAAACGTACATAACCCTTGGTTGTCTTTGTCTCCATCTGCATTCCCGAGGGAACCATCTCTAGAAAGTGCTGAATTTTGTCTGTAACTGTAATTTTAGATACTTATCTTGCAGGAGCATAATTTACATTCTGAAGGGGGCCTGTCCTTTTAACATAGAGGGAACCCTTGTAGCTTGCTTAGAATTGACACCTAGCACTTTGAAAGATAGAGTTAGAGAAGAATAATTTACTGTCAGCATTCTGCACTAAATGCACTGAGAGTTTATCATGGTGTCAAGATGAGGAGTGTTAATCCACCTTGGAGCACTTCAGAAATCCTGCATTCCTCTTGCAACGTTTGTAAAACATGCTATAATAAATACACTGGTCAGTAGCACCATGCTGAGTTAGCAACATTCAGGGAACTGTTTTTATCTGATGATAGTTATGAAGTTTGAAAGAAGATGAGGTGACTGCTATGTATGTCATATTTCTGACTACAGCTTTCTCTTTTGAAATGAGTTCCCTTATAATAATCATAAAATTCTAGTTCTTATATTATTTTTCTTTAGCAAGAGTGTTTCAAAAAGAGAGGAAAATAATCTGCTTTTGTCCTTGTGAGAGCTGATCACCTTTGGCTTCTCAAGTTTTCTAAGTTTCTTAATTTTCTTTTTCTACTGCTGTTGCATCTTGTATAATTTTACTCTGACTTCTGTGTACTTCTTTTCAGCTATAGTTTCTTAAATATTTGATAGAGGGCTTGAACAGTTTGTGACTAGCCTGCTCTACTTTGCCTTATTGCTCCCTGTTGAAAAGGCCCTTGATGGAACTAATCATAATTATTCAACTGCTGTGTTGTGTTCTGTGCAAAATATTTGTCTGTCTTTTAAGATTTTCTTCCTTCTCTGGCAATTAAACAAACATTACAGCACTGTTTTTTACAATTAACCTCTTGTTTACATATACTCATTACCTCAGAAAGTCTCCCAATTTTTATTTATTTTTGCAACTCTTTTTTGATATTCTGTAAACCCCTTTTCTTTGGCTTTCTTATTTTTGGTGTTTTCTTCTTTATTTTTAAAGAACAGAATGTAATAATTTGATTACCTTTAAAATCTGGCTTGTAAAGTAATTTCACTTCCTTGAAATTTTTAGAAATTCCTTACTTTATGTGTTATGACCAAGCATACCTTGAGAGATCTGCCTTTAAGGCACCTTGAGGCCAGTGTTTCAATGCTAATTGAACTGCAGGTAGTAGTATGTGGTTGCCTTTGTGAGTGTGAATATGTGTCAAATGTGTATCTGAGTGCTTGGTAGCAAAAACATCCATAACAATGAGCAGCATTTGCTATCAATATATATTAATATAGCAGATATTGAATTTTTTTTCCACTGGAGAGATACTGTTTTCATACTGCTAAATGACAATATACATGCAGGATAAATTTTCTAATGAGGAATACTTGCTGTCCTATGCCCTTATTGTCTGTTGAGTATCTATTTCATCAGCATTTACTCTATAACTCAGGTGTTTTAAGAGTGGTTGCTAAATTTATGCAGATGGAAAAACTTCTGTAATTTGTATACTGCTAACATGTATCATAGTGAATAAAGTATATGATGTGTTAATCAACATGTTTTATATTTTAGGAAAGTCTGAAGGTTTGACCCAACTTAAAATGTGTGAAAGGCCTCTGCATTAGATGTAAATATTGTTATATAGGTAATAAATATGGTGCAGTGGGCAGCTGATAGAATCAGGCACGAACTTTTCTTTTAAATCCAACTGCTTCTAGCTTGTCTTGGTTTACCAGCTGGCAACTAAACCCTACACATCCACTTATCCACATCCACCCTTTCCTGGTAGGATGAGAGAGATAACTGGAAGAACAAAAGTGAGAAAACACATGAGTTGAGACAATGACAGTTTAATAGAGAAAGTAAAAACTGTGTACGTGAGAAAGCAATGTAAGAATTCATTCATGACTCTCTATGAAAAGGCGGGTGTCCAACCCTCTCCAGAAAAGAAGGAGACACCATTACTCCAAACACTCTTCCCTTTCTTTTTTATTTGCACAGCTTTATATGCTGAGCATGATGCCACGAGGTCTGGAATATCCCTTTGGTCAGCTGGGGCCAGATGGGTAATTTTATTAAACAGTTACAGATACCTCACCTTATGCATGCAGAAAAGGTGATGCTTTTCACTGAGGTTGTTTTGCAGTATCAATAAGCTGAAGCAGCAAATTTTGCAAGATTACTTAAAAATCCACTTGTGTCATATTCTAGGCATTCTGTTCCTTTATTCAAGGGCCATAACAATCTTTATAGGCACCCTGAATTACTTTTGTACCACTAAAATTCTGTTCTTTCTTAAAAATAATAAAAGACTTTCTTTTTGTTTATTTTACTGTATCAGTTTTCCACTTCATTCTACAGGAAACTAAAGCTAGCATCTGAAATGTGTGAGAAAAAAAGAAAGTGTAAGAAAATCTAGGCAAGAAAAACAAAAATTCCTGCCCTCAGCTTATCCAGTTTAATGTCACATATACACAAAATCCTCACACAGCCAAGAAACCTTGGTTTAACAGTGTGGTGTAGAGACTGGTAAATAACACTAACAGAAAACTCATAAAAAGTATGGATCTAGAATAACAAGAACCATTTAAATCTGTCTGTCAGTGAAAAAAGGAACAATGCAGTTACCTTCCTGTAAGTTCTAAGAACTGAATAAACAAGGAAAAGGACATGATTTTGATGCATATAGATGAGATTTGATATTGTGAGCTTTTTGGTTAAAATGGACTAAATTTTAAATCTTGGCTGGATGTTTGGTAACAGGAATACATTTTCAAAGAATGAACAGTAAATATACATTGAGGTGTAACATTCTTGGATCTGATCCATACTTGTGAAGGGAAACTTGAAAATAATGGTAGTGGAAGAGGTTGTGTAAGTAATTGTATTGGGTCCTGTTCTTTATAGAAATATAGCTTCCATAGTTAGTGCAGGATATTTTGGGTGAATGTGTGATTTCTATTCAATGACACTGTCAATTCATCACACTTCTTTCAAAAACTGAAATTGCGTGAATTTTAGTTTTGAATTGTCAACCTAAACTGCGTTAGGCATGGCTGAATGAAGTTTCTTTTTTTCCCTTAAAATCTTAGTAATGTTTGCTCCATTGTAATAGCTATTTAGCTTGCCCCAACAACACAGGCCTAAATGTCCTTTCTGAGCAAGAGAACAAAAACCTTGGGTTTGGGATACAGCAGGGATTTCTCCCCAACTGTTACTAGAGTTACCTTTTCACCCATTTGCATTTCTGCCTTTAAAAAGAGCAATGAAACTTGTTTAAACTCTGGTCCTCTGAAGTCTGAAGTAGGAAGGAAGTTCTTTGAAAGGAAGTGCATGGCACATCTTCCTAAATGGCTTAGAAAAGAAGTGTGCACTATAACCCTGACAATGTATAGGGCACTACTCATTGTGTCAAAACACTGGCGTTTGATTATTGCTAAAATATATGAAATATCTTGGTAAAAGAAAGAATTTCATGTTGCATTTAAGACAGCCTCAAAGTAGTGTCATGATCTCCCCCTGCATATAAGGGGAAGGATTTTGTGTCACTGAGCTCCAGTTACTTTCTCATTTGACTCATACAACGATATCTTTACAGTTTCACTTTGACAATCCAATCCTTAATGATATTAAACCCCCTGATATATTCCTATGAGCAAAAGAAACACTTGTTGAACATTGACAACAAGGAAGTTTCACACTCGAAAAATTTGGGGAAGAAATTACACGGGACAATTGTTAGAAATTTATTGGATTTTGCTATCAGAGAGTAGAGAATTAGAACAAAGAACAATGGTATGAAGTGCAGCTTCATATTAGAAGTAGAAAGTTTATGATTTGAAATGTGAACTGTGACATATAAAATTTTTTGGCCATTGTTTGCACTGAGATGTTAGGGCTCATTTACATTTAAAAGTCATAGAATGCAAGCACACAAAGGAAAAACAGTTTCCAAAGACATCAGGGAAGCTCTTGTCATGTCTTTTAGATTAACCTGAAAGGTCCTAATAAAATTGAGAAAATATTACAGTTTTTCTCCATACATGATGCCCTAAGTATATCCATTTGAAAGGGAACAAAATGTTTTATCACAGAGTGGCCCTTGAATATCAAATTAATGTACCAGGTAAGGGGTATATATTTCACACTGAGGACAAAATAAGGTTTAATATCAAAACTTTTATATTTATTAAACATCTGATGATGCCTAATCCTTGAACAATCTAATGAGTAACTTGATTATCAGCAGAAGAAACCATCTGAAATTCATTGCCCTTGGCCAGATAACAGAAACCAAACAGCAGTAGCCTTCTGTGAATTTGTCCTCAGACAATTAGCAGATAAATGCACTATCTTCCTATGATCTCTCTTCAAAACATTTTGTCTTTGATTAACCTTTGATTGTTTAAATTTCAGCTGTTAAAAACAATGACAAGGAGTTGTGCTGAACAAAGTTGGTTTTAGAACATATGCTATCACAATTACATTTTGTAAAAATAATCATATTCACTATGCAAAGAAACTTAAGAGATAAAGTGTTTTTCCTGAACTTTCTTCAAGAAAAAAAAAACCAAAAAACCTACTCCATACATCTAAAATAATCTCTTTAATATTGGTACCAAAATAGCAAAATGCTGTAATTACATCATTATTTTGTCAGTCTCTGTCAATCCCTTGTAAGAAAATATTCTCTCTCTTACCCTTTATCCAGGTCTTAACACCTTCATAATGTTGTTGCCTCAATTGTTTTAGAGTGCCTGCTTTTCAGCTCAGGGATATGACTCCTATTTGTCTGTAAAGTGCCATCATACTTACTGGGTTATGTTAGCAAATCAATAAAAAGCAGTGTTTGGTATCTTTTGCAGTTCTTAATGCCTGTAACAATGCATTTACTTTGGCAAAACAGGCTGTCTTGGTTATACATATTTGCCATATCTACTTCAAATACTGAAAGGTTTTATTGTCCCTTATTAAATACGAATCACACTCAAAGTTTAGTCACCAAAACAGCAAAAGGTTACCCTTCCTTCCCAGCAGTAGCTTTAGACAGCAAACTGTCTAGTTTCTACTCGTACTTTGGTCTGCATCTATATTAGTAATTTAGCAAGGCAAGAGAACTTTTGCAGAACACTGGAATGCTTCTCTCTGTACTGTTATTTTATAATACTCCTTTATGAGTTTTCTGGTTTGTTATGAAAAGAAAGAAAAAAAAGCTCATGATGACAGTTTCAGAAAGGTAAAATTCCCAAAAGACAACATGGATGCAACTTCTGGTACTGGAGGGTATGAATCCTTTGGTATGGATGCATTACTAACACTGAATGGCAAAGAATTATCCCATTAGTTTTTTCACAACAAGATGTAGCCTTAGATGCTAAGTAATTTCTGTAGATGAAAGTAGAAATTTTAATTCTAAAAGGCTGAAAAAGGCTTGGAGTCGGTAAACATTCAGTAATCTTATTCTGGGTTCCCTGCTGCGTAGGTCCAAATAGAAATTTCTCAAAAAGACCCTCTTTTTTCTCCCCAGGAAAAATCTATGAGAAGAAAGTCGTACACTGAGTGTTGCAAATAACCTACTATTTATTTTCCACTGCTTATTTTGTTGCTACTAATAGAAGTAACAGCAAACTAAATTTGTATTGAAAAATTGTAATCCATGTGATAGCAGAAGAATCTTCAGAAACAGAAATATGACCATGACTGTGTGCTCTATAGTTTGTCTAAACATATATATATATATATATATATATATATATATCTTTCTTCATCTTTACATACATTAGAGAAATTGAAGCACATATAGCTAGTATGTTATCAGGTAAGCCAATATGCATTGTTAATTCCAAGATCAGAGTTAAACTGGTCATAGGTCTAAGTCTCCAGCTTATGTTGATGCAATAACCAGATAATCTTTGAATATGATTTTATTCTGTCTGAAAATTTAGAAAGGTCTCATGTTCAGGAGTTCTTCACAGGCTGGTTCCATGTGTTGTGCTGGGGATTTTTTTTTGAGATCAACAAACAAAGAATAAAATGTGAGAAGAATATACATATAGAAATGGAAACTGCTTGGAGAGAAATTTATATCTTTTTAATGATAAGTAAATTTCTGGTATAGATTTCTAATAATCCTACTTACTTCAGGAACACTGTATGCAGCATTTTATGTATATTGAGAAGATGTGAGTGGTAAGTTTTTACTTTGCATTAGTGTGAGACTCTGGATATTGAAAATGCCTGTACAAGGTACACACTAGATAAAAACACAAATTTAAATAGAATAATATTAGCAAAGATATTTAAATTATTCAGTGTGTAAGATAAATTTCAAGAGTTGTCTTTTAATATTGCAGCTTTGCATAACTGTACCTGGAGGTATTTTGCAACAAAAGTATATTAAGGTAAACAGAGAAATTCAGATACATAATATCTAGAGCTCTATGATTCCCACTGCAGAAATCTCCATAATTATAGAGATTATAGAGATTACACACTAATACTAATTCTCCTCTAAAACTGATGCAATTAAAAGATAGTAGTAGTTCTAAATTAAAACCTCAAATTTGCATTTGAAAGATAACATTTAGATTAGTCAATAAAACTTTGTGAAGTAAAAATATAATCTTTCTTATTTTCCCATGGAAAAACAAAGGAAATAAAGAAGGGAAGAGATAGACTGCAGGAGCAATGTAATTATTTACAGCGGAGCTTTGTTCTCCTAGTCACTGCAACACTTCAGTTTTGGATTTTGGGAACATCTGTTCACACATGTAATATGTATATCTACACTGCCATAAAAGATAGATGATAAGTTAGGCTTCTAAACTGCTGCTGCTTCTATTGTTGAGTTTGTCATTTTACAGTGCTTTCTGGGTATACCTCAGCCAAAAGTGATGCAGGAGGCAGAAGGGGGAAATGGCAAAGCCAACCTTTCAGCACTGTACTATACTGGGATCAAAGTTCTCTTTGAATTCCTTGTGTAGTTGCCAGTATTGATTTTCAGAAATGTTGGAGAGCAAAATTATAACAACTTTTGTGAGAAAGAATTAAATGTTTCAAAAAAAAATTCAATCATCTCTAGGTTTAAAAAAATATGTTAGAAAAAACTTGAGTGGAAGCTTTGGCAGAGTTCAGAGACTGAAATGTTAGAGCTATATTTTTGTAAATGAAGTCTGGAAGATTAGGAATTTGATGTATATGTTTGTTGTCCAAGCAACAGGGATATTTTAGAATTTGTGACCTAATTTCTAATCCAAAAAAATAGATTGCAATTTTATTTAGTTATCACCTGCTGTGTAGAGACCTCGTTACAAATGCAGGATCATAGGGGATATTGTGGGTATAATGTATTTTTTCCCCTCGTCACTTCAAACATAGAGGAAATAGCTCTCTCCTTAAACCTTAATGAGTCAAGGTGAATTTAAACCAGATGTTTTCTGGTTTTATTTGCACTGACAAATCACAGCACAACTTGCTTCATAGAATGCCCTAAATGTAATGACCAACTGGTGTTCTCTCTTTTAGGGCTGAGCGTTCATGGGTCAGGCTCCAAGCTAAATGTTTATTTTTCTAACTGTTTTATAGGAGAGTTTTGTTGAAAGACTTGGCACAGGGCACTTCAACTTAATTTTAGGCTTGACAGCAGTCCTGGCCTCAGAGTGTGTATGTGTGTAATTTAGTTGCTGTGCTACTGGAAGTCTATGGAAGATTAATGAATGGTGAAGCTCTGTGGCAGTTGTGAAGAGATGCAGGATAGAACAAACCAGTTACCATCTGTTCACAATATCTCTTGCAGCTTTTTTAAGGAAAACCTTTATCAGCAGGAGATAAAGGCATGCAGGAGTTTTAAATATTAATATTTTTCTGATGTCAATGGGAAGTTCTGTTGCTGTGCTTATCTTGTGGGACAGTGTCTCATATACAAGTATACACATATGATTACATTGGTGTTTCTGTGGTGTATGTTTAACTCAGCTTTTAATGTGATATTTAGAAAAAAACCCACAAAAAACCAGAAAAAACTAACATACAGTACAAATCAAAGCACTAAGGACTTGATAGTTCAAATTATTGAAAAAGCTACCATAAATTTTATTTTTCTCAATGTAAGATGGAGATATTTACTTCTATATAAACTCTTTGTTTATAGTGCATATTGATTGAAATAAAGTAGGAAGGTTGTACATAAAATTTGAAGGTATGTAACCTTATCTTGGGACATCCTCAGTTTTCTGATGGATTTACTAGGTTTAGTAGAGAATTCATGGAAAAATTTCAAGTCAGACATGCATGTTGCCTGACAATAAAATGCTTATAATTTTATTAATAAGCATTTCTCTGTATCTTGGTTTTCAGAAAACATTTATAATGAATGAGAATCATAGTTTTGAAAAGGACCTGAATCTGATTTGGCTGCTAACGTCCCTCAGCAGATAAATCTAAATGTAGCTTCAAAATCTCTCCAAGCCCACAAATGTTTCAACACTTCCTGTTATATGAATATTTGATGTTCTGTGTTTTTAGAGGTTAATTATGTTGACCCTTACTTCATCAATAACACAAATTATGGAATTTCTGTCACTTCAGAGGAGAGACTCTGCTCATGCTACCTCCTTTGAGCACGATCAACTTTCAGAATAAGGCAGACTCCACCTTGAAGCAGAGTATGTAGGCTTCCTTTACAACCCATAGAATTCTAGACAGTATAGTCACCAAAATCTGGGGAGCTGTTCAGGGGACCAAATGCAGGTGATTTCTGTGGGATGAGAAAAAGAATTCTTCTGCACCTCATGAGCTGCAGTGATGAGGGAAAACATTAATCTGGTTTATATAAATTTATCTGGTTTATACATAAACCTAATGTGCCATGAGGTTAATTCCACCTGGCTTTTAATTGCTTCTTCAGAAGGGTTCAAGTCTTCTTCAAGTCTTGTTGACTGTCAGTCAAGCTTCTTGTTATTGTTTCTGAGAATTTAGGGCATCTCAAACAGAATGAGGTTAGATGTATCTCATCTGCTATTTCTGCTGGAGTTGAACAGGACTTTAGATAATCCAGAGGACAGGTAGCTGTGGATGTCTAAATGTAGATTAATTAACTCCTGTTCAATTCAACTAAGACTTGAGCTTGACTTGTATGAGATTTTAATACATATTAAAATGTCCAAGAATATCTGCCAAGTCTAGCATGCTACTTCCAGAAGGTATCTGGAAGTGTTGATGGAAGCCAGAAGTAGCGTCATCTAAGACATTAAAAAAGAAGCATGTGGACAGCTGAATTGAGCTCTTTGCTTACCTTTGCATATGGAGAGAGAATATACACTCTGGAAGACATTGGTTTGGATATCAATTTAGATAAATGTAAAAGAACCAGAAGAGCAAACACATTGTACACACCACCATCGAGGTGGCTCCGAGCCCTTCAGAGATGGCTGTTTGTCTTTACTGGTTACAGCAGGACACAGGAAAATCAACTTAAATGCAAACTAGCTTTTCACATACCTCAAAAACTAGGTGAGACTAATCCAATCCATGTTTTATAAGATTTCCTCATCTTTCTCTGTTATTATCCAGTTACCTTTGTTTACTCTGTGGGTAAAAAAAAAGGATATAAAATGTAAGGACATTTTCTTTCTGCTTTCATGTGGATAATCTTTTGCCTTTACATGGTAATCCATGAACTGCCATAGACAGTTCAGAGAAAAATACATTTTTTTTAAAACTTTCTGCATTGTAAAATAAGCCATCAGAATTAGTTATGCTTTATAAATTGCACATTAAGCAAGTACATGTAAGAGGCCAAAGCAGGAACAATGTAACAAACATATTTACATTTAATTTCCTTCTTTTTTCTATAAACTTATTGTGGACTTTATTGTGTTTTGAGTTTGTATTTGCCATTCATCTTTTATAACGAATAGGTTTAAAGATAATCTAATGTCATCTCATTCAGTCCATCAAACATTTAATATTGTAACAGTAACCAACATTAATTTTTTTAATTAGAAAAAGAAAAGGAGTTTATTTTCCGTGCCATGTAGAATTTCAGGGGCTTTTAATCCATCACACAAAGCACATTATCATATTTGAGAAGAAAACTATTTTTTTTAATTAAAGCATTGTACACAGAAAAGACTAATAATTTATTATACTTTTATGAATAGTAAAATATTCTTTCAACATGAACTAGTTATTCATTTTTCTTTCTTTAAGAATGATTACAGGCTACCAAGGCAAAGCATCTTTGGTTGAAACATTAGACTTTTTATTGTGTTTATCTTAAACTGTGTAATAGGTTTTAATAATTTAACATATGTTCAAACTCTGCTCTTTTCAAAAAAGCTAAAATTCCATTTCTAATAGAATATTTACTTTTAATAAAATCTTTATATTATTTTCTAAAAAAAAAAAAATGTAGCACATATAAAACTGAGAGACCTAGTAATCTGTTCCTGTTTTCTTAAATCAAACGATACACAGGAACCAAGTTGAAGATAGAAACACAAGTTCAAGAACCAGACTGACATAGGTCATGAAATGAGGTGAACTGCAGGCATCAGAGCCATGTGATAAAATATTAATTGATGTAATGACTATTACATTAACCTGAATTTTTTGATTGTGTTGGAGACAGAAGTTATTTTTACTAAATATTTGAGTGCAGAGAGATGAATATCCTTAAAAGCCTGTTGTCTGAAACCTGTGAACGTCCAGTATGATCAAGGGTCTTTGTTGTAGGACTGTGAATCAGGCAGTCCTCTAGTGGATCTACAGCACATTTCCTTTGAAAATAATGTTCCAAAAATCTTCCAAATCTATGCTGTATGACAATAAATATAGAAGTAAAATTAGTCTTTACTTGAATAAAGTGTAGTCTTCTGCGTAGGAAGGACACACCTTTCCCTTTCATCTTGCTTTTCACTGAGCTGCCTGAGGCAGTTAGCAGCACCAGATCAGAGCCTCTGAGTCAGTCTCCATACCATCATGCTGGAAGCTGCTTTCTAATATTGCTTCTTTTTTTTTTGGCAGGTTCCCAGGGTCTTCTCCTGGCTAAAGTCTCATTCATTTGGCCACTAGAACTCCTCTTTCCATGCTGCCTAATTACTACTCACAGGAAAAGAGAATCCTTTTACGAAAAGTTTCTGTTCTCAAATAGCCTATGCAAAAAATGTTAAGGCTTTTGTTTCATAAACAGACTTCTAGTTTCAATTATAGTAACAACCATGTAGGACAAGATCCAGACCCCTTGTTTCCAGAACCAATTTAATTGTTCTGACACTTAGCAGAAGGTGACAGGTGCAAGATAAGTTTATTCAGATTTTATAAATCGAAGGATTATGTTCTCAATGCAATCACTCCAAAGAAGTAAGTGTTACTGAGGCTGAGCAGGGTGTAGTCAATAAGACTAAACAATCTGTAAAATCATATGTACAGAGACACATTTGCCTTTTTGCCCTTCCCTGCAGGTTAGTAATCCAATAAAGGTTGTGCTTATATAGTGATGCAATTAAGTTCTTGATCCTAAGTTTAATCAGAGTAGACCTGCTAACACATCAAATTTATGTCCATGTTTGATATGTTAACATACACTAAGCCTGTCTACACATAGCCAGTTATGGAGTCAAAGCTGGGAGCTGGAATCTAATAGCTGAAATGCATCAAGGAACAGCTTCTTAAATTACTTTTAGTTCTGAAAGATTTTGTGAGCAATTTTAGTTAGTCAAAAAAAAAAAAAAAAAGAAAAGAAAAAAGACGATAAAGCTCATAACTGAAAGGCTATTTTATTTTTTAAAAAATGAGCTGGGGTTTCAACCCATTAATTTCAGTGTCTTAATTGGAAGTGGTGGCTAACCAAGTAAAAATGTTCCCAAATAAAATAAGTAAAAAGCTTCCTAAACTCCACTCGGCTGGAAGTCTTTGAACTACAGACCTATTAGAGTTCTTTATCCCTGCAGCAGGAAGGGTGGATTTAATTTTGGATTCTGAGAGCTATCAGTTTACATTCAGTGCTATGCCTGCTTTTCAGAGAAGCTCCAAATTGCACCATTTGTTACATTTTATTAGGCTGATGGTTCAGCTGGTAAACCTCAATGGGAAGATTTAGGGCCTTACTGAAATAGCTACATAAACATGTCTTTAGAGTTGTTTCCTCTTTCTGAGGATCAGGACCTTGGGGTTTTCATGTGAAGGCACATGATTAAATAATCAGACTTTTTCTGTGTCAGAAGACAAGGGTATAAGACAGAAGTGCCCACTTTTCGTACAGTAGCTATGGAACCGATTCAGAGCTCCTACTAGCAAAAATTAGGGGATTCAAAGAGGCTAAGGGACAACTTTCAACTCTTCTGTCAAATCTAGATCCTGGTGAAGGCAGAGGGTAAGAGAAACAGACTGAGAGAAGAGAATTCAACCGGAAAGTAGCTCAGAAATTACTGTATTGCTTCAAGAAGGAAAAGCTGAGAATTCTTTTAATTTGATTCTTCAGCAACTGTCAGCAACTGTCTAATATTAAAATGAAAATACATTTCAGGGAGCAATAATTTTTATATCTAATCTTTCATAATAATTTATATTATTATATATATTTCATATGCACAGACACATACATATATATACATATATATATGTGTATATATACATATGAAGAACTGTGTAGAGATATAGATATAGATATAGATATAGATATAGATATAGATATAGATATAGATATAGATGATATAGATATAAATATAAAAAGAACTGTATATGTGATACAGTGACACTGGGTAGAATGCAACTGTGGTCTAGGGAAGGGTTGACTGTGACTGATCTTGCAGGCTGAGTATTTGAGTATTAACCAGTAACCAATTCAGGTAGTGCTCCTGTTCTCTTGTAGGACTCACAAAGTAAATTTAGTAATGTCAGCCTTTAGGTCTTGAATCACAGGCCTCATCTAGATTACTTCAAATGTTTAAATGTCCAAGTGTCTAAGTGGCCTTGATGGTAATATAATTACAAAGGACTGATAAAGACAACAGGTCAATGTAACCCAGGATTTTTCTTCCAGTTTGTTTGTGAAAGAAACTACTTTATTGGTTAGCTTGCTTAACATACATGATCCAATGGCTTTGGAAATTCTCAAACTCAAGAATGAAGTCAGGAATGACAGTTTTAATAGTCCCAGACTTGTATTCCATGCACTTGTCATATTTCTTTTTAAGCTCACTTAGATGTTTGGCCTTCAGGACATCCTATGGCATTGCATTGCTAAGTTTAATTACATATGATATCAAAAGAATATCTTTTAAAAAATGTGTGTCTTTTACCAAATAGACATCTTTTCTAAAGGGAGGAATTTTATAGTTAATATCCACCATTAGATCGATAATCTATCTGGAAAAAATAAGACTTCTGTGTGATTGAAACCCAGTCTTTTTATTAGTTCATTTGTTTACTTCTTGCCATATATATAGTCTGGTTCATTTCCTTTCTCATAAGCCTTAACTTGCATTTTTAACAAGACAATTGATTATATTTAACAGAAATGCAACTGGGGCTCTTAACAAGAGTTACTTTTCTGATGTCTCTGTCCTAGTATTTCAGCAGATGAATACAATTTGGTCTCCAATTCCCTGGAGGTTCCCATCTGGCTTGATAAACTGCCCTTGGTTATACAAAGATAAATCACAGAGTCACAGAATGGTTTGAGTTGGAAGGGGCCTTGTAGATCACTTAGTTCCAAGCTGCTGCCACAGGCAGGGATCCTTCCGCTAGACCAGGATGCTCAGAGCCCCATCCAACCTTGCCTTGAGCACTTCCAGGGATGGGGCACCCACAACTTCTCTGAACTACCTCTTTCAGTGCCTCACTACCACACAGAGGAGAATTTCTTCAAAATATCTAATATAAATCTTTCAGTTTGAATCCATTCCGCCTTGTTCTATCAGTACATGCCCTTGTAGAAAGCCCCTCTTCCAAATGCCATGTAAGTTCCCTTCAAGTACTGTGAGGCTGCCATAAGGAACCTTCTCTTGTCCATGTTGAACAACCGCAGCTCTCTCGGTCTATTTTCAGAGGACATATATTTTTCTTTTTTTTTTAATAAGATGAATTTATTTTTAATTGTGTGTAATTTTATATATCAGAGTCTGTTCTTTTTCTTGAACCTGGGCCTTCATTTTCTCTCAGAAAATAATCTTCATCACGTTATTGGCAAAGGCCACATGGTGTTTATTAACCAACCTCAGCCCACAGATACTCACTCTCTTATAAGAAAGCTGGATTTAGCTCTCATTTTTGGGAAGGCATGAGAAATGTAATCAAATAGATTTTGTAAACATCAGATGTTTAATCCAGTTCTGCATATTTTGGACAGAAGATTTTGCTAATAAGGCAACCTTGCTTAGAGACTAAAATTGTAAAGCACAGATCAGAAAGCCAACAGCTGCACAGTTTAGCCACACAGTCCATTATCTACGAAAGGAAAGGATTTTTAATGAGATTTCCTTGACATTGGTGTTCTTCTAACACAACTAGGACTGCTAATGTACCAATCAGGCCAGAGCAGTGTTGTTGCCAGCATTCTTCCTTAAAGAACACTTTTTTTTGCTATGCCATGTTAAGTACTTAACAGGTTTGCATTGTACACAAATCCTTACAACACAGTTTAGTTTTTCATATGAAATAAATCATCCTTCAGATATCAAACATGGTTCATTTCAATAAGCATGAATTTTTTCTTCCAAATGTCAATATTAATGGGGATAGAGGTGAATGGGTGGCTCTAATACTGTTCCTTGTCACCCTCAAGGAAAATAAAAAATCTCTTAGCTATGGACTAGTTCAACACAATACCTTACTTTCTTCAAGTTATAATCTCAGCCCAGGCAACTAGGATAGTTAGAACTGATGAAGGTAGCACATAGAATGTTGCTTATACAAACCTGATTTTAGTTTTTGTGTTGGTAATTAGGAGTTGTGGCATGTTTAATTTATTTAGCTATCTACAGAATTTGAGGGTTTTTTTTTTTATTGTTACTTGCTGGTTCTGAAATTGAAGAGAGGATATTGTGCTGGGTATGTAACAATGAGAACTCATGCAGAACTGTCTTGAGGGAAAGAAATATTTTAATTTTGTGCAATAATGCAACTCTAAATGTGGCATAATTTCTATACTGAAGTTCATTTTAATAGAGTTTATAAAATACTTCCATTTAATTAGGTGAGTTCAGTTTAATTTCAAGAATATTATAGTATAAGCATGGTCTGATTGTTAGAGAATTACAGTAGTATGCGGTGTTACCAAATCCTGTTTTGCTATGCCTTCCTGTTAGGACCTTTGGCAAGTATGGAGAATCATGGGAGGAGTTTTGCAGAGTTTAGGTGCCTAATTTGCATTAAACACACTGCAAACAGCAGTAGTGTTAGGAATTGTGGCTGTGGCTTTCTTATCATGTATTTGTCATACAACATAAATAGAACACAAACCAAACCTAGACCAAATAAAAGCAAGAACAAGAACAACAACAAAAAATCCAGCAAAAACCCCACTCTAACAACAGAAAAGCCCAACCAAAACCAAAATACTCAACAGCGTGGGCTTGTTCTCTACCTTTGTTCCTTTTTTTAGTAACTCTTTATCTTTTAGCTCCATAGGTTATCTATTTGACTGAAAGAAGTAAAAATGTCTCTGTCTGGTACAGTGCAGTGGTAAATTGATTTTCATAGGAGCAAGAAAATTTAATTTTGAACATTAAGAAAATATAGAGGTATTGAAGTTTTTGCTCCACTTTATCAGGGAGGCTCTCACTTTACATTCTTCCTAGGATTGTGTGCTGTACAATGTGGGATCTCAGCACCTCAGTCCTGAGGTGCCGAGCCACCGAGACCACCCTTGGGGGGCTCGGGAGTCCTGGAATGTTGCCAGAAGTGTCTGGTGGCTGGACTTTGGTCCTACACAGGAGATGACACCTGTATGAGGATAGGAGGATTTCACCGGGGTGAATGGCGAAGAGATTAGTTAATTAGAGGGTGAGACACAGGGTTTAGGATTTATGTACAGGGGGGTTTAGAGAAGTAAGATGGAGGAATTGGGGCATGTCCTGTCCTTCTTCTTCTTCTTCTCCTCCATCTTCTATGGTGATGGTGGCACTTTTGGATTGGTCATTACTGAAAGTGCACCGGACAATAAGAATAAATGGTATTGGGGAAAAATGATAAATATTGTACACGTAACCATGGGTATAAAGATAGGTGGCTGTCCGGAGGGCAGCACAGTGTGCTCATGGCTGACTGCTGAGCAGACCTCTGTCGGGCCGAAAGAAAATCTTTTAGATAAACAATTAATAAACATAAAAACCGAAAGAAGAACTGAAGCCTCTTCTCGTTCTTTGATACGCGGGCTGCCCCAAGGCCACTCCGGGCCTTTCCAGGCCCTTCAAACAGACCAGAAAACGGACAACTGGCTTCCACTGGGTGAGCACGAACCACCACAAAACCTTTCGGGGGGGGCAGCCTCAAAGCCCTGAAGACCAGAAGACCGAAGGGAACAGCTCCGATCTTAGACGAGGTCCCAGGAGAGCACTGATAACTCCTGAGGAAAGAAGCCTGAAAAGAAGAAAAAAAAAAAGAGAGAAGAAAAGAAAAAAAAAGAAACAGCCAACAGTACAACAGTGATCTCCAAGAGTAAAAACTCAAGATAGCATAGACCTTGAAAATAGATAATACGAAAAAGCCACAAAAATATAAACATGGTTCATATATGGTCATAGAAGAATGAAACTCTAGGAGCTAGGGAGATCTCACTTCTCAGCATAACAAGGAGAAAACAAAATCTATGCATCTAACATCTTTAATGAATCTCACATATGGTGAAACATGAAGGGGATAATATACATGTACACTGAAGTCTGCCACAGATTCTACCAACATGGGAAATGGAAGAAGAGAGAGGAATTGCTGAAGTATTGTTTCTCTCAGGTAAGGGCACTATGCCTGATCTGAATCTGCAACAGGTCCTTGTTCCTCCTTAAGTAGGGAGTACTGCTCTATCAATTGCAGTTATGTTTTGTCAAAACATTAGAGATAATCAAAGGTCAGTGCTAAAACATGTGCTTTTACTTTTTTTTTGTTTAGCAGTAGTTTGCATCTACATTTTCCATCCATTAAGTGTATAGACTGTACTTTGCTGACAGATTTCTTCCTCTGTCTAGACTACCAAAAAATATTTTACATTTTAGACATCCTTTATTTTCCTGAAATTCTCAGCTCCTAAATGATGCTTATAACTATAATTTTTTTCCGTCCTCGAATTAGATTTGAAGAAAACATTTTGAACATTGCCAGTATTTAAGTACTCTCTTAGGTTATTTGACCCCTAAGTTTGACTACCAGTTTCCCTGCATTAAAGGATTCATTTATTTTCCACTTTGTTCTGGGAATAGGCATCCAAGCCCTTTCTTTGAGAGTTTGGCATTTCAGACCTCTCTTAAAAAAGGAAGAGTAGGTGAAAATGCCCTCCCCCACATTTTTTTCTAGGAACCAGTGCTTAGGACATTTACTTGGAAAGATTGAATTCTTTGCTTCAGTGAGTCTTACTTGATGCATAGCAGAGCAAATTGCACAAGCAGGAATGAGAAATGCCTGCTCCAGAAATCCTTGTTGCCTGTCTTTTATTGTGTTCACCTGGGACGTTGTCTTACATCTCATCTTGTAGAAGAGAGATTTAGGCCTGGTTTACCATTTTGGAAAAGTGTCCCAAACTTCCATAGGGTGAAACAGTACTTGGGAATGACTGTGCTTCCTGGGACCTAAAATCAGAACTCTGAGCATGTCTGTCAGCTCACGTCTGGCACATAACTTTGTGAGTGATGCTAAAATGCAGCCACGAAGTTGAGCATTAGGGTTTGCCAGCACATAGTTGAGGATGAAGATGACTAGAAGCAGGCTCTTACAGGCTTACATCAGTATATATCAGTATGTTTATCAGCTAAATAAAAGGCGACTATTCCTCCAAAATAAGAACAAATACCTTGTTAACTTGCATCTACTCTAAGAGGAGCTATATCTTCATGTAACAAAGAAATCTATATGAAACAGACTGAAGTAGAAAAAGTAAAATCAAACAATTAAGAAGTGGGGTGATCAAGTTCCTTTCTGGAAGTTTATTTCCTCTGTCATCTTATCTTAGGAAAAGCTATGGAGCAAACTTATTTAATTTAGCTATCTACCTACACTCTTTTCTTGATTTCTTGATTTTTTTTTTTTTTTTAGTTATACAATATCAAGTATTTTTACACTAGTGTGGTGGTGACTGAGATTATATGGACAAAGAAGAAAATACAATTTGGTTAAGACAGCTGGCTGCTAACATTGTGGTCAGGTTGTCTCTCATGGTGTAGACAGCTATCTTTTCAAAAGTGTTTCCAATAGGCTATTCCTCACTTTCCTGGTGGCAGTTTTGTTTTCCAGAATGCTTGTTGACTCTGCAGTCAATGGGAGAAGTTCTTTGGACACTTAAGGTTGGAATTTGTGATTCTGTGATGCACCTCCACTAATGTAATATGTCTAATTCCAAGCCACTTTGGTGTACAACCAAAAATTGATTTCATCCACTCCTTTAAATTCCAAGTGCTCTGACCATCAGGTGCATGGGCCTGAGGTGCACACCTCCATTTCACTGGGCAAAGTAGAAGAGTATTTCTTCTAGCTCTCAAATTTTAAATGCCTTTCTGTGCAACCTTAGCCTTCTTCCAACATGGTCTTGCAATAACAGGGATAAAATATAGGTTTTGCTACTATAAAAAAAGACTTTGAGGTCAATCTTCTGCTGCTTGATCTCTGTCTCTTAGAGATTTGCTTGTAATTTTGAATTGTCTATGGTTCACCTCATAAGCTCAAAGTAAAAAACAAAGAAAGATATTCAAAACTAAAGGGACTTATTACAGTCTTGAATATTTGCTGCATGTTTGTGTCTCCCCAGAAAATATTTCCTGGATTTTTGAACCTGTTTTTGAGCTGCTATAAGCTTCTTTTCATTGTGATATTAAAATTTTTTTTCAGTGGTTAGATGTAAAGCTTTGGTTGTTCACTTTTTCATGTATTTTTTTCTGCATTTTGGTTGACAGATTTTATTTACCTGAAGGAATAACCTTGCTCTGACATAACACCTATTCCATGTAGTTTTGATCTGATCCTTTGTATGCCTCTGTCTTCTCTTTTTGTGGCAATGTATTATGAAATGTACTATTGATATGGTTAGGGGGAATCCATTATTTGATGCTGTATCCTTTTCATTTTTTGAGAGCATGGGGGATTTTAAGAGGCTACATATTCAATGCAGCAGCAATAATGGTCCTGCTGAATATGATAATATTTTGTGATTGTTACATGTTAGACAGGTACTTGAACACACACGACCTATTCATGCCAAAAAGCCCCATATCTACTATAATGCTACAGCTTTTCACACTCCCCCTGCTGAGTTTCTAATGCAAACTATCACAGTGTGTGGTCCCCACTACTGTAAACATGAATTCCCTTCTCATTGTGACTTTATATCTTCTACACTGATTATAATTATTCTCTATCAGCTCAAAGCTGTCAATGTGCTCCTGAAAAGACTGTTAGTGGTAGAAAAGAAAAAGAAAAGGGAAAAAAACCCCAAAAAGCCTTGGATACCTAAAACATATAAAGCAAGACTAGAATCAGGAAAAAAATCAAATTTCTTTTATAGCTTGGTAAATTTAAATAAATGAATGTATGTTTATATATGCTACTTCCTTTGCTTTTCTCTCTGTTTTTTTTTTTTCTTTAAGCAATCTAAATAATTTAATGCAGAGAGTGGCTCTTCCCCTCCATTTCATATATTTTGAAGAAATAAAGATGCATACATCAGTTTGTATGACCAACATCAGTTTATATTTTTTTTACCCAACCTACTGCAATGCTGGATGTGAAGCTGGTCTGCTTCCTTCTATTAGAAAACTTATCCATGGTTAGTATGCCTTAACTGTACCTATCAAAGGCAGAGCCCTGGCAAGGATGTCAAATTCTTTTTGCACAGAAGAGGACACTTTATTATTACAAGAACGAAAATGATAATGTCACAATGTAAAGCTACTGTGTATCTCCTTCATCAGCCACAGCAGGAAGCAATACTGTATGTGGTAGTTTAAATCTTCTTCAGTGATTTGACAGCTTCCAGCTGAGTAAGAGTCCACATCCTTAGAGGGATTTAGAGGACTGGGAGCGCCAGTCTTAGGCTTCAAGAGCTTGGAGTTACAGCACAAGCACGTGACCTTATGAGTCTTTCACATAAACCTGGCAATAATGGTGAGCTGTGTTGTGACAGTGTTTCATGAGAAAGGAGCAACAATAGTGGTTCCTTATGAGACAGAAGCACTTCTTGAATTATCTAAAATATGAGTAATTACAGGGAATCCAAATGTAGACAATCTTTTTCTTAAATATATTAATTTACCTATAAAATTAAGGAAAATATGTAAGCAGTGATGGAGTTCTACTACAAAACTGCACTATTTTGTTATGAAAAGTTCCTAATCTACTGTCTATTGCTGGAACAAATTTAGTCATAACATATCTCACACTTCCAAACAAGAAGTACAGGTGGTAGAGAAGGAGTTGTTTTGTTCTTGTAACAGTTAATGTCTACTTTCATTAATTACAGCAGGGATAGGAATCAGACAGCTTATCTACTATTAATTGAAATAAGCAAGTGATCAATATGACTGTTAATTGCACTAAGGGCAACAAATACTCTGGATGCCTTCCCACAGGGTACCAAGTGAAGATAATTTTTGTACTGCTGCATTCTTTACACCAATCATACTCATAGGAAAAGAAAGCACAAGACTGATGTTCAATAGACTGAATTTAATGGTGCTCAGTGATAATCAGGGCCTTCAGATATAATACTAATAGTAATGTCAAGCACGATTATATTTTCAGATTTATGTGAAATTATTGAAATGCTATTTGCCATCATTTTTGTCCAAGGTTCATCCAGTTGTTTATGCAGTATGTCAATATTGATTCTACATAGTAAAATGTTTATAGCAGGGGCCCAGTGGCTAGTACATCTAACATCTCCACTGCCAGCAGCAAGTGATTCCTGCCAAGGATTGGTGGCAGCATGCCAAGCCATCCAGTGCACAGTTCATTTTTGCTATCCTATCTGGCTTTGTATTATTGTGGGATTTTTAAATCACTAATCTTTTTCCCGAATATTTTTTCATTTTACCTAACAGACCATGCAAAAAAAAAAAAAAAAAACCAAACCAACAACACAAAAAAAAAAAACAGAGGCAGGTAAAAGTCCTTTTGAAGGCTATTTTTCAATGTAAAAAAAAAAAAGACACATCTAGTAAAGACAGCACTCAAGTCATTAGAGCTGTTATATGTGATTGGTGTTGTGTCATTTAGCAAAGTGTTGCTCAGTGGGTACAGCAGCTGGTATATATGATTTTCTATACCACCTGCAAAAATATCCCATACCATATAATCAACCACCTGGATAAAAAAGAAGGGTAGTGAGACACTGTTTATTATGTAACAGCACCCATATTTTCCTTAAACTTGTGAGTACATAAACAGACTGACGGTACAGGACGTGTACAGGATAAGGTTTGTTAAAGCTTCTCTGTTCAATAAAGCATCTACTGCCTGCTGTTCAGATAGTATTGAACAGATTTGCTTATTTCTAATGAAGGTGTTTGGGCAATTTTCTGGCACAAATGAAGTAAAATTATGTACTTTAAATGTTCATTAAAAAAAAAAGGCATCCAACCAGCCACCACCACTTTCCTGTAACAGATTGGAAACTACAATACATACAAACAGAACCTGAGTGATAAATTGATATCATTAGTACTGTTGGGATTACTCATTTGCTCAGAAAGATCCTGTCCAGTGGCAACATTTCAAACAACTGTTTTAACAACTTCTGATTAGCAAGCTGCCCTCTAGCACGCACAAGAGGCACCTGAGATCATCACTGCTCAGCCAGCTCCCTCCCCACAGCTCCCACTGCTGTTACATTTGCAGTGGCCGCTGTGATTCGCTTCCATGAAGCTACAGCAGTTTAGTCCTGCTGGAAATCTGGCACTTGGTCTCCAGCATCTAACGCAACACACCTTTCCACAGCCTAATAGTGCTCTGAGGGAGCCAGAAGTAGTTCTACTAAAGGGTTTGAAAGACATGTAAGCTGGCTGCATGAGGAGTTTATGTATCTGTGATTCATTAGGAACACAAATTTTAGTGCTGCATTGCTGTCCAAATGAGGGTAAGGATACCATACAGAAAATTCTTGGGTGATGTTTGTTATCTGACATTTGCAAATGTCTCATAGCTTTTGTTTATGTTTTTTATGCCTAAATTCTCAGCATCCTCCACAACTGATGTTTTGGATACAAAATTATTTATTGAGCCAATAAAATAATGAAGTGTACTTGTAACTAGACCAATTTTTCTTTAATTTTTACTACTCTGGTGGCTAGATTTGTTGTTCTTTTGCAAAAACTATTTTTATGTTTTAATAACAAAATTAATTAAAATAGAAAACTGTATGAGAAGAAAAAGTATAGAAGGATACAGACTCTTTCAACTTCAGGTCTCTAATTCATATCTGCTGAAGCAATACCTAACTTGGTATTTTTCCATCTGTTGGTTGGTTGATGTTCTGCATAAAATGAGCAGAAAATCTGACTCTTGGTTCTGGTGGACCAGTAAAATCATCACATGTGACACCAACTGATGCATTTATCTGAAAGGCAGACACTCATCAAAAATTTTTAAATAAAGAGAAGTTGTTCTGCCAAGATCAGTCTGGTTAGAAGAGAAAAGAAAAAAACTTAGAGAAAAAAACTGGAGTGCAAAAATCATAAACTGAAATTGAGGATAAAAGTTTTGGTGGAGCAAAAAGCATTTTCAGGACTATTAGCACTATTCCATCAGAACAATATACTTGTACAAACTGCAAAACTTCATTTTTTGCAGAACCAAATACATAGAAAAATGCTAAACAAATCTTATCATGGAGAGGAAAGCATGAAAATAACTACAGTTATCCCATCCTTAGGAAAAGTCTTCTATTCATTTAAAGCAGTAACACCAATTCTGTTTGCCTGATTTAAGAGAGCTTAACAGGTTATTTTCCTGAAAGTTCTTTCTTAACAGCTAGCAGAGAATGAAGACCATATAGTCACACATTTAGGAACTTATAACAAGATCTGTCACAGCAGATCAACAAAGAGGTAGTAAAAATGCAATAAAACAAAAACTAAAGAAATCCCCCCCCCCAGTCAGTAAAACTGGTTTGGTACTAGCCTTATACAGAATCATTGTATAGCTACAAAGGGACGTTGATTTTTCAGGGTTGTCAACTCAATATCTTACCCCATTGAAAAAAACATCTCTTCAGGAATTTAAAAAAAAGAAAATAAAACAAAATGAATAGTGCTAAAACACTAATTATGTCTGTTTTCAAATTATGTTAATGAAACTACAAAGAAAATGCAAATCTAGAGGTCTCCAGAAATTCTAACAGTTGTGGTGTAGCACCATGGCTGGTAGTCCCACAGCAATACTTTCACTGCCCCCAGGAGGATACCATATTAGTGGTTCACAAATGTGCATTAAATTAATCTGTTTGATCAGTAAGTGTTTTCAATTTTTTGGTGAGCAGGGATTTATTTTGAACTCCATTCTATGGGATTCAAAAATTGTGGAGTAATGCTGCCATTTGAGTCACAGAAGTAAAGTGAGCTGAAATCTGTCACCATTCGTAACACTAATATCATTCTTCAAGCCTCATGACATCAGGCAGCAAGATTCTCTTCATTTTAAGTAAGATATAAGTACACTTATAAGTAATGCTATTTCAGCCCACTAGAAGTCTAAGAGGTCCCACTACAGCAGTATAACAGTCACAAGACTAGTGATGCAGCACTTTAGGAGCATTTTGCCTGCCTAATCATATTATAAACATATTCATAGTAGTCCCATGGAAGTCCAAGACTGCTTTTGTAGTAGGATACTTATGCAGTACAAATGAAGCTCACTTTGTCACTAAGGAGAGGCTTTTTAACATTTTCTTTGGCACATGGGACTCCTGTTACTACAAGTTTCCCATTATGTTTTTCCATACACAAACACCAACCGTATACTTTGTCAGATTGACCTTTCTTTGATATTAATTGAGCAACAAAACAAACAAGAACAAAGGCAAGCATCTGTGAGAAAGCATATGAGTGTGTATGCCTTTGCATTGCACTAAGCACAAGCAAAAATAAAACAGCAGCAATCTCTAAATAGAAGGGGGACATTCTTTTTATGTAAGAATGAAGACAGAAAAATGGATAATTTCTTATGCACATTGTAAAGGCCTCCACTGATCTCACATTAATTCTAATGGTTGCCTACAGCTCTGTTAAACCAGACTTATTTTTATTCACTTATAAGCTCAAGACCTCAGTTTATCTAAGAAAATCAGTTTGTTTGGAATGGACTTAAAGAATTAGTGGTATATATAGGTATGTGTATATTTATACACAGGTATACATACACACACACACACACATATATACACACACACACACACACACACACATAGACGTGCACACACACACACACACGCGCACACATATATATGTATGTATATATCAATATCAGTCCTGTTCTCTTTGTATTTCTTCATCCCTTTTATAAGTAATATAAAACAGGAATTTAAATGGTCTTGACTGCAAGAAATGCAAGAAAGCTTCCCAAGGATACTCAAAAGTACATGAGGATACTAAATGCTGAAATTTTATTGGTTCAGGTCTCCTTCAAACACCCAGCCTTCAGCTACTTTTAAAAAAGCTATTAATTACTTATTTAGGTACTTGACAGGATGTAAAGGAGCCTCTTAAATTTTGAAGTAAGCTCTCTAAAACTCTAATTCCTGTTAAATCTACAGTGTAGTTAAAGCTTTCTGCACCATTTGCAGAAGCAGTGGTTAGCTCTTGGATACTTCTCATGAGTCCTTTGCTAATTATAGGTTGCATATTGTCCATTGATTACTACCCTGATTTTGGTTGCATTTAAGTTTCAATTCTAGGTCTACGAGCCATCAAATGTTTAAGTTTTTTTTTTTTAATATCTGTGATACATATTTCTATATATGTATTATATATGGAATTTGTGTATTACTAAGAATAGCAATATATACATAGAAGTTCATAAACAAGAATGAAATAACTAATATGAAATCCAAAACTAACTATAAGGTATTTCTAAGGGTTATGAATTTCAAAGCTTGTGCACATATAACCACTTATAACACAAGATTCTTTAAAGTATTCAACTAAGGGATATTCTGGTCATTCTTTTCAATCTTTTTGCTTTGTTTCTCTTTTGCAAGCCTTTTATTGTAAGTGTCTGAATTCCATAAAATCAGGTATTTATTCTTCAAATCACAGTGCTAAGGAAGATAAGAGAGCCACATTTCAATTTTCTGCTTTGATTCTGCTCTATAATTTGAACCAAACACTGGATATTGTTTTTTTAACTTTTATTCCAGGATAAGAACCACTGTAGTTTTCAAATTCAGTAAGTTAAGTGGTGGAAATGGACATTTCTTTGCATGGGCATAATTGCAGATTCTTCACAGTAATTTCTACATTGGAGGCATAAAAGTCAGTTCTAATTTCTTTTTTTTTTTTTTTTTAGTGAACCGGTAATTAGTCCTTTTAAGATGTCTATTTACCACAATATTCTTTTCTAGCAGTATGATGATTTCTTCTCAGGTGCTAGAAATCTGAAGATGGAATAGGAAGGTAGAAGTTGGAATTATTTAGTTTTTGAATGCTTTCTCAATGAGTTCTCTTACATTCATATATCACACTAAAATGTTTTTGGAATACTTAAAGATTGTTGTCACATAATGATTCCTTTGAATATGTAGTAATGTGAAGTTATCCCACTGTGCATCCTTTCAGTACCTGAAAGTTTACTTGCGGGAGTGCCAGATTGAGACTGGGTAAAGGTTGCAAAAATCATAAAGCTACAAAAGGAAAAGATATCTTGAACACTCCCCTCTTCCTTCACAGTCCAGCTGGATGTCCTCTCTTCTCTGTATAGATTTTATACTAGCCTGTTTTCCATTCAAAGAAAAAAAAAAGGACCACTGAAGTACTTATTTTTCCAATATTGCATTTCAATACCTCCAGATAAAAGGTCAGAAATATCTGATCCAATCTGAATTCTGATGTAATGCATCAGAATTAATGTAAATGCAAACAAGATTGTAGTTCAGAAAGCAGGTGCTTGAGGAAAGAGTGTGGGAAAGAAGCTGTCTATTCAGTGACTTTTCCCTATTGTACCAGCTGAGCTTTTGGAGTTCCTTCCCTTCCCTTCCCTTCCCTTCCCTTCCCTTCCCTTCCCTTCCCTTCCCTTCCCTTCCCTTCCCTTCCCTTCCCTTCCCTTCCTTCCCTTCCCTTCCCTTCCCTTCCCTTCCCTTCCCTTCCCTTCTCCTTCCCTTCCCTTCCCTTCCCTTCCCTTCCCTTCCCTTCCCTTCCTTCCTTCCCTTCCCTTCCCTTCCCTTCCCTTCCCTTCCCTTCCCTTCCCTTCCCTTCCCTTCCCTTCCCTTCTCCTATTAAATAAAATACATCAATTTTTCAGCACCAACATCTAACCTCATTTGATTTTAATCTCCTTTAATCTCATTTGGTATATTTTGAACCGTCTCAGTTTTTTTCTGGTTTATACACAGAAATTTAGCTTTCTTTGCGTTCCTAGGTTCAAATCAGATAGTTACACCCACCATTAACAGTTAATCAGGAATAACATATATGAGAGTAAAATACATAGCTTGGTTACATGCCACTGTAACCCAGGACACTTTAGAAGTGTTTGAAGATGCAAGCTCTATGCAGACAGTATTGAAGCAGCATTTCAGGTGCTGGAAGGCAAGACCTGTACAGTTTTCAGCAACCTGCCTGTTATGTTCCCTGAAATGCTCTCAGAACCCCATTGAGGATTGCTTTGGAAGGAATTGGTTCATTCATAACAAAAGGGAGAACCCAATAATGAAGTCATGTGCAACCAGTATAGAAGCTATGGGGTTCTGTGTGCTGTAATGAAAAAAAGGGGTCTAAGTCATTTGGCTACATGGATCAACCTGGGCTGCTATGGCAAGTTGAACACGAGTCAGCAGTGCCCTGGCAAACAGGAGAGTTTATTGTGTGCTGGGGTGCATCAGGCGCAGCATCACCAGCCAGGCAAAGGAGACGATTGTCCTGCTCTGCTCTGCACTGGGACAGCCTCACCTTGAACACTGTGTGCAGCTTTGAGCACCACAATATGGGAAAGCCATAAGGCCATTAGAGAGTGTCCAAAAGAGGGCAACATTACAGTCTACAACATCCTCATGAGGGGAACTTGAGGGACACACACTGATCTCTGCTCTGTGCTGACCAGTGACAGGAGCTGAGGGAACGGCCTGAAGTTGCGCCAGGGGAGGTTTAGCTTGGGTGTTAGGAAAAGGTTCGGAGGGTGGTGGAGCACTGGAACAGGTTCCACAGGGAAGTCACAGCACTAAGCCTGACAGAGTTTAAGAAGCATTTGGACAGTACTCTTGGGCACATGATGTGACTTCTGGGAATGGTGCTGTGCAGGGCTTGGAGCTGGACTCCATGATCCTTGTGGATCCTTCCAACTCAGATTATTCTGTGCTGCTGTGATTTTTCTGATCAGCACAGTTTGACTTATCATCTAATTGCTTTTCTTTCTAACTCTCCGTGGGGTTAAAGGGTTAAAGGATCTGCATGCCTCTGTGTATGTGTGGGAGTCTTAAAGCAGTGGCTCAGACCACAGGTTGGAGAGCTTGTGTGTCCATGATGGCAGCAGCTCTCTACCTATCATCTATCTATCTATCTATCTATCTATCTATCTATCTATCTATCTATCTATCTATCTATCTATCATTTGTCTGCCAATCTCTGTACACCTATATCTATATAATCAATTTATCCAATATCTAATTTATCTACATTATAATTAATCTGTCTACCTGTATGTGTGATACATGTGCATGTTCCTGATGAGATTACATCATCAGCCTTGCAACTGTTTGAATCTGGAGTAAGGAGAAGCAACTCTCTTGACTCTCCTGTGTTGTTGAATCCAGCATGATATGTTTTGCTGAAACAATAAAGCAGTGTAATGCTAATTTTTTTTCAGCTTACTAGTGAAAGACAAAGTAAAATGAAACAAAAAATTTTAATGCTAGTTTTTGTCCTGAATCACCGCCACTCCTTTCTGCTGGAGTAAATTTAGTTCTCTGCAAAATAAAGGAAAGGCTATCATGTGGAGTTAGCAGCATTGCTATCTTCTTTTCATAAACACAAATGACTACTTAAGGTGCACCACAAGTAGATTTTCAAGAACATTCACTAAATGTGTGAGCATAATAAAACTTTGTTTAGCTAAATAGGGTGAATTTCCCTACACATTCTTGGGACTTTATCAGGATGACTCCTTCCAGCATGGTGCAATTTTTGTGGCAATGCTAGAGCATAGAACTAATTTAAAGAACCAGTGTTCTGCTGGAATGCCTTGATTCAGAGTCCTTTACTTGACACATGGGATGATGCTCTGTGCCCATTGTGCTCTATGCACCAGATTTGGTAACTGTCAGCTCACTGAGCATAAACTCTTTCCTTCACTGTCTGGGGGGCTGCCTATGATAAATTTTAAACTCACAAAACGTTTCTCTAATATAGTAAGGGACTAGCTCCAGTGTCCTGACTTGCCATTATCTTTCTCATTAAAATAATTATTGCATCCAGGGTTGAATGTGAACTATTGTGTGTTATGACTGTGCATTTGTCCACAAAGTCATTGCGCTCTTGGAAGCTATTGTGGCTCATTTCTATAGGAAACCTTCTTATTATCTTCACTGTGAAGGGGAGCGGGTAAGGAGGGAATTCTGCCTTTCCCATATTCTGCATTTATTAAACATCATCTAAAAGAAAACATTTTAAACACATAAAAGCTTTTACATGCACTCTGCATCCAAGGGAACACATTTATTTTTTCTGCTACTTTAGCAGTACGTATGTGGTGGTGCTATTTAAAAAAAATAGGTCAGGACCATTTTCAGCCCTTGTGAAGACAAAACCATTTCACAACGAGCTGGGAAAAGTAGTGGCCTTGAATTTTCTTGCATTCCTTAACAACAAAAAGGTGTCTGTCCATGTATATAGAAATCTCCAAAGTGCATTATTTCTGACAAATGTCAGAAGTGACTGGAGATGCTTCAGATTGCTTTAATATCTCTCAGCTAGTACAAAGTCAGCACCATAAATCCCTTTTTATAAGAAAGATTTTCTTATATATTTTAACACATTAAATTAAATGACCATGGCAATTACTATGGTTTTAATCTGTCTTCTGAAGCATTTTTAAAAAAATTTTTGGATGGAAATCAAAATTTTCAGGCTAAACATCTGTGCATATCCTCCAGTTACTGATAAAGTAAATTACTTGTACATAATAACAAAATCTCCAACTTTTTCTTCCTTCACATCCTTAAAATTCCAGCTTGGGCTATTTTGTTTATCAGCTGCTTGTATATATCCATAATTATTTCAGTCACCTTCTGTTCTGGGAAATCTGTTTCAGTAGTTCACTAACTTCATTGTAAAAAAAAATTAAATTTTCCTTGTATCCAATCTGAACATACTTTAACATTCCTCCCTGTCCTATCAGGACAACAGCTACTAAAATTTATCCCCATCTTTCTAAGAAGCTCCCTTTAAATTCTGAAAGATGGCAATGAGGTCTCCCCAGAGTCTTCTGTTCTCCAGGCTAAACAACTCCAACTCTCTCAGTCTTTTGTCATAGGAGAGATATTCCATCCCTCCAATCATCTTCACAGTCCTCCTCTGGACCCATTCCAACAGGTCCAGGGCTTTCCTGTGGTGAGGACTCCAGAGCTAGATCCAGTACTCCAGTTTGAGTCTCACATGTGCAGAGCAGAATGACAGAATCAATTCCCTTAATCTGTGGGCCATGTTTCTTTTGATGCAGCACAGGGTAAGATTTGCTTTCTGGGCTGCAAGCCCATGCTGCCGGCTCATGTTGAATTTCTCACTCACCAGTACCCCCAGGTACGACAGGCTGCCCTCAATCCCATCATTCTCTGGTCTTTATGGATACTGGGGCTGGTCCTGACCAAGGTGCAGGACCTTGCACTTGGCCTTTTAAATCCTTGGATATTCCCACAATCCCATTCCTTGTGCTTTTCTATATCCCTCTGCGTGGCATCCCATCCCTAGGGCATGTGAATGGCACCATTTAGTTTGGTGTCTTCTGCCAACCTGCTGAGCGTGCACCTGGTCCCTCTGCCCATGTCACTGTTGAAGAAAACAGTAGTGGTCCCAGAGCAGACACCTGATGGATATCATTCACCACTGATCTCCACCTGGACACTGAGCAACTGATCACCTCCATTTCAGTATGAAGGCACCTCATTCCTCTGAAGTTTTACTGCTGAACAGAGGATGTTGAAAGAAAAATCAATGCAAATATCTAATTTGGGACTGAGTCTAACAGTAATGATATTACTGTCGCAGAGAAACATACCTGGTTAATGATATTTGCATGGGTGTCAAAAGGCCACAGGACACCCACTGCCTAATTAGCAGAAATAGAGGTTACAATGACCTGATGTAGGTTTCACTGCCCACTTCAAAGGTATTTTCATTTTGCAAGCTTGGTATTTAGGCATTTATAATTAAAAGGATCAAAGACAAATCAAGATGAAAATAAGGAAAAACTATTTATACATCTAAAAAGAGTATTACAATGCATGGTTATTTATTAATAAATATCAGTGACTTTTAAGACAAAAAACAAACTAACCTGCACACATGCACTTATAGTGACAATTAGAATATGGATTTATCTAAGATTTTTTTCTCTTTTCTATACTTGGTGTGACACACTTGGTGTGTCTTGCTAACTTTACAATGGACACAAGATGCCCAACTACTAGATGAAGACTTTGCATTAATTTTAAAAATTATTTAATGTGAAATGTAAATAAATAATTTCTGTTATCTGCAATATGCATGAGAACATACATATACATGTGACTGTAAAACACACTCCAAATAATTTTGTTTTATCTGTTCACTGGAATGTTTGATTGAAAAAGGCTTCAGAGTTTGGTTGGTCCAACCTCCTGCACTGAGGCAGGCTCAAAGACACCTATAAAGATTTTAATGTATATTATTAAATAAAAATCAATATAAATCAATTTCAAATTAAATTAGAAATTATGACAGCAAATATATTGCTTAACTGAACAACAAATTTACAGTTATTTAAATTAAGTATAATAAGTACTGCCTCCTATCTGTTAAGATGATGGAAAACCAACTAAATATTTAGAAAAAGTGCATAGGATTATTTTGCTAAATTGTAAGAGCAATTCCTTTCCTCAAGTAAAGAAAATATTTTCTTCTTTGTAAGTTTAATAGCAAACTAATTTGAAGTTAAAGAGACAGGAGTGGGTTTTTTCCCCCATCTTTTTTTTTATCACAGAAAATATAAATAAGATATATAGGATGAGATAGAAGTATTATATGCTGGTTGTAGAAAATCAACCTCTGAAACACAGGTAATACTTTGTCTTGCCTAGAAAAACTAAGGCAGAATTACTAATTCTTTTTTTATTTTGTCTTGCCTAGAAAAACTAAGGCAGAATTACTAATTCTTTTTTTATTCTTAAACACAATTTAGAGTTTTACTTAAGAAATGGAAACCATCAAAAATGGTATTTCAAGTGTTTAATTTATTTTTACTTTCATTCAAATTTGATTGTAGGAATTTTGAAGTGAATTTAACTTTTCAAATATTTCTCAGCATATTAAAACAAAAAGGAATTAGAAAATGGAATAAATATTTGTGGTGTAATGTGACTACTTAAATGTGAATTGGCAAGATATATATTTCTGAGTAACAAGTAGGAATTTACTAATCTAAACCTTCAGTAGGACAATCATTAAGACACATGAGGACAGGCTTTTTCTTGCCCAACTAAGACTTTTAAAGTCAATAGAAAGCAACCAGCCTTTCTGAAAGTCTGTTCTCTTTCAGGAATTCTCCATGCTTACTCTGTGAAGGGGTCGGATTCATGCAAGTTACTCTTAAATGTGTAAGGCAGTTGAGAGGATTTCTACCTATATTTACTTATTGATATTGGGGAGTGTGAGGCTTGTAGATTTAGAGAGCCTTGAAGTCATAGGCAAGTCTAATTCCTGATGAAAATCAAGAGTAGACATGAAGCTCCTTTCGTATTTGCCCTTCCAGTTCTCAAAAAGTAATTTTCAGACCTCTTCCATCCTCTTGTGGTGGGATAATAAAATGGACTCATGACTTCTCTTTTTCTTCCTCTTAACATCTATAGTTTAGCTCATTCTCAAATGCTGCTTATGGGCAGGGCTTTCTTTCAGATTTTGGTGTCTTTTTTAATGTGTAATCTGCAGTAATAAAGAAAAAACTTACTGGCAGTGTAACTGAAAGAATATTTTCTTATCACACTTCAATGTAACCAGTCATCTGATTATCAAAGCTACAGAAAAACAAGACATTCCTCCTCTGTAGAACTGTCATGACACAAAATTTGGGCCAAAATTTGACTGTCATTTGACCGAAGCTGGTGTTAAAATATATAGTGTAGAGGGGGAAATGCAGACCCTAGCAAGAGTTAATTCCAGAAAGCTATAGCTTCTATAATACGTCATGCTAACACATATAGCACATTTGCACACTTGAGTGGACACTTTCTGGTGGTTGACAGAAACTAACACCCTTTTTTCTTTGTCTGATTCATTGCTATTAGACTGGTTAGTTCATGTGTCTTTGTGCAAACCCATAAATCCTCAATACTTATTTGCTCCTTCTAGGAAAATTCCTATTTATTTGCTATAATTTTTAGTTAGTTTTATCATTAGTACCATTTGTGAAAAAAAAGATTAGCTACCGAAATAAACAGAACCAGTTTTCGTTCCTATTTAGTCATAATTAAAAGAATAGAAATTTTAAAAAAAGGAAGATTGAGAGTCTTCAGAGGGTAGATTTCTATGCCCCTTTCTTTTATTACTATTTCAACGTGGTTGAGTAGCCTCATTGAAACTATTTAAAATATTCAAGTTAAGCCTGGTACAAGATCAGGACTCTAGCCAAACTCTTCTATGTACATCTTGTCAGTCCAAGGAGCAGCTGTTTGAGTAAAGGCTAAGGTAGATTTTCAAATTTTGGTGCCTAACTGTGGATAAAGGCAAGGAAGATTTCATCAACTGAAATTGAAGTGTATAGTATTAGTTTGACAAGGCACCTAGAAACAGAATAAGAAAAGTTTTACAAAAATTATATAGACTTTTAGATAGACAAGCATTCCTCCTTTGCTCCCATTTTGACACTGGTCTGTAAAATTTAAGAGAAAATAAGATCTTCATTATGAATTGTGCTGCTCATCAAATAATCCAGTGGATAAATTTGTATTTCCACTGGTCTGTATAAAATAATTCTACAAAGAAAAGTTTGTTTGCAGTTTTACATATATTTTCCCTATTATTTATGGAGCAGCAAAATAATATTCATGTTTACTCCTATGAATGGCAAATACTCTGTTTCAGAATCAAGGACTTGTTTCTAAACTCTCGATGGAAATTGACTTCATAAGGGAATGAAACCTCTTCCTAAGACTGCTTATAGATGTTTGTAATTCAGCTTAGAATTCTTCCTTTTTCTTCCCCCATCATTTTTTAAACAATAAAAAATAGTCCTTGATATTGAAAGGAAAATGTTAACATCATTTGCCATTAGTCAGAAGTGTAACTTCATTAAAGCAGAAGGCCATATAATCCCTACAGGAGCTCTCTGCAGGAAATACTTTATTCTTACTTAGCATATCTGTGAATTCTATCAGCATTAGTGTCTTTCACAATGTTTGTTTCTCCTGAATATTTATGAAGGACTGTCCAGTGACCTGCTTAGAATCTTCAGGTTTGTTCTGCCTTAACAATCGCTCAAGTAGAATGCAATCAGAAGACTCATTCTCCTTCAACAGCAGCGATCAATATGGCAGAGGCCAAGGAAATGTCTGCAGAAAAGAGATTTCTATCAATGAAATGGAAGAAAGAAAACAAAATGTAGGATTGGACTACAGCTCACAAAAAAAAGTCCTAATACCTAAGTCATGGTAGTCTCTCCTTTGTTCATCTTTGTGCAATTGCATCACTACATTGTAATGATCACCACAAAAACTCTTCAGAGAAAAAAAGAGGTAGTTCTTTTCATAATAAATTTGGAGAGCTTTTGAGATCAAAGAAACAGTGTTCCTTCATGACTTATTGATATATTTTAATTAATAATTTAAAAGTTTGGATTAATTTAACTAGGACCAGAAGGTTTGAGATTTTTAGCTGCTTTTTGGCATTTTGATTTTAATATTATTGCAACTCTTCATTAAACTTAAGTACTCAGTCACTATTTAGCTATGGGTTTTGTTATCCTCCTGAAAATTATGTCCCAAATTCCCAAATACGTACACGTCCCAGACAGTGTTTGAGAATGTTGACGTAACACTAAGCTACACATAAAACTTTTTATGTAACACTCTCATCTCATCGACTTTATAACCTATCGCCTCCCATAGATTAATTCCCTTGTAATTATTAGCATCTAAAACCTTACCAGTTCTTCTCCTTTAAATTCCCCTGGAAGATTCTACATCCACGTTTGATTGAACATTTTTATAATTGTTCACATTAACTATCATGATGAAGAGTATTATATACAGATACTCCCTACAGTATCTGTATTCATATAAACCAACAGATTACTTGTTTTCATTTTCATGGAATCACAGAATAGGACAGGTTGGAAGCGACCACATCTAATCCAACCTCTCTGCTCAGGCAGGGTCGTCCTAGCGCACCTTTCACAGGATTGCATCCAGATAGTTCTTGAATACCCCAGTGAGGGAGACTCTGCAACCTCTCTGGGCAATCTCTTCTGGTGTGCGTCACTTGCACAATGAAGTTCTTCCTCATGTTTAGGTGGAACTTCTTGTGCATCACTTTCTGCCCATTGACTCTTGTCCTCTTGGTTGACATCACTGAGAAGAGTATGGCTCCATCCTCTTGACGCCCTCTCTTAAATACTTATAGACAGTGTGGTCCCCTGCTGGCAGTGTTCTTCCTATTGCACCCCAGGATACCATTGGCCTCTTTGGTCCCCAGGGCACTCTGCTAAATCATGGATGGCTTGTTGTCCACCTGGACTGCCAGATCCTCCTCTGCAGAGCTGCTTTCCAACAGGTGAGCCCCCAGCATGTGCTGGTTCTAAGGGTTATTCTTCCCCTGGTGCAGGACACTGCATTTGCCTTTGTTGAATTTCAGACAGCTCTTCTCTGCCCATCTCTCCAGCCTGTCAAGATCCCTCTGAAGGGATGCACAGCTCTCTGGGCCATTCCTCCCAGCTTTGTGTCATTAGTGAACTTGCTGAGGAGGCCTCTGTCCCTTCATCCAAGCCATTGATGGGAAAGTCAAACACTACTGGGCCCAGTATTGAATTTTGAGGGACACCACTAGCGACTGACCTCCATCTGTGTCACCAATAAAAATCCCTTGGGATCTGCTGTTGAACCAGTTCCCAATTCATTTCACTGTCCACTCATCCAATGCACACTTCCTGACTTTGCCTATGAGGATTTCATGAGAGAGAGAGTTGAAAGCTTGGCTGAAATCAAGGTAAACAATATTCACTGCTCTTCTCTCATGCTTCCAGGTAGTTATTGCATGATAGAGGGCAATCAGGTTGATCAAGCATGATTTATCTTTAGTGAATCCATGCTGACCACCCTAATCTCCTTCCTGTCCTCCATGAGGATAGAGATGGCCTCCAAAATGAGTCTCTTCATCACTTTTCCAGGGCTTCACGTGAGGCTGACTGGCTGGTAGTTCTCCGGGTCCTCCTTCTCACTCTTTTGAAGACTGGGGTGAAATTTGCTTTCTTTCAACCCCCAGGCACCTCTCCTGATTGCCAGGGCCTTTCAAAGATAATCATGAGAGGCCTCGTTATGATGTCTGCCAGATCTCTCAGCATTCATGGATGCATCCCATCAAGATCCATTCTGCAAATGAACTCTTAGGAAAATAGAACCAAATCTTCCAGGAAATATTTTGTCCTGTGTAGAATAGTTAGCAGCACCTTGGCCCACAGGCTACAACTTCTGGAAACCAAAAGCCAGTTTTTTACCTAAAGGATGGGAATATTATTGGATTTCAATACAAATATACATGTGTATGCACAGGTTAAAACAAAATGGGAAAATTATCAAATGCAGGAGGATGAGAAGTTTGCCTGAGAACTCTGGATAACATAGAAAGCTCCAAGTGAGAGATGGTTGAGATTAAAGTGCTTTTTTCTATTTGACTTTTGCTTTATTCAGAGACACTCACGTTTCTTATTCTTTGTAAATAAAGACAGTTTTGACATAAATAACTAGGCTTTATCTTGTTATTCTCCTGAGTATATTAGCTGGTTATTTTTCCTTACACATTTGAACAAAAGTGCTTGTATTCTGAAAACAGAGCCTGCACAGAATGTCCTATAATGACATATTCTATGAATTTTAATATTACAAAATAAACCTTGAGTTTATGTAAATTAACAAAATAAACCAGTTCTGATTTATTTAGAAAAAAAAGGGTCATATACTACTTCAACAGAATTAAAATAAAATAAAACAAAACAAAACAAAACAAAACAAAACAAAACAAAACAAAACAAAATAAAATAAAATAAAATAAAATAAAGAATCCTGGCATTTCATAACTACATGTGGGAAGATATTTGTTTTCTGTAACACCTGCGACTTAACATGTAGTTTCAAGACTGGCTCAAGTTCTGGTCAGTCCTGCTGCTCCAGCCAAAAAGTTTGCGTAGCAGAGGGAAGCACTGCTATTCTTTCTGTTTCATCCAGGTCACAAGTGTCTGCTGGTTTCCATTTTGACAGCTCTTGCTATCCATTATCTGACCCAGCTCAGCTCAATTTCTAGATCACCTACAAGGGGAAGAAGGATATGAAAGAAGGTGGCTGGAGTGAAGGAAGACAACATTTTTTCACCGTCATCCTGCTATTATGAAGACTTACATTATCTTGGAAATACTACCTAATATGGCTTTGAGATTGAGAATTTTATGGCTAGGAATAAAAAGATTGCTCTTTACTTCTGTAAGTAGGCATCTAAATAAAATGACTGCTTTCAAAACCAGAACAGAAAGTCCAGTTACTAAAATTAAACCCTACAGGAGATTCCTAATGAGACCCACATAAAACATTTTGAAAACTGATCCAGCTGTTTCATTTTCCACCAGTTTTGAGCAGTATGCTTAATACGAGCCATTCTGACAAAATGCTGCAGTGCTGCTTGAGTGCTGACTGGCAATGAAGTTTGATATGCAGAAGATGATCAACATTACTTCATACACTAGCTCTTCTTCCTTTTGTTTCCTTTTTTTTTAAGTTTGCCATCCAGCTACTGACAGCTTTCATGCTGTTTATCTTTTAAAGGCTGTCAAGAACACAGCCCAAGGGTTATATGGCTGCACTTCATATAAATCCTGCAGAATTTAGGTGGTGCCACAGCCAACCAGCCATTCTGACAGAAGTCCATAATCCTCTTTACCTCTTGGAATAGCAGCATACTGATTGAAACACAACAGCTCAAGTTTATGAGGAAGGATAATAGCACATGGTTGAGTGAATCCCAAAAAAAAAAAAAAAAGTAGTTTTATGGCTACTATATTTCCTTGTTCCATTATAATTTTGAGTGACTGGTATATCTGGTATATTCTGGCTTGCTTACAAGGAGGTATCCCCTTATGAAAGATATTAGCTTTGTAGCATCTAGTTAAAATTCTAACTACTATCCTTATAGAACTTATGGTAAGAGTTACATGGTGAAGAGAAGGATGGCAAGAAAATGGTAATGCTATTTAGTTTTTAAGTAACAGTTAGAAGATTTTGGGGAGAAACTATACAAATGAAATCTTGCCTTCTCTAGAGCCTAAGAAGTTGCAAATAGGATCCTTTTTCTTTTGTTTTTATTTTTTTTCTTTTGTCTAGGGACTAAGTTAATTTTTTGAAGACAAATTACCATTCACTTATCTCTTATCCAGCAGTTCAGTAGCTAAAATTTTCCTCCAGAATGTGAGAATCTTGAACTTAGCTCATTTTCTGCCTGATGATGGTTTTCATCGTCCTCATCTGTTGTGAATATGCCATTTTCTTCAGGAAATTCTAAAATATACAGTGAAAGGTAAGAATGCACAGCTTAACCTAGTTATATAAATTCTGAAATAATTTCATATTATCTCAAATAATTGTGTAGAAGTAGATACCATACTTTGGAAGGGAGAGAAGAACACTGGTAACTGTAAAAGAACAGGGGAAGGATTCAAACATGGGCAGTATCTACTAAATAGGTCATAGAAGTTGCATTTATTCCCTACCTAGTGATTTTACTAATAAATTTTTTGATGTTTTTGAAGGAGAACCTGTGAGAATCACTTTATTTTTGAGACCTTAGACTGCTAGCCAAGGCATGTTCTCAGGCAGTTCTGCTGGAAACTTTTCTGTTGGAAACAGAGGCTGAAGTGAATGTTTCAGCTACTATGGAAACATGGACATTGAATCCTGATATGTTATAGGAACTCTGAGATTATTTATTGTAATGAGCTGTTGAGGGTCTACATGGTTGTGATACACAGGAGACAAACTATCTAGTACAAGAAGGTTATGGGGAAAACTTCAATATCAAAACACTTGCTCATCCAAAGTTTCAGTAAAATTTATAATTTAGTTTCTGAAATATTTTCATGATCTCTAAAATGTGTTGAAATGTGTGGCAGGCCTTTCTACTTAAATTAGCATGTGAAAAATACAAATCTTCAATGACTGATATTAGAAATGAAGAGCCTATCATTTAGAACTATCTGATTTCAGAATATAAATAAAACTCAAAATGTAATAGCATTGTTTATTTATCTTAGAAGTGACTAATATGATACATAAATAAATAATCTCTATCACAAATATCCCAAATCATATTTTGTATGGGAAAAACTTTAAGTATTAACAGTTAAATAATAATGTGAAAAAGAGATAGTATGGAAGAATTTTGTATAGATTAAATAGAATATAGTGTTTTAAATTGCACTTTAAATCTGATCTGGGACTTGCTGCTTCAGACATTTTACATCAGAAATGCACTCCTATTTCATGATTTCTCATCAGTTGTGTACTAAGGCATGAAGTGCTCCACTTAATACCACAGCTTACACAAATAAACATGTTTGATTTTGATGAATCCTGAGCTTGCTTTTTGATGAATACTATTGAGACAGCTCATTAAAAACTAGGTGCTTTTTATTTTTCACTTTGGTCACATTACTATCTAGAACAAAGTCAGACTGCTCTGCAAGAAAAAAAAGTTTTATAATGACTTGGATTTTACCTCTGTTTATTAAAACAAGATCAGAGCCATGTGTTGCATTTTCTAAAGAAGGATTGATATAGCCATGACAGTCAAGGCTGTTTAACACATATTGTCAGAAGTTTCACTGTATGCCTTTCTGTTAGCAAGGAGAGCCTCAGACAGTCAGTAGCTTCTGCATGCAAAGCAGGGTCTGCTTTACCAGTATCAATAGCAAACAACCAGGTTTGGGATCAGGAGAAGCAGTACAGCCATGGAAATGTGCTTGAGCCAAACTCACAAACTTTGCAGCTCATTACAAGTGATGAGGCTGCATGGAGCTCTGCACCAGTGTGGCTATGACAGCTCCACTAAGAAATGTTCTTAAAGCCTGCATGAATGATTTTGTGGCATTACATCCCTTGTGTGCCCTGAAATCACAGGTTTTTTAAACAGAGGGTTTGATGAACAAAGTTTGTGTTTTTTATGCTCTTTCTCATTGCAAATATAATCTGAAATTTCGAAATATTTTTAAGGGCCTTTATTGTTTGGCTCTATTAATTTTTTATGTTTCAGAGTCTTTCTTTAGCAGGGTTCAATGGAGAAGGCCTAGGACGTAGGAATGCAATTCCTTCCGTGTAGTGTGTAACTGAGACAGGGACTTTGGCTTATTTGAAAGTGGTGATAAAAGTGGAAAAAATGCTGCAACTTTTCTCTTATTGGCTATGTCACAAAGTTTCTGAAGGAAAAGAAAAAAACTCATTATCAATATATCAACAAAACTATTCCTAAAATAGACAGTTTCTGATTTCTCTCTTTTCTGGGCATACTTTATGCATAAATAAATGGGAATTATTGTCACTTCAAGACACTATTTCTCATGAGTATCAAAAATTAGGACACATGGTAAATGGAAAGAACTAGAGACATGAATATGCACCTTGATGGAAACTTCCCAGGCCTGAGGATTATTTTGCTGGGGCCAGAAGTCAGTTTTCCTAAAGATAGGACAGAACTTCCTATTAAGTAATACTTTGAGACTTTTTTCCTCCTTTGAAAAACCCCCAATAATGAATTTAAAAATTCAAAACCACTCAGATTTTAACTGTTCCGTCTTTGCTGCTGCTAGTTTTGATAGCTAGCATGGAACAGAACACTAAAAAAGTGCTTGGAGCTTACTTACTTAATTCAAAACCAGGTATTATTCCACCAGAAGGGTAAGTGAATAAAAACATATTTTTATATATCTAAGCGTATTCATCAATGAAAGAAAGAATCAATCCTGCAATGTCATGTCAATACAACAGTAAAAATATTGATTGATAATTGGTTGTATTTTTCAAGTCTAAATATCTGTGAAAATTTGTATGCATTGCTTTATCTACATTGGATATTTTGTTTTCTTTGAAAGGTTGAATACAGTGATGACTGCTGAGTTACTTATCTTGGTTTTCAGTATGTGATATGACAAGAACCACAGGAGGCTGAAACATGAAGTGGTACTGTTGGCCAATTTTGATTTGACACTACTGAAAAAATAATTTCTTCAGTGGAACATTCTTTCACAGACATTACAGTAAGTGTGAAGCTTATGCTGGTTTGATTGTATGTCTTGTATCACTACTATGTCTAAGGAATTTGATCACCAAACACTTAAAACTGAAAGCTGTCCTTAACTGATTAATGTTTTTTAAGAATATAACTATATAACCAATATAGACAAGTACTGAACTACCCAACCCTGTTCATGGAGAATTATAAAAGTACCTGGGGTGTAGGACAAGAAGGTGAGAATAAAACTGCTAGACTGTGGCTCAGCTCCAAACTTATAATGAGCAAGGAGATTTTTGAGAAAACCAAATACTAACAATTGATTAAAAAATGGAACCTGCTTTTAAAATTTCTGTTTTCAGTCAGAAATAGAAATGGATGTATTAGATGCTGCTTGCAGTTATTTTCTCACATTATGTTTGGGAAAAGATAACTTAATGGAGATTTCACAAGAACAACTACTTCTGTGTGATCAACAAATAAGTTTAGCCTATGATTTTGTAAATTATTTATATAACTAATGTTCATTTTGCATTTTCAGTACAATGGTGTATGTTAATTTCTGTCAATATATCTATTAAGTACTTTCATGCAAATAAATTTTTTTCCTGCTTTTTTCCTATCCTAGGAAAGGACTGTGTTTACCATATTGACAGGATTTGTTTGTTTTTTCACTTGTTCATTTGTTTGCATAGGTGCAGGTTGTTATTTTTTTGTTATGGCTGGGTTGTTATTTCCAAAGCAAAACATAAGAAAAAAGCTTTGAGATGAAAACTGAAAATTTGTTAGTGGGAAAATGAATCCACAGGTGAGCTTTATCCCTGAATTCCCCTTTATGAAGAGATTCACTACTCTCACAAGATTTCCTTTGCAATATGCTATGCTATTGTTCCAGTGGGAAGCAACCTAACACAGTATTATGGGCCACAGGAAGGCAGGATATCTTAAGCAGGTCAGTCACAGAGGACTTTGAAGTGCTTTTTATAGTTAGTTAAGAGCAAGTGAAGAGTGACCTACATAGCTGAGAGAATTCTGGTGTTTATTTGAAGTAATTGGAGCTTTTCAGGATATATGTCTCCGTTGCTAGAGGGAAGCAAAAATAATTAAGTCTAAATCTTGTGTCTAGATCTGTGTCCAAAAGCACAGACTGCAGTAATCTCTTAAGAATGTAAGGGGTAGATACTTTATGTTTGACTGTTTTTATTACAATGTTTGATAGAACTCCTCACAGAAATAAGGAAGCCAAAAAGACCACAAGATAGCAAATCAACTTAAAAATGCCCTCAGCTGTGAGGATTATTACGGAGAAGATAAATCTCTTTCAAAAGCCATTCCTGCTTACATCTATGGCTACCTGGTTATCCTGTTGATTTTAGTGATAGGAATCACCAAAACACTACAGTAGATACCTGAAATGAAGGAACATGGAATTTGTGTTTCACTTCTGGATATCCCACGTCTTTTTCTACGTGTCTTGTGATAAGTAATGTGACTGTCTTGTGATTCATGTGGGATGGTAAAAACAGCAGCCCATACTTTATTGTATTTAATTTAAAGAGGGAAAAATGTAAAATTTCTAATGTTTTTTAGAGTCAACTGGAGGAGTCAAATAAAAATTTGGGGTGCAAATACCTAAGGTAATGGAATATTGCACCGAAATGTGACTGCACTTAACCCCTGCTCATAGACCAAAGCAGTCACCTATTGAAGATTGTGCAGGTCTCTTTTTCTTTAATTATTTCTGTGTATCTAATGATTCAAGATTTTATTAACTTTTCAATTTTACTTGTTTCTCTGTTACCACATATTAGAAAAGGAAGACAGAAACACTATTGCCCAATATTTTCTGTGAGATCCATATTATAGAACTGTGAGTGATTCAAAACCTGTATTGAGAATTACTTATATGATGTGTTTTAAAGAAAACCAAGGTAGGATAATTAGTTAGTATTAATAAAATATTTAATTTTAAATGAAAATATTTTGGAAGCCTTACTAATGGTAAATGCATTCCAATTTGAATATTTCTTAAGTTCTGAGAACTGACTTGAACACACTTCTTTGAGGTTTTTGATAACTTTTCACACTGACAGGCCATTCTGTAATCTTTATGATACCTATCTTTTAAAGGACTACAAATAAGAATGACAAAATGGGCATAATATCAACAAATACTTAAAAATATCAAATGTAATGAAATATTATATATTATTTTTATTTTGAATTAAAATTGTAACATTAATATTCTTTACTAGCTTTCTTCTCCAGTAAAATTTGCATTGAATGAAATCTACATATGACTTCTTATTTTTATTCTTAAAATTCTAATCGAAAGAGAAAAGAAAAATTAGACAGGTCACTGTTTGTTAATTCATGCTTTGAGTGGTGACTATTGTAGGTGTCTGGTTTTTGAGGATTACAGAGCTGTTTGGCACAGTCATAATAAGTGACCCTGACATTATCTCCACACTATTGATTTTCACATGGGATCATAGGTTTTGTGAGAAAACAGCAATGTTTAAGTGTGCATAGGAATTTCCTGCTGTATAATTTTATCTTGAAAAAAATATTCCTAAAGTATTTGCAGTCAGGCTTCCATGCTGGTTAAATCTGTAGGTCAAGCACCTTGGACTCATATTTTTCTGGGATTTAAAATTGTCAAAACTTGTTCTTCAAAAATTTGTGGGTATGGGTTTTGTTCTGTTCTGTATTGTTTTGTTCTGGTTTGGTCTGGTTGATTTGAGGATTTTTTCCCTCCCTCATTAAAATCTGGCTTTTGGATTGGCTTTATCAAATGACTTGTCTCACTCATGAGGACATGAAGACTGAATAAAAAGGTTAATTTAAGGAGCAATAGCTTTGAACAGCCATGGATAGTTCCAATTTATTAATGTAAGGTAAAGTGGCTGAATTTCTCTCACTGGAAATACATTTCAATTTTAAAAACAAACAAAAAACCCAAAACTAACCAAACCAAAAGCCAAAAAACAGAAAGAACTTTTAAATTTTAAAAGAGTTATGCTTATGTTACAGTTTAAAAATAATAAGAGATTTGAAATTCTTTTAATTTTCTATTATTTCTTTAACTATGCTATTTGGTGATCTATTCTACACATAATTGCTAACATTTATGTGGACATAACATTGATTCACACAATCTACCCAATATGTCGAAAATTAATTTTGGGAGGAGAAGAAGGAAGAAAATGGAAGTCAATATCCATTTCTACTCATGATTCAGCCAGCTGTGCCATTTGAATTGTATTTGGGATCTAAGCGGGCCATTCCATGGTACTCGTGAAATTTCTAAGGCTCAGCCACTTTCAAAAGTCTCTTTAGTGCTGAAAGGGGTCCTTAAGCTTTACAATCCTGTTAAAGCCTTCATTTTCCACTCAGATTAACCTTTATACTTTGAATCATTGGGGTATTCATCCTTGCTTGAAAGAAAACTGAGGACGCTATGGGAAGTAAGAGACAGGAGTTCATCGTTTTGAGGTTTGGCTTTTTTGTTTTAATGTGGGGGAAAAATAAACCTCTCTTTCTGAGCCCTACAAATAAAAATGCCTTATTCTAAGGAAGAGACATAAACTATCAAATGTAATGAAATGTTTTTGTTAAATAATAAGCAACAGAAGCATAAAGAAATAAATATTTTTCATAGAGGTAAAATATATACAACTATAAAATCATAAATATACTGGAGAATTATAATATGAATTTGTAAATTGTATGCAAATAGCTTGAAACCAGATCTACAAAGACATAAATAAAGCTACAAGACTGAAAGGTTTATATGTTGGCTTGTTTATAGAGTAGCACAAACATTTTTCTTTTTTAATTGGCAATTAATTTTCGGCAGCCATCTAGGTACTTTCATGTCAAATTACTTTCCCTATACTAAACAAGATTAGGCATCCAAGCAGCAAAGCACTTATGTGAAAAGTGAGAAACTGACTGTCAAGTAGATATTTTCCACATATAACCAATTAAAATGTTTCTTTTGTGATGAATGGATGTTGTAATTCCACATCTTGTATTTCCACTCTGGTCTGCACACCTGCCAAACTTCATGGTTCTAATGTCTGAAGATAGATAAAGGCAATACTGAGTCATCTTACTGTTCCTCTTGCTCTTTAACTCCAGGACAAATGTGGTATACAAGCATCTGTTATCGTGGTCTGAGTCATAAATAATATATCCAACCAGTAATGCTGCCCATACATATTTTAGTTCAGATGAATACCCACAATACAATGGATGAATGTAAGCTTTTTAGCAGGTCATTGCTTTGATAATTTTTTTCTTTTGCCTCACTTCAATAGTTTTCCAAGATATCTCTACATTTAGAAGTAAGGCTACTGACACATAAGGTATAAAGTAATGTATTATTGATACTCTTCAAATGAATGACATAAAAAGGAAAATATTGATTTTAAAAACATGTATCATTTTTCTTATTTCACAGAAGACTGATGCAGGTTCATGTGGCTATCAATATTATTTGAATTAATGCATATTCCTTACTATTGATTGCTTTAACAATGATTGTCATAACTGATTTATGGGCACTTAGGCATGTTAAATTTTTAAAAAGGCAAATATCAGATTTGTATATATAGATGGATTGACTTGAATAAACAAGATTGCTAAATGTTAATGACACAGTGTTTGATGGAATTTACATTATTATACATTATGTTCAATATTTTGTTTTTAAAGTGCTACAGAAAACCTCAAAGATTTCTTTGAGAAATTTTACTGTAGGACAGATTCTGTTACCCTCATTCGTGGTATCATATTCAAAAAGTCATACCTTTGATTTCAGTGGGATTTATTATAAGTACATAAAATAAAGAGAAAAGGCTAAATGTACCTTAAAAGTCAAGGATGGCACCTACTGAACTGGAACCTAAGCAGAGAAAATGTGTAGGAGGGAACCCAAAAATTATCACATGAGGTGACTGTCTTTAAAACAAAGATAAACCCAGGTCAGAAAATTGGCCTGAACACAGTGATGGAAGTGAGTGTTTAGAAGAATTTATGGTACATAGAAGTGAAATTCTCTAACTCAGAGGAAACACCTTGAACTACAGAGAAAAATCCTGGGCAGCACAGTACAGCAACTTGATCTGCCCAAGTGCTCTGTTATAGTGAATAAACTGTTTCAGGGACCATCTAGAAGGTATATGAATTTGTTTTTCTGTGTGTATGTCTAAAGGACCAATATTAGCTAAAGTTGGACTCAGAAGAGTGCGCTTGAGAAAAAAGTAGGGATTCATTTCATATTAAATTCAGTATCTGTAGGGCTGTTGCTAGTTTCCCAAGATGAATCAACTCACCCACACATAATATGGAGAAAAACACCCAAAGGACAACGGATCTAAACTCTGAATGGGTTTGTAGAATAGGTGATACTTTTGAACCCTTTTTTCTTTCCATTGAACTGGAAAGGGAAATCAAGATGATTACTTTAGCTTTACTAGACTATGTGAGTAAATATTTCAAATTAGATTAAGTGAATTTCATTTATTTGGAGTGTGCTTATAAATGTCCAAGTAACTAAAAATGCCTGGATTCTGTTAGGAGTCAAGGAAATTAAGAATGACCACGGTTTAAGTTAGAAGCCATCACAAAAGTCTGCAGTATGTCCATCAAGGCTTTTTCACTAGGATAGTTATCACATTTGCTTGACACCAGTTAACCAATCCTTCTGTTAGAAAAAATCTTGAACTAAGCAGAGGAGCATTTAAGGAATGTTTTGTTCCATCCAAACCTGAACTGAGAAAATAACTTTTGAGTTTATCTTTAATCATGTTGGTATCTTTTAATTGTATCATGCTGTATTTAGAGATAAGCATGCATCACATTGCTGTTTGTTTGGCTCATTTATTTGCTTTGGTTTTGGTTGTTTTGTGTTTTTGAAGAGACGTACATAGAAATTTGATCAAGGAAAGAGCGGTAGGGTTAAGGAAAGAGTATGGTTAACTTTTTAACCATGCATTTCTTATAATATCTCACCTCAAAATCTTAAGGGGCAACTATCCTAAATTCACATGGGATTTAACTGTAAAAATATTTGTTACAGTTACTAAAACACAGAAAGTTTATACTGCCTTTATATAAAAAACATTTGGATGGTTTTTTTATTGTCAGCATCTTTTAAATTACAATTACAATATTTCTAATACGTAATAACTTCACATTTAGAGCTCAATTACATCCCACTCTTAGCATAGTTGCAAAATCTGATAATCCTTGAGATGCTCTGAATCCTGTCACTCTCTCATGACCCAGATTTGGATTAAATAAATTACAAAGAAACTTTCCAGTATTTTTTATTCATAACTTATTTATGATGTAATTGCACAGTAAGTGCAGCACAATTACAAGAAAATCAGGTTTGCTGATCTCAGTTAAAAAAGTAAGACTTTTTCAGCTAATACTGTGAGAATCATGGCAATTCAACTACAAAAATTAATTATCATATGATTAAAAGTATGTAGGTTTTATTTAGTAGAAGAACAGACTCACAGAGGCTGTCACCTTAGTTTTTAAACTTTCACAGCATTTCATGCTATGATTAAGAAAAATTTATTTTCCTTTATATATTCATACCGTACCTTTCCCACACAAGGGATAAATTAATCTTTGCAATGTATCTAAAATCTATGCCAGACAAAAATGTAATAGCCATTGGCAAAACATGTTTAGAAGATAGTCTTGAAAGCTGGTTGCATGATTCAAAAAGCAGTTTGTTTCCCAGTGCACACAGACTTTTTTCCTGTCTCTTATTCTGCTTTTGTGTCAACTTCTGGGCTAAGGAACCTGAAAGAAACACTTGCATCCCATGATCATATATTCACACTGCTTGTATCCAAAATTTATATTAGGTGAGACATGGGTCTATTTCACTAGGTATTGTTGCTGCTACTGTTAGGAGTTTTCAGTCAGCTTCCACAAAGAATAAATTTTGAGAACTTGATTAGACAGCATCCATAGATAGCTCTACAACCTAGGAAGCCTCAACAGTGAGAGGAATGGAATACTAGGCTAAAAGAGTAAGACTAGGTCTAGTCCAAGACCATGAGACCACTATGGCTTATCTTATCTGACTGTGAAACAAGGACAACAGTTCTTTTCCTTTTTCTCAAAATGAAGACAGGAAGACAGCTCTATCAATACTAGCAGTACACAGTCACAGGTTTGAAGTAAGCAAAACTTATTTGCACATATTATTGGTCTAGTAGAGTCCTAAATGGCTGCAGTAATAGAAAACAGGTAAGTTTCTGTGAAGCCGTCAGTACATCCCCTGAACAAATCTAATTCTTACATCTGAAACATCCATATAAAGTCTCACACAAAAATGACAAGCCCACCACTACAGCATTTCTATCATGATACATAATATGCTGGCAGTCTTAGCTAGTTTGTACATCCTCACTGGAGGACGTTTTTTTCCCATCTGCCACAGGAACTGCCATTTGAGGAAGATCACAAAGTTCCATTGAAAAAGTAATTTCTCTATGGATAATGACTTACAAGGAAGAAGAAGTATATTAGCCATTCAAAAGCAAGTCTTCATGACTGATGAGTGAAATGCAATTTACTATTGATGTTAATAGTGCAAATGTGGAGTAAATGGGTTTGTTCAGCTTTAACTGAAAGTCCTCCATGTATGCTGTAAAATTTCCTGTAAGTTACTATTCTGAAACCACATCCATACAAGGAAAGAAAATACCATCTCCCTCCTCCTGATGTGACTTTATCAGCAAAGCCTTCATACCTTCATGTGCCAGAGCAGCTTCGAAAAGGGAAAGAGTTATAAGATTAATTAAACTACCATTATTCACTGACTCTGTGATGCTCTGGTGATGATCTAAGCCACTGTGCTTGGCTTTGCACTGAAATAAGCCAAGATTATCTATTGGATCAATTAATACACTTCAGAGAAAAGGGAAATAACTGGTTTCTGAGGAGTGAAAAATTCTTAGATTATATTAATTTGTCTGTGATTGCAATTTGAGATGATTTAGTTAACCTGTAGGAAATCCTGGATATAATTGACGGAAAATTGGAAAACAACATTTTGTTTTACGAACTGGAAATGCAAATCAAAAAGATGAAAAATAAATTTTCTGAGCTCCAGTTCAACAATGGTTCTGATAACAGCAATATATGTTATGCATACAATATGACTTCATTCGGATTAATAGAAATGGTGTAATTTTTAAATTATAGATGGAGCCAGGCACACAGACAACTTACCATTTTTTAATCAGAAAAAAGAAGAAGTAAATCCACAGAGACTTTATAGAATAAAGAGACATCAAGATTGACTTGAATGATGCCATTAATATTTTTCTATTGCTCTTGGAACTTTGCTTAACACATCCAACCTATTCTGTTTGCCTTTTTGTCCCAATTACATTATGCTGATTTGTCTTGATGATGTCTGGGATTCTGATACCATTTTAAAGACAGTTTTCATTGTCTAAACACTGAGAAGAGTTATTTTTGTTTTGGGCTGGAGTCCATAGTTATTTTCAAACCTGCAAACACATTACACTTTGCCAGTCCAACTGAATCTTTCTCAGACATCCTGCACCAAATAATGCATGACCTCCTCGTTTCACAACATAAGGATTTAACATATGTTGTTTACAGTTATATGTTACCTTCACCAGTATAACACTCAGGGGAGTGAGGGGTTTCATAGTATATGTTTTAGAAACACTGAAGTTTTCTGCAATTTCACCTTCTTAAGTAGCCTCTGACAAACCTGCCAAGAGATTATAAGAAGCAGAGGATTCTGGATAAAGCTCAAATTTATATTGCATTGCTTTCACTTGCAAAGGAATTCAAATAATAACTTCTAAATTAAACAGCTGTGGAGATGTTAAGGTATTCTCCATGGACTCTGTGCTGTCGTCTGCAAGATGATGATTCTGGAATTCTCAGGTATTGTCCCCATGAGGTACTTTTTGCACTGACCTGTACATCTTTTCTGTGTGTGTCCCAGTTTCTTTGCACAGTGTTTGTCCTTGAACCAACAATAATTGGCACTGTGAGACTGTGTTTCATAATAAAAATATACAATCTGTAATGTTCCCTACACTGTACTCCTTACTCTTCTCCTAGTGTATTTGTTGTTAAACAGATTTTCTGATAGTGTTGTGACCCCTTGCCATTTTCAGTAGCACTCCAAATGAAAACAGTCATATCAAATATATATTTAATGAAAGCATAAACATTCAGTAGATTATTTGTGCTTTCTTAATTCTGCATGCTATGTATTATATATCTCTTCAGACTTAAGAATTGTACCTTAACTTTTCTCTGAAAACACTTGTCTGCTGCAAATGTTTTTCTTTAATTCAGCAACTTATTAATGGCTGGATTTTTGGTTCTGCTTTCTTTAACCTGTCTGTAAACATTCTACAATCACTATCAACTTCTGAAGTAAGGTAAATTTGTAGAATTTCTGCAATTTCAGCATTGATTTAGGACTGTGTTTTTGTGAAACAGAAGATATGCAACAATATTTAGGTTCAACTCTTGCTGCACTCCATAAAAGTGCTATCTTTTTCTCATCAATAATATAATTATTGACTACATCCTGATACAATTTTCAGGATAGGAGCTTCAGTCCTCTACTGATCCCTCAAATGAGAATGTTTTCCCCAGGCAGACAGTTTAAGTTCCTTTTCCCTTTTTATTTGAACTGTACTGCACCAGTGCTGGAGGATGCGGTTTTAGCTCTACTTTTAATCTCTAAATAATTTGTCTTTTACTGTACATGTGGAATAGGGTCTCATGTTTGTCCGTAGTTATTGTGTCTTGCTTGCTTGCGGCAGAGAATTTTAAATAATGGTATGTGTTACCTGTGTAGCAGTGCACTCAGCGTGTGGCTATCTCAGGGCTGCAATCCCTACAGCATGTGACGAGCAGATAACTCCATGGCTCTTGAAACATGGTTGGTTCTTTGAAAAGATGCTTATTCCACAGAAGGAGCTTGTGTTATCCAAAGTGAACACCAAAGCCGTGAACCAGACAGTAGATATTAACAAGTATCCAACACTCTCCTGCATCTAACTTACAGAAGGTGCGGGCTACGCTTTGCACTTTTTTATATTTACGGCCCAAGAGGTGTTTTATTTGTAACTAGAAACCATTTTGAGGTAATAAGGGTAGGCTACAAGGATGAAGCTCAACAGCAAAATAATAGACGGTTGTTTATGTAGGCTTATATCTTAAAGAAGAGAGAAATAACCTAGTCATATATTTTGCACTTATTAATAATGAGAGATTCTGTATGAAGCATCATGCTTACTCAATTCTCAACCTTCTTCTGAGTGTGAAGGGATATTTGGGTATACATCAATAGTCTTAATTTTCAGGAAAAGACTGGTTTTGTGGAACTGCTCTATTATAAAGGATGTGTTAGCATGTCAGGTTTCTGAGAGAGAAGAGCCTGTGGATAATTGTTGAGACCTTTAAGCATTAAGTACTTAGCAAATAGAAGAAAAACTATGCTTCACCTCTCACTAATTTAGCTTTTTTAAGAGAAGCACTTAGCTGCAAAAGCAAGAGGTCTAAATGGGCACTGCCATCAAGTAGCTAGGTTGTCATTCTATGTACTACCATCAGAAGTATTTTGGTCTCCACATTTAAACAAAGGAGGCTAAATAGGGAAAGAGCCTTTTATGGTAGTGAAGCCAAGCAGTTGGGATCCCCATCCCCCTATGCAGGCATTGACAAGGAGATTAGGAAAAGCCTCCAGAGGCAACTCCTGTTAAGAAGGAGGGAAAGGTATTTTCTCAAGGATGGTTTATCATTGAACCGAGATGCATGGAACACCAAGGAGCAAAGTATCCAGCTCCTGAGAGAATTAGCTATGCCGGAGGTACTCTATAAGAATTCAAAGAATGAGCAATCCCCTTATAAATGCAGATGAAGTCTAGTGTATACAAACCACACGGCAGAACTTCTTATGGAGTGTGCCACAGCCACATGGAACTCCTTGGCAATGATGTGTTGGAAAGAAGGAGAACAAAGAGGGGAATGTTTGGTTACCAAGCTCAGCTACATGAAGAAAGCACCTCTTTCCTGACACAGGCCTGTGATGAGCATGGAAAAGGATCTCCACCAATTCAAAGAAGTGTCCCATGCCCCAGCAGTACAGAACAATCAGATTCTCTGCTACTGGGATCAGATGCCTCCCTGCCTGTTCAAGATCATCTAGAATCTCTCTAAGCACAGAGAGAAATGAGGTCCTCCAGATCACAAATTTGCTTTTAACACAAGTAAGAAGAATGGCTCTCCACTGACTGCAGAGAGAGCCAGGAAAGCCTGCTTAAGCTACACACTTAAATTTCAGATGTCTTAATTTAGGTGAGATTAATCTCTTCTCATGAGTGAGAGATTCCTTAATGACTCTTTTTAAACAGGGAAACACCTAATATATTTCTATGCCAGAGATATTATTAGGCCAAATTAATATTCTTCAAGTTATTTTCATCTTATTATCTTGAAGGTATTGTCAAAATCCAACCTGCACTCACAATACCACAAATGTAATACTATTGTAAGTTGGACAAATACGTATTATTGAAAAACTTGTTAATACATGAATAAAGTAAAAATTTCGTATTATAAAGTTTATTGTCTTTCAAGAGCATTCTAGATATGATAGTTAATAATGAACTATGAAGCTTAATAGCAAACTATATCTATGTCAGCATTTTTATGAGTAGATGTACTCCCCTTTTATTGCTTTAAATTATCTAATAGACATATTAATCAAAAAGTCCTTTTTTTTTTCTAATAAAAATCCACACAGAACTGGCAGATATGACACTACCTGCAGAGAACCTCCAAAGCAGCAGCTAAAATTGAGGTAGGACACTCTAGTGATCTCACAGAGCGCTTGTGTTTAAGCAACTGAACCACACTATTATTAGCTATCACATGACTAAAATAATGGAAGAGCTGATGGACCTGTAAAGCATTTACTGAACATATTAAATTTGTTTTGTTTTCTCACAATCAAGACTAATGTTTTGCATTTCTTCTTTGATTATTGAATTACAAATTTTATACTGGCAGTTAAAAGTTAAAACCCAAAGATATTTCCTTTATCTGATAAGCAACAATGGGCCTTCTGTGGGTCAAAATTACCAGAGCACATATGATCAAATACAGCCTGAATTTACAATCACTTTTTGCACACAGTTAATAAGGGTTCATGGTGAACAAACATACACCCTTGAAATCACTGATGAAATATTTCTGTAAAGTCAATTGTGGAGCATTTGCAAATGTGCTGTATTTACATGATAAATACACAGCTGCAGAGTGCTCTTTCCCACAGATTGGCCAGAACATCTCCTAATGCATCATCCTGCCTTTGATGCAATAATTGTATCACCTGAAGAGATGAAAGAGAATGAGCTTTACCTGAGTAGACATGCAAATGGTACAAATTCTAGTCCTAATTGCTAATGAATCAATTTTCATTGCAAAATTCAGGACAGAATGTTTGCGGTACATCCTCTGAAGTTCTGTCAAGTCATATTTTAACTTATTTACTATATTGTCCTGGGAAAATGATTTCATATGCTGGCTTCTACAACACAATATGTAGCCACATGCTCTGTTAGTCAGAAGCTACTATTCAATCTTCTTTTAAGCTCTTATACTGTATGTTGAAACACTAGTGCAGTCGACATGTTGCTTAATTGCTGTCTAAGTCCTAATAACCTCAAAGAGAATAAGAGCAGCTACTGGCAATTTAACAGCACTAACATTGCAAGATGAATCTAGGTAATGGATATAACATGTGAGGGACCAGTGGGCTAATTTACTTAAAACAAAATGTGATTAAATGATCTGAATACAAAATATCTTCAGCAGGTCAGGTACTTCTATACCGCGTGACACACTGTTGGATGGATGCCCAAACCAGCTCTGGAAAGTGAGTATTTCTAAACTGTCAGTTCAGAAAACAAATGTATTATAGCCTGCAGCAAACTTCACATTTTCTGAGGCAAAGGTGAGTCAAAAATACTACGTTAAAAGTGCTGCTATGAAGCTCTGAGGAATGTGATCAAAATAAGTTCCAAGTGAGAGATAGAAGAAATAGGAAATACTGAAGTATGATTTGTCTGACATATTTAGATATTTAACTGAGAAGAGGTAGATTGTACCCTAGAGTGCCTATTTATTTCCTTGGAGCATAGGTGAACTATACATAAATATATAAAGATAAATCTGGCTTGATTCATTTGGATGCCACAACAGTTCAGAGATCTGACACACGGTCTTAGAAGAGCCAGTTTCCTTCTGCTGGGGTAGGCATGGGCCAGATGGAAGATCTGGAACGTCTCAGGTGGTATTACTAGCCTCTCAACAGCAAAGTGCAAACTCAACAGCAGAGTGCAAGTGTGAGAAAATGAGGTTGTATACATCCATATCTCAGTCACTGAATGTGAATATCTATCTGAGGGCTCTATTTCCAAGCAATCATTATATTATACTTCCTTGAATGAGAAGGGATTTTATTGTTTAAGAATCTTAGTGTAATTTCTTGCCTAGATTAGTGGCCCATGCTACTTCTGAATGTGTACTCATAGGTGTTTTATTTGAGAGAGTTGGGAGAGATAAATACACAAAACCCCAGTGCTTTTTGCTGAGTTTTTCTTGACTCCTTCATCCTGCAGTGATTTACTGTCTGAAATTGAACTTCAGTGAAATTTGAATTTAACACAGAGACAGGTCAGGCCTGAAACTATATGAAAACTAATATGCCTTCTGGTAAATGTAGCACAAAGCAGCAGGTGAAGAGAAGGCTGCATTCTACCTAACCTAATTACCTCCCACTTGGGACAGATCTTCTCCATTTTCTGCTAGATTTTACCTCGTACAATGTGTGTTTCTGCATCATGTTTTTTAGTGTTTTGATGGGATCATTTTTCAGACTTGAACAATGCTAAGATTGAATTATAAGCTTCTCAACTGAATAAAGTGCCCAGAATTTAAGTGTAAAAGAACAGACATGAAAAAAAGGGCTCAACTCAGGCCTGGAATATGCAGAACTGAAGAAATCTTCTCAGGTAGAAATCTGGATTGTCTCCTCTGTAAATTCTTGTTTCTAGGAACTTTTTTTTCTGAAAAACAGCAGTTGTGCAACACAAAACCGTGTATTTTATCAGTTCCACGGTATGCAAGGAATATACATCCTTTACCTCCATTTATTAAAACTTAAAGACCTCTCAGATTCACAGACAGTCATAAGTGGGGATGAGAGACTTTTATTTATAAGCTCTGATTTAAGTCCATGTGAATACAGTCCATTGTACTTGATGTAGACAACAATAGTGAGCTGGGAAACTGTCTCATCCTTGTGTTAGCAATATTGCAATATGGTTCATGAGCTGATTTTTCCTCTGTTCTCTGTAAAATGTGAATTATACTTACTTCTCTTCCAAGTGAGTGGAAAATGGAGATAAAGATTAAATAAATTTTGCGGGGTTTTTTTAGCTGAAAAAACCAGAAAATGATTGCATGTACAAAAACATTTCCCTTTGAATACAAATACAGAGGCTCTTCACTTACCAGTCAATAATGAGGAAAACTTAAAAAAAAAGAAATATATGACAAAATGATTCCATTGGTAGTCCTCCCATCTAGGAATAAAGTGTAATCATTATCTGTTTATGTCAATCTTAATGTGGGTTGTATGTTCATAATGCAGTATTTCAACCTCCTTGTGTTTTAATTGTCATGTGAGAATGGTAATTCTCATGGTGTGAGAATACTGCACAGAATTTTAGCTTGAGATCTACTGTGTGTTGCCAACATTTCCTTAATTTAGTAAGGCTTATAAAAGTAAGACATAGTTAAGTTGGCATGATTTCTCTGCTGCTACTATATGGTGGCTACGTTTTATCACCTTACTTTCCTCAAGGTGCTTACACACTGACTGCTTTAATAAATGTTCTAGCAATTTACTAGCTATTGAATTTAAACTTGCTGTTCTGTAATTTCCTAGATTGATTCCTCTGCTGTTTTAGTGGAGGCTATCCAATATTTTAGGGAATCCATTTCCCAGAAAGGAAAATGTAACACTCTGAATGCTCTTCAGCATCACCTTTTTTATCTCAGGTGTACTTTCATGATTCTCTAGTCAGTTTTAGAATATCTGTGCATGGTATGAACCTCTGTTGTAGTTCTTGGTACTTGGTCCCTTTGAGTTACATTTTAATCCATAAAAATTCGTTTGAAATGCCTTCAGTGTGTGTAAATTGCCTAAATACCTGAGAAGAGAATGAAGCTTTAGGAGCTCTGGGTATGAAATTCTTCACATAACTGAATAAAGTGGGGTCACAAACTCTGAAATATGACAGAAGTTTTGATTTTTTGTGATAACTTCCTTGTTTAATTTCCTTCCACAAGGTATAGAATGGAAATAAGCAATAAATAAAAATTAAATAATATTTTTATATTAAAATTTTCTAATGAGCAGGGTATTTCTTTATAATTCATATCACAGGTACAAAGTTGTGGTTCAGTCAAATGCATCTATATTCCAAGTGACTACCTTTCTTTACACCTCTATTCCTGGGAGAAGAGGCTTGTACCAGCTGCTGAGCAACAGAAGGTGATGAAAGGTTTAACACCAATAAAATACTTGTGTAAGGACATAACCCTATAGAAAAATAAAATAATAATAATAAAAAGGACATTTTAGGTACCTACTTATTTCTATATTCCACTACAGGTATCAGCTCTTCTTTAGTACCAGAACCTGACAAGCTTTTCCATGTTTTCACACACTCAGTAAATACTGAGCATCTTAACTAGGAACTTCCTTGAACTGCATCCCTCTTTGGTAAGTCCTATAGAGCTATTCTTTTGTTTGGAAGGGGGTTCAAGAGTCCAACCAATAACTCAACTAAAGGCACTCACTGTGCGAAAATGCTCCAAGTTCCTTTAGGTTGGTGTTTCACAAACTACCTGCTGATTCCTAGCTTTCATCAGGGTTACACTCTCAGTCTACCTATGGAAGGCTTTTTTAGTTTTACCCTATATGTTTGCTGGACATCTGAGGCCTTTCCATGGTTTTGCAGTCAGTGGAAAGATGAAGAATCAGCATCTTAATTTTCAATCACTAAGCTGCAAAAAAGGCATGCTTTGATAGTCCTTTTTTTTTTTGTTCTATGATATTTTTATGCATTTTGCGTTAAATGATAATTTAATGAAAATTAGAAAAAGTGAAGAGACTGGATCTCAGACCAGTGATCTTCAGACTAGGTTCAGAACTGGCAGTCTTGAGGTCACAGAGATGCAGGTCTGAGTGAAACATTTCAGTTTTTATGTAATGCTGATGATAAATCATAAAGTCTTGAAAGAGGGAGCCTCACATCATGGTTTTCATGGTGCTAGAGCCTGGACAAAATGGTCATACGAGCAGTTTTGAGACTAGAAGTTTCAGGTTATAAGTAAAGTTACATGGATTCAGTTTCTGGTTGAAGAAATTACTCATTACTTATTTAATAAGAAGATAAATTGTTTGCTGATAATCAGGATTCAAGTAACATTCCAATTAAAGGTAAAGCAGAAAAAGAAAAGGCAACTAATTTTTAATAGGGTTAATACTTGGACTTCCTAATATTCAACATATTTTTGTTTCAAAATAATCATATGGCCTTTTCTGCTTTTGCTCTGAAAGAAAATATGATTTCAATTGTCAAGTGAAATTCAAAGTCAAAATAAAATAAGAATCTGTAAGAAATTGCATTCTTGTACGAACCAAACCTGACAAATTTTCTCAGTCCTGCCTTGGCACAAGCTGCTCACATCTACGCAAAACATATTTGAGAAATTATCAAGTCACAGTTTTTAAGTTATCCTGTGTTTACTTTGCATACATGGATATGTGCATCATCAGATGAAAAAGAATGGAAAATTAACCAGACCAAGTGCCTATAGATTAAACATCCTGCTGTAACTATTGATGTGTGTTTTTAAAATTTTTTATTTCTATTTTCTATACGAAAGCATCTTAAAAATGCAAGTTACAAAGCTGGAATTCTTGCCCATTACAGATGTAGTAATAACTTTCTAATTAGAGAATTCATTGCTACACTGCATAATCAGCTTGTTGAAGGCATGCATTATAGTATAAGAAAAAAAAAACAACCACTCAATAGTAACATAGCTGTCCCATTAAAGTCTTGATTAACTTTATAACAATAATGCAATATCATTATGCTTTCATAAATTAGAAGACAAATTGTATTTATGTCAACTAATGCTCTTGTATCTTTTCAAAAGGATGCATGTTTAATTTAAAGTAAAATAACTCAATGACAATAATTTCTTAAGTAGGAGGGTGACATATATAAACACTACACAAACACATAAACTAAATATTTCAATATATCCACTATATTATATAAGGGATTCCAAGAAAGTTGTAATATATAATATAAATAACTATATATATGTGTGTGTGTGTGTCATAAAAATGACATAGAGTAACATCAAAAGCAGTAGATATGAGCAATGACAATTGAGATTATCTATTGCAGATAGGCTGACCTATCCAAGTTGAGTCCCACTGCTCCTGTTTGGTCAGCAGGCACCTTTTACCATCTGTTTTACTTACATTGGCTTAATCTTTTCTATCATTATATAACAGAGATATGGCCAGATGGCTATTTGGATCCAAAATACAGTCTGGAAATCACAGAATTTTCAAACTCAGATTAAAAACTCAGATTAAGTTTATGAGACTTTAAAACAGGACAGTATTGATAGCTAAACATGCAGTTTGTATGGATATTTAAGAGTAATAAAACAAATACTGGCTTCCATATAGCAGAATTTTATATCTAATACCAAAATTACTGAATGAAATGTTCATATGTTAATTAGAATCTAAGGAAAAATTCTTAAACACAAACTCAAAAAGACTATATACAATCATTTTTAGGAACAAACTCCTCTAACCCCCCCCCAAAAAAAAACGTCAACATCATTGCTCTGTAACCATTCAAATAATATTTTTGAAACTATATTGCATAATATCAACTCAGAAATTGAACGTCAAAATGGTTTTCTTACAATCTCTCGATAATCAACCAGTCTTTTAAATGACTTTATACTGAAGTTCAGTCTCAAAGAGGCATATGGCCATAAGAGAAACACTGCAGATGCAAAAAGAAGGCTGGGTCAAAGTCCCAGTGCATATCTGAGAGCCCACATGGCTGGCAATTTACTTTAAGATGTAGCTAATAAATATTTGTCCTCACTTTCTTCTTTCCTCAAGAGAACACATAGTTCTGAAATTTGATATGCTTTCTATTATGTTTACATGGTACGTCTTATGTAGGATAGAAGGAAGATACCATCTTTCATGTATTAAAGTGAATATTTTTAAAGGAGAGAATAAAGCATTTTATCAACAATTTCTTCAAGAAATTATCTATTACACTGGAAATCTGAATCACATTAGAGTAATAAAATGTATCTGTTAGATTTTTTTTTTGCCATCCCTTTCCCAGACTGTTCTGCAAAGCATTAATTCTGCCTTATCCTTGGAGAAATCATTTCAGTTTTTTCCTCCCTCGCTTTCAGCTCATAGAGATATCTTTGGGAGAAATTTTGTTGTTATTTAGATTTTTTTGGAAGTGTTACAGAACAGAAACCATGAGCTAGCTAAAAGCAATGGGATTCTAGTGAATAAGACATCACATCAGTATCCTAATCATTTCACAGCCTAAAGACAACTGCCGTGAAGCCAACAAAAGAGCAAGCAGAGCCTGCCAATAAGCCAGATGCTACTGTTGAAAAAGAAATTTCTACTGCTTAACATCTGGGCACTGTGAATACCTTTCAGAAATGAGGGAAAGAACTGTTCTACACTGAGATACAGAGAATGTTTATTAAAACGTTTCACCAGCAGATCACTCTTATTACAAAACTACCATTAGAAGGTATTTATTTTGTAGCTGAATTTTTTAAAAAGAAAAGGGATGTAGAAAAACAGTCTCTATATTTTAAAGCAGCCCTTGTGCTCAGTTTGAGTTAGCAAGAATGGTTGACAGGAATCTTGAAATCAATATGGAAGCTTATGTGCAGATATCACATACTTGATTCTGTTTGATTTACTTGTAAGCATGGCTTTACTTGAGAAATTAATGCATCTTCTACAGGTCATCTGGAGATGTTTTTATTTTCTAGCAGTCCCTATTGGATGCAAGCTTTATCAAAAGTGCTGACTAAAACAATGCTTAAATGAATGTTGCCCAAGGTAATTTTGATATGTGTTTCTTTAAGGACTGTAGCTTAAATAAGTTTTTTCACCTATGTAGGAAGAGAAAGAATGAAATTTTGGGCATAAAGATGGATGCTACATTGCATTGGCCATCTTCTACAACAAAAAGAACAAGCAGATAGGGTGTCTGTATGTTTGACACTTCCCAGTCTGTTAAAAGACCAGTTCAAACAAATTGGCACAGGCTTTCCATTACTACAGCGCACACTTTGAACAAACCTTTTATAGAAACATGAAATCCTAACAAGCCACAATTTTGATCTGATAGAGAAAAAGTTGTTACATGAAGTTTTTAAACAACTTTTCATTCACTATTTATTTTATGTGGCAAGCAGAACAGTGGCAATGGACACCATTATGAAATTCTGGTATAGCTCAGCCATGCTCTGTTATCACTCTCATTATGGGATTACCATGATGTTTTAGGGTACACAGACCTGGAGTTATATCTTTTATGACTTTAATTTTATGTCTAGACTACTAACAACTGCATTCTATATCATCATTTAAAAAATAATATTTCTTTAATGTATGCATTAATCTTTTCAAATAAAGATGGTGTCTAATAAAGCCAACAGCGCAACATTACCTTTTTTCAAATGAGTAAAAAAAATGTATCAAGAACAATTTATATCTAGTTTCCTAGTAAGAGTTTTATGAAATACTGACCAGGGAAAAGAAAATTTACCACAGTTGGGAACAATGCTCATAGCCTTTATTTTGACATCTTAGTCAGAATTTCACATCTGTGTAATTTTTTTTTTCCCCCTTGGGTAATATTTTACAGGCATTGACCTTAGAACCAGTCCCTATTTATTTGCTGCTTTTTTGTTTTTACGGCAACATACACAATTTCATGTTTCTTGTAATGTGTTTGAGAAGCAGAAAGCCAAGTAGAAGAATACAGAAATGGTTCCCAAATGCTGAAAGAAGTTGAGTAATTTTAAAAACCTCAAACCTTAAATGGGCTGCAGCAGCTTATGTATCTTGTGCTCAAAAATTGTTGGTTACATTCATAAAGCTCTTGTAAAACCATTGCTAGATGTTCAATATAGGAAAATCTCCTAAGCTGAACAGCAAGCTGTGCTACAAAAATTTACTTTACTATTAATAATTCTTGAGGTTGTGCAACCCTATGCCAGCCCATTGAATTGTGCTTGGCTGTTAAGATGGTAGAATCCAGACCTTGGTTACCACACACCTTAGATGAGGAATCTCACTGGTCCATATTGACGCAATTGCCTACTAGTCAAATTTTAGCCTTATGCAATATTTTTGACTCTTCATTCAATTATAGATCTTCATTAAAACCTCTTGGAAATGCCTATGCTAGGCTGGAAAGACCAGATAAGGACTATAACATGCTACTTGTGTAAATATGAAAGAAAATGCAACCATTAAGATTTTATAATTTCTATAAGATTTGTTGTTGAATTAAGTAGTATTTCAATGTACACTGTTTATATTTTTAACAGAATTAAATTTTTATTCATTTACTTCTAAATGCTACTTCCATTTTGCAGGCTCTGTCATTTGCAGCAGATGAGTAAATATGCTTACTTGACTTTGAAACTACCCTATTTCTGACTGCACTTTTGTTACTACTATGAATGACTTTCACAACAGGAACACAGGCCAATTTAAAGTCCAGGCACCAAGCAATTTGAGATCCACCAGCTTTATGCAGTAATATAATTATTCCCTCCGAGGCTCTTAATTGTATTCATCACACCATGATTTCTGCACAAATTAAGCATGCATTTACTGCTATATATAACTTGCTTTGCAGTTAACATCCTGGAAACAAATTTCAAGGAGATAGAATCTTGAACTTAGTCATCCCATGAAATCACTAGTTTCACTGCTTGGAAAAGTCACTCAGACTGTAAGGTCATTGTATTTTTACAATGCCAAATCATATACAGAGAGGCAGTGAATAAAGATGGTGATGAAAAGATCACAAAACTTATGTAAATATTTTGTTCAGACTTTAAATTTAAAAACCCCTAGCACAATTACCTTTAGATATGTTTTTAAGACACATAGCAAAAAAATTACCCTTGTCAAAAAACCTTGCAGTCTGTAGAAGACAAAATGTCTGAAATTCAGATTCAGAACAATTATGATTGATATCACATATAGATATGTGTGTGTTTGGATTTATGAATGTGTGTATGTACCATTCTGACCTGTTACTTTGTTAATTTTATAAAAATCACACATTTCTATGAGTATTTCAAATAAAAACCCCAAACCTTATATGAATTCACATAATTGTCCAAGTAATGAACTACAGTGAATATATAATTTGTAGTAAGTTATTAAATGAAGAATACATTTGTGTGTAAAATTGTACCCTGTATAGGAGTTTATCTACTCTGTTAGCCAGGTAATTTTGAGATATATATTTTTGTAATTACATCACAGCAGTGTTGGTCTATGTGAAATCAGAATAACCCAGTAATTTTTTTCTTGCTAAACTATTTTATTGCCGAGGTGGAATAGGGGAATGGAAGAGAAAACAAAGTCTTATGCTATGCCTATCAAAATGTGATAGATATGAGAGCCTAAATGTTCTTTTTGTTTTACTTTGCATTGTTTTCTTTCTGTGGACATTTCTCTATACCTTCAGTTGTAGAAGGTGCTCATCAAGAAAAAAATTTATAAACAGGACACAGAGCTTGTGAACCATTTCTACCTTTTATACTCATTCTTCTGAGATTTTATATTAGAGTACCACTTTGACATGTCTTTAAATTGCTATAATTTTTATTTATATAGTTTAAATTGCTATTATTTAATTATAGTTATAATTTATAAAAATTATATATTGTATAAATTGTCCTGTGTCCCACAGAATTAAGAATTAAGATTTTAGCAAGGTTCAGAGGTTTGGGGTTGAAATGTCCAGAATTAATGTCGGAGTTAAGGGCTAGAAACACTAACAAAATAAAAAGAAAAAAGAAAGCTCTGTGATTTCAATTGGCCTCTACATATTGAAGGTCAAACCAGAGAACCTCTCTTAAATGTGAGTGCCTGGTGAGCATCAGGAAAGCGATATTTGCTGAATACAATTAAGATGGTGACTATTACATCCTTGCAATATGATTTTCTCTTACTTTCATTTTTTCCCCCGTTTTTCCTTTATTGTTTTTAATATGTTTACTGAGCCAATAAACCATAAAATCTTTCAGGGTTTATTCTATTTGTATTTGGTGAAATTGTAACCACTGATGGTTACAGTACAATGTTTACCTCCTGTTTTAATTGGCTTGAGGTGCCAATAAATTAATGAAAATATCAAATATGTTCATAATCAATGCAGCTCAGTAAAGGCATAACTTGTCATCGGTGTCTGACTAGACTCAAAGTCTAAGGTAATAAGAATAATTTCTAGTTTTGGAAGAAGCCCTAATCTCCAATGTCAATGAAAAGCATCTATTGACTAATAGAATTAAACTGGATTTTGCCATATATGTTGCCAGCAGAGTTGCACTGATATGCTGAGAGATCAGGTATCTCATCTCACCACACATGATGATTTAAAAATATTTCTGCATTTGTTGCATACATGAGGGAGAACCTTTGTTAGAAAACTGGGAAAATTCCCTTAAACATCTGTAAGACGTTTGCCTGACTAAGGTCCTAAATTTGAAGTTTCAATAGCCTACAGGGAGCACCTCCCTCACAATTAATATACCTAAGAATTATGGGAACAGCATGGAAGTGACTTGGAATGTTATATCATGGCCAAGGGACTCTTTAATTTAATGATCTCTTTTAGTTGCTGTTCACATGTATGAATCCTCTACCCTTCAGTCTGATATGAGCACTCTCTGAGCATCACATAGTGTGAATGAGCAGGTAACATTTCTATAGTTACAGAGCAGAAATCCTCCTTCAAAACACATTTAAGATACCAGGCCACCAATTAAAGTAAACCGTAATCCACAATCATAGAGAAATAAAAGAGCAACAGATTTTTGCTAAAATATAACAACCAGTCAGCAAAAGTCTATTTATTGGCAATGAAAATTGTTGGCCCTTTAAGCTCACCAAATGAAGCCTCTTCCTCAACAAACCACAACTCTCTGCATGCATCCATTCAATGTGACTGGTTTTGCAAAATCTGATAAGGGTAAAACTTTTACATTGCCCTTGAAAAAGAAGGAAGAGAGCTACAGGAACGTTATGGAAAATTAGGCACCAGTATTCTTTTTGCTCCCATCATAGGATTTTGAGTTGTCTTATTAATTACAAGAATTGGTAGGATTGGGAAAAAACCTTCTCCTGAGTGCATTGCCCAAAGTCATTTTGACCCTCAAAAGTCAGAAGCAGTACTCTAGAATCCTGCTGGAAAGAGGAGACAGACATTGAATTTGTAAAACTATTTCTTTATATGTCATAAAAAATATGATATAAAACGTAATGGAATTATCTTTTATTTTTCTCCGTCAGACAAATGTCTTCTAAATAGATGCTGAGCTGGTAGTGAAGCACATTACAGTAATCCACTGGAGAAAATCTGAACATAGACTATCATATTCCGAATTTAAGAAAGAACAATAGAGTCAGTTACTGCTCCTGTTTGTTTATGTAAAACAGCTAGGAGTACGTCTGTACAACAAATCAGTAAGACCTGGCAAATGACAATTAGCCAGGAGGTGTTGCAGGAAACTTTCTTATTCAGAAAGGGCAAAGTGGTGGCCACACCCAAGTTTTATTCTTAGCATCCCAATTTACAAGAGAAACACATGGATGCATTCTAAACTGTATACAAATATTAGCTTACACAATAGTATTCCTTTACTGACTTTTATATCAATATTTAAATTCATTTTAATCAAGTCTTTCCAGTTCCAAACACTTCTCTTGATTACTTCATTCCCCAATGAAGATTTTGTCCGTTGTTTATTAACATGGCAAAACTGAAACTCTAACAACCACGCATATTTATATTTATTGTTTTGTGAGGTACATAAATTTTATTTGATTATTTGGATTCTGAGCTCAAATACTTTGTATGCCCTTATTAGTTTGCTTACGGTACTGCCACTTCTGCCCAGACCTTCCAATTTGGATAGTTATGTTTTTCTCTGATAGTCAAGACTATTTTGGACCTTATCAGAGCCTTTTCACATCATGGTGTAATATATGTTCATGTAGCAAAATGAAGACAAGATTGTAACATGTTGAGTAAATCTGTTTTTCCAATCTAATAATAGCATTTCAGGCATGGTGCCCAAGCCTTGACATCTACTATTGGCCAAGGTACAGGCTCCCTGTTCTATATATGATGTTATCCAAGTTGCTGCTATGTACTGAAGCAAATGTCCCCATTTTCATTTATTTTGTTGCCCTTGTTAAGCAGATAATAACAGAACATTTTTACTTTGATCCTTTGGCACTTTATCTATGTGGAGAAAACTAGACTTCTTTATTTTATACACCCTGATTCCTTATAGTCCTGCCAGATTGAAAGGACAACACATTTGATGTAAAAATGAAATTAAAATAGCAGTTTTATTAACATATTAAAATAGCTTTGGATCACATCTCTTGTAAAGTCTGATCCAGTGACCATTTAAGCTGGGAGAATTCAGTAGCTGCTAATAGCAGAGCAACAGCTTTTTCACATACACACCCCTATAAATGTAGCTGTACATTTGTCACCTAATCAGTGTAGATTTTATCTCAGCAATAAGAGCAATCTGAAGCCAGTTACTTTTAATAGAAAGTATGGCAGAAGTTCTGAGCAATCAGACAAAGCAGCACAATTAATGTAATAAAAAGCTTCAACAGGAAGTCTGTTGTGTCGGTTTCCCACTTAATCAGCTATAACATTATAAAGGAATTACAGGCACTACAAAGTCATGTGAGAAATATCTTACAGACATTTTCTTTGTTATTGTAGGTGAAAAAATAATGTGAAAGGATAAGTAATTTTCTCAGGTTCTCCTGAATTTTTCAGTTTTGGGGGATGAAAATCTGGCTTTCATGCTGCTGTTTTTTTCATACCTGCATTCTGACATTAAAATAATGGAGCCAATGAAGTGAATATATTTCTAAATTTCTGTCACACACATCACCCTGTCAGTTAGTAATTGACATAATGACAAAGTGGCCAGGGAAAATGTAAGTGGAAAAAAAGGGATTGGAACAAACAGGATGTGCAAAAGAAGCAGTCTAGAGAGTATGCATACACTCGATGGCATGACTGGCTTCATTCCCATTGTATTGCTTAAAAAAAATAAATTAAATATTCTAGGTCTTGTGGGTATAAGGTGAGTCTGATAAACAGAAACCTTCTAATTTTCTACTTCCAAAGAAAGGTCTGCCAAGGTTAATGCTGAAGGTTCCTGAAGAATTTTGATTGGCACTGAGCAATAGTTTGGGAAGCATAACTGAAGAAAATGAAACAATAGGCTACTGAAATACCAAGGGAACTGAGAGTGTTAGAAGTGTTCATACAGCATTGTACACCATAACATCCTGGACATGAATATTCATGCTTCTACAGTTATGCTCAAAAGCCTTAAAAAGTTCCCTGAGATATTATTATGCTGCAACTATTAACCCTAGTTAATATGTCCTGAAAAGAGTAAGGTGTGGGACTACACAGAAGGAAACTTTTACTGAAAATACTTGTTTAAATAGGAAACTTGTTGATTTTTACACATGGTTTTGAACTCTGGCACAAAGGTAGGAAAAGTGTTGGGTTGTTTCCTAGAGCAGGAGTAGTCATGTTCATGTTGTGTTAAACTCTCTTCCTTCTCAAAACAATGAGTTTGTGAATGGATTTGTGTTTGAACTGTGGCCCTACTCAGTCTACAAAGAGAGAACAGCTACAGTCACAGTTCTAATGAAGATATGCATGGATTTGCATAGCTGTAACTGGTTTTAACTTTCTATTTAGTTGGGTTTTTTAATAAGCTCTCTGCTTGTTTGTTTTGCTTTGTTGTGGTTTTTTTTTCTTGAGGTTCTGTTGTTTGTTTTGTTTTGGGTGACTCTTCTCAAAAGGAAACTGGTACAGAAGCTATGCATAAGCAGCGTCAGCCTGTAGATCCATTCCTGTTCTTTTTTATTTGAAAGCACATTTACAGTAGAAAACACTCCTTGGTTAGAAACAGTCTACAGTGGAAAAAGGGGAAAAGTAGCACAATCTCTAGAACACACCTCAGAATCATCCCTGCTTGTGGCAATTCCTAATGGCTATTCTCCAGGTGCCGTCAGTAACGTGATTCCTGGACTGTTTTATAGCAGACACTTTAGGCATGTTGCTGAATGTATGAAGACTATCACTACTTAGTTTATATAATCAAACACATTTGTTCATGATTGTATGTACAAATGACAGATTTTGGCATTTATCACTGTGTATATATAGACTCTTTCCCTGCACGTATGTGACTCGTATTACTGATCATTTCCAAATGCACTACAAAGATGTATGACATAAAATTATAAATCCTTATGGAGATATTTTAACCATTGCTGAGCTATATCTCATATAGACCTGCAGCACACTAAATTTAATAAAAACCAGTTACTTAGAGGATGGAAAAATCTTCAGTTTCGTTTTTCATGTCTATATAAAGCATAGCCCCTCAAAAATTACCCATCTGATATGATATTCATAAATAAAATGTAGTTATTTTAAAAGAGACGTGTTTGTTTGCATAGCTGACATATTATGTATTTATTCATAGTTAAAGAAGCTCAGAAATTCATTATTATAAAATAATATTATTTGTAATAGAATCCTGCCATTATTTGAAAGACATTTTGATAGAAAATACTATTTAGTTCTACACAATAATCCAAGTCCAGCAATAAGTACATGAAAGACCCATTACAATTTTCTCCTGCTTGCCTCATTTGGTTCAATGTGCAAAAGAGATCAATGACTCCAAGGTGAATTGACAAAGTGTATATTTTATCATTTGCTTGTGCCCTGCCTTAAACAGAGTAAAAGATTTAGGTTTTATTTATTTTCTGAAGCATTTCTACTTTTGTTTCTCTAAGTATACCACATTTAGCTGCTTTCACACTCTTTCTGTTTTACTAGCAATCTGTTAGTGATCTTCTCCTTTCATCTCTCCACATACATACCCTAACTAAATCATTATGGTTGAAGTGATATTTTTCATCCTTCCTCATTCCTACAGGATTTGGTGGTAATGATCTCATTTTATTTTTTTACACTGACATTACAACTGTTCTTTTCATCCCCCCAAATTTTTGGGGAGTCTCTTTAAATATATATATTTAATTATTCAAAACACACATCACTTGATGCAAAAAACATTTGATTATCAGATATGGGGTACTTACATGGCTGCTAATATTTGTTTTGCTGTGTAAATTGTAAGCTGTTAAACAATAGTACCCTGAAATGCATTATGAACAAAGGAAAAAAAGCCAAAACCAAGAAAAAGAGAAAAAGATTTAAGGATGGTTTAGAAGGTTTTGCTATTAAAGGGGAAGATGTGTCTCATTTTGCATCTTGCGTTGTCAGCCTGGATTTTCTTACAATTTAACTTGGAGAACAATAAGTATTCTAGTATGAATTTATTTTACATTTAGTCTAAGGACTTAAATGAAATGTGTAAGTCTTACCAAAATAAGGATTGCAAAATTAGTCAAATATCTCTTAGTTTATCACTGTGTGCACAGGGGAGCTTCATTAATTTGCATCTATTTCAGGGGATGTTTTTTCTGGAACCACAACTTCTGGGAAGAAGCAGAAACTTGAATCAAATTTTTTCTCTGGGTGATATTTTTTTTTTGTTGGTTTGTTGTTTTTTGGGGTTTTCTGGTTACCCCCAGAAGTTGTGGTTTTGATTTTGTTGATACAACCAGTTAACTTTCTAATGTTGACAATATATATTAAGATCTAGGATGAAGGGTCTTTATTGCTTTTAGTCTCATTTTCCATGGTATATAAGGCACTGTTGAAATGTTCCTTAAAAATGTATGGTTCCACTGAAAGCAAATGAATAAGAAAGAAGGATTTTCCACCTCTTCCCTCTTTCCCTCCTGCTCTTCCCCACACTGGATGATGGCAAGAGCCTGCTTCTTAATGGGAAAACTGCATGGTTGAGAAAATGGATGAGAACAGCCCTTCAGCTGCCATTTGCTGGAAACTATCACTAACTGATTTGAAATAGCATAGCTCACAGTTTTGATCTGAAATGTCTCAGCTGAGACAAAAACCTGAACCAAACCATGTATTTCACCAAACAACATCATCAAGCCAGAGTAAAAGGTTATCTTGACATCAAAAAAATGCTATATTTGATTATCTCAATTCCCAGTATTACATTTGCCCAATGCTACTCCTGCAATTAAGAGAATTCTTTGGAAAGTGACTTGTTAAAAATATATATTTGAACCTTTTTTTTCCATAACACGTTTCAAAATAAAATATTGTTTTGAGCTTTACTTAAGAATAAAATTTGTAGCTTATGCTTGAAGAAACTAAATTTCTTTATAGGTCACACACTAGAGACTTGCATCCTGCATAGGAAAAAGGGAGAATTATATATGACCAAAAAAAATTAAAATAAGCTCAAATATTTTGTCTCCTCAAAATAAGGAAAATGTTTCAGAGTTCAGAAGGTTTAATGAATTACAAAATTATAGAAAAAAAGTAGAGGTAGAGGTGAGAATAACAGGGACTGTGCATAGGACAGCTACTCTCATTTCAGTCTCAATTTTCTCAAAATGTTGAGTACTACTTAGGGTATTACAGTAAAAGAGAATTAAATAACTGCTTGTAATTCAAGAGTCTTACTTTCTCAGATTCATACTTTGTGTGAGAAATATCTATTTTTCAGAGATCAGGATATGTTCACATAAGAATTATACATCTTTTATTCTGAAAGAGAAAAAAGGTTTCATCAGTACCTGAGTTTATGCTAGACTTCTACAAAGGAATAAAACTTATTCACTGACTAATACATTGTTATAATTGAAATTGCTGCCTGAATAGATTGCTATTCCATGTGAGTAAGTGGAACAGATCAGGACTATGTCATTTTACTACCAATCAGAGGAAAAACTCAGAAGTCTTGTGGTTTTGTAGCATCATCATATTTTAATAAGAGAAATCTGGTGAGAGAATTAGAAGAGAATGAGTAAAAAAGAAAATATATTGGGCATTGGAAATCAAATATCTTTTTGTGTATGAATTTCATTAAGTATTTTATGCGTATGTCAGAAAAACCAAACCAAAGCATTATTTTTCTCATTTATGCAAACAGAAGGATGGTATATCCTGTAAACAAACTGATCTCAGTTTTTGTTTCAGGTCAGAGATGTAAACATGATGGACGTATGAATGACCTAGATATAAATTTTTTATATATAGACTAAGATAAATATATAGATGATTGTGGTGGTGTAAGAGATATTTCTATTTTATTTCTGATTTAGCTATTGTTCTATGTCATCATCTAAGCAAAATCTATGTCGTCACCTAAAGTTTGGGAATGACGTGACAAGAGCAATGTTGATCAGGACAAATTATTTTGCTGTATTTTCACTAAAGGATGCGAATCTCTCAGTAATATTGTTTGTATAGAGTCTCTTTCAGATATATTCTTCCTACATATATTATTTGTCATAATCTTTTCTGGATTTATGCTTTCCCATTTAATCCTTACTTTGCCATTTTACTCATATCTATGGAACCTTTGGAGTAGAGCCCTTTCCCACACCTGACATTTATTAAGTACATAAGAAGAGGTTATTCTTTGAGAAAGCACCTGCCTTAATGAGTAGATGGTGAATGACTTTTTAAAAGTGACCTAAAATAAATAATTTTCTTTTCTACAATTTTTATTTCCATACATAACTATTTTTGATTAATCCTTACATTGCATATTAATATTGTGCTTGATTTCTGGAATTTGTGCTCAATTACAGTGAATTCATACAATTAAACTCCTCTCACTTACACACCTACATACTCCATTTCCACAGACCCTGAAAGTAAATGTTTAAAAAAAAGGTTATGTGGGTCCCTATGGCAAAGGCCAACTGAACAAAACTCTTGCAAATTCACAGGGAAGACGGAATTAAGACTCAAGAAATGCTAACTACAGTTGCATAAATATTTTAATTTCTGTAAGTTCTTTTATCGTGTGCTCATCAATTTGTTCTCCTCCTATTCAGACATACAGTTTGCATTTAGATCATTTTTATTTTCTGTGTGAGTCTTTTAATCTGGAAAATATTTGAACTTCTGCTGCCAAAAAACCTCATAGTTCTTTAAACCAACATGCTTTAAATTACTTGCAATCAATAGTGTAAAGTGATGAACATCCTTTGCTCAATGGATTTCTTGAATTTTTTTGTTACAGTCTAGGACTCAGAAATGCAGTGATCATGGAACCTCTGCCTTGATCTTAGAGTTTGAAACCTTTGGGTCTCACTTCTTTTGCACCAACAGTTCACTGAAATATTGTCTTCAGTAAAAGTACTTCCAAGACTGTTCTTGAAATGCTTTGGGAAAAAATGCTGTTCCATTGGTGAACATTAAAGTATGAATTCCTGAAGAATTCTAGCGACTTCCAGTTGCTAATAATATGGTTTCAAATCTCTCTGAAAGTATTCAGTCTGAAATGACCTTAAATTGATTCTTTTTTTTTTTTTTTTTTTTTTTTTTTCCACCACGTAGGATGTACTATATTTTTTCCTTCCCCACATCTTTTGCTTTCTCATTTCCCTTTTCCCTGGAATCACATGAGTTCATTTTGCTTGAATTAAAGTCTCACAGGGTTGAGAAACAGGGCAGGGCTGGGGTTGAGTTTTTTGTTTGTTTGTTTTGGGGTTTTGTTTTTTTTGTTTATTTATTTTTAATTTAACTCCTGCATTAGCTCTTTTGCTATAACTTCCTGACACTTCTTCAGACACCAAAGAAAAGGAGGTGGATGTTCAGTCCTTTTATTATCCTAGAGTATTTTAAAACTAGAACAGCATTAACATTTTCTTAATACATGGAAATTACTTTAGTGACATAGAACTTGAATAATTTCAACTGAGAATGTATTAATTTAATTTCTTTAAATTGGCTCAACCCTGTCATGGAACAACAGCCTTTCATTAATTTAGTATTTCCTTGCATCAGATTGCATATCTGAAACTATATATTAAATAAATGGTATACTTTTGCTATCAGTTTGATGATTTTATTCTTAACTCTTCAGATATATCAGCCTTTGATCTCAGTGAATACTTGCTTGTCAAGGTATAGTTTTGCTCAAATATAGTCTGTTTTGACACACTGGTATCTTCTTTTATTGACTCTTCAACACCTGAACTAGATTTGTACAAGGTGGATATATGTGAGCAACTTTACAGTAAAAAGTAAAATGTATGTATGTAATAATGTATGATTTCCTTTTCCATTCCAGTTAGTGCCTTCTGCTTGATGGACCTTTAGAGTTCTTATGGAACTTCATTATGTTGTTCTTGACCCTCCCATGTCTACTTTTTATAAAAGAATGAACCTGTGACTGCATGGTGCAGTTTTTAATAGACTTCACAAGTCTGAATTTCTTCTCCTTTGATGTCCTTGGGCATTCTTGATATGTTTCTTCATGGTTTGTAACCCTTTCCTAAAGTGCACTGTCTAAACTTAGGTAAAGTCCCTTTCCAGAAGATGTTGAATGTAATCATATTGTTCAGAAATGCAATCTTTTAAGTCTTGTTCCACTTGTGTACTTGACCAAGTACTATGCAGATAAAGCTATCCAGCTGTTCTATAGACAGTTCCATGATGGTCTTCATAGAAAAGTTGTCTCAGTTGAGAAATTGATTTCTTTTTCCAATTAGTGCAGCATTCATGGGCAGAAGTTTGGTGAGATCTTACAGGATGAGTCAAAGGCTAAGATCTTTGGTATTGATGGTATTGATTTTCATTATGGGTCATGCTCATAGAAATTACAAAAATTGCTGCTTGGTAATAGTGCAAAATAGTTTCCTACAGTTTCATCAGTAATTTCATAACGAATGACAGCTGGACAGTACTCCAAAGTGTGGGAAAATAGAGGGAAAACAGGAGCAATCTAGAGTTTTGCTTTATTTTTCCTTTTCTTTCATGGCAGTCAAAAGTCTTCTTGGGCTTCTGATCTGGAAATGAGTAAGAGAAAAGTCTTTTCAAAGTAGGCCCTTGAAAGTCTAGCACTACCAGGAGCAGAGTCTCATTAAATATTCTCTATTTTCTTCTGGAAGTAGATTTGTGTATTTTTGGGTTTTTTGGTTTTTTTTTCTATAATTAAGACTTAAGTCAGAGCTAGTACTTCTATTTCTTTTCTGTAATAGAAATCCATGCCAGAAGATGAAGATATAAACTTAGTCTCTCTCATAAAAGTTATAAAGACCAAAGTGAGTGGGAAGAATGCAAAAACCTGGTGTGTGTGGCTTGCTGTACTTCCAGTGTATTTCTATCCTTGTGGAAATGGAAAGTATGAATTTCAAACTGTCCCATATCATGCATATAAAGTTAGACCTTTTTGTGGAGAGCTTTTCTACTGCCTGGCTGTTAAAAATGGCCCACAATCCAGTCAGATATAAGGTGAGTGGCTGTTCACTTTTTTTTTTTTTTAACTTAAAACTATATGTCCATGGGTTCTGATTCTGCTGTTAAGATATTTTTAAATTGTTACTGCAGTTGTCATTGCCGCTGAGAAAACAGACAGGTGAGTGCGAAGTACATTCATTGGTCGGAGATATGGGCTTTCCAGTTTGACTCCTCAGTGCTTCATGTGTGTATCTTAGGCAGCCTGAGTTACATCAACAACACAAAGACCAAACAGAGTAAGGTTAGCTGCTGAGCACTGGGAAAACCTAGAGACTTTGAGGAATTAGTTTTGTGACTGAATAATGAGCCTTGGATTCTGCAATCTGGCACCTGCCATCAGCACTATATTAATGAAAAGGAATACCCTTAGAGTTGTTATGGAGGCATAAAAGCTGGGCTTGCAGAGTGGTGAATCAAGCAGCCTTTATGAATAGACACCATGGTGTTTTACAATAATGATCAAAAGCACTACAGCTGGTAACACTATTACAGCACTCTTTATGGATAAGAAGCATTACTCCGCTAAGAATTTTTATAGATCTGAATCTACCATGCTTTGTCATAAGAGGCCCTCTGTAAAGTCTTTAAGTTAATATCAGTATTTTATGCTGTACTACCTTTGCTGCAAAGTCAATGTCTCCATTCATTTCTATTCATTATATTTTGATATGTGTAACTCTAGAGCTAGATCCAAGAAAATGGATTTGAGTGAACTTAGGGTTTTATCTGGCAATTGTGATCTTGAAAATTCCATCTGAGATTTTACTTAATTTGTCAAAATTTGCTAGATGTCATGTCAATGAGTTCTCTAGATTCCTTCTTCAAGGCAAGTGTATAAGAAATTTGACTCTGTCACATAGTGGGTAAATTGCTAAACTATAAGACCAGAGACCTACAATTTATTTTACATCTATTTTCATCCATGAACTCTTAGTACAAAACACATTTTGGGTTTCAGCAGCCACTCAGGATTTTGCCACCTACAATTTACAAACTACTGTATTTTACTTTATCACAAAGATCTTCATTGAATCTGGCCTTCATTAAATTCATAGCCTTAGCAATTACCATGTATATATCAATCATTGAAAAGGTAAGGTCTTTTAATGTCATATAAAGTATACACCTTTCATGCATTTATTCTCTGAAATTTCTGTGGATCTAGAGTATTTCTTCCTACAGAGAGCCATTTTAAATGTAACTGGTATAAAGAAAATTATGGGATATAGCCTTAGGATTATGTCTATAGGAGTATATGTTTGTATGATTATAGTATTATGGTTACATATTAGGCTGCAAGTGGCAATGGGAAAGACTAAGCTTTCTGCATTATTGTGGCACATAACCAGCCATTTGGTCCTCTTTCATTTTCTCCAAACTTCTTCTTAAAAGACTGAAAATCTTTTTAATTTAGGATCGTTCTGATAATACTGCAGTGATATGTCATTTAAAAGATAGACAGTTGTGGATTTGGCAACATGTTACCTATAGTTACAGAGTAAATGTATAATGCACTGAAGATTTCAGGAATTCTGCTGTCAACAATGAACTTCTCAGGCAAGAAATACTATATTAAATGGAGAACACCTATTGTAAAGTCTGTTCAATTGCCATGGGGGGAATAAATCACAAGGATTCAAAAGATTATGAAAGTCTGACTTCTTTTGATGCTTCAACTGTTTCAGGCAAGAAGTCCATTTATGGATTCACATTCACCTTATCATGATTTCTTTAACTGATGCTTCCCTGTTGGTTGTACTATCACTAGGAATTTCTACTGAAACATGTACAGGCTAATCTTTGTTGACAGGAGTAACAAAACTCTACTTACTCTGGATCAGCCAGTGAATAGATGAAGGTAACAATGTCACCTCCCCAAATTCTTTCCCATCCTTGTATTCATGCAATTAATATCTTTGTTTATTGTTTTTTTTTTACTCTAGGAAAAGAGAGTAAAAAAAACAAATATAAAAATATAAAATTTATAATTGTATAAGAAAAATATGAATATAAAATGTAAACACTTCCTGAGCTCATTATTTTAATTTCTTATGGCCATGGTACTGGTATATCAATGCAATATGTGTTTTCTATGCTGCTTATGCTGGGACATATGAGAAGTATATGAGCTTAAGATGGCTTTACTACTATTTTGAAAGGGCCTTTACTGATCTTTTTAGATTAAAATTAACTTTTTTAAAAAAATATATATGGCTCCTTTGAGAAATTATAAAAATTCTGCAAATAGCTGAAAGGACCAAATGAATGTAACTAAATGTACTGAATGTCACCAATGTTAACACAACTTTGCTAAGAAACAACAAAAAATTTGTCTAATATCATATCTTGTCACAAAATGCAATACTGGGACTGTGGTCTTCCATTAGGACACTGCAGTAACTTTCAGTTTGCTAGCCTATATTGTACAAATCACACAGTTCTCTGACATTAGAGGACTCCCTGATAACAGGCTGAATGAGATATGAAATGTCAAATCTCTGTATCCAGTTCAAACTATTTGAAATGCGACCAATGCTTGGGATACTGTTTTTTTATTGCTTGTAAATCTTGACACTTTATTTCAGTGAGATGGAAAATACATAATGAATTTCTATGGTAATCAACAGAGAGTTTATATTTATTTTTCTCTGTTCATGGAAAATACTTCAGGTATGCTATACTTCATTTTGCCAGGTACCTTCAAAATAATATTGAATGGTGGCAGGAATTCAAATGCACAATGTTGGACTTAACATAGTTGTCCAGAGGGTCTTCAAATGCTTTAGTTAAAAGCTTCATACTGCCAGCTGTGGAGACATTATAGAACTTCACTTACTATCTCCAGATGAGACTCTTGTCTATGCAGCTGGTCTAGAAAATGAGTTACTAAGCATTACATACATTTGTATGAAAGTATCTATGAAAATATTTTATCTTGGAAAAGTGCCGTGACAGCATTTAGGTATGTTCAAACTGAGGGAGGTTCCGCTAAAGATAAAATGTTCTTTACTCTTCCATGCAGACAAGGAATCCCTCTAGCTCTATTCAAAAAGAATGATTATTTTGGGTCCTATGACATAAGTATTCCCTCCTTTACATAGCAAAGTCAATATTAAAAAATGTTTTAGAAGTAATAAGGCACCAAAAACAAAGATACTGTTAAAGCAAAACTAATTCAGGCAAGTGGTGATGGTATATGGATACCAGATACAACTTAGTTGAAAAACATGTTTTTTAAAAATTTAATTTTAGTTTTAAAATGTCGGGAACCATATGCACTACAGTTTTTAAATAATAATAAGATTTCAAAGGCAGAAATGTACACCAATATCAAAACCATAAATAAGTATCCCTACGATAAAACTAAAGAAAAACTAAACCACAGCATATTCAAAAAACTGTGCTTTTCAGGAATATGTCTGTGTTTTGGGGTTTTTTTTTCAATCTTGGAGCTGCCCCCTATGGCAAATTCCTATTTTCTATTCAGATTACAAGAGAGAATTGGCTTTTTAATGTTGTTTTTACAGTTACAAAATGGAAACAAAAGATTAGTGTCACAAAGATAAAAGTATTTACATAAGACTGTTTAATATTTGAGTTTTTACAGTCATTCCATTTTTTCATTCTTGTACTGAGATCCACATTACTCCACATTACATAAGAGTAATGGACAGCTTCTGAAAAGTATGTTTACTCACAGGAAAATGGGAAAAATAAACACTGACTTACCAGTGTTTATTAGGCAAGGAAAATAGTATCTGGAAACTATGACATAAAACAAATCATCAGAACATAATTGAATATTTTCTTCCGCACATAACTAATTGAAGTTGTAGGTTTTGCAGTAATTACTGTGTACACACACCAAGTTATTCAAAACATTTAACACTGGATATTTAACTTCTGAAGTTGTATTAGAGAACCGAACTACCTACACCATCCATGAAACTTGTAAGAGAAAAGTCATAGCATGCATGCTAGGAGCTGACTTGTCCCATTAACGAGAACCTGATGCTTTAACCTGCTGCTTAAATACTAGAAGTATGTAACCCCCAGCAGTGTGAGGCTGCTTCCCTTTTGTGACTTGCCTGTCCTGGAAAGGTCTACACTGATCAGCCTTTCTTTCAGCTGTACTAGGGTATTCTTTGTGCTCTGTGCATGAGATCATGTAGTGCAGTGAACAGAGAAAAGCAATGAAAGAAAAAGTGTTAGGATGTGTTATTTCTGTCTGGTCTGGGAGGCTTCAGAAGGAATTGCATGATACTTTTGATAAAATGAGTATATTGGGAACACAGAACAAGATTTTAAACAGTTCACATATTCATATATTCAAAAGAAATTGTGAGGGGTAGAAATAGGACAGCAATGTGTGTAGGAAAGGACAAGTTTCTAAGCTTCTAGGGTGTAATATAAGCTTTTTCCCCCATGTAAGTGAGGAAAAGGCCTGCTACATCTTTATATGTTTCATGGAGGCCTGTGGTCAGTTATAAGAAATCAACTTTCCTTCCCTTATTCAGAAGCCCTTCACTGAGTTCCCCGTATTGTCCAAAGTAATTGATCTTATATAAAAGCTACTGGAGCTTCTGAATTCACAACTGAATTGGGATAGAATAACTCTCCATCACCTCTTTCTCTCTCACAACATTGACAAAAATTTCCAGACATCTAGTCATGGCCAAACTGGGAAAACAAAACAATTATAATTTTTTGGCTCTTAGTAGCCTAACCATGATATGTGAAAAGTACATACACAATGGTGTACACACAGTACCAACTGGTAGATACTCTGTCATATCTGAGAAACTCTAGACTGTGTAATCACACCAAAGATAATATCTGTGTGCGTTATAAAGGTATTTTGGCATGGTGATTTTCTCCTGGATAAATTTTTGTGAAGCTAGTGAGTGTTTAAGCTTCTGAAGTAAGATGACTCATAAAAGAGCATTCAGATATTTGTGAAATATTTGGCTCAAGCAAGAGTTGTTTCCAAAGATGCAGGCCATATGCCAGGCAGCATTGGGATCACATGAATTCTGGAGGGAAATCAAAGGGCTGAATGCTTGTCATACAGGGCTTATGTATGTGTGAGATAGAAACAGATGAAATAACACAGAAGTATTGAGAGAAAGCAAGCAAGGGAACTCTAGAAATACCATAGAAACAAGAATTATTCTGTAAATAAATAGTCTGGAATAGTATCCTGTATCCTCCATTCTGATTTATTGCTTTTGTCTACTCTTTCCAAGAACTTGTATGAGCCATGTACAATACTGACAGAATGTTGAAGAAGATCGCTTTTGAAAAGAGAGTGGGAAGAAGATGATCAGATGCCTGAGTATGGTACCTAAACAAAACTAACTTCATTTGGGGATAGGAGATGATCTAGCAGCTGAGGATGAGGAAAGGTATCTCAGGATATCTCAGATGGCATTGCCCAACAATGCTTAGGCAATGGAAAAATTCCTCTGTCCTTTGGCCATGTTGATTTAACTACATAAAACTAGAGAGAAATTTGAAATAGTCTGTGTATCTGGAATTATGGTCCTGCCAGGTACCTATGCAAGCCAAAAACTTCAATATATTGTGGTAGCCAAGAGAAAGAAAATTGACAATAAGACATCTTCTACAATATCTCTGATTTGACAAAACTTTCTAAAAGAGAAAAGATACGGAGAAATTTCTAGAGGAATTGTTCTTGTAATTTCTGATGTATATCCTTTTTGTACTCAGGGTTGGATGATGGTACAGCTGAGATACTCAGTAAAATGAGCAGCACTTTGGACAGTGGGCAGTGGACACAGCACAGGTAAAACAGGGCGCCATAGCCCAGAACCAGGAATTTGTAAGTCAGTTGATTCTCTGTGCTCATGCTTATGATTAGTGTACCCTGTTTCTCCTTGTTGGACCCTTGTACATTTAATGAAAGTTATTTTGCAGCATCATGTTCACATATTTACAAAATGTCATTACTTATTATTAGCTGTATTGATTATATACTGCCAGCTGCATTTAGATCTTTATTTTCCACTGATGTTTTCTACTATTTATCCATTAGTAAGTGAAAGTAGAACTCCTCCCCTGCCTTCATCTGCCTGAACTTTACTAGATCAGAGCTCCAGGGCTTTGTGAGGAAACAGTCTGGGGGTTTTATAAACCAAATAACCTCAAGCTGTTCAATAAAATGTTTAAAATGTAAGTACTGTACCACTAGTGTCATTAGGACCTCAAATGTGCAGCTCTGTGGCTATCCTATTTCTAATACAATATGAAATTATAGATGTTTCTACATAATATTGATTTATGAGACCTAGCAATAAAATAACATATGCAGATGGTTTCTAGAATGCACTTGGAGCACCTCAGAAAGATTCTCACAGTAAGCGGCACCTTTGCATAGTGGGATAAACTCCAGAGACAAGTGTGCTGCATTAGTACCAGCGTCAAGCTGACATTTCAGGGTCAGTGAATAAATATCCTAAAGCCCAAGTGTTTATTTTTGAGAAATTTCATATATAATGACCTTGACTTTGCATTGTTTTTTAGCTATGCATATGACCTCTATCCAAATCACAGTTTGCAGTGATTTACTTCAGAAATATTATTCCTGCACTATTAAAATGAATTAATCAATGCTTGATACAGTGCTTGATGCAGCACATTTGTGCTTCTATTCTTTCTCATGTTTTGATGAAATAGAGAAAGGACTTTGAATTATTAGAGCACATGCACCCACACAGTCATTCACACATATATATCCTTATATATATAGGATTTATTTCCTTGATCTCCAATTTGTAACCACATGATACATAAAAACGTATAAAATAAGGAAGATCCAGTTCACTATCAAACCAATTGGTAATTTTTCATGTAAGCACTACAAGGTGCTTATAAAGCACGTTTCCTTCTTTTTCTTCAGGGTGAAAGTAACTACACAAAGATATTTTTTATGAAATTTACCCTAGCAGTATTGCTATGGAATACTTTATTTGACCATAGAAGGCATGGGAATGCAGTCACCTAATGCTAGAGATCTACAGGTAATGATCTTGCTTACCTTTATGCTTGAGAGTTTTTCGCCATTTTCCTGAAAACAGAACCCTGTTCTCCAGTGAAAAATAATCCCTTTTTGGAACATTCTAACATATAATAGGCTATACACCTAAGCAATCCCCAACCATGTGAAGTTTAACACGACTAAGTCCATATTCTCCACCTGGGTCAGAGTAATCCTGGTTATACCTTCGAACTGAGGGATGAGAGGATGAAGATCAGCCCAGGAGAAAGACATGCAGGAGTCCTGGTTCATGGTAAGTTGAACATGAATTCCCAGTGCCCTGGCAGCCAGGAGGGCCAATTGTGTGCTGGGGAGCATTGGGCACAGAATCACCAGCCAAGCAAGGAAGGGGAAGGGTCCATTCTACTCTGTGATGGCTCACCCTCACCTTCAGTGGAGTTTTTGAGCATCTCAATATAAGAAAGACATACAGCATTTAATTCCTTCTTATATAGAAGTAGACATCTTTGTCTAATCATAAATTATCTTACCAATTTAACCTCCAGGCTGAAACCTCGGTTCTTAAAAACTTGATTTCAGTGATATGCAATTTCATTTTCATATCTATTTAGAATATAGCCTTCATATTTCATGGCGAATTCTTTTGTTTTCATGAATTCATGATGCATAGAATTTTTGAGTTTGAATTTAACAGATTAAAGGATTCTTCTATTCCATACTCTGATTTTGTTGTAGTGACTGCTTTCAATTAACATATTGAAAAACATTTTTTAATTTCAACTTGCATTTAAATTTTACATAGTAGAAACTTGGGTTCTGTGAGACTGATATAGACTAAAGAATTTTCCAGAGGACAAAGTTACAGATATTATGCATTACTCTAGTATCTTAATTTTTTCCTTCCTATAAAAAGATCTCTAAGAATATCCTCAAGTTGTGTACCAGTTCTACTTGATTGTCACTCCTCAGTGCCGTACTTTTGAGCATTTGAGTCCAATCTAGGATGAGGATTTTCCTACTGGCATTTCCCTAGCCTGTCAAACATGAGACCAAAGACCAAGCTTTAAATTGGTTCATCTACCTGTTTTTATTATGGCTGATACTTCTGAGCATCCAAGGCTTGAATAATAACACCAACTCCCTTGATAATTGCTACAGGTATCTAATTTTCCATGTTATGAGCCTATCAGCTTTCTCAAGGATGGTTACTGATGAACTGAACTGGAATATTTGGCTCTCAACTACCTTTTAAGCATTGGTATATAGTTACCTCACAAAACCTCTCTTATTTATCCATCTTTTCAGATGGGAAAACACTTTTCTCAGAATTGATGACTACTTATTTTTCAGTTAAAATAAATACAGATATATATCTCTTTTCATTTGTGCAAGAAGCTGACACATTCTGTCACAACATAGCATGAGTAAATGGGAAAGTGACAGCTTCCTGGCAAAATTTTAAAGAGATAAACATCTATTTTTGTTTAAACAGCTACTAAAAAAATGGATAGAAGCTTTCCAAGCTGAAAGGCTGTGGAATATATGAATGCTGCAAACTGGCAAATCTGGATACTTTTTATTACCCCTACCATTTTCACTGTATTTGTTCATTCCCTAGTATGAAAAGTTTAAGTAATGTACATAACATTATTAGTTTACATATGTGAAACCATACGATAAACATGCATTTTATTATTTTTGAAAATAATTGATAACCAAACTTAAAAAAACTTAAACAACCTCTTTTAAGCAGGAATGTATTTTTGCACTCAGTTTATGTGGACAGGTTTTGGTAGTGGGGAAAGGGGTGTGCAGGTTTGCATTCTGTAAAAAGCTGCCTCCAGGTTGGGCAGAGCTCCAGAATGGACCTGCCATTGGCCACTACAGCCAAAGAGTGATGCTGGTGGTGCCTCTGTAAGAATATTCAGAAAGTTGTGAGAGAGAAGTGAGAATAAGTGAGAGGAACAGCTCTTCAGACACCCAGGCAAGAAGGAGCGGGCAGAGGTGCTCCAGGCACCTGAGCTGAGGTTCACCTGCAGCCTGTGGTGCAGACCATGGTGAAGCACCTGTGCCCTTGCAGCCTGTGGAGGACCACAGTGGAGCAAATATCCATGCTAAAACAGGTGGACATGTCCAGGAAAAGTCCCTTCTGGAGCAGGAGCAGTGGCCTGCAGAGAGGAAGCCATGCAGAACTGGTATTCTGGCATGAAGCGTGGCCAGGGGGGACCATACTGGAGTGGTCCATTCCTGAAGGATTGCAGTCTGTAGGAAGGATCCACATTACAGCACTTTGAGAACGACTTTCTCCCATGGAAGAGACCCCATGCTGGAGTAGGGGAAGAATATGAGAAGGCAGAGAGGAAGTGATAGGGTCTGACTGAAACCACTCACTCATTCCCCCACTCCCAGTGTGGCTCTGGGGGAGGAGGCAGGTGAACCAAGGGTGAAGCTGAGTCTGGGAAAAAAAGGAAAATAGAGTTAGGATGAGCTTAAATTTGACAATAAATTTAATTAATCTTAGTGGTCACCTGGTGGTTGAACCACTGCACATACTTTGCTTACAAATTCTAACACCCACAGATTCGAAATAGTTTGGATAGTTATTGGATCCTTTTTCTTAAAATTAACAGGGTGATGAGATATGAAATTTATTTACTGTATTTCTGAATGTAGAATTCAGAAAGAGTAAGGAGAAAAAAGAAAAAAAGAAGAGGTATATGAAATCTCATAAGGAAGAAAACTACATGTCCAGAAAAAAAAGTGAATGCAGGACTGGGTAAAGGATAAGTTTGGATAAGAGATACAGTAGCTTCTGAAAAAAGATCAGAAGAAAGATGGAAAATGTATGCTGTTGTGTAAAAGAAAAGCAAGAAAGACATTTGTCAAGGGAAGAAAACAGAAATGGAAAGGTTCACAGGTGAAAGGGAACTGCAGAAAAGTGAGATGCTTTGAGTGGGGAAAAGGGCTTTAAAGTCAAAAGAAAGATAACATAAAGATCTGGATAAAGGAAGAAGTATCACTGGATAATCATTGGTCCTTTCCAACCCAAGGCTTTCTATGAGTCTATGAACTAGTCAAAGATCACAGAGTTAAATGGTGTGAGAAAACAATGAGATAAAACAAAGTTGTTTTGATTTATGCTGCTGGCTTTATATCTTCATCTTTATCCTTGAAAAGGTAAAAGGAGAATATTTGCAGGGATTATTGTGTAGGACCTGAGTGAATTTTCCTTTGTTTAGAACACTAGCTATCTCTGCAGTTGATGCACTTTTGTTTAACTGTTGGCAAACCTCTGAACAGGAAAGGGATTTTATTAGCTCCGTTTTGCAAATGGGGAAATTGAGGTAAGGAATAATATTTTTCCTGGGGCTTCAGCTCAATTACAGTGATAAAGCCAGGATAACCATATTCCAAACCAAACTGAAATTTCAGGGTCAAGATTTCCTTATGCTGCTTGTGCAGTTGTTGAAATTACACTTGTTGAGATCAGTGTAAAGCTCACTGAAAGAGAGTTGGGCTTGGATTTAAATATAGCATATCTTCAATTTCCATCAGTATTTCTCACTTAACAGTAGAGGACAACTCTTCAGCAAGCATCTGCAGTGTCAGTAATTCCATTAACAAAGAAGCCACTGTATTATCAACATACTGTAGCTTCATTTTAATGTGTCATTTGCACTTCAAAGTCACATAACTTTTATTATGGTAAATCAATTAAAACTATTTCTCATGATAATTTATCTTCTACAGAGTTTATCATCTCAGAGAATGCAATATTTCCCAATTTAACTTCCAAGACAAAAGTGATGTAATTTGAATGCCTTTTACTGAGCTTATTAAGCATAAAGATCACAGAAATTTCAAACCCTGAAAGATAACTGTTTCATCTATGTGATAAAATGGAAGTCACATTTTAGTAGCTTACTGGAGGTAGTAGGAGACAGTATGCTAATTAGTAATATAACCTCATTTACTCATTTGGTATGTCTCTTGTTTTAAATGATAGTCTGTCTAGAATAGATATCCAGCTTGATACAAATATGAAAAGGAAATCAAGTGAAGCTACTGTATATTCAATAAAGCTGCATGTAGCATTCATTTGATTATGCTTTTCTTTGTGTATTTATAATTCAGGAATCACCTTGAAATAAAGTAAACATTCTCAAAGATCTTGCAGTGGAGAATAGAGATTTGTATAGAAAAATTCCCATTCAGAAGGGAGAGATGGGTCAGATCCTCAATTAACATAAATTGTCACAACTCTAGGGAAGTCAGGATAAAAATGTCAATGTTCATACAGGATCTGCAAATCTTATGATGTACAAGTGTTAAAAAAACTCACAACAAAGCAAGAAAAATCCAATCAGTGTACAGCCACCATCCTCTTGAAATCTTGAAGCATTAATATGAGCTGAAAAGTTCATCTGTATCTTTAGTGAATGTATTTGAGTGTGACCGATTTTTTCTGTAGTGGCAGAAGGCTTGATTTTCATATACTTTTTTTTTTTTAAATATGCTTGGGGCATCTGCCCCCTGATTTGTACTGTCATTTGTCCTCTTGGCTATTCAAAAGGTTTTAAAATGCTGACAGTCTCTTATTCCTGTCTCTTCTCCATCTGAAAGTGCTGCGCTCACACATTACATTATAATATAAGCAAAACTAAGAAATATGAAAATAATAATGCTTGGCTATCTTAAAATTAGACCATGCAGTTTTGCACAGAGCAAGAGAAAAAATAATCCCAACATCCAGTCAGGCCTCTGGTCCCCTTCCTTTTCAACTGCACTAGCAGTAAATAATTGCTGCCCCTAAGCTGTAGACCTTTGCTCAGCAGGGAAAGGGAGAGCTGTTCCTGGGCCGTGTGTGTCATTTGTTGGCCTGTGGCTCCTGCCTCTTGCTTTGTACACATCAGTGCACAGCAGCTCTCAGCCAGAGTAGCTTATTTTGGCTGGAGTAGGATAACTGGGAACACTGGGCTGCTCTCTGAGCTAAAGCACAATACATATTAACTGCTTAGGGGTCTGATATAAATTTTTAACTCTTAACTCAGCGTCTTTTTGATGTCTGTTTCTGAAATTGGAGCATAAAGAGGTCCTTATACTGTTGTGGAGTTTATTTTATATGGTGAGGATGCTTCTTGCAAGTTACCATTTTGCACCCTGGAAGACTAAAATGCTGAAAATAGTATTACTATTTTACTATAATAGTCACCCTATAGCACTTTTGCTGGGAAAAGAAAATTCTATATTTACCTTGCTGCTTTGCTCATAAAAGTATAGCAATGTCTTATCCATTCACTCTTTTGGCCGTAATTTCTGGAGATCTCTCTATGTGAAAGGGATGATGTATACATGTTTATAAAAAGGAAGTTTAGACTGAAAATCTGCCTTAACGTTACGATTTATTGGACTACATTATGGTCTCCAAAGGGAGGGGGGATAAGTCCCATTAAATAATGGAAAAACACATCTCCTGAGGACCAGGACATATAGGACCTAAACATGGGTAAACTGAACAGATTTCATCTAAGCTAGAGCTAGCCAATTTCTTCTGCCATTACCATGTTCCCAAAGGAGCAGCAGAACAGATATACAACATTTTCCAACCATTTGTATTTGTATGGAATAAACACTATGAAGTATGTTCTAAAATAATTTCCCTTGATGATGATTATTTGTTACTATGAAAAGTAACTGGGTTAACAGTAGGAATACTTTCCTTAAATTAATCATTTCATGTTCTGGTTATTCAAGGAAGCAAAGAATGAGTCATTCTTTAGTATAATTAGCCAAGAAAGCACTCACTTAAGTCATGTATCCAGGACCTGCATTTGCAAAAACTGAAGGGAGTTTTGCTGTTGACTTCATTGGAAACAGTCAAAGTCTCATTTTCTCCAGATATGCTGAGGCCTTTATGGAATTGGTTGTACTCGATTTCACTCAATATATGGAAGAAAACATTTAATATCTTATTGACAAAATCCATTTGGTCTGGGCCTACTCACTGCTGAAGTCATTACTCGTCTACTAACATTTTGAGAACAGAATCACATTTTTAAGGATCCAAATACCCCTTACTTTGTATTTGGTTTAGTTCCTTGCACTTTTGAAAATGAATATAGAATCCTGCTCTATCACTGCTTTGGTGTTTACAATACAATTGTGCTTCCTTTGTTTTGATAAAAGGGGAGTCTCCTCAACATTCTGTATTTCAGTTACTGGAGAAGCACAGACCTGCTTATGGAAGGTTACTTATAAGAATTCTCTTTTCATACACTAGAATTATGCATCAAGACATTTGGACTATAATGCAAAAAGCTGCCTATCTATTATATTACCACCTGAATGTGTTATTAAAATGTTACTGGAGTGCTGCACTTTGATGGTTTCATGCAGTCAGAATCCAACGAACATCATTTTAGAATCCCATCTTTGCATTACTATTTTTAAGGGTATTGATTTTTTTCTAATAGCCTTTCTGAAGAGTTTCTTGAGTTCAATGAGGTTTCTTTATTCCATAATTACAGAAAGCTTACTGAAGATAATACTTTTTTGAAAGAATTTTTTTTCAGTTTAGTTTTGCTTTGATGTGGTCACGTTTATGTAAATAAAGATCTGTTTACTCAGTTTCAATATACAGTAGTCTTAAATCAGAGAAAGCTCATAATAAATATGAAACTAGAGCATTCCTTTTTGTAAACACATCTGCAAGCCTGACTGCATCTCACTAAGCATTTTATAGGTTCATTACACTACTTGGCTCACATTGAAGTCACCTCAAATTTTATTTTTATTTTTTTTCTAACCATCATGTGAATAAATTTTGGCTTCTGTTTAGACTGGAAAAGATCCAGTATCTGCTGATAATCTACAGATTCAGGAAAACATAATGGTTATTACTGGTATTAAGGCATTTCTCTACACCTGTGTGCCACACTCTAAACTTTAGTGGGGTCAGCAGAGTGCCCCTTACTAGAATTGGATTTTATGTAGAATGAAATCCATTTCATTTGCAAATGAGCAAAGTTTGGAGCAAAGTTAGCTGACAGGCATAATTATAGAACCAGATGGTTCTATATTTATTCATATAGGTGAATACACACACACATACTCATACGTCTAACCAATCCATAAGGGATGGTTTTGAAACATCCTGTTTCTATAGTTTTACCAACACCAGAAAACCCTTGTTTCTTTTAGTGGGTTTTTCCCCCTATATATCTGAAGTGTTTTTTAGGAGTTCATTGTTGTCTGTGTAGGAATCAGTTTCAGAAGCAATTTAGAACAACCTAGCTGATCTTTAAGGTCCCTTCCAAACCAAACCATTCTATGACTCCATGATCCTATGTACAGCATTTAAGAGTACATTAAGGCATCCTTAAGAATGCTTGATCAGTATAATCAGGCATATATACTACATGCCAAAGGAATTAGACTTAAAAGATGCAAATGTCTTTTAACAACATGCTATACTTTGCAAACCTATTGTCTCCTGTGTAAACTCACTGTTTGCAATTGTGGCAATGCCAAGTCCATTGATGACAATACCTGTATTGTAGCTCATGAGATTTTTTTTGTTTTATAAGATGCAAAAAAAATATTAGCACCTTATCAGCATGAGCAAAATGCTACCTATGTTATTTAAATATTATTATATTTATAATATTATTATTGATAGCCATTGGAAGTTATCTTAGGTAGTAAGGTAGGAGTAATTTTAGGCAGACAATGCTGTAAGAATTGCATTTTCCAAGACTAATATGGAAACTTAGTTGGTCAGCTGCATTGAAGAATTTTAATTCATCAGTGAAAAAAGTACAAAAAGTCAATATGCTTGAGATCAATCATGTCCTACTTTTGTTTAGTTGTATGTAGAACTGTCTAAAAGCTTGAAAAAAGACACACAAATAATTTACTTAATCTTGGCACTGCTTGTAAATCTTCAAGTAATAATTATTTATTAAATATTTACTTGAGGTGAAAATTAGACTTCATCAATGAAAAAAGATTCAAAGATGCTTGGATCTGTAAGGCTTTTCTTCTTTAAATCTAAACTTTAAACCAGTCTCTTGAGATTCATCTTGTTTCTGTGAGCCCTAGGGAATAGCAGGAAATTCATACATATTTAATATTAGTCAAATCAACCAATGCAATAACCATGCTAAAAGAACAATTATGCAGACTATTTATGTAAATATGGAATAAGAATTACATGTTTTTATTTAGAACACTGGAAAGACTTGTAAATTATTTAATTTAAGAAGACATGCTTTGGAGTCATTTTGAGCAATTTATTTACAATACATATATCATAGAAAAATATTTTAATATATTTGTTTTTTCATATTCATTTCAACCATAACTAGGTTAAGACTAGTATAATCTTCAGAGAACAGAATTGCTTTGTCTTTTCTGAAACATGTATGCAAATATCTGTTTGTGCAAGAAAAAATTATTTAACATTTTATATAACAAGCTTTTTTTAGCTAAGGAGACATGACAACATTATTTAACTCTGTGTGTTCAATAATAATAAAAAATGATAGTATTTTTCATGCATATAAGAATTTTGAGAATCTGCAAATATGTTTTATATTTTCCTAAACAATGTTAGTCATGAAGAATATTGCATATTTTAATGAGCCTGGAAACCAGTCTCCAGTTTACTTCCATCTCTTAGAAATGCTTCTATAGGAGCAGCAAAAGATATTCACAGAAACCATGAATTGACCTCTTCAGAAATGACTTTCTTATTTTAGTCATAGCTAATCCTCAATAATTCATGCTTCTTGTGAAGTCTGTTATTAGTTCAAGAAACCATTGTATTTAGAGACATTTTCACTAACACATGGTGAAGAAACAATGTCAGGAATTAGGGTCACAGAAAGACCTTTGTAGTCTCTGTGCTATTAAAAAAAATGCCACGAAGGGTCAGAAAATTCTTATTAATTTAGGTCAGTTCAGAACTTCACAGCCATTCTATCCACTGCTTTCCTGAAAAAATGAGATAAATGACTTGGCAGTAAACAGGTTTTCTGTGTCAGAATGTGGGGGTTTTGACTATCAGTTGTTTTGACTGTCATTTTTGGCATTTATTCTGGCCAGGCATAGATGATGGTCTAAACCATAGACAACCAGACTCATTCAGTCCCTTTTCTGACTCATTTGACGTGTATGTGTCGATACAAGATGTATCTTACTCCAAACATGGATGCTTTTCATTGGCTTTAAGGTAAACCTGGCTCAGGTGAGCTCAGGAAACCTGGCTCACCTGCTCACTCTTGCTCACTCTACTAACTCCAGTGGTAGGTTCTGCAGTACAGAGAATTATGCCTCAGCTTCTCTAGGTCTGTACTGATATTTCAGCTGCCTGGCCTGGCACTTTGACTGGTCATGATTTTGATCAGTGATTGGTGTCAGCCAATAATTTGGGTTGATACCAGAATGATATAGCCAACGTGCCAAAAATAAAAAAAAAAGAAAGAAAAAAAGGAAAAAGGTATTTAACAGTATACAGTATAAAAGGATTTGAATGCCTTCAATAAGGTCTTTCTAAAATTGAAAGCTCAACTTGAAAGCTGAAAATCTGAAAACTTCAGTGTGTGGAACTGCTATTTCTTTTGAGAGGTGCATACATGTTGATGAAAACTCAGCATTTTTCAGAAAGTCCTTTTCACATCTAATCAAAAGCACTTCAGCTATTAAGGCTTTCTAGAGAAACTCCATGTGCAGTTAAGTAGAATGGAACTTACTAAACAGTGCAAGCATAGTTGCTTTCATTAAGAGGTCAAAATAAAGAAATCGACCCATATTTTCATATAAAAGCTCAGTGATTAGAATATTTACCTGAGTTTCAGTCTCTCTGTGTAAAGGAAGATTTTATCCAAGTTCCTCTTTGACAGTACTGCAGAAATAACAGAAATAACAGGGGAAACACAAAGGAAAAGAAAGGAATTCTCTTATTCTTCTAAGAAATTATCTTTTAGCCTGTCTGGTCAGGAAGGCACATGCAGAATAAAGACACTGTTCCCAAATTTTAGAAGCATAGGTGCATTTACCTTTTACTTTATCTTTCTTCTGTACCTGTCTTCTGTATTTTTATGCACAAGCAGGCATTTTCTAGAGCAAATAGAATAAATCTGAGCATAGGGATGAATAGATGTACCTTGAAATTCTTTCTTCATTACTTTTTTTTTAGTGGCTATTTTTGTTTGGTTCTAAGTTGGAAAAAACCCAAACCAATTCCAAAGAATAAAAAGCAGTCTTAGGGACAAGACCAGAATTTAGGAACCATCTTTCTGAAGTCAGTTTAGCCTCATTGTTCAAGTCCTGGGTTGTATTCATAAACTGCCAGAGTTTGAGAATTAAACTAACAAGTAACTAATTCCCTCCATAATTTCAGTGTTTCTCTTTACTTTTGCAAAGAGAAATAATGATTTTCAATATTTATATAACATAAAACAGGGCCAAAAAGTTTTCCTAACACCTTTTAGCTTTGCCTTTTTCTAATCAGGGAAAATCAAAAAATGTGCTTGTACCTGACAGACATTGTACTATTAGTCTTGCAACTAATATCCCTGCTTATACTGCTATTTTCTGCCTCTGCTCTGTTTCCCATTCTAGAAAAGCCTACAATGTTAAATTAGAGAGAAGTACTAATTAAAGATCAGCTGGAAGAAATCAATAAAGACATTACTACATATTAACTGTTATCCTAAAGGAAACATTGGTTTCATTTCAGAAAGAATAAAAAAATAAATGTATGTGATACATTCCTGAAAGAAACAATGCAAAATATGAAACTCCACTACCTGCAAAGAGATGCAAGAATAATTTTACCTGCTGTGGATAAGTGACTCATATTGTAGTCCTGAGAAAGTAATGCAGCAGTCTGGATTGGTAATTACAATGATGTGGATTTTCAAACATAATTTAATGATTTCATAGCCAATAACTAACACTCATTTTTACATGGACACTGATAAGGTTAGTACTTTTAAAACCACTATATCATTGTTTTCATTGCTTACTTCTCAATATTATAATTATTTATGAACTGAGCTACAGTCCATGATGTGAGATATTTTGATTTACAATGCACCTTTGACTTAAAATATATTATTCCAATGTACCTGACCTAACTTAATATTAAGGCTTTTTGTTGTTGCTCTGTTAGTAGGGTAATAGTTACTTTTCAAGTGTTGATCTGTTCCATTCTTGGATTTCTAGCAATGTGAAGTTCATAATCTTGAACTAGAAATAGATATTTTGTGTCAGACTTCATCTAGAGCAAATGAATTCTCATCTGTTCAAGTCCACAGTTATCCTGCTTTACTTGTGAGCTCGCCCCAAACATCTCTTTTTAACTTTAATTTAACAAATATATTTAATTATGTTTTAAATTGATATGGGGAAAACAATCCTTAAATTTTTCTTTTCTGATTGGAAGACACTATCCATTACAAAACTCTAAAGAAATGCTGTAGGATTATCAGGATATTTCAGCATAATTTTAGCTTACTCATAATTAATTTTGGTTTTGCAACAAATAAAAAAACCTCAATATCACAACAGCAGCTTTTGACATAAACTGATACTATCTAGATAACTGCATTACAGAAGGCAATTATTTTGAGTTTTTGTTTGTTTAAAATATAAATTATTAGTCATGTGCCTAAAATAGTGTGTGTGCCTGTGTGTGTATAGGCATACACTCTAGCAATTTCTGATTTGACCTTGCTTTACTGCCAGGTGCTGACCCAGCTTCTCTGGTACTTCTCCTCAAGAGGACAGGGCAGGGGGAAAGGATGGGTCAAGACAAAGACTGAAGATCACTTGCCAATGGCTGTCACAGGCAAAACACTCTCAATTTGGGGAAAATTAATTTGAATTGCTGCTTATTTTTAAATAATATTTTTGGATGGTGAAAAGCTTTGGCTCTTCTCCTTTTCTTAGACTCAGCTGCAGTCCTCCATTTCTAGCTCCTCAGCCTTCTAACCCTCCATCCAGCTTGTCACAGGGTGATGGGGTATGGGAGCTGTGGTCAGCTCAAAACAGTTCTTCTCTGCTGCTCCTTCCTCCTCATGGAGACCTTCTTCCTTGAGGTCAGCTTGGACACGATGTTGAGCAACTCATTTGATAGGAAGGTGCCCTTGAGAGAGAGACTGGAACAAGATGGCCTTTAATGTCCCTTCCAAACCAAAAATTTCTTTGATTCTGTGTTTTTCCCCTGCTCGAGCTTGGGCAAAACTGCAGTCCTGCAGGACAAATGGGCTCCATTATAGTCTCTGCCATGAGCTCCAGAGGACTTTCTCCTCTGTCTTGTAGCACAATATCTCTTTGACCTTGATGTTTGCAGGGCTGTTTCTCCTCGTTTTCCCCCTATTTCTCCTCTCTGCTGCTCAGCATTTTACCACTTAAATATGTTTTCCTTGAGGCATCACAATCTTGGCTGCAGGGCTCAGCTGTGTCCTGAGCTGGGTCCATTGGAACCTGGGTCTGGAATCATCTGCCAGCACCAGGACACCTGCACCCAATACAGTACATAAATATAAACTTACCTCAAGATATGCTGACTTTTTCTGCTTTCCTGATTTCAGGGAGATGGGAAAACAAGAGGCTCTACAACAGGGAAGGAATTAAACTTATGGCCAATCAAACCAATCTCCTTTGGCTATACCTAAAGCTGCAGTGCTCATTCATTCAGTCAGTGCTGAAAGAATGACATCCAAAGCAATTAAGAATTAATGGTCCAGATAGCTGCCTTATCTTGCTTTTACACTGGGTATCTGTATTGTATTCATTGTATTGAATGAGTAGACCAGGAGAATATGATCTGCAAGTGTTAGCGGCAGATTGAGTTCCTTTCTTTTAAATTGAAGAAACCCCATATTAAAGGTTTCAGGTTCAATCTTTACAGGTGATCTCTGTTTAGGTATATTACATGTGAGAGCAATAGAATGCAATGAAAGGTGATTTTTATTAAAAATGCTCTTGCATATTTATGCAACGTGAATACAGGAGCTTTTAATACACAAATTCTTCATAGATTTTACTAGAGAGTGAGAAGCCACTTCCACAAACCTAAAGGGGCTATTGAATCATAAATGTTACACTGATGACTGAAGTTTGTGACATCAAACTTCTAATCATGTGCCTTAAATTAGTTGAGTTATATTTTTCAATTAGGTTGTTAGCTTTATTAGCCTCGGTGACCAAATACATAATTATTTTTTTGCTCTAAAGGCAAACTGCAAAGAGTGTTGCAGAAATTTTTGCTATACAAGTTATTGAAAGATAGTTTCAAAGGTTCTATTTAACTTTTGGGCCATGCTTGCTTATATGTCCAGATTTTGCAGCAAAAGAACAAGGGAAAATTAAGAGGCAGAAAGCTGAAGCAGGTTAGCAAGGCACAAGGCCTGCCGATTTTCCAGGAACATCTAAATGAGAGTTGAATTAATCTAAAAATCTGGAAGAGGTTGTTGAGCTATGGTTCTAATGAACAGAAGACAGCGGAGAAGGAAAACACATTCCTGATCACAATAACATATTTATTACAGAATTTCCCATGATCATCAGCCTCTGTGTATTTGGTAGCCAATAGCCCCTCATGTGACTATTGAAGCTTCCTGAAATGTTTCGTTTTCTGTTGACTGCTGAGCAGTTTCATATGGGCATTTATCCTTGGAAATATCATATATAGCTGCCTTTCAGTTACAAAATGTACTCCATTGATCCTGAAAAAAACAAAAGTTTTTTAATGATATGGCTATACTAGCACTTTCTTATGGAATTTGCTTCACTGTAGGTCACTGTCAGACTGGGTTTCATTTACATGGAATTGTGGAATAGTTTGGGGAACCAATGCAAGTTTTAGTGCTCAAATGCTTGAATGTCTCCACAGAGAGTGTTAATCTTGCAGATGACCTAGGATGACTTTTAAGACAAAGTTGAAGCATTGGATTTTCCAATAAAGATTGGATTGATTTATTTTGGTTTGGTTTTGTCATTTATTTGTTGTTGTGTTTGGGGTGTTTTGTGGCTTTGTCTTTTTTTTTTTTTAAGCAACCTTATAATAGACAGATAGCTATTAAGACATAGATATTTAAAATCAAAATAGACTTCTCCTAGGAATCTACTTTGAAGTACAAATACACAAAATGAAACTAGAGAGAAATTAGACCAGGAATCGGCACCATTGAATTCTAACTCTGCACCATTAAATCCATTTTCATGGATTTAAACTTTTGTACTTCTTTTCTCAAATTTGAAAGAACTATATATTAGTTTATAGTGGACCACAACATGCAGACACATGGCCTTATCCCAGCAAACAGTCAAACTGTGAAATGTCTATACAATACACACACAGCTTAAGAGTGAGGTTGAGGCCAGAACAGCTTGCATAGATGGAGGCTCAAGTATGAAAAAACCTCAAACAAATGCATGGCATAAGGAAATCCATTTTCAGATCTCAGAAGTTATAATAGCTCTCATAATTTTTTTGACTAAGGTTTTAAATTACAGCTAATTGGACAATAAATGATATAGAGGTTTATCTATAGGTATTAAAGACCTCCCATTCTCTAGAGCTAGCCTCCTACATAAAAAAATAGACAGAAATCCCATATGAGGAAACAAAATGAATATTTGAATGAGATCACACTCCTTTTTTGTTCTGTGGTTCCTCAGACAACTTAAAATTTCTTTTCCTGTACTTTAAAACTGAGTCAGATAATGCTGATTTCCCTCTCCTTTTTGCTAAAAGATGGTTAAGACTGCCATACAAAGTTATAAACCCAGTTTTCTTCATCTACTTTTTTCATGTACCAATGTCATCAGGAGAGTGATGAAATTCTTATTTAAATTAGTGATTATTGCTGAAAGTTGATTATGAGAAAATACCGGATAAAATATAGATAGGAGCATTCAATATACTATGCAAATTATGAATGATAATCTGGACAAATTGATTAGATTCTAGTATGTGGAATAGTTTGAGAAATGAAGCCTGTCATCTAAGCTTTTTGCAGGTGTCAAGTAAACTGTAGGTTTTTTTAAGGGATACATTTTAATTGAAATGGAATTCTATAGGAATGCATTTTTTATTTTGTTCTAAGGGTCCAGTTATCAGCTTGGTGAGTTCTGGAACAAACTCCATCTACTTCTTCCTTTTTTTTGAGGCATCATTCCTCAGTTAAGATCACTTGGTGTTGTATTTTAAATATATGTGATTTAAACAAAAATGATCTTTTGAGAACTAACTGAAAAGAAGTATTTTAAATAAAAATTTGAAGAAAATTTAAGATACAAATTTATTCCTAGGAGAAACAACTAACAAAAAAAAAATGGATATAGTAACTTTAAAATACTTCATGAAGTTTCATCCATCCAGACTCTATAATGTCCATGTGAATGGCATTGATAAAGTTCCAAAACTCTTGGAAAATGTATCCCCAAACACACAGTTAATCATTGCTATTATGTTAAATACAGTGAAACAGTCATAATTTGCCTGGTAAATTACAGTATATTATAGAGTGCACTGTAAACACTGTGAACACTGTAAACATTTACTTGTAAATTGCAATTCCTTTCACATAGACATGATAAAAAGACATATTTAGCAAACACATGTATGACTTTTAAATCAGTTTCCACAGATTTTAGAGTTGTGATGTATTTGGCCAAATACGTAGATGTTAAGAAATAACTCTTAGTGGAAACCTTGATCAATGGAAATGTAAAAATGAAAAAAAAAACCAACCAAATCCCAAATTAACTTATTGTCTGTGTGATTTTTTTGTATTTGTTTGCTTGTTTGTAGAGTATTTCACCTAAGTGAATAAAATATTTTCTATAGTTCTAAATTTATCTATATGCTGTGGGGTGAACATGTTAAGAAACAACAAGGTCTGTGTATCTATTTATTTATATTTTTTCTCGTGCTTGTAATGTCTTACTGCCTGACAATAAGGTCTGTTTAAAGCCTGGCAATTAAGAAAAGTGAATCTGACCAGCCTCCTTTATTATCTAAGCCTAAAGCAATGCAAGATTTAAACACAAGGCAATATTAAGCAAACTTGCATTTAAACAAGCCACGTCAGTCTTAGAGTCTTTTGCGAGCTCCTTTCTTTCCATCCATTATATTCTATTGCATATCAAAGTCTATATGTTAGTAAGGTGTTGGTTACAGTATATTTGGATTAGTTCCAAATTTAGCAAAGCAGCCTATAAGAAGAATGGAGGGTTTGGGCAGGCAGAATCAATATGTTGATAGCTAAGGATATCGGGTGTGGTCTATTTTGGAAAAATAATTGTGTATCTCCATAAGTATGACTAGAACTCTGATGTATAGGATTTATCAAATCAGAGAATATGAAAAAAAGTTGTGCTTGCTATTAGATGAGTATAAAAAGCAAATATCCAGGGAGCCTAATGAAGTATCTGGAAAAAAAATCCCTCTGTTCTGCCTCAATGCCCATCTCCATATTCCCTTTCTCTTCTCCTTCTGTCCCATGGCAGTGTCTCTGCTCTCAAGCCACTACTAATCATCTTTATTGAAGACACTCCTTCTCCTGGTACATTCCTGTAGTGTTTGGGTGCTGAGAAATACGAATTAGAGACACAAATTACGTAACAAATTCCCTCTAACTTCACAAGGTAACAAAGACCACATAGAGATGCTATGGAATCAAACAGGACAAACATTTTTTTTAGTTGGATTAGTGTCTAACTGAAGAATTTTTTCAAAGGTAGGAAGGCTACGGCTGGCTTATAGAGTTGGCAAGATACATTTGCAATAGTGATTTTAGGAAGCCAATTTCAAATCTAATATCATGTTTTCAAGTGTTTTGCCACCAAACCTAGAAGTCTTACAATATAGATATTTCGAAATTGCCCAGGAGGTTTGTGGAGTCTGCATCCTTGAAGACATTCAAAAGACATCTGGACATAATCCTGGGCAACTGTCTGTAGATGGCCCTTCTTGGGCCTGCTTGGAGCAGCCGGCCTCCAGAGGTCCAATTCAGTGATTCTGTGATATGTTTTTATAGTTTATAAATTTAAATTATTGTCTGGCCCTGTTATCATTCTGTAAAAAATCTTGGAAGAATTTGTTAGTCATTAACATGAATCCATTTTAAAATCTGGTCATCTAAGTATGCAGTGTGGAGCAAAAACATTGAATGAAGCTATTGACATCCACTACTCTAATTTGATAACCTTGGAGCCTTGATCTTTACATTTGTGCTTTTCTTTTTGCGGGACAACCTCCTGGAAAAGAAGCCCTCTCTTAAAAAGGAAGCTGCTTTTACCTTCTAACTCCTGTTATTAATCAATGCAAAAGTCTTAGTTACGGCTGAAACTTCTTATCATGATATCATAATTTTGCTCTTGAAATGTAGTTTTCATTTTAAGATATTGATAACAGAAACTAGATAAGAAACTTTACTTTGCCTTCCAGCATTAGAAAATATCTTGCACTGCTAATCAATTATCTCCTTGCTTTTAAAATAAATCTACTCTGGGAATAATAGGATTCTGTGTATGAATATACAATATACCCTTATATGCACATGTGTATGTGTGTCAATGAGTGGGTATTCTGTCCTTCCTTGTGCATGTAAGGCTGTTTTAAGTACATCTCTGTTCTCTTACGTTAAGACATCCCTTTCCTTTCCAATGGAGACTAAGATGAAATCTGATGTAAAAATAGATTTCACAGCTGAACCAGGCTTGAAGTTTGAATTTTTTAATAGTTTTTTCATGCTACAGTGTAGTTAATTAATGTGTAGTTAAACAATAGGCAGTCTGTTCATATATTTAAATTTACATTTTAGTATATATATATATATATAATATTTGGAAAGTTTCTTTTTTCACTATGGTAACACTAAGAAAATTTTAAAAACCCAGCACCTGGCATTTTAAATACAAGAACTGTAATTATGTAGACAGATAGCTCCAACAATAGATTTTTTTTTTTCATTTAAATGTTTAAAAATTCTAATCAGGTCAGCAATAATGTGGACAAGTCATAAAAGGTCATTTTCCTTGCAAGTGAGACCTCTTATTTCTATATTTTAGGAAAAAAAAATCAATTAAGAACCATGCCAGCCACGGTATCAAATTTCTTATACTTTTGGACTATATACATTTCTGTACCAATGTCATGAATCCCACGATTCACGCTGCTTTGGTCATCTCTTGTATAGAACTGCAAAATCCACTATGCACTGACAAAAATTTCCCGTTTTTCCTCAGCAGTGAAAGTTTTTTTAAAAGTAATATAAATTTTTCAAACCCACCTCTGAAAACAGTTTTTCCGCAGGAGCTGCCTGGGAGCTGGAGGAAATGAGGAAGGGGAAAAGCGCCACCTATTGATCCTGGCTGGCAAACTCGCTCGGTGCCGCCGGTACCTGCTGCGGTTGTGCTTAATGAGCACAGCCGGCATCTTAGAGGCACGCGTCTGCTGCGAGTTTCAATATTGGCAGGCTGCATGTTGAAGTGTTTAAAGAATATATATTAAAACATAACTAAAGCCAAATGAATAATTTACACAGTCGTAAAGCTGTATCAGAAGCAAAATCGTTCCCTTCCTTCCTTCCTTCCTTCCTTCCTTCCTTCCTTCCTTCCTTCCTTCCTTCCTTCCTTCCTTCCTTCCTTCCTTCCTTTCCCTCTTCCCTCCTTCCTCCTTCCTTCCTTCCCTTCCTCCTTCCTTCCTTCCTTCCTTCCTTCCTTCCTTCCTTCCTTCCTTCCTTCCTTCCTTCCTTCCTTCCTTCCCTCCTTCCTTCCCCCTTCCTTCCTTCCTTCCTTCCTTCCTTCCTTCCTTCCTTCCTTCCTTCCCTTCCTTCCTTCCTTCCTTCCTTCCTTCCTTCCTTCCTTCCTTCCTTCCTTCCTTCCTTCCTTCCTTCCTTCCTTCCTTCCTTCCTTCCTTCCTTCCTTCCTTCCTTCTGCCACTTCCTTCCGCCACTTCCTTCCTTCCCTTTTCTGTCCTCTCTTCTCCTTCTTCCCTCTCTCCCCTCTCCTGTGTCTTGCTCTCTCCTGTATGGCACATATATTTCTTATATATTTCTTTTCTTCAAATATACATTTCTTATTCTTCAAATACAGTTTTCTTTTGGGAGGTGGAGAGGACATGAAGAACAACTCTAACAGAAGTTTTGTTGCAATCTGTGGAACTGTATACTCTGCAATCGCTTTGCACCTGGTGGAGAACTTTGCATGCTGAATAGACAATCTCATCTATCTTCCAGTACTTAAAGGAAGAAACAGTTAATTTTCCCTTCAATGAGGATGAGGATTGCTACAGATATCATAAGGTTGTCAACAAAACAATTCTGATTTTTTTGTTCAAAGATTGTTCTATATTTACTGCAAGCTGAAGCTGATTTTAGCATATTTCAAATCCTACCAAGACTTCTGAAATGTGACTTTTTTTTTTTTTTTTTCCAAATGGGCATTAATGATGTACATATTGTGACTTTTAAATCACTGGGTTCAATAATGAATAGTTCATTGACTGCTGGTTCAATGAATTGTGTGGAAATTCATGGACCATGCAGGCAAAGAGAAAAGGTAGCTGTTATTATTTCAAACGAAGATTTTATGTCTTAGTGGCATTGTGAAAGATTGACCTTCACATGAGATATTGCTGTTCTTGCATTACCACCCTGATATCAATAGAAAACTGCTTTTAATCTACACAAAGGGTCCTGTTATCCTCTCAATGCATGGGGGATTATCATGCTTAACTCTCCAGAACATCGAGAGGCAAATAGACCCCACAGTCTCTATTGCTGTGAAGCAGTTTCTTGAACATAATTCATATGTGTTTCAGAGATGGGTTTGAAAACTTTGGGTGGTGTGTGTGTGTGTGTGTGTGTGTGTGTGTGTGTGTGTGTGTGTGATTTGTTTAGCTTTGTTTTAAACTAGAAAGTTGGCTTTTTGCTGTAAACTTGTACAAGAATGCTATTTGATATGTAGTAAATAAGGATTTTTTGAGTTCTCAATGCTAGTAGTTAGATTAAAATATTCATGGTCATCTCACTTAACCATATGATCTCCTCTCAGCAATGCTCATTCTAGAAGCTAAACATTTATGTTGTATGGAAATGTAAATGTGAGATTTATATAGGAATATGGCAGAGGGTTCTCATTTACAAAGTAAACCGGGCAATACTACTACTACTACTACTACTACTACTACTACTACTACTACTACTAATAATAATAATAATAACACCAGGCAGTATGTTTATCAGCATTTATTTTGATAATCTGCAATAGTTGCAATACTCTCCATTGCTTACAATCCATTGGATATTTGTCTTTTGCATTTCCAGATCAATAAGATAACCATGGGTTACCGTGTTCCTATATCTATTAACACACACACACACACACACACACAAACATATACATACATACATACACACACATAGATATATACAAGTATATATGTAGGCATATGTGTACTGTGTCCAGTCAGTGAAAACTTTTAAATATTAAAAAGAAGTATTGCATCCCATATTTCATCTATTCTTACAAGACAAGAATGACAGTATTAAGATGCACATTCAGGATAGCACTCTTTCTACTTTGAACGCTGTCAAGAACAAAGTGCTTTACAGACTTAAAATAAATCTAGGTACTAATCCATTGAATTTCTGACAACAGGAGCCCAAGGTTTCCATGCACTTAGCTGAGTACTGCATAAGAGCTTGTGCATTATTTATGTCCACTAATGGTGTTGCAATGCTCTTTGTGTGAAGCAGTGACAGTGCAATCTACTAAGATAGCTGCTGCTGTGGACAAAGCCGTACATTTTCCTGGGCTTGAATTTTTGACAGAATACTCTATTAATGCCAATTCTGCTTAAGTAAATGCTGAACAGGGGTCAGTTCCTCCCCTCCATTCCCCTTATTATTTAAGAAAACAGAGCCATAAAACTGAAAATGATGTTCTGGGCTTTGCTGAATTTTGCAACACAATAGTAGCTGATAAAGGTCAGTCTGCTTTTTTGTCTACTTTTATGATTTTGTGTGATGGTCCACAGACTAAATAGGAAAGCTCTTAGCATTGGAGAAGGGAGGTGCTATTAATTCCAGTTTCATTGCCATTATACTCTTCAGTGGATCAATAGAATTAAATGAGCTGAGATATTAGGAAAATATTGTGAAGAGAAGTAGGGTGGTATTATTTGACCAAGGTTAGGATGAATAGAAAATAAAGAACCATTTATATTGGGATGTCAATAAATCATAGGACCCATATATAAAATGGAATAGGGCATAACAATCATAAGCATTCAAATGACTATAATATCTTTCACTTTTTAAAATACGTTGATATTTGGCTGGCAGCTTAAAGGGCCACTGCAAGTATTTTTTTTTAATTGTATGATTTTTATTTAAAGAGTTATTCTCTTTGTATAGAAGCTCCTATTTAAATTGTGTAATCATAATTTTATTATAATTTGTTAAAAATAGCTGCCTTTATTTGCTTCTTAACCATTAGGGCCTGGAAGATCTGAGAGGGACATGGCTGAGCCTGAGGTACCTTTTCCCATGTGCTTTCCTTTTTGTACTGCCTGCTGCCTCTGCAATCTCCATTTCAGCCTTGCTCTTGCTGCTCCTAGGAAATGCTTTTCTTGAGAGCTTGTAAAACATTGCATGCATCAAATAAAGCTGCAAAAATGACTAACCCAAAGGACATGAAGTAGTTACTTTGGAGTCAACATGCACAGAATCCTGTGGGAGATAGACAAAAGACTTTCAGGTATTTGAGAAGGGAAAAAAAAAAGTCGTTCTTCCTTTTCAGAATCCACAGTATGAACAGCAACAATTCTCACCATCTGAAGAGCTCAGTGACTACAAAGCAAGCTTTTTTCATTGTCTCCCTTCTACAGTTAGGAAAATTGAGGTTATACACAGGTGAAGTTTTCCTAAAGTAATAGAACTAAGGGCAGAGGTATGGTCTTGTCATAAGCCTAATTGTTACTTGCAAGTAAGGTATTTTAGCTGGAAATTAATTAAAATTTATTTAATGAGGAAAGAAATCAGAACCAAATCAGGCTAATAGGTGCAATAACTTGATATAAAAGTGATAAATTGTATATCCAAAATGTTTTTGTTTAGAAATAGAATGTCTCTATTTACTCTTCATGAGTCTAGTTTAGCAAACTTAATCACTCTTCATGCTGTTGAAATCTGAAGAAGTTCTCATATTCTTCATGGCCATGATTCCCCCCCCCCCATACTAATCAGTTAATTTCACATTCTTTCTGCCTGTTCTGCCTCTGCCTTGCAATATAGCTTCAAACATATAAGTCTAAAAGGAAAAAAAAATCTAGTTCTTTCACACAGAGTCACACAGTATTATGGAATTTTTTAAGTACTTCTTGAAGTTTTTGGCCCAATGCCTCACTCAAAGCATATTCAGGAGTAATAGATTGCTCTGGGCTGTGTCCAGCTGAGTCCTGAATTTCTGCAAGGACAGACATACAACAGTATCTCTGGGAAGCCTATTTCAGAGTGTGCCCACGCTCAGTATTTATTTTTCTTTTTGAGAGAGAATGTCCAGTGTTTAAACCAGGTTTATTATTATGTCCAGGGCATTGTTGTACTGGGCTGTGTCGTCTTTATAGTTTGCCACTAGGTTGTTGTTGGTTACTGTAAGATACAAGCCCTCTTTTGTTAAGGATGAACACATCCACATCTCAGCCTCTTCTCTTGGCTTACTCTGCCAACTCCAGAATTGGCGCTGCAAGACAGTTGTATTGGATTCAACAGCAAGCTCCTCCATTCACTGCTCTTCCAGAACTTCAAGGAATTCAAGAAAGAAACTCCAGCAAGAAATCTTAGTTTGTCTCAGTTTGCATATTCTGTACTCCACCAGCTTTCCTCCTGCCTACCCAGTTATTACTCTAAAAGTTTCTTTGGACAGGTAAAAATATCAGCAGTATACCTTTTTGTGTGATTTTTATAGAGATATCTTTCAGATCTTTTCCTTTTAAACTTTTTATTTTTGGTGAAGTTTTATCTTACACCTCTACAGTTTGAAGATTTTCAACTGAGATTATTGTCTAGGTTACTTTCATTGGCATTTATAACATGTGTTTCATCTACTTTTAATGATTTATGCAGTAGGTTGGAAGATAATTTTTTGATAAATTTTTCCCTCCCACTGGCTGCCATAATGGAGAACTGCTGCTTAGTCTTCAATTTTATACAAGATAAACACTACAACTACAGAGAATATTTTGTAACATTTACTATGATTTTTTTCTCCTGTACAGATTAACCTATCTCTTTAAAACCTTATTTTTCCCCATCACGGTTTCTGCCGTGATAGTAGCTTCACTATCCTGCTTGTGCATTGGGTAACATCACTAATTTACTTCCAGGATGTATCTAAATTTTAAGGTTCTCCTTTCACATCAGCTCTGATTAATGGTCTGTGGTATGTCTCTACAAAACTAGAACACTTTTCAGACTCTCATAACTTTGTGTCACCAGAAATTTTAGATCATTGTGAGTCTTGCCCTTTCTATCACATTAAATACCATCTCAACTTTCCTTTTCAAGACCATTCTTAAGCTACCCCTGACCTATATTCACTTCACATTAAGCACAGTTTCAAACACTAACCTTTGAGCAGTGTGTGACATGTGCCATCACTGCCCATTTGTCATTTTTTGGAACCATAAATCATGGTAAGGCATGCATTGTATGCACATGTAGAAACATGTAAGCCTGCCTGCAGTCTTCCCTTTTTTCCCTTAAAACTCTGATGCCATTTCATTGAGACATGGGGAGGAAAGGCAAAATAAAAAAGCACCCTAGACAGTACTAAAGTCAGATAAATATTTGGTAGCTTCATCTGATCTCTCATTGTTTCCTGGTTTTTAGATTTTTGTTTCTTAGCTCTTATGTCAGCCTTGTACAGAGATCAGGCCCTGTGCATTTGTTTCACCGTTGTGTGAAATCTAGCTGTTCCTTGACTACCAACTCTCAATGCCTACAGTGGAATTCATCTCATCTAAGACTGATGATGGAGATATATAGACAAAAACTAATCAATTTACAATACCTGCAATCAGTGGGGAAAAATAAACATGATTCATCTGATCTGATTTGATATCTGCATTTTGATGGAATGCCCCACACTAAAATAACTTAAGTGTTCTGGTTTTGGTACAATTCCAGGTCTGTGTGAGACAGTGGAGAAAATATTGTTGAGAGAGTTCTGAAACAGAAAATTATAATCACAATGAGTAGTGGAAAAAGTGTACAACTCCCACAAAATACTCATATAGCATAAAGACAGGTCAGGCTTCCTGTAAAAGATTAAGTTCAAAGGTTACTCTTGAGAGACAAAGATTAAATCATCTCTCTATTTAAGCTTTTATATAATTTAGTTTGCAATTTATACTCTGAACTATGGCACTGAAAATCTGTAGTTCAACAGCCTTGTAAGGAGTTTAAGAAGAAGCTGCTTCTGGTGTACCTGTCTGGTCTTACACAGACATATGCCTGTCAGCAGTGTTTTAAATTTCTCTGATTTTAGTGACCAGTTTGCATGTGTTGAGAAGCTGACCCATTATATATACACTAGAAGGAAATAAAAGCAAGCTCACTCAGTGTTACTCCATAGCATATTCTCTACCTGTGCTAAAAAATCTGACAAAAACTCTGGTTTTCAGTGGTTCATTTCAGATATTAAAAACCCAGATTGTGTTTCTGAGAGAATCATGTGACTCAGTCAGTGACAGTTTACTAGTAAATAAAGAGTTCTGTGCAAAGGTTTTAACAGTGTATCAGGATTTTCTAGAGGTTAATTGTGATTATGATCCCTGGCATCTTTTTAGGTCTGCACCAACTAGTGCCTTGTACACAACATTCTCATCCCACTTATTAAATAATGTAGGTGTAGTCCTGAGTGCCACTTTAATGAGCACTAATTCCTATCCTAAAGAAGAATATAAAGATACTTAAAATGCTGGATTAGGGAATATAATTTAACTCACTTAGGAGAGACCAACAACCACAGAGAATGTTTTCCAAGACTATTCTTTTAAAAGTTGTCCACAGCGAAAGCCAGGCAGAAAATCTCAGCCCAAAAGCAACCACTTAAAACAGTTTCTTTGTAAAAACCTCTGTTTAGCTATGGAATCACAGTTCCAAAGACCAGCTATTTATCCTTTTTCATAATTCAGGTGCTCATATAATTTGACAGTGATTTTAAGCTGATAAGATATAAACTTGTCATGAAAATTACCTGTAATATGCTCTGAAATATTTAAAAATAATTCAGAAACAAACAAATAAAATTGTTTAAGTTGTACAACATATAGAAAGTGGTCAGTGTATTTGGTTCACAAATACTATGTTCTGTCTATATGGTTATGTTTGCAGTAGTTTAGAAAAGATGACTTAAACTATTTTCTGGAACTGAGAAAAGCTAGCAGCAAATAACTTACACCCATAAGTTGTCTTCAAGCAGGGTAGCCACAACCACCTGATTGGAATAGTTCCTGTCCCAGGCTTATTCCTGAAATATATTCAGGATTATAGTAGCTGCATGTAGTTTTAAACATTTATTTATATACACATGAAATTATATGAGCTTGAAAACATTTTCTATGCTGAAGTTGTACATTTAGTATAGCTGAATGGATCACCAAAGAAAGAGGCTACCAAAGCAAGAGCAGTTATGATTTCCTACTTAATGATTTCATGCTAAGAATGATTGCAAATTATATGAGTACTACAAATTGTGATTTAAACCTTTGCTACTCCTGCACCTGAGTACCAATTACCAGGGTAATGGGTGAACTACTGGCTTTCCCAAATCATCCTGCTGAAGTAAATGAACAACCAGAACTGCAAGAGCCAGAGTCAGAAGGTGAAAACAGGGAACAAAACCCAGTTTTACTGACTCTGGAAATGTCAAGAGGATAACATGAGAGTAGGAACAGTAAAGGCAGAACACATGTGGTTAATTTTATATATGGTGTTACTCCTGGAGTCAAAATGCAGACAGGAAACCGAAGTTTACATTTGCTTTAGGAAATCCTAGTTTATTTTTGTAAATGTAAGAATTAATAGTGCTAAGAATAAACTTGAGAACATAAGAAATGCCTTACAGGATCTGCCCTTGTCAAGATCCAGTTCAGATGTAGCTAGCCTAATCCAGCTTTGTAACTTGTCCAGACTAGTCCATCTAGCACAATGAGGTGTGTGTGCTCAAAAAAAGATGCTCTGGAGGAATAATACACTCGTTTCAACCCTTTGAGCTGTAAATTCTTCTTCCAAGCATCTGCATTTTTTTAGCTTAATGGTTTTAGAACATACCTCCCTGCTGGATCAATATAGTGGTTCAGCTTTTGCCCACTTCTAAATACTTGCCTTTTCATAAAATAGTTCTTCGTAAGATGATCACTATTCATTAGCTTGGTTCAGTAGCAGGTTAGAAAGCTGATAAGAAAAGACAATGGTGGGAACAGCCACACAGAAAATAAAGGAATGGTGAAGAAATGCCTGATTATAATGTGATACTTTTTATATTGAAATCTGGGCATGTCTTCCCAACTTTCCCATGTTTCTGATGCAGAAGAAACACAACTCTTAAAAACTCAAATTTCAACTGTTATTGAATGTTAGTTGTAGTATTAGATTAATTAGTTAAAGAATCCAGATGTGGAAAAGAGAAAGAAGAAAGCTGTTGAATATATCTTTAAGGTGTATAAATTCAGAGATTTGCATTCCTTAAAAATTTCTGGCAGAAATAAACATGCTGGTAAATATGTAACAGATGCACCAATGCGCCTTGAGATGAATACATTATGGACAAAAAAAATCGTATTTATTCCCATCACAATAACAGTTTGTTTGGATCACCTGCTCTTTCTGGTTGCACCTGTGGCTTGTTCATTTGGCTGCAACATGGGAAAATGCCAAGATCAATACAAGCTGTGGGTTCTTTCTCTCTCGTGTGGGTGTTTCTTTTAGTTGTTCCCCAAATGTTTTCTGTATACAGTCTTTAGGTATAATGAACAGAAAAGAAAAAAAAAAAAGAAAGTGCAATTAGTGCACTTTAAAAAAAAAAATTAGTGCAATATTTAGGCTTGAAAAAATGAAGCAGCCAAAACCCAGGGAATTCCAAACTCCAGAGCAGTTTTCAAACTTCAGCTCAATTGTACCTTTAAAACATAGTGATGTCTCCAGCATGCCTTTTGCCTGTATGTCAGTTCAAATTTTTTGCTACATACGCATACAGTAGCTTATACTGCACAGCCTTTATTCAGAAAGAGCTTGTCTCCTCTGCACAAAGTTCAAAGCTCTGTTGACTTAGGTATCATATGTTGGAGACCAAATATTCTTCAATAAGTCCTGTTCTGTTTGATAGACTACCACCTAAGGCAGCGTAAATTTATTTTTTCACTTTCAGAGAATCGTCTTGTGAACTTTGATCTATGTTCTCTGAAAAAGTGTTTTCTCTCTTGAATTCTGGAATAGTGACTGTTCTTTATGTTGGAGTCATAAAATCATAAAAGTTGGAAAAGACCTCTAAGATCACCAAATCCAGCTTAGCACCAGCACCATGTTCACCACCAAACCATTTCCTCAGGTCCCATGTCCACACCTTCTTCGAACAGGGAACCCACCACTTCCCTGAGCAGTGTGTTCCAGTGCTTGACAATCTTCTTCCATGAAGAAATTTTTCATGCTCTCTAATCTAAACTTCCCCTGTCACAACTTGGCGTCATCTCCTCTAGTCCTGTCACTTGTTACCCCTGCCTCACTACAGTCTCTTCTCAGCTACTTGTACAGAGCAGTAAGGTGTCCCCTCAGCCTCCTTTCCTCCAGGCTGTTCAAGAGAAATGTGACCTCCAACATGGGCACTAATGTAGGAGTATCATCATCAGAGTCTTTAGGAAATGTGGTGAAAAGTAGTGGCCACGTCCTCAGAGTGAAGTGCCTTTGGAAGGAAATACCTGTAATTATTCAACATACAAGGTGCCTATACTGCCTATGTTTTCAACTGACTTTAGTCAAGTTCCTAACATCAATGAAGATTGAACCTAGCTTAAAGTTTCCAGACATCATAAGATATCGGCACAGATTCATATTCAATATAATTGGGCTATAAAATCTTCTTAGTTTTGTTTTTTTTTACTGATGACACGAAAATAATTTTTATTTTTTTCTAGAGAATCCAAAAGCACCTGTAAAAGGTCCAAAACCAGTGAGAAAAAATACATTAGAAATTATATGTAAATTCATGCACAATATTATTTGAAAATAGAAATTATTTGAACAGATTTATTTTAACATGTTTATATGATTCATTTCAACACATTTGTCTCCAGTCTTTTTTATTCTTCAGGTATGGTGGGAGAGAAGCAAGATGGAAGTCATAAGCAACTATTTCTGATATTACTTTCCTATTTCAGACCAGAATTACTTTGTAATAAAATTACACCTGAAAAGGGGTTTTCATATGTTTTAATATCTTAGTTTATTAGGATTTAAAGTGTCCAGTGCATTTGGGTTTGTGTAATCATATCTGAGGTCACAAAAACATCAAATGTGAATCAGGATGCTGCTCAAAATTTATCAGTTCCAGTGAAGTATCATGATAAATGGTCATTTCATGCAAGCATTATGCCGGAGCTTAATTCCTAACTTGATGCCAGAGCTGACTCTGACCTATGAAAATGAGGGTTCAGCCAGTGCATAAATATTCTATTCTTCTATGTAACAAGTACTAACAGTGTTGCACTAACATTTTCAAACTATGGACTGTATCCAAACACATGACTCTGAGCCAATTTCTTATTTATAAGACATCATACTTCTAAAATAGAGGAACAAAATCTTATTGATCAGAATAAAAAGAAGGCCTGAAATGGAATCTGAATCCCTGGACCTATTTGCATCTAGTATTACTGAACAAAAGAACATATCCTCTGTTTAGTAAAACACATGGAATTGTGCCCAGTAAAAACAGCTGCTGTCAGAACGTTCTTCAGGAGATAAGCTTAGTTTTCTGTGCTGATATCTTTGCTGTCTGAATAAATACTGAAAGGGTGTAGCAGTCCTTGTGATTTCCTTTGTGCATACTGCTGAACTTTCATGTTCACAGGAGGAGTTGAAAGACTGCACTAATGGTATTACACCACTTATGCACCAGGAATGGTGTTATGGCAGTGCAAAGTCATTACAAATTTTCCAACAAGAACCACTACTTACAACTATTTAAAGTAGTAATGTGATATACTCTGAATATGGACAAAAAGTATATCCCTCTCTTGTGTCTTTTGGAGATTTATAAATACCTGGAACTTTTTAATGGATATGCTTCTTTAATCTGTTACAATTTTTCTCAAATTTTGGGTCATTAATTAACAGTAATGTTTTTCAATGTCAGATCTTCACTCACATTCAAAGGCCAAGACATCCTAATGCCCCCCAAAAAGAAGCATGAGCTTTTACACGTCTTCTTCTGCACTATAACTTTCAATGGATAAGTTGACCTTATTCAAAAGCAACCACAGGAAAAAAAAAAAAAGCTAAAAACTAATACTGGAAACTAGAATGGGTCAATACACAGAGAAAATTAGTGTGAATAAACAGGGGGTTTTGTGAGTGGAGTATTTCTTTCTTTTTTTTTTTTTTTATCTTTGAAGGAAGGAATAATTTTTCTCTGGCCTCACCGTATAAGGTGTCAGTTCAAGCTTTTTATTTTGTTGTTCGGCTTCACATGAAACATTATGAACTCCAAAACTCAGGAAAGATGTCAAAAATAAACAGATGTCTCTCTGATATTCTTGCATTTTTCCCAAAGGATTTTTCAGAAGAGTGTACATGAGATTTTAGTCATTCAACAGAATTCAAAATTGCATTGTTTTTACTGGCAGAAAAGTTTATGTTTGATTTCTTTTTCAAATAGAGTTCTTTTAATTATCATAGTACATGGAGTGAAGGGCCAGGTCTGGACCTACTGAACCTTGCTTCAGTGGCAGATTAGTGAAAACCTTTACCTGGACTGCAGTTTTCACATCTGTAATCTTTATTTTATAGGCATGCATATCTTTTTCTGTTGACTAAGCATGATCTGAAAATAAAAATATGTTTCTATAGGAGAAAAATCATTCATTTATTCTTATCAAGTTTATAATGAGGAAGAAGCTACAGGTACAGAAAGTCCTCTGTTACAGACTGTTCATTGTTAATACTATGAAGGGGGAATACATTTAAATAATTTGCTTATATCATTAGAAAGGTTACATTCTAAGGGTAGCATATCTACTGGGTCATCTGTGTTAGCTGGTTTCTAATTATTTTGAGTAAATATCACAACTTGTAGTCAACTTCATTTTATCCAGAACACTCTGAATTCTTTTCAAAAGGCCTAGTAATTATTATAAATGTAGTATTTGATGCTGCTTCCAGCATCCTGTATATAGCTTTACATAATCCATCTTGATAGAATTATTTTGGCAGGAAACTTTGTTAGAAGTCATCATGTTTTTACTACATTGCTTTTCCATGAGGCTTCCAAGAAAGAATTATAAGCTTGCCTGAATCACAACCACTGGAAATTTATTTCCATTCTTTTCTACAATTTTAGCTAATACTTATTCCACAGGGATGGATAGTAAAAGGCAGACTCTTGTTCATTCTGCTTTTTTAGCTTCCCTAGTTTGGCAGCTTTTAAATATCATGGTAGAAAAAGCAATTCATAAAAAATAATATGAAAAATGCCAATTTGGAGTCCTGATTCCTATTTCCCTCTTCATTCCCTCACTAAGTGATGTCTTTTGAGTTCTATAGATGGGTTATTGGACTCCAAAATTCACTTTTCATTTAATAAGGAGGATAGCAACAAGTGTATTTTGGTACTGTCCTTTTAAGTCCTGTACAGAATTCTCAGTTTTACAAAGAATATATAATTCATGGCAGATGAATTTCCATTTTTCTGCTCCCAGCTAAGCATAAAAAAAACCAAAGCCAAAATCAAAACCAAAACCAAAACTACCCACAAATATGTATGGGTGGTGTGGGTGTATGTATTTTTAAATGATAGTTATAGATTTTAAATTTTTTAAAGCTTTTTTTTTTTTTTTTAGTTATGTTCTGTTCACAGGAAGATTATTTAATTTAGTTTTGGGTGTGTTTTTTTCTGTAGTTACATGTTTAAGACTGCTAATTGCTTCCAAGCAGAGCATATATAATTGAAAATATTTATCAGGTTAATATATTTACAAAAAATGATGTGAAATTCAGTTAAAACATAATATAGAAAGACATAAAGCCAGTCTATTATAAAATACACATAAGATGGCAGTAGTATCTCCACTATCTGACTACTGCATTATTTTATATTAGAATTTTGTAAAATTGGCATATACAATAGTTTCCACTTTTTTACAGCAAATGGAATGATGATTATTTTTCTAGCCACCAGTGGGACTGCAACAGCTATTAGATAGGTAGTGGGTATTACTTAATTGATTACTTGTTAATAATTTTAAACTGTTTGATGTTTAATGTTCAACAGTAAAGTTCTGTATACTAAGAAGTCTGATGTTAACTTCACTGCTAGACCAGATTTAAGTTAATGTGATCTATTGGCTCACCTCTTCTTTATGTTCTTTACATAGGTTTTTATCCATTTTTCATAATTGAATATACACCTGTAGAGCTCTGGGTGCTGACCTTGCCTTGTTTGAACAAACAGCAAGATTCTGATTTATATGTCTCTTTGCATTTAGAAGTTTAAATCTAACACTTTTATAAATTTTGCTTGGAATGAAAAAGTACTGCAGGCTTCAGAGAGAAGTGCTTAGACCTCATGAGACAGCAAATAATTCCTTCCTGTCGCAATATGACACAAAATGAATGACACACACTGAGATGTCCAAGGCAAAAAAAGCACGTTTATTTCTGGACCTCGATGTTTATAGAATTCCAAAAGTGACCACAGATTGGAGGATGAAACTGCCACCTCTCCAACCACACTGGTCAAACCAACAGTCCATCAATTCTTTCCTCCTCCTGAAAGGAATGCAAAGCAATCATTATTTACTGGAAAAGTGCGTGAGAAACTCCATTACAAAAATGTAAGCACCAGAAGGCTTAGAAGAACTTCAGAAGAACAGGGCGACAGCTTCCATTGGAATGTTCTTTGGGACAAGCTTGCCTAGGACTTCCATGGCCATGTGTGAATAGGGCCAGTGGGCACCTCTCCAGCTTCCACTGCCCACCTTGCACAGGTGCTGGAAGCAGCTCCCCACACAGAGCACCTGCTGATGTCCGGGGATGCCTGGGGATCCCTTGGCTGCACCAGGCATTGCAGAGAAACCTTGGCATGCCTGGCAATCGAGTGTTCACATTCCTGTTGGTACACATACAAAAAGTAGGGGGTATTTTATTTGCTTAAGCTACATTTTCCCTATGCTTTTCAAGCTTTAGTTTGAGCTGATTCTAGAATATTGTCAACACTGTAGGATACAGAGAGGATCTATCAAATCCTGGTAGGCTGAGATTGGCAGAAAAGTGTGCATGTTATATTAAACATAAGTGAAAAATGCAGTGTTACCTCTGCCTAATAAAACTAAACTATTTGCCAGTTGCTACCCTGCTGGAATTAGATGCTCAGGTTAAACCACATGCTGGACAAAAAAGGAATTAGAGTCTAAGATCCCTAGAAAAATCTCCTTATAATTTTTATCTGCTGTACATCATGCTCTTCATGCATAGTCAAAAATCAATGAATGCAATTGCAATTATTTTCTCGTAAATATAGAATACAAACCCCAGAGTTATAAAAGGTAAAGGGTTTCAATCCAAATGCTCATGTTTTCTAGTTTTAGTTTTAATTCAAGAATCATTCCAATACACCCGGGGAAAAAATTCTTGCAAGAAAATACAGTATAACAGAATAAATGAAAAAGGTCCTGAACACCTCAAGCAGCACCTGAGTTAGTACCTGTAGTAGTTGTCCATATCTCTGTGGTTTAAGCATTTAGCTAACTAATTACATGGACTCTTTGGTGTACCAGGATGCATATGATTGGGTTATGAATAAAAGAAATAATAAACAGAGATTGGCATATGGTTGATGGCACATGCATTGTATGATTTTTTATACCATTTTTTAATGTATTTTAATATTCAAGAGCAGTAAAAACCTTAAAACCAAAATAGAATTTTCTCTTGGATTTGGAACTTTGGCTTTTAGTGATGGCTATTTTCTATTTTTTTTGAGATTGCAGAAAGTCTATTAAAAAACCTCACCACTATATTCCTTAATTGTCATATGCACAATCAGCAATGTTTAAGTGGACCCTGTGGATTTTGGTCCAAAACCAAACCAATCAGTTACAAGGTATTTTTCTTTTCTGTTAGATGTTCTTTTGTAATATTTGCATAAATGTAACCATGCTGTCCGTCTTTTAACTTTCACTCAATTAATTATGCTCCCAGCCCCCTGCTGATGGACAAAAATGAGGCTTCATCTGCAAATAGCTTCAGCAGTTTACAGCTTATTAAATGCCAAAATCTAGTTAAGACAGTTTGAGAATTCTCACGTCAGGCATTTCAACCTGCCAGTTTTAACACAAAACTCTTATTAAAAGAGAAAAAAAGTGAACCCACTAACCCAAGAAGGGGGGAACGTGGGTGAGAGGAGTGAGAATGAGTTAGAATAAGGGTATTGGGCAGGTAAGAATCCTCTACAGATCATATAATTAGCATATATGGCACAGACAAATTATGTTTTAATTGATTCCCCTAATAATGAAGATCAGTGGAAAATATACCAGTTGACAACAAAATGGTTCCTACAAATTGCAAACATCTTTAGCCTACAGTATCCTCTTTTATAATCTATACAAGTCTGAACAAGCCCTGGAATAAGCAGATTACATAGTAAAGTATTCTTAAAGAACAATTTTTCTATGATTCTTTTTGACAGGTTTTGGAGTTTACATCAAGCATCTGGTGCTTTCATTTTTCAGCACATAGTGTTCTGGTATGCTTTATACCATGCTGGTTTTATTCCTGATTTAAAACAGAAACAGAGAAGCAGCATGGGATACAGAAAAACTGAAGTGTGCCACGCTCCAAGATAAATTCAATACATAGTTTTAAACTATAACCTTGACCAGATCACTTAACAGGCTTGAACTTTAAGCATCCTCTTTAAAACTGGATATAATCAAGATCTCATTGAAAAATAAATGTTATGCCTGAATGTCAGCTTCTCATCTTGAATAGATTATGAAAAGAGGGCTAACAAAAATTGTCTTCCATAATGCAAGTTATGCTTAATTATTTCCATTTATTTTTGCTGTTAGCTTCTAAATATTTCTTTAGCTGGCTATTTAGTGATATAGATAAAAATTCCAGACTTAAAAAAGAAAAAAAAATACAAATTTTAGAGTTTTAAATGTATTATTTCAGTTGCATTCATGATCGACATAATTTCAATTCTTTCTTTCTAATTTTTTTTTTTTTTTTTTTTTCTGTAGGGATTTGTAAGGATAATGGCCAAGCTGAAAGAGAAAGCATTTTTTTTCTCTAAAAATACCTGACATATTATCTGGGTTATTGTGACATATTTTGTCGTGTTTGTTGTCTCAAGTTATAAACTAAAGTGACTGAGCTGAGCGTGACATGATGATTCATGACAGAAATGTCAGGAATTAAGATAAAGAAGTATAATTCATGTCCAGTCATATAGCAATTAACAGTTCTCTTATAAAATGTTTGGATTTTTCATGTTTAATGTAATGGAAAAAAACCCCACAGTGTTGTATCAAAAATGTATCAGTTTCCCATATTAATATTATATTTGTTTTCTGAAGATTTATTTCAAAGTTTATACATTAACGGCTCTATCATGTAGAAGTGTAGTGAAATTTGGTGATCTGTTTTAAGAGAACAATTTCCTAACAAGCAGGCACTACACTCAGGCCATTCCACGTGAAATGCCCCTCGTGTATCTGCTCTCCATACTCTGAATTTCCATTGTACTGGCGAGAGAGCATCAGCCTTCTCCTTTGCATAAATAAATTCATCTTCAAGCAGATTCTTCTCGCAGTCTGAATAAAGGAAGCACATGAAATATGTTCTTGTTTTGCATGATATTCTTTCTGCTAAACTTCCCCCAAGTGTTTAAAATATCAGAAAAGAAGAAATTTTAAAAGAAGTTATAAAAGAACATTTATCTTCCTTTATAATATATCAATATATCTCCTTTATTATGTCTCTCAAATCTGATGTTTGCTTTGCTTTTGTTTGTTTGGGTTCTTTTTTGTTTTTCTTTGGTTGTGTTGGTTTTGGTTGATGTTTTTGTTTTTTGGGTTTTTTGTTAGATTCTTCCAGGTATAGTGATGGAAGCAAGTATGGAGGACATTTTTTAGACATAGCAATGGTCTTATAGCAGATCTGTAGGATGGTGGCTGATAACCGCCACTTCAAAACACTGTAGTAAAAAGGTACAGAAATAATTATGGGAGAAATGGGCAAAAGAGAGATTGAGTCTAACATGGCTGGTGGAATTGCTTCAGGCAACACAAGAAAAAAACTGGACTCAGGATGTAATCAAGAGCGACAGAAGAAGAGTGGGGGTTGTGGTAGTGGTACAAAAGATAAAGTGGTCATTTTCCTGACATCTGTGTTAACTCACAGCTGGCCCATAGACGAAAATTACATTTTTCCATTTTCAAATTTCATTGGTTTAGCATCATGGTGGATAGTATGCCCTGGAGACCAAAGTCTTGCCACTCATGCTGGGTGGTGACATTGAGTTCTTCTGTGTGCATTCCACCCCTTCTCCTTTGGTATTGATGTAGATGGACCACTTCTAGGCATGACATGGTAGGTTATGCTCTGGCAATCAGTGTGCCAATTAATGGCAGTTGCACAGATATGTTTTGTGAGATGAGTACTCCTGGAACTATGAATGGCAGAAAATACTGGAGGGCAGTGCTGGAAATATTAGTGGGTTTGACAAAGTGTAAAAATTAGGATTATCTTGATTGCTTGTTAACCTGTTTTATAGAAATTTCAAAAGAAATTATTTTCTGATTATTTTGGGCTATGAACAAAATTTCATTCGGAGTAATGGTTGTGAATAAAATTTATTGAGGTTCATGAATGGAAATGAATATTCAAATACCAAAACCACTTTCCAGATGCCATATATTGATGTCCAGTAGTAATTTCTGTAAGATAGAGTGATTTATTCTAAAAGGGAATGGTTAAGGTGATTTGCAGGTTGGGAAAGTAGAAGGGACAATGTAAAATACAATAATATGAGATTTCCCAAAAAATTCTTCTAAAAAGTTTTTTGAGAGAAAATTTGTGACATATTGCAATTTTCCTTCTATATCATCAAACTTCATGTAGGAAATTATGTGATGCAAGTACAAAGCTTATCTCACACTAAAAGACATTCTTCTTTACTCCATTCTTCCTAATTATGCTACTATAAGACATACCTTTTTTTGTAGCATAAATTATAATTTCATTTTTCCTACTTCTTGGATTTATGAGAGAGTGTGTGTGTATTTTCCTGGCAATCCAAGTTCATATGAATTCTCTATTTTCCCCAGAATATTTTTATGCACTTTAAACAAGGAGTCAGCTATTACAAGTATATTAGATTACAAGTATATTAGTTTATTAGATGTGTTTGATTTTTTCTTTGCATTGTTTTCTACTGCAGAACAAAATATGAACAATTTTTTTAGCTTTGATAAGTTTTCTCCTTCTGTAGTGAAAAATGTATCTTACATATATTATTGGATGGAATCAGATAAAGTGAAATCTTTCATTTAATTAGAGAGAAAATAAAACTATTTAGTCCATAGTGGGGGGTAGGTGGGTTGTTGAACATTTTTTCATTATTTTAGGATCCTATAAGCTCTGGGACCCAGAAAATTAATGCTACTAGAGAGAAATCTATTAATGTAAAAGAGATTTTTTCCCTTGTATTTAAGTTAGGTACAATACTATAGAATTATGTAAACGAGAAAAATGCTTCCACCTGTAGCATGAATGTAGCAAACTTGATTGTTATTACAGAGGCAGCAAAGTTAAAACATATTAGACGAGCAACACATGCTGCATTGCTATTAAAAGTTTCCCAACTGCTCTTTCTTTAGTGCTATGACTATAATATATTCAAAGAAGAAATATATGCTTCATTAGTTCTAGAGGTGTTAGCAGTTGCTGCTTTATAGCCAGCAAGAAATAATAGATCATAAAAACAAGAATGCTTAAAGGAATGAAAAACAGTAATCAAATAGATATGTTTATATATAAACACAAACCACAAAAAGTTTACATACACACCTGTTTTAAATATATGCATATACACCTTTTAGGTAGAAAGCCTTCAGAATGTGGATAAGATTATTTTTAAATGTACAGGTTTCATGACAATGCTGAACATGCTAAGGATACACGATGTAAACACATTTATTATGCAGCACACTTTCAAAAAAGGGCAGCTTTCATTTATAAATCATTATAAACTCACTACCCAATTGTAGTAAGGATAAAATATTTTGATTCTGCTCTTCTTGAGGCTGAAGTGGTAAGAACGTATTCTTAGGCACTGAATGACAGTATTTTCAGCAACTGTTAGCATACAGAATAGCTAGCTGGATCCCCTAGAAATCTGGGCAGCCAGCATTTTTCCTTGTATTGCAAATCCAAATGATGATTGTTTTTAGTTTGTAATTATAACCAATGTAAGCCTTCTCAAGAAGGGGCCCCACTTGCAAAATAATGTAGACATACAAATACATTCTTGGTTCCACTCTGAGGTCAAACTGTGAGTGGTAATTCTGAACAAAAAAAAAGAGGGAATGGGAGCAGGAGAGGAAAGAAGAGGATGAGAAAGGAAAAGCAAAGAGAAAATAAAGGTGAAAGCGAAGGTGAATACAGAGGAAGGAGAAGAAGTATCATAGAAAAGTGACGGTAAAATTCAGGGAGAAGAAGGTGTGTGGGCCAAATAAGGAGAAAGATGAAAAAATTATGAAGAGAGTAGGAAAAGCTTTTGGAAAGAGCTTTGTCGGGTTTTCTCGGCTGTTTGAAGGGCCTGGAAAGGCCCGGAGTGGCCTTGGGACAGCCCGCGTATCGAAGGACGAGAAGAGGCTTCAGTTCTTCTTTCGGTTTTTATGTTTATTAATTGTTTATCTAAAAGATGTTCTTTCAGCCCGACAGAGGTCTGCTCAGCAGTCAGCCATGAGCACACTGTGCTGCCTTCTGTACAGCCACTTATCTTTATACCCATTGTTACGTGTACAATATTTATCATTTTTCCCCAATACCATTTATTCTTATTGCTGGGTGCACTTTCAGTAATAACCAATCTAAAAGTGCCACCATCACCAAAGAAGATGGAGGAGAAGAAGAAGAAGAAGAAGGACAGGACACACCCCAATTCCTCCATCTTACTTCTCTAAACCCCCCTGTACATAAATCCTAAGCCCTGTGTCTCACCTTCTAATTAACTAATCCCTTCACCATTCACCCCGGTGAAATCTTCCTATCCTCATACAGGTGTCGTCTCCTGTGTAGGGTCAAAGTGCAGCCACCAGACACTTCTGGCAACATTCCAGGACTCCCGAGCCCCCCAAGGTGGTCTCGGTGGCTCAGCACCTCAGGACTGAGATCCTGAGATCCGACAGAGCTTAACAAAGGGGGTGAAAAATCTGGACAAAACTCTCCAATACACCAGGGCAAATATTTCCTCTACCTGAGCTTTAGATGATGTAGTGAATTAGGTGCATTTCTGCGTGAGTCATCTGATGTATGCCAGATTAGGTTCTTGAAAACACATATGTAAGGATGTACTTGTAACCATATCAGTTGTCCTTCAGAATCAATAGCTGTGCTTAAAGCCAGAGATTTTTCAACTTTACCACATAAGCAGCATTTTAAACTTGGACTTGTTAAATTGCTCACTGGAGACCTGGCCTGAGGGTCTCAAAATACTCTTCACATCTATTTTTTTTTTCTCTAAATCTCCACAAAAATAAGTTACAGACTTAATGCTTTTATTTAAGGCCTTTACTAAGTACTCCTGTACTAAGAGTCATGAATGTGTAACACTCATCTGAAGATGGCCAATAACCATGCTTTAGTTCAAATTAACTCCTTCCCACTCGGCCGCCATTATCTTATCATAAATCATATACCAAAAATTCCTGACTTTGGACATGAGGCTATGCTTGAGATTTTCTTCACAGAATCAAATAATCCTTGGATTTTTGTATCAACCACCAGTTTTGACTACTTCAAAATCTCTAGTATCAATTTCTTTGGAAATGGACTTTGTTGGTGAATTTTGTACTCTGTCTTATTCTGCTGATATTTAACTGGTTGAACAAATGTATTCTGAAGCCAGCAGGTATCTTAAGAGTCATATTTTTACTCCCTCATTTACTCTAATCTAAAAATTAGAGGAATGTAATTCATATCACCCAACTTCACCTGCCTGAAAGTAAATCATAAGAATAAAGTAGTATCTCTGGATCCTCAGTAGAATCTACAGCTGGCAATTCAAAACGTCCTGAAAGAAATATCTGAAATACTTGGATTTTCCCCTCTGGCGACACTCATCTCTTTTTTATTGTTGTTTAAGAGTCAAATTTCGACTATGGGATTTTGACACATATACTTGGGACTTAGTTTTTAAAAGTGAATCACATCCTTAGTTCTGTACCTACAAATACTGCTCAAATGGTTTAAACTCACTTTGCACAAATAAAGGGATCAGATGAGCAAGGAAACGCATACGCAGGCCCAATACAAAGCTGAAGGAATTATAATTTGGTTTCAGGTTAACATTAACATTTTTTTTCTCTTTATTCTTTCCAAAGTCTTTTCTATTTTCTCTGATCTCCTTGCTTGCCTGTTACGTACTAAGATGGCTTCAGTGGTGTATGACAATTGCAGCTGTAAAAAAGCCTAGTGAAGCATGTGTGAATGCAAATAGTCATCTTAGTGACACTAATAATGGAATATAATGCCAGTGAAACCGAAACTGTTTAACACATTTTTGTAATATACTTTGATTTTACATATGTAAATTAAGGACCGTGTGTATAATGAATGTATTGAACATTTACCTTTAAATTTTTTCTTTTTTGTACTCAAAATGTTTCAGCTGCTGAAATCTGAAGTAATGCTGCATGCTCAGTGTTATATTAAGCTTTCAATGAAAGATTTCAACATAATATTAAAGGAAGAATGGCAGTAATGTAAAAACTGGTGTGGGGGGTTTATTATTTTCTTTTATTTCAGCGCCATTCTTTGACACATGCGGCTAAGAATAGAGAATATTTACATCTATTTTATTTTTCAAAAATACAATTCTTTGACTATTATTTTAATCAAATATTTCCGTAAAGTGATTTCAATGTAGAAAAATTAATCAAAAGGGGGCCCTGAAAGGGAAATCTTCCTGACCAGCTCAAATGGTGACAATTCACTGAGCTTGAGCTGTACTCAGTGGCTGTTTTCATTGTTCCTGTAACTGTTGTCTGTGTCCATGCAAAGTCAGAGAAGTGAACCTCTTGCATTCTTTCTAGAACATGCCACCAGGGAACAGTCCTATAGGTTTGATCAAACTTGTTTGAGCAGCGTGCACAAGCAGTTTTCCTGTTATGAACCAGTATCAGGATCCCCTAAAACAGGAGCTGCTTTATATGATAGTCTTTTTTAGGTAGTTACACAACTAATTGAAATGTTAAACTTGAGCAAGCTCACTGAACTGAATAATAACAAACTAAAATTAGTGAAAGCATGCCTAGGGCAAAATGTATCTTCTTACATTTCTTTTAACTTTCTATTTGGCTTTTCTCTGAAAAGCATGAAGCCAAGAAAGTCCTAAAAAATCACATTTACAAGACTATGTAAAATGCAGACTTATAAGACTGGTTTTCCACAGTGACGTTATTATTTTTCAACATCCCCTCCTGACATTTATTACTGACTGGTTACTGAGAAGTTGTCTGGGAATCTACAGCTGTATTGCTCTGTGTTTGTAGAAAATCCCCCACTTTAAAACATACACACCTACACCCAGTAAGGGAACTGTTGTGGCAATAGCTTATAGATAAACAGAAAAAGCATATATTGTAGGTAATTATCAGGCAATTAGAGTTGTAAGTAGCTACTCTCAACTGCAGCTTCAAATACACTGATTTTATGTCTATGTCTGAAGAGTTAGTACAGATAGCTGATGATCAGGAGAAAACAAATGGAGAAATGTAAAAAAAAGAATGTTATAGCCAATAAACTAAAGGGGAAAAGGTTTTCCAGAATTTATAGCTGAACCTACAGCAGTGCCTAGGAAAGGATCAAAATGCAGCTGGTTTCCACCATCCAGTGTGTGTGGATTAAGATATGTCAGGGAAACTGAAGTCCAAAGATTAACCTATAATAATTTTTCATAATTTTTATTTTTATCTAGTGACTTTCTAGTGCAGAATACACCCAGTGGCGGTGATGGCTTTTAATCTCAGAGTGCCCATCCTGGTAAGTTCAGGAATGCCTAGAAAACTGACCTCCATTAGAATATTGTGAGTTTGAGACACAGAGGCATAAAGCAGCTTGAGTTGGAAGGAACCTTTAAATGTCACTTAGTCCTGCAATGAGCAGGGTCATCTTCAACAAGACCAAGTTGCTCAGAGCCCCATCCAATCTGACCTTGGGAATCTGACCTTGGGTATTTCCAGCGATGGGGCATCTGCCACCTTTCTGAACATCACCACCTTTCTGCTCTGGTGATTTGTAAACTGTGTTTGGGAGACACTGAGTAGATTACTGAATATGGTCAAAATAAATGAATCCAACAATGTTAGAGGGAATTAAACAGGTCAAGGAAAATTGCCTAATTTTGTATATAGGCTCAATAGGAGATGCCTGTGTGGCAAAGTAACAGGTTTAAACTGTCTAGCTCCAGGAATATCTGAAAGTGAACAATCTGATTTAATCTAGTCTTCAAAATGGCATGTTATAGCCCAAAGTGAAATCAAGTATTTGAAGTCAGAAAAATAGTACATGTTTTTTTCATGTGTATTCAAGTCACATTGAATAATGCCTTTAACTTATATTTCTGGTGGCCTTCATTCTATCTACAGTAGCAAATAGAAGGAGAAAAATCTAGTTATTTCTGAATATTTTAATGAATTTTACGAACAGATTTAAATAAAGGTTATTTACTTATTAGTCATTGAAAGAGAAATCTGATTTTTCTAATTAGTGAACCATGAGATCAAAATGAGCAGTAGATGCAGCTGACTTTCTGCATCATTCTGTATTGATCATTTATTTATTGTTACAGCCATGCTCCAATATAGACAAGCCTGCAGTGGAAAGCATCACAGTTGTGCATGGGGCACTATGTGAAAGAATCAATCCTTTCTATGCAAAACAGAAAGCAGTGGACATGTATTCATAGGATGTTATTTTTGTGGTCAGTCTTTCCCCTTAAGTGTTGTTTGCTCAAGTATGAAAATTCCTTTAGCTTCAATGCTATAGGAGCTTGTTTCATTCTTCAATTTAATCCTGTGTTCACAGCAACATCAAAAGGTTTTATCCTGGGAGATTTTAAAGTTTTATTTTTCTAACCATTTGTTTGCCTATTGGTTAAGAGAAGTTAAATGTAAAATTCCTATCTTTTAATTAGTAAAAAGTAATATCTCTGTACTGGAGATGCAGGATGCCCTTATTCTACTTACTTTCATCAAAAATTGTAGTTATTCAAGAACACATAATTAGCTTGTTTTAATCTTATCTTTTTCAGAGGCATACTACAGTAATTGGCTTTCTTTCCTCTCCTTTTTAGTTAGAAGATTGCTAAAGGATCAATGGAGAATACATTTTTCTATTCTGCAGCATCAATTACAGTGACCCTGGGTGTAAATTTATTGATTTTTCTTATTAGAACATTATCACCAGTTATTCACAGCATGGTGTTTATTAATTAGTAAGGAAAATAAAGATTAATTTGTGAAAAATATTCCTTTTAAGTTCTGTACCTAGCACATTCATAGCTATATGAGATCTCCTAATTGTATTCTGCCTTCATGAACTAGCATGCAGTATTTCATTTCCTATTCTGTTTGTTTTTTCTTGTCATCTTGAAAGAAAAGTTACAAAATTATGCCAGCTACAGTCCTGGGGTATAGAAATTGTCCATTTTGGCTATTGACCTGCAGAAGCTGAACAAGTCTCCTGCATTTTATGCTTATGATGACTGCTTTATTCTGAGAGGAAATTAATTGCAGGGACTGGAACTCTAAAATCAAAACCTTATGTAAAAGAAAAATAAAAGAAAAGGAAAATGAAGGAAAAAGAAGAAAAAAGGAAAGAAGACAAGGAGAAGAGGACACAGACACTTATGATCTCCTAGGCACAGCTCAGCATTACAGTTGTCCCTGCAGAAGGCCGCATAGAAGGTGCATAGAAGGAAACCAACTTTTATTTAAGTCTTAGTAATCAGAATAATGCAGGATTTAGGAATCACAGGAAAAAAATCAGTAGGTTATTCTTTTTTTTTTTTTTTCCATTGGTCTTTTCCCATGAATTTGATTCCTCCTATTCTTCTTCTTCTTCTTTCTTTAATTATTTAATGAGTTATTCCATCTAAGGCCTGTATTTTGGCTTTGGATGGGGAATCTTGGCACCCCAGCTCATGACACATCAGTTAGTGGGTGAATGAGAGTAGATGAAATATTTAAAAGAACACACAATAATATTTTTTTTCCTGAGGAGTACATGACTAATAACACATTTAAGATGCATGAATAGCATTTGTATTAATGTTTAATACCTCATTCTTAGGGCCATGTTAATTTAAGGCAATTTTATGTAACAATACAGAATGTGTTCAGATTATTTATCAATTTATAACAATTAAAACAAAGAAATTATTTATGGATTCAAGAATAGAGTGTAAAAATCTACTCAATGGTCAGGCTTTGTGTTTCTATTTTAATGTATGGAAAGAACCATAATTTGCAAAGTGAAATTAAAAATATTTTAAGTAAGATACATAAAAAATCTAGATATCCAAGGATTTATTACTAATTACAATTTTTTTTGGAGGGTGCAAATTTTATAACTATTAACATGAAAAGTCCTTAGTAAGGCCTTTTTTCAATGTTAATAATAATAATAATAATAATAATAGTAGTAGTAATATTGTGAATAAATAATTTCAGTGTCAACTATCTAACCTTTTCCACCAAAGATACAATATCTTTCTGCAGTTTTCATTGACTAAAATTCCAGTACATACAGGACACAGAACATATAGGTATCAAAAATATTTAATATAGAACAATAAATCTCTATTTAGTTGAATAATTGCATTTGAAACACAGTAAAAAGTAATTTTTATAAGTGAAAATAATGAAACTAAAATTCAGTCTTGAACCAGAAACATGGGGTGTTACATTCAGCAGCAAGGGACAATGCTGGAAAAAATTATTATTCCTAAGTAAATTATTATTCCTAAGTACTAAGACAGTAATTCTGTCCTGAAGGCAGTGTATGGTATCAGCAGAACCTTCTGAGGTAATCAAATTCCATATATTATTGGACATATTAACATTAGGGTTACAATTGTCTATGTATTTTCCACGTTGTATTTTGCTTGCCTTACTAATCAGAATGGGTTGCTTGTGCAGAGCTCTGAGAGTCATAGCTAGCCATACTCTATTACAATATCATTACCAACATTATTGATTCTTGAAGTGGATTTTTTATTCTTCTGTTCATTTAAATACATTATTATTATTGATGATTATATGAAAAGCAAAAGGCAGATGTTGATTTCTTACTAGCTTTATTCATGCAATGTAGCCAGCAGAATTAACATTAAAATCTCCATTAACCTTAGCAGTATAAATATTGATGATTTCATAGAATTTAGTGATAGATGTTGATTCACAAAGTACAAGTTTGTTTTTATAAAACACTCATGTGGAAGAACTATGGTATTGCAACCTTCATAACTTATCATAGAATCATAGATTCATTAAGGTTGGAAAAGACCTCCAAGACCATAGAGTCCACCCTTTGACCAAAACTACCACTCCATCTAAACCACAGCATTCAGTGCTGGGTCCAGTCATTTCCTGAACACCTCCAGAGATGGTGACTTCACCTCCTCTCTGGGCAGCCCATTCCCATGCTTAGTCACGTTTTCTGTGAAGAAATTATTCCTGATGAGCAACCTGAATCTCCCCTGGTGCTTCTTAAGATTGTGTTCTCGTTCCTGTCACTGCTTGCCTGGGAGCAGAGACCAACCCCCACAGGGCTCCAGCCTCCTTTCAGGTAGCTGTAGTGAGCGATAAGGTTGCCCCTGAGCGCCATCTTCTCCAGACAAAACAATGCCAGCTCTCTCAGCTGTTCCTCATATGACTTGTTCTCCAGACCCTTCACTAAGTTTATTCCTTCTCTGGACACTCTCCAGGACCTCAGTGTCCTTCTTGTAGTGGGGGCCCAGGACTGGACACAGCACCTGAGGTGTGGCCTCACCAGTGCCAAATACAGTGGGACAATCCCTGCCCTGGTCCTGCTGGCCACACCATTGCTGACACAGGCCAGGATGCCACTGGCCCTCTTGGCCACCTGTGCACACTGATGGCTCATATTCAGCTGCTGTAGAACAGCACCCCAAATTAATTTCTGCCAAACATTTTCCAGTCACTCTGCCCGGTCTGTAATACTTCATGAGGTTGTTGTTACTTACCCAAGGGCAGAATCTGGCACTTGACCTTGTTGAACCTCATACTCTTGGTCTTGGCCCATCAACTCAGCATGTCCAGTTCCCTCTGCAGAGCTTTCCTGCTCTCCACAGATCAACACTCTCACACAGGTTGGTGCCATCTGCAAATTTACTGAGGATACACTTGATTCCACCTACCAAATGATCAAAAAAGATTTTAAACAAGACCAATCTCTGTGTTGAGCCCTGGGGAACACCCCGAGTGGCCAGGGGCCAGCTGGATGTAACTCCCTTCACTATCCCTCTCTGTGCCTGGCCATGCAGTCAGTGAGCACATAGCTGAATGTTCTGAAGGGGTGAAATTACCTCAAATATAAGGGGCAGTCAAATCCTCTCTGAACAAGATAATTGATAAGAGTGAAGATCAGAGAAACAGGTTAAGAAAATACCCGTGTACATGTACTCTTGCTTCAGTTAAGAAGGATGAATTTGATGACTTCATAAATCTTGAGGACTATTCCAATCCTACATCACTGGGTGACATATTTTAGAGAAAACAGTTTCTAAGCCAACATTAATTCAGTAGTGCTAATGAAGCCTTTAATCCCCTTCTCTGTCTTCATTTAGAAATAGCCTTGTGTTTTAAATTTCTAATTTTAAGTCTAGAAAACAATATATTCATAATGAATTTTAAATTCTTCCTGAACAGTACTCTATCTGGAGCTATTGCATCAATCTATTTATTAGGAACAAAGCTCTAGAAATACTATTTTCTGAGCAGCAGATGAAAAACATATCATAAATAATAAGTGGAATCTCACTGTAATATTTGCAGGGATTACATGTTTCAAATTTATAATATCAAAAATACTTTATTTCAAGTAAGAATAGAAAGATTTTGAAGTTATTGTAAATACAAAAGTCCTCTGAAGAATCTTCTCAGTGATATTAAAGCCTTATGTCCAGAGAATATCTTCAGAATTGCTTCAAGTTGGATTCATAGACAATACAAATGGAAGAAAAGGAGTTTTAAATATTTTTAACTCTGAATTCTCATATACTTACTCTTATATAAAAGCAAAAGCATCACTAAGATTAATAGGATACCTACTAAAAATTAAAAATAAATCTTATTCTTCTTCCTGAGCAAAGATGGATGCTATGGTACCTCAGTATTTGGTAGAATATTCAGTGGTATCAAAACACTGTGATTCAGAATTATCAAGTTTCTAATAATTTGGTAGCTTTACCAAACCTACAAGCTTCTAGAAAAAAAAACAAGTGCCTAAGAATACATGCATATACTGAATATATTGATCTTCCTTTTTTACAAATGACATGAAGATCTCTTTAAAGGACAGGGAAATAAGAAAACAGGATATATGAGAAAAGATACTTCACTTGATCACTGTCCTTGGAAATACAGATGTAATATTTTACTGTTTCATGTGCATTAAGTGACTGCAATTAATGTTTTCCTAAAGATGACAGCAGTGTAGATTACACTTAAAACCACACAGAACTTCTCAACAGTTTCATCTAGCTCGAAATTAGGAAGCTCATAAAATCAATGACCATAAACTAAAAACACAGATAGTCTGCAAAAAGAGGTAATAAAAGTCACACAGAAAATGCTATAAAATTGGTCAGTTTTGAAGAGAGTATTCTTGTTGAAAAATCAGTTGAAATATTGAAGTATTTTATACTCTTTCTCACTCACAAATTGAAGTATTTTAAGTCAAATCCCAGTGAATATAAGAAGGTTAGGCATCCTTTAAGGTAGAAGGGAAGACAAGCAAATTTGCAATGAATCATTTTGTGGACAAAGTAATATATATAATTATGATTATTTTCACCTACTGAGCCTCCATCTGAGGATGGAAGATTACTATAGAAATAATGAAAAAATTGTTAGAGGTACATAGGCACTGAAGTCATTATTGTCAGCTACAATAAGGGGTTTAAATACCTATGAGAATCTCAGGTGAAGTGATAAGCTCTGATCAGATCTAGGAAAAAAGCCCTCAGAAACTGAATTGTTCTGATATTACTTACACTGATTTGTATTTCAGAAAAACTAATGTGTTCTTCATCTGACAGCATTTTTCACCTTCTTAAATTTTCCCTGAAGTGCCACAACCTAGACCAGCCTCCAACTTACAGTAGGACTACCAGCCACAGCCACCAGGCTCTGAGGGTGGGGATGCCAGAACAGCTGTGGGTAACATCTGCATGGACTTCATTGGGAAACTTCCCAGCCAGTTGGGCCTTTGGCCAAAATTCCTGTTCTGATTGCACGATGGGGCTACTTTGTCCCTGGGATTCCAACATATTTTCCTTTGAAATCAATTAACCCTCCTCATTGTCTTTCTCCTCCCTGTTCTTTTTAAAACCAGAGATGTAGCCCTGTGCTTATCTTCCCATCTTTCCTCTAAAGAAGACAGATCAGCCAACAGCCAGCACAACTATGGTTGCTGTCTCAGAGTTACCTCAGTCACATCTTCTCCTCTGTGGGCCAAAAAGAACAGTATCCCTGTTTTGTCTCTCTAGGAACCGAGAAGTTTGAGAAGTTGTCCCCATAGGGCATTGAGACTTTCAGGACACAAGTGTGTGCTGCTCTCTGAGAAATAGCACAGGTCAGGCGCTGTTCAGAACAGCTGCTTTGGATATTTTGCTGCTGGGGCTTAGAAGGTGAGAGAATTTCACAGTGAGGATGTCAACCATTTCAAACAGCCAAAAAATTAATGCTTTTGGGCAGTTATTAATTGGAACAAATTACTAAGCCATTGTGGTTCTAGAGCAAGTAGTGATGATTTTCAAACAATAGTAATGCCATTCAAAAGTTTTAAATTTTCGCAATTTTCTTTCTCTCCTGAAATGCTTCTAATGAAGGGTTGATGCATATACTCTCTCTAAAGGATTAAATTGGCACTTAGGCAAGGAAAATATTTTCAGCTAAACTGAATTCCTAGAAAAGCAATTCTATATAATAATAGGTACTATTTTTACTGATGCCATCAAATTTTGTAAAATGGGAAAGGCCAAGGTCTCTACCATTGAGCTTAGTGATAATTTTGCAGATTTAAGCTTAAATCTAGGAAATGCACCAGATTTGTAATTTTATAAAATGTTATAATTTAAATAACTGAAAAAAATCTATTAATATGATGCTAGTTCCTAAACCTCTTGTCAAAAACATTCAAGTGTATCTCCTCCCAGGGAAAATATTATCCCTGGACTGTTGCCAAGGTCAGTTCCAGTTTGGATTATCTACTGTACATGGCCGGTAATTCACCATAGACTTGCACAGGGGTTGCTCTCACATGCACATTAGCTTGTTCAGAAAAGGATGATTGGTCTTGAGTCAATGGTCTTTGTCCACAGTGTGTGCTTCCAACAGGACACATATTGTGATTGAGAATTACTATTTGTTGAATTTTTCAGTCAGTATTATAGATTAATAAATATTATTATGTAGAAAAAACTATTTAAAATGTACTATCTGGAAATACAGGTATCTGGAAAACTGTGAGCAAATAAGAAAGTTTGGAGAAGGAGAAATACAGAGAACCTTTCTTCATACTTCAGATTCAGGGCCAAGAACTTTATATGCATGATTTCCACTGGTAGAAAAAGAGTGCTTGCCACTTGGGTTCACATTCAAATCCAAGTAGGGCTGGATGAAACAGAGTAACAAGGGGGACATTTTCCTAAGTTTGTGATTAAGCATTAGGTTACTGAAGCACTGTTTTCTTTCTCTGGAATCATCCTCTATAATAACTACAGACTATGCAAGGTCAAGTCTGATAAGGGTTTTTTTTGGACTCTTAACAGTTGGAGGGGTCCAGCAGCACTAAGATGCAAACAGCTCTCTGCAGTCCTTAAAAAGTTACCCTAAATCTAAACCATGGAATATATGACAATGTTTTCTGTTTGATTTAACTCCATCTGAATTAGTTTTTTGCACAGAAACAATTATCTATGTTTCCTATGCCTGAGTAGGTCTTTGTGTGAAAGCCACATTAAGACCTGAAGTGTACTGGACTTTAAAAAGTAAAAGATGATTTAGAAGAAATTAGATGGAGGTCGCATTGCAAAGGTCATTCTCTAGTCTTTAAAAATGATTGAAAGGCACTCTGGGATTTACACAGGTAACATTCCAGTTTAGTTTATCCTGTAAAAAATAACTTTGTCATTTAAGAAGATGGAATGAAGAGAGAGTGAGATGATCCCTACGTAAACAATTTTTAGTAATACTTTTTAAAATGAAAAGTAAATGAGTTTAGGTGAGTTGTTTGTGGCTTGGTTTCCTTTTCACATTTTGTTAATCACACCATCAATAATAACAGAACAGACATTATGATTTTAGAGCAGAAATTGCTGTGTGCAAAATATTTCTCAGCTAAATTCCTGCTCTTCTGGCAAAATTAATGCCCTCAACTGGCAGGGATACTGACCATAAAATTTTTAAAATGGATTGCTTTGCTTTGTAGGAATTGGAGAATCTTTCCTTATTTTCTTGCCAAAAAATAGTTTCTAAGAATCTTCATTTTGCCATCCTTTGAGTCTATTCAGACCTTGCAAAAATGGAAAAATAGGAGTTAAGGTAATGTAATGAATAAACTGAAGGTAATCACTGAATTAATGAGGTAGTTGCAAATTAATTAGCTCACTAGAGTTAGACCACTTAAACCAGGTCTGAATTTACCCTATTTTGTTTAAATAAATCTTAGAAATAAATTAAATTCAAAGGAAAGAAACAACCCAAATAACTCTAATAAATAAATAAACATACTAACTAAAGAACTTTGATGGCACTAGATATCTAAGGCAAGGACCACATGTTTCCTTAATGGTTATCTTCTTGGCATTTATGTTTAAAGGTTTGAGGTTTTTTAATTAACCTAATTTATTTTCAGTCTCTCTCAGTCTACACACTATCATTTCCAGAATAAATCTGCTTGAATTGATCCAGGACATCTCTAAACTTAGCTAAAGCAATCATTTGAAAAACAGGAGAACAAAAATTTGTCTTTTACTCACTCAGAATGTTCCTTTTAACAAACCAAAACAAATGTTTAAAGTAGGATATGTTCATTCCCTCAGAGGGAAATAACATAAAAAAGGACCGCAGAAACTGAGTCACAAAAGAGGAAAACAATTTATGAATACATGCAACAGCTTTTCCTTCTCCAAGAAAATTTCATAATATTTAAATGTGCCTCTCAGCATTAGCAGTAGACTAATTCCATTATCATAATTTATTAACCAGATCTTTTGTTCTACGTAGTAATACACTGTGTTTCCATGCTGTGTATTTTTTATCCTGTGACCTAATTTGCGTAAAAGGAAACTCTTATAACTCCCTTGTTGTAATGAATAAAATGTTAATGAAGAACTACAGAGAAATCCCCTTTGCATTAGTTCCTTATTCCCAGGAACATCATCATAAATTTGTTTGCTTGGTTCTGACAATGGTAGTGATGTTCAAGCTGTGGAGAAGCAATAGTTACACTAAATGGTTCTGATGGAAAAGTTAAAGATATTCAAGGCACTGTCATCAGGGATGGACTATTGGAATTTATCTTTTGGAAGATGAATCTGATGGATTTGGCCACAATCCAGGGTTTTTTTAAAACATTTGTTATCTGCATTGATGACTGCACTAGGAGATGCCTTTTCAGAAAACGTAAATTGAAAAAATGAGTTGTGAAAAAAGATTTTTTTCTTTAATATAAGGAAAACTGCAATTTGTTCACTTTGCCACTGCATATTGGTTATATTATTCAGTAATTTCTGGCAATGATAGCATGGTAAAAGTATTAAAGTATTAAAGTTAAACAATAGAAATCATTATGTGTTTGTAGTGATTATAAAACACTTGTTAGTAACAAAATAGTTGCTTCATTAGAAATTGCCAGGTTTTATTAGCCTTTGCAGACTTTAAGACTAGATGGAATGTGAAAACATATAGGATGATAGTATTTGTAATTGTATTCCACTTAAATATTTTTTTCAACTTTTATTGAGAAACAAAATATACATTAGCTATAAACTTTATTCCGATTACTTCGTCAATGTTAGTACAGAACTTTGAAAGTATCTATGTTCACAATGAATTGTATTAATTTATGGTGTCACTATCTGACACTTCTGGATTTGCTTCAGACAGATCTTTGGAATGGAGGCATACTCCAGTCCTGAGGCACTCATATCCTTAAATGTCAGATTATTTGTCACTTCCCCTTCCCTGTAGATTAGCAAATTTTAGCAACAAAGGGTTCTTTGTTTACAAAGATCTAACTTACAGGTCATCTCACTTGCATGGCTGATGTAATTATAAAAATACATGTGCAATTGTCCTAATGCATTCTAATTTTCTTAAATTTTGTTTTTAAATAAATACTCCTTAACTTTTTCCAAGATGGAGAATTATGGCCATTAAGATTAACAGTTCAGACATGTAAAAGCTTCGGTGTGAAAAAAATTGTGTATAAACCTCTATGTGTTTTTTTACGGTACTATTTCATGTTCCTGGTTTTGGTGTTAGATGAGAAGTACTTCAAACATAATAAGCACAATAAGTGACAAAATGGATCAGCTTGTAGGCAGCTGTTTGCCTGCCTCTGTTCTTCCCAATACAGCATGACTTCAGTGGGTCATGCATTTGCTTACTCAGCACAAGTGACTGGTCCTGTGTTTCTAAAATAGCTGTGTTGACACTCTCTTCAGGAAAAATGGTAGACAGTTTTCAATTTTTAGTCTTTAACCCTTTCTTCATGAATCTCTCTTTTTGTAATGTCAGAGTCAAAAAATACACAACACATCACATTTTAAAATTGAAATATATTTGAAATTTATAATTAATCAAATAGTAAATAAGCATATTATTTTTCTAGTGTCATGACCTTTAACTGTATATGCTTATTGAAACAAATTATATTCCATGCCTTCTGACTAATTCTTTAATCAGATTGGAATCACAGTGAGGATAAAAATTAGGTGGGTCACAACCCCACCTGTCAAGTAAGCACCATGCAATCACTTACTTGCTCCCTCCCACCCTGGTGAGGATTATGATCAGAAAGAAAATGTAAAACTGATGGATTAAAACAAGGGTTTAATTTCATTTAATATAAACAAGAAAATTAATAATAATATTATCATTAATAATAATAGCAACAATAATAGCTAATAAAATAGTAATAGTAATGGTAAGGAGAAGGAGCGACAGCAGGAAACCCCAAGAGAAACAAGCAATATACAATAAAATTGTACACCATCCACTGACCACAACCCAGCCCATCCCCAAACATCAATCAGCACCTCCTGGTCAATTCTCCCCAGTTTATGTACTGGGCATGTCCTTCAGTGTGGAATATCTCTTTGTGCAGTTCAGATCAGTTGTCTTGGCTGTGCTTTGCCAGGTGCTCTTGTGCACCTCCTCATTTGCAGAGCATGAGTGATTGAAAAGACCTTGAGTTAAAGGAAGCACTGCTGAGCAACAGCCAAAACATCATAAGGATATTAGCTTTAGTCTCTTACTTATTCCAAATAACCAGAGCACTGTAGCAGCTATGAAGAATATAAACGGTGTCCCAGACAAAACAGGTACAAAGTGTTGTATGGAAATCTGTAAAAAAGAACTTTCTTCATCTGCCTGTGAAATCCAAACACTCTTCTTGATTTTTATCTTTTCTGAACTAACCTGTTAAAAACCTGTGTTGTGTCAAAAGAAGTGTTCATCACACTATCAAAGGAGGAGATATCATACCCAAAACCTGTTTGTCAAGTCATACCACTCCTCCCATAGCTGCTTAGGTACCCCCTCAATAAAAGTGCTTAGATTGTTTGGACTGATATGTTAGAAAAAGAATTCAGATTCCTAGCTGGCGATTTACACTGGAGTCAGCAAAAATTGCAGAATGATGCTCTGAATGTAAAAATTGAATGAGCAAGAATTGCAATCCTAAGGCCTTAACTAACATTTATTTTCTTTTTTTCACATGAAAAACCACTGCACTTTGAAAAACATTTTAAAAGTCTTCTGGGTTTCCTCTTGTGCTTTGGTTATTTGGTTATACCTTATTGAGTTTGAGACCACAACATCTTGAGTTCAGCCCCCATTTCTTCTTGCTTTGTCATAGACTCTGCACAAGAGTTTGGCTTCTGCAAAGGGGAGCAGCAATTTCTGTTTTCTTTATGATATAGAATAACAGAGGAAAGTCCAATTTTTATCAGAAATTTTGTATAGGAATATTCACTTGGACCTGGGGAGTTATAGAACCAATTCACTTCCCTATTTGGAGGGTTCAGACCTTTACCTTACACCTCCTTGGACATTGCCCTTTGTCCAGGGTGCTCAGGAATAGCTGACAGTTTGCCTGTGAAGAACAAGTGAAAAATTAATTTTTAACAAAATGTGAAGGGTAAAGCAATCTAAGGGTCAGGAAGGGTAGAGTTTGTGTTGTGATCCAGTTTTTAAAATCTGCAATGGTGTTGAAGTTGCAGATTAATATAAAGACTAAACAATCACTTTTTTTTTTACTATCCATGTTATTTCAGGTTTGTTTAAGAGAGAGAGCATGAGAGAGAGCAGAGAAATGTGAGTTCTGATCTTGATGGGATCAGTTGGGCAAGAGGAAATTCAGATTGTACATCAGGAAAAGGTTCTTCACTGAGCACGTGGTTGATCACCAGAACAGCCTCCTCAAGGAAGTGGTCATGGCACCAAGCCTGACAGAGTTCAGAGTGTCTGGATGATGCTTTCAGTCATATGGTTTAATTTCACATAGTCATGTGAGGAGCAGGGAGTTACACTTGATCCTGACAGCTCCCTTCCAAGTCAAGATAGTGTCTGTGATTCTGTGATGCAGCTGAAAACGTAATACTGACTTAATAGAACTTTAGTCGGATTAATGTTTTTGTTATGAAATAAATACAACAACATGGAATAATTCTGAAGTATTTTATTTATTAAAAAAATTTAAAAATCCATTCATTAATATTCTTCATCTGAGTTTGCTGGAATAAACCTTTTATAATCTGGGCCTTCACCTCCTGTTTTTACTGGTTTGAGTACTGCCTGTACTCTACCTCTTACAGAGATAGAAATGTACCAACTGGGTATACGAAAAAATAAATATGAAAAATATTACTACAGCATAAGTTTTAATGAACAACTAGAAACTGAAGATAGAGAAATCATGTGGGGTGCTTATAGTTTTTAATCTTTTCTGAACTGACAAGCCAGATCCCTTCCAACTCAAATAATTCCATCATTCTATGAAACCTATTTATAAATTGATGCAACTTTTTCTGAAAATCATTTGGTATTTTTTTTGTATCTGCCACTACTGGAAGACTGTATCTCTTCTGTTGGTTAGCAGTCTTTACCTATATTTCAGAACAGCTTTGTGTGGTGAATTGATCCTGCTTGCACACCAGGCAACCACCAAGTCACTCTATCACTCCCCCTCTTCAGCTGGACAGAGGAAAGAAAAATGTAGTTTAATGACTTGTGGGTGGTACCAAAACATTGCCAGGCTAACCCAATACATCCTGTTTAAAATCATACATATAATCAGTTGTTCTTGATGCAACAAGAGGCTTTATTATAAACAATTTCCTTCCTCCCATTTTTATGTCCATTTCCATTTTCCTTCAAATGAGAAACTAACATATATTTTTTGTAGTATTTTCTTGTAGTAACTTTTAGCTAGAACAATAATAATTCAATTGCATTGTTTTCAAAGAAAGTGAACTAAACAAGTATTCCAGAAGAATAGCCACTTGTATGATATATGAATAAATTTTCCTCTATCTTCATTGGAAAGTTTTCCTTGGTGCATTCTGAGCTTATATAATTCACTTAGATCTCAGTGCCTGTATGTCCGGCATTAAAAATATCTCCTTCAAGAAATAAACCCTTATGCCCAGACTAAGGGTTCAGTGCTAATCTATTCTTTACTGGATTTTGTATGCTCACACTGAAATCTCTTTAACTCAGTATGTGTCTTTATTATTTCCTTGTTTGAGAGTGGGGTGGTGGTGTGCATTTTTTCATCCCAAGACACCTGGGTATTATGGTTATGTGATTGTCAACAAGATTAATGCTTTCAAGAGGAATATTGAAAACATGCCACATGCCTCAAGAACTGATATGAAGGTGCATGGAGGGCTTGATAGTGTCGATGTGACAGAATGGAGAGGCATGTGTAATATAGGATGAACTAAACTCAGTGATCTTATTTTGTAACAGCTCCAGAGAGCAGGCTCTGGAACAAAATGAAAATATCTTAGTTCTTCGTTGTCCAGACTCTCATCTCTTTTTGAGAAAGCCTAAGTATTTTATGCCAAGCCATACATCATGTATTTTGTGACGTACATGAGTTTTATCATCTGATGAACTTACTGCTTATGGAAGTCATTCTTACTATTAGTCTCTAAGTACTTTGAACTCTTCCATTCCATTTCTATTACTCCAATCTGATCTGTTATTATTTCCTGCCATATAATACTCTGATCCTATATGGGCAATATCTCCCAGCTTTATACTATTGGCACATTTCATTAGGAAGCTCAGTTTATATAGCAATGAAATGTATGTCAAAGCACGTGTCAGCCTGTCTGCAGCCTGGTATTTTAAAAGCTCACTCTATTCATCACAGGAAGGATGTTCTGTTTCACTGCTGTTTCAAATACTTTGCTGACTCCTGTAGTATTTCTGGTTTGAAAGTGTAACAAAGCCTCACGGGGAAATGTAGTGTGCTGGATTGCATCCAGGTAGATTTGGCACAGTTACACATGCGCCATCAACATTATCAGTTAATCCTTTACCTCCACACTGCACATCACTGCCACTTCTCTAAGATGAGGTAATGCATTTGTCTTTGCAGCATAACTAACTTAAAGTTCTAACTCAGGGTCTCTGCAAAGTGACCACATTTTCTGGTTTCTTGTGTTTTATTATGCAACATTTTTTTTTTTTTTGTCCAAATGTTTAATTCAGCTTGTCTTTTAGAAATTCTTTTTATCCTTTTATGTCTTACTCTCTGAAATGTTTCATTCTTAGTAACCGGTTCTGTTTTCTGTTCTGCAAAGGAGCCATTAAATTTCCTTTTATAGATGGTTTATTTTCTGGTTATATCTAAAAGCCTTCACTACAATTTTTCTCTCATGGTTTGGAGCCATCTTCACCTTGAAGTGTTTTGTTGTTATGCCCAGCTGATAATAGTCCTACAAGGTTCACTATTTTTCATTTTTGGAGGTGAGACTATAAATTACAGTTCTACATTTATTCAGCCTTCTAATTTAGGTAAAACTAATACCTGACTAAATATGAATACAAGATTTTAGGGCTAGATTCTTTGCAATGTCCTTTCTAACTGTTAAAAGAAGATTAAAATAGTATCAATGTCTGTTGGTTTAGTGATTATTTACTGAAGAAACGTTGGTTATCATCTCCAGATTTTCAGAACCTGTCATTCTCTTAGCGTGAATTTGAGTTCTCTCTTCAGGATTTCACTGTTCTTTATACCATTAGCATTTACTCCTACCTCAATAGTGATACCTTTATTACTCCCTGATATGGACACAGCAGATTTTTGATAACTGTCTCAGTTCTGCTGAATATTTCACCAAATTTTTGGTTTCACTGTAGTCAAGATGGTTCTGCAGCGTCAATTTTGTTGCAATACTGTGTAAATAACAAGTTTAGGAAAGATAATAAAATGGATGCGAGCTTGAAGGCTGAAATTTATTATGTTTTGTCTTTATAAATTTTATTTCTCTATCTGGAAACGTATGTAGTCTTCTAGTTGTCATGTTCAATTTTTATTATGATGCCACTCTTTTGCTAAATTTTTATCTAAAAATAAAAGAAAATAAGCTTCAACATCCAGAAAGCTTTACAACTATTAGAATTTTCTTGGAGCAGTTGAGGACTTTCTTTCCCCTTGACAGAAACTTTACTTTCAAAACCATGTATGTGCTAGTTTAACCTTGGTACATATGCTTAGCTAGAGGCTAAGAAAAGAAAGGTTCACTATTAAATGACTCATTAATCAGCTTTAAATCTGATGAATAATACTTTACAACCTCTTTGACATGTGGTAGGGTCTGCAGCAAGTTTGGCATAATGGTTTCACTTAATAAACACCTGATTAGCATTGTTTAACAGGTTTGGATTGCATGAAAACAGTAAAATGGCCACAGTCTATCTAGTTAATTCCTCATTAGCAGCCTTACATTCACTGTGTTTGACAGACTGTATACCAGCTTTGACACAAGGTGACCTCTTGCATGGGCCTGTTCATCACCTTCAGTCTGTCATAAATGGAGCCAGTATAAATGTCAATAAGAATGTGCTATCACCAGAGAATTTTGAGAATTAGAATCCATCTGGTATCATAAAGGTTATTTTTTCCAACCTTATCATTACAGACCTGATGAAATTATATTGAGTAACAGGTAAAAATGTAAGGAGATAAAGCCACAGTAAAATGTCTGGGTGGAGGCTTTTATTTAATAGATGTTATAAAAGCTGAAAATTTGCAGTATGTAATCAATTTCAGAAAATAGGGAAAATGTATCATAGCTTATAAACACATAGTTAATAAATTTTAAATAAATATGAAAACATTTATTCAGTCAAAAGCTTTGGTAAACTGTTTTCTACTTTAATTTGGATTAATGAGTTTCTAAAATACATTATTTTTTTCTTTGAAGAGTGATTACTGTTTGGCGGCTCATTCACTTTATTTTCTCACAGTGTGGGCTATCCAGGAGCTAATGAGATCCTGGTTCTGCTATGGGGGCAAGAGAAGATTTTAACTAAAATTACTGGAGAATCTGATGCAGTCAAGTTATTTTCCAATATGAATTAATCCCAACTTCTTCCCTGATGTGTACTCCGTCTAACAAAGCATAATTTAATACCAGACAGTGCAGTGGTCATAGAAGGTTAGTCACCATCACATTACACAAATTATATCTACAAAGTAGGAAATATCCCCTGAAAAACTTCTACTGGTTGAAAGTTCTGTGAATTTGGTGAATGAGGACATTTTTCCCAGTACTAATTTTTATTATGAAACAGCATATAATCTAAAATGGGGGGAAAAAATTATCCAGTGCAGAAGCAAAGATAAGCTCTACATGGTGTTATGAAGATTTGTTGTGTTCTCTGATGAAATGATTTGTGTTCCAGTAGAGGCCTGAAAATCCAGTACATAAGATCATGTTGTCCAAATTTAGAGTACACAATTTTCTTACACAACAGTGACTGCATCAGCCCTGAGGAGCTTCAGTATCATCAATAATCTTCAGGAATTTTGCTTAACTAAGACAGACAGTGTCAAGAATGGTCACTAAATCTTGCTTATCTTTGTCCACATGATTATTTTAATTAATTTGATTGAGATTAATTATCTTAGTACAGAGGCTGTCTTCGCCCTCTACTCTGCCACGTCAGGAGTGTTTTGTCCAGTTCTGGGCTCCTGAGCTCAGGAAGCACAAGGAACTACTTGCAAGGGTCCACTGGAGGGCTACAGAGATAATTAGGGGACAGAACCATCTCCCTTATGAGGAAAGACTGAGGCAGCCGGGCCAATTGAGTCTGGGGAAGACTGGGAAGGGACCAAATAAATGCATACAAATGTCTTAAGGGGATACATTAAGAGGATGGGGTTAGATTTTTTCAGTGCTGCTCACTGATGGTGTAATGGGCAATGGTCACAAACTAAAATCCAGGAAGTTCCATCTGATTAATAATAAATGCTCGAACAGGATGCCCAGAGCGCTTGTGAGTCTCCTTCTCTGGCGATATTCAAAACCTGCATGGACACAATTCTATGCAATCTGCTCTGTGTGACCCCCATTTCACCAGGGGATTGGACTAGATCTCCAGATGATTCTTGCAACCCCAAATATTCCATGATTTTGTGATTCTTCCAAGTGCTGAACTTGCAATTCAGCAGTTTAAATGTGGGATTTATTAATATTTGGCAATTAAAGTGGCATTATTCACAAAAAAATATAAGTTCCTAAATATGCATTAAAAGACTCAGAACAAAATAATGCAGAGCACTCAGGCATTTAAGCCTTTGGAAATACTCCTGAAGACAACTTTCCTGCAGTGCTAGCAGGAGTACAAAGAAAGTTGCTGTGCCTACAGAAACATTATTGTTGAACACAGCCTTATAATTTAGGCAATTGTTTTTGACAGGTCATAGTAATATAGAAGTCACTTGAGGCATAAGTTCATTTTGTCATGTCCAGTTTATATACATCAGACAAGATGACCTATAAAACCAACATTTCAATGGGACTTTGATGATGTCCACAAGCTGAGGACTGGACATTTGATTTTTAAGGCTGTTTTGTGATTATGTTTAGAAATGACAAAGGTAAATTCAATGGTGTAATTTTAAGAGCAGAGATTTGATCTTAACTAGTAAAAGTTATACATTAAATGAGATGTGCTGTTTATCATACTTTATCACAATCACTGGTACCCAAGGCTCTTTTTAGTCCACCTATTAGTGATAATAAAGATGTGAGCTCACAATAGGGTATTCCAGCTGTTGTTTAGGCAGGGATGAAGCAATTGAAACTTCCTCAGTAGAGAACTTGTGCAGTTGATAGAAGTAGGTGGTCACATGTTCATAACCCAGAATTCATGCCTGCTTAAATTCTAATTATTCCATTCAAATTTATTTTTATGCAATTTTTATGTTTCCAGAATTTTTCAATTTAATTTTCCACCAGTAAAAAAATTGCAATGCAATGTTTTTACAAAGCAATTTTTGTGATTTTTGTTTTTAAAAAAATATGTATACATTATTAATATAATGTACTATAACATTATAGTCATTATAAGTAAATTTACAAATTAATGGGTTTAGTTTTACTCTTACTGCTGCTCACACTTCTATTTTATTTCTTCTTTATTTTCCCATGTTGGTGTAGAAGCCTAACTAAAAAAGAAAAACAGAATGGAGTGAATATTCAGTTTAGATTTTGAACTATATATCAAGAGCTCAGAGATTTTAACAATAACTTTGGGAAGAATTTTTGTAATTATATTTTATTTTCATTTTTTTTACTCCATCATGCTTTCCATCATCTGCACATCAATATAAGAAACCACCATGATTATACCTAAAAATAATTACAATCACAAGGAACTGTCACTGCAAATGATAACATTTGCATATCTGATTAAAACGTATCTAAATTAATAAATTTAAACACAAAAATATCCAAACCAATAAATCTAAACACAATTATTTAGCAAAATGTTCCCATATACACTAACAATGAATTCTACAACTATTTGTAGGAACAACACTGCTTTTCTGATACTACAGGCTGTATAAGTATTTCAGTATGGAAAAATGTGAAATCTTAAAACCACCTATTAATGGGAAATAGAATATCTTAACCATTGTCTAAAGCCTGTACCCGTGACTGGTAACTGTATCAGGCAGAAGGCTTAAAATAATCAGTTTTATAAATTTATTTTGTATTTTTTCCTAAAATATTTGAATGTGATTTTATATCTTTATTTTCCTTCTTAATATCAGTTTTGTAATATTTATTCAATATAGACAGGAATAGCAGAAAGTGAATTAAAATCTTTGGACCAGATACATTTAGCATTTAATTCACATTGCTCATGCATTTTGGTTTCCCTGAGATGCAGTTATTGTGTGTAAACACATTCATAAAACAGGAAATCCCATTGGTCTGATGTTTCTTCAATCAGGCATGAAGAGAATGGAGAGAAAGTACTAGCAAATACTAATATGAATAAGAACACTGTTTTATTTTGAGGATTCCTGTTAAAAGCTAAGTATGAAAATTCCTTACATATAAAAATTATTTTTTCCATCTTGATATTCCTTTAGATCTACTATTTTCATATCTTTAGCATGTGTCATTCAATGTCTCTCTACTTCTTCCAGATCAGCCAATGCCTGATGCACAAGCTCGGTACATCATTCCTCTATTTTCACATATCCACAGGGTGTACTTCCACAACTTTTGAATTTGGATCTCACTTTTTGGTTAAGTTTGGGGTGTGTGTCTTTTGTTTATTTTTCCCTTCCCTGTTATTTTTTATTTCCTCTTCTAATTCTTCCTTTAGGCAGCTTTTCTTTTTAAAGTTCTTGTTTTAACTACAGTCTTTAAAGGAGATAACTTACTCAAAGTTAAAAGTAGCTGTTGTTCCAGGATCTATCAAAAACACTTTTAAAAAATGTTTTTATTTATAGATTATTTTCTTACTCATGCCTCAATATACCATGGAAGTGCATGATGTCAAATGATTTTTTACATTCACAGTCTATTTAAGTGAAAGGTAATTCCTGGGATGTTAAACTTCAACAAGAGAATTAAACCCATCAATCTAATGCTTAAAGAAAATATAGATAGCTAATTTTTTAAAAAAATATATCTTGCTTGATTCTAAATACAAGCAGCAAATTATGATGCAGAAATAGTTCTTGAAAGTGTTTGAAATTTTTGCATTTTTAATTACAAAACAGCATATCATTAATTTATCAGTTTTGTGATAGTTTAGAGAATAGTTATATACAACATAACCGACATTTAATAAAAGTAGATTTCAGGTTCTAACAGATGTGATTTTTTTTTTCCACAAAGTCCATAGTCATCCATATTGAGCCCAAACATGTAGGAAGACATAGGTGGAAGTATATTAAATCTGACAAATGACCTCCCATGTGTAAAGGAGGAAATAAAGATTCATTCTCCATGTTTGTGAGATCATTTTGATGAAGGGAAGGCTAATTGAGGATGACATATATTCTAAATCTAATTCAAATCAGCATTTTTACATGAAGACTCATCACATTTCCAATGGTATGCTCTACCATAAAACAGCTTAGTAAAGATGTTGTGAATTAGATTCTGGATTTTTAAAAAAATGCTTCAAAAGAATTGACATTTTTAGTAGCAATGAGTCTCCAATCTTAATAATAATACAAAAAAAGGTACCTGCGGCATTTCACATCTTCTGTGAGGAGATGCTGTTGGAGTTAATTCAGAAGATAGCCAGAAATATTATTAGAGAGATGGAGCACCTCTCCAATGAAGGCAGACTGGGGTTGTTCAACTTGGAGAGGAGACTGCTCCAAGGATACCTCATTGAAGCCTTCCAGTACCTAAAAGGGGCCCACAAGAAAGCTGGAGAGAGACTATTGACAAGGTTAATGGCTCTAAACATAAAAAGGACAGTTTTGAATAGATATCAGGAAGAAATTCTTAACTATGAAGGTCATGAGGCACCTTAACAGGTTTCCCAGGGAAGCTCTGGATGCCCCATCCCTGGAAGTGTTCAAGGCCAGGCTGGATGGATTCTGAGGAGCCTAATCTATTGGGAGGTGTCCCTGCCCACAGCAGAGGAGATGGAACAAGATGATTTTTGAGTTCCCCTACAATCCATGCCATTCTCCAATTCTATTTCTTCTTAATACAATTAAGTGTCATGTTTCTGAGAAAAATGCAACTAATATGGGAATATGTTTGGCAAACGTGAGAGAATGTAGGATTTCTTCCTGTAAAAACATTACTATTGTTAAATCACAGACTTTTTTTCACTGGCATTAATTAGGTAATCATATTTAGGAAAAACTATTTGTCTTTAAAAACTATTAAAAACTATTTTGTCTTTAAAAATGAGAAGGACTATCATTGAGTCCTGCTGCTTCTTATTTTAAATGGTAAAAAAAATCTTAAAATCATTATTAACTTGGCACAAAAATAATAATTCAGTTCCTTAAAAATACTCATATTATCTTACATTATTTTTCTTTGTCAATAAAAAAGATTATAGACTGTGTAGGTAATGCATATTATGAAAAATCACGATCACTTCTCACAGAAAGATGAAATTGCATTTTGAAGACATTTATGAAATTATGGTATAAAACTCTACGTAACTTAGTGCAATGAATGAACTGGACAGAACGTTTAGGACTTATTTTACCTGAATACATGGGTAATACTTTTCAACCATTTAAATTAAATTTGTATGCAAGTATTTTTATGCAAGGAAAGATGGTGCAAACAAAGCTGATAATTTTATTTATAATAGTTGATTTCCATTCTCACAATGGTCATTCAGCCTTCTTTCCATCAGGAAAAAACCCACCAAACTTCAGATTCCTCTAACATAGCAATACTTTAGAAGTAGGTAAGTAACAGCATGTGGTTATTTTATTATTCTTCTTCTGGAATTTTTTCCTTTAAAAATTCTACAACTTTAAAACTGTGCCATAAAATTTGGCAAATTTAGTGTTCATACATAGACAATAAAGCTGACTACAGCAATTAGAAGTTCTGATTTACTATTTCAGACATTAGATACACAACAGAAAAAATTAGTACTTAAATGTTAAAGGAAGATTTCTTTTCCTGCAGCAGCCTCTTCAGTGTAGTGAAAATTATATGTGACTGTAGCCTTATCAAAACTATTCAAAACAAATCCCAAACAAAATAGGAATGAGACACACAAATTTAAAAGAAGGTTTTAAAAAAGCACAATTAAGCCTACAACTTGCTTGTATATATAGCAGTGTATGATGGCTATAACGGGGCTGTTGCCCTGAAAAAGGGATTACAAGCCTTATTAAAACAACTGTCTCCTCAGTAAAAAAACAGGACTCCAGGGAGATGAGGACATATTGACACATGTCATCATCCATTCGTATCTAAAAAAATTATCTCCATCTGGTGGGTCCATAATAACTACTGTGAAGTATTACCTGTACTTTGGAATCCCAGTTATATATGTTATATGTCATAGAAAACATAAAGATCTGAGATTAAGCCTTTGGATCTTTAAACAGAGCTATTTCCTTTATTTTTAATGAGTAAAATGCTCCTTTATTTCCTGAATGTGAAGAAAGGGCATAGATATGTCTAAGTCAGATAAGCATGTCTTAAAAAAAAAGACAACTCAAATTTTTTTCCTTAAATGAACAGCAGTATTTGCTTAAAAATCATGTTACTTAACTTCTGGATCTCTTCCTGGTCTAGCCTCTGCTTAGCCCCTGCAGTTTGCTTCCACTCATGCTGAACAAATTAAATGGAAAGGAACACCATTCAGTGAATAGTAACAGAAAAAAATTCAAATTGCACTGAGTAGTTTACCCATGTAGGTATTTTCCTGTGTAATAATTTACAACTTCTGTCACCTTCCCAATCTACTATTAGCAACTTTGTATATAAGGAGAGCAAAAGGAACACTGTAGTGTATAACTCAGGCTCTGTTGCTTGTAATGATTGTGTTCTTCTTTTAAGGCTTCATTTATTCTTGACAGAAACAATTATGTAGAATTATGTGGAATAATTATATCGAAGGCAGGTGGTATGCAGTGTTCAAATTAGAAAGTATAGAGCATTGTTTGGCTGCTATCTAGAATATCCCGGACATTGAATAAAAGCTTATATCAAGATGCAACAATATTACACCTTGATAATTTATTATTTAATTCAAATATCACAATATTCATTGTGCAACTCAACAATATTCAGAAATAATCCAAGCATAACTCCACAGCTAGGGGTTACTTTAGATTGAAATGCACACTCTTACCTATAGAAAAATATCTGAGTTTATCCAATAAAACATTGGCTTCTGTATATACAATTGTACTACAGAAATGGCTTATTATGAATTAAAAAAAATAAAAAGAAAATAAGAAAAAATGTTTAATAAACCACCATATTTTAATTCAATGTTATTTCACAATTTTTCATGTGCTTTAACTGTAATAATTGTAGCTGGAATAATTGCAATATAAAACCAACGAGCTTTCCCAAAAGTGATGCTACTGTTAAGTAATTTCACTTAATCATAAAACAGCATAGGTTAAAGTGGACCTTTAAGATCATATCCTTTCAACCCCACTGCCATTGGCAGAGACACATTGCACTAGACAAGGTACCTCAGAACCCCATCCAACCAAGCCCCATGAAGACTTCCAGTGTCGGGATATCCACAGCATCTCTTGGCAACCTGTTAAAGTGACTCATGACCCCCACAGTAAAGGATTTCTTCCTAATAGCTAAACTAAATCTGCCTCATTTCAGTTTATCATTAGCCTTTGTTGTATCATTAAGTGTTCTTGTTATATTAGGTCTGTATTGGGTTTGGATGGCCAGGTTTTGGTGGGAGGGCTTCACGGTTCTGTGAGAATGTGCTAGAAACTTCCTACAATCTGGCAGAGCTAATGCCAGGTGGCTGCAGAATAGCTGTACCTCTGGCCAAGGCAGAGGTCAATTGGAAATGAGGGAAACACCTCTGTGATATTTAAGAAGGGAAAGAAAAAGAGTGGTTGCTTAGCTGTAATTGTGGCCAGAGAAGAGTGGGATGAGACCATGTGAGAGGGACAGCCCTGCAGACACCAAGGTCAACACAGAAGGAAGGGAAGGCAGTGCTCCAGGTGCTGGAGCTGAGAGCTGAGATTACCCTGCAGCCTGTGGTGAAGCCCATGTTGAAGCAGCCGAGCCCCTGCAATACTTGGAGGACCACAGGGATGTAGAGATCCACCACCAGGGCAGGGGGATTCCTGAGACGAGACTGTGAACTCATGGGAGGCCTATGCTGGAGCAAGCTCCAGAAAGGGACCTGCAGAGCTGTAGAAAGAGAAGCCCACACTGGAGCAGGTTTCCTGGTAGGACTTGTGATCCCATGGGGGACCCATGCTGGACCAGCCTGTCCTTGAAGGACTGCATCCTGTGGAAGAGTGACCAGGAACAGTGGAAGGACTGCTACCTGTGGAATGGACTCCTTTTTGGAGAAGTTCATGGAGAACTGTCTCCGGTGAGAGAGAACTCATGTTGTAGCTAGGAAAGACTCTTCTCCCTGAGCAGTGTCAGGAGCAATGTGTGATGTACTGACTATAGCCCCCATTCCCTGGCTCCTAGTACCCTTGGGGTAGGAGGTAGAGCTGGAGAGGAGGGAAGATTGTGGGGAAAGGTTTTTTAAGGTCTTATTTTACTTCCCATTATCCTGCTCTACTAGCAATGAATTTAATTAATGCCTATAATTTGGTTTGCCCATGAGAGTATTTGGTGAGAGATCTCTCTCTGTCCTTACCTCAACTACTTGAGCTCACTCAATCCCTGCGTCCATGTCACCAATGGGAATGTTAAACAGCATTGGTCCTAGTACCAAGCCCATAGGCACTCTACTTGTCACTGGTCTCCACTTGCACATTGAGCTATTGACTAAAACTTTTTGAGTGCAACCATCCACCCACTTCCTTATCTGCTGACTGGTCCATCCATCAAATTAACGTCTCTTTAGTTTAAGTACCAGGATGTGTTGTGGGACAGTGTCAAATGCTTTGCACAAGTCCAGGTAGATGATTTTGTTTGCTCTTGCCTCATCCAACTTATTTTTTAATGTATGAGGAACCAAAAAAATGGAAGGATTGCTTACATTCAACAGAACTAAATAGTAGCAACCAAATTCAATCTTAATGTAAGGAAGAAAATTCAATTTCCTTTGACTTTATTGATGCAATGGCAGTACAAGAATTAAGTCCTTATCTCTTGCACGTTGTCACTTTAAGTAGAGAAAGGAATGATGCAGGGATTGCATAAAAGGGGAAGTATTAACTGGTTTTTGATTTCTATCTATAAAAGCAGAAAAGTAGAAATCTCATGTATAAAATTGAATTTCTTTTCTTTCTAGCTTCCCAATACTTTTATGCATCTCATGCAAGTTCTTGGCAGGATGTTGGATCTTGGGATAGAAAAGAAAAAAAAAAGTTAAAAGAATTAGTAAAATAAAAGTTTTTTAAAAATAGCAAGTAAATTTTATGGCTTTTCTAGAGCCCTCTGTGAAATCAGGACAATTAATATCTGCTTTTTGCTGATGTCTCAGTTTGAAAGTTTCTTGCCATTTTGGTGGCCAGCTTCTCAAAACACTAATCACTGTGTTGGAAATTACAATTTTTGAGTTACTTTCTCTCACTACAGAATACTTGTTTCTGTTATGAAAAGAAAAATATTCTTTGCCCTTCCCCAGTAAAGCCTTTTTCATTGCGACTCTTTTCAATGCCAAAATTCTTTCTTGACATCATAATTAATTATTAGTTATTAACTGACTTTTCCCTTTCTTTTCCTGCCAAAAAAAAAAAAAAAACAACTTCAGAAATTAATATTTTCCATTATCTACACAGCCATTTTTGTGCTTAGTGTGGAGGAGGAAGTTTAGGCAAATTTCAGTGGATAGTCTTGCTTTACCTGCAATGACATTTGAGAAGAACCTATCCAATTATTTTGATAACTTTCTTAGCCTTTTTGTTTATGTCACAATATTTTTAGCTTTTTCTCCTAAAATACTTTTTTGTGTTTATTATTCTCATCATCACTGCAAATGGAAATGCCGCAGTCAAGATGTATTTTTGAATGATGCTACTTTTCTAACACCTTAATGCAGAGAGTATTATTTCAATTGTTACCTATTTCTTCAAATTAATGTTTAAAATTACAAATATACTATGGTTTTTAGAAATGTAAACAAAAATGTTGTGGAACTCGAAATATTGTGCAGTCAATTTCACCATCATTTGGCGGTGTTAACATAAGTAAATCTGATGTCGCTTAATTTAAACATCTTACCTGGTTTTAAATTTCACTGTACCTAGGTCTACAAGAATGAAATTAGTTTATTCTCCGGCATTTTATTGGATTACACTAATTTCTTTCCTATTCATTAAAAGAAAAATGCACCATGTTTTGCCAGATCCAATTTATAAGATCAATTCCCTGTAATATTTTCTAATAATAATTCATCAAATCTTAGAATATCCTGAGTTGGAAGCTGCCTACAAAGGTTGAGTCCAGTTCCTGACTTCACACATGGCAATTTACATGTTCAATCATATGAGAGTTGTCCAAATGTCTTTTGAACACCAACAGACTTGGGGACATGACCAGTTCCCCAGGGAACTTGTTCCAGTGTTTGGCCATCCTCTCAGTGATGATTTTTTCCTACTATGCAACCTGAACTTCCTTTGACATAATTTTAAAGTCACTTGTGTGTTATCACCAGACACCAGAGAGCAGAGATCATCACCTCCCTGCCCTCCCTCCCTCATAAGGAAGTAGTAGACAGCAAGGAGATCACTCTCAGTCTCTGCTCAAAGCTGAACAATCCTAGTCTTCTCAGCAGCTCCTCCTAAGTCATATCTTGCGCGGGGGCGTCCACGGCCCTGGAATTTGGCTATCTGGTGAGGGGCGAAGGCCAGGGCCCCTGCGCATCAGAAAGCAGCTCTCCTCGGCGTCTTGGCCTCGGGCTGAGCTGGGGGATAGCTCGGAGCAGCGCGGTGAGAGACGAATTAGGAGGCGACTACTTGCTGGGGGTAAACTGTCGGTTTATTACAGAAGAACCAACAAGGAGGGGAAACACTCAGCAAATGGCCCCGAACAGGGGGCAGGAGAGGGTTTTAAGGGAAAAGGGGGGAAGAATGCAGGGAAACCCGGCTAACTAATAGAAATACATATTTGGAAGTACGAAACATAACTGATATACCAAAGTAACTAACTGTTATAAATCATAGGAGGGGCTCCGGGGCTACAGCCAACCATAACTCCCAGAGAAAAGAAAATTCTCGAAACCTGGGAGGAGAAAAGGAGTGATTGACTGAGCTCAAGGAGGAGGCACTTTCACTTTATAAGAGAAACCAGGGGAGGAGCAGTTTCATTTCCATAGCAACTTAACTGACAGGGTAGCAACAGGAAGTCTTGGGAAAGGGAGAAACCATTTAATACAGAAAATGGGGGGAGCAAACTAACAAACTTAAGAACACACCACAGCAATATCTTCCAGTCCTTCCAGTCCTTTCACTATCTTTTTTGCACCCTTCTGGACACATTGCAATATTTTATATATTTCTTGTATTGTTAATCCCAATCCTGCACACAGAACGGAAGGGGAGGCCAACCAGTGCTCATTATTGTGGGAGAATGATTTCTTTTGTTAGTCGTCTGCTGTTCTTGGTGCACCACAGGATACAGATGTCCCTTTTGACCTCCAGAACACGGTGATGACTCATATTGAGCCTATGACCAACCAAAAACCCTAGATTCATTTTCTACAGAGAAGCACCTTGCCTCACAGTCTACATCCAGGATTACATCATCCCAGGGACAGGATCCACTATTTGTTCTTGTTTAATGTCAACACATACCTATTTATAACTTATTTTAAGAATATATATACTAAGTAATGTAATTTATTTCTGAATACACCTAGATGGTCACTTTTAAAGAAACAAAGGAAGAAATGGGTATTTTTTTTCTCATCAACAAAACTACAACAAAAAATGGAACTGAGGAAAAGACCTGGAATTCTTTGCAAGTTAATCTGGAATTTTCCAATATTGATGGTTTCTGAAAGACATTTATAAGGAAAGCTTTTGTTTCCTGTATTCCAGAAAGTATAAAATACGATTCCAGTAAAACATCTCTAAAACATATTATAATTCTTTCCATTATTAGTAATAATATTATATCTAATAATGTCAGTAATGATAATAATATTGAAGAAGTAGAAAGGATATTTATTCTCAGGTGGTGTGTAGAAGGCAAAAGATGGCTATATGAAAATTTAAGAATCAATTACATTCTTGAAACATTCATTCATTGCTCTACTTTCTTTTTTTTTTTCTTTTTTTGAGAACTCTATTCTTATTTCAAGTCAAGACTACAAAACAGGGCAAATAAAATTCATAATGAAGTGTTTGCCCAGCCATACAATCCATTTTTTGCCACCTGCAATCTTAACAGAACTGTTTTGAATCAAAACCTGAAGGTTGCTCATACATCAAATATACGTTTGTGTGCATGTGTGTGTAGTGTTTCTCTTTCCTCCCACATGTTCTCCACCTACATGTCTGTCAGTCTTTTCCAGGAAGCATTAAACCATAAGTCTTTTTTAGAATTGAACTCACAAACATGTAATTTGCTGTGATGCCTTACACAACATAAAAAAAGGCTATAAGTGATTTCTCCTATGAAGAGTGAAACAATATGAGGGAAATGAATTGCAGCAGTATGGAAGTGTTGCTATAGTTTAGAAGTGTGTGTTTCCAGCATTAAGATCTTTGACTCCCCACCCTTGTTGCACTATGTCAAAGCTTTTGAGGTCTTTCATCATTTTCCCATAGCTTTCGGTTTCATTATTTTGTCTATGCATTTATTTTGTTACTTTCCCATAATTACTGCAGTGAGCAAGTTCATTAAATTTTTTTCTGGAGTCTTGCCTCTGTTGCTTTTTTATTACCTTTTCCAGGAAAGTGGAAAAGACCAAAAGGAAAAAGGCACAGAATTTTAGACTGTATGAAGTGTTAAATAGTACCATCATTTTGTAGGTGTGCTTTGAATTGTAGGGATAGCATTATTAATGCATGCATTCCTTTGGTTATTTTCTGTGGAAGTTCTTAGAAGATTGTGTCTACCTAGCATCGTAAAATAGTTTTAAGTTCAACCTGCTTGCACAGAGCTAGGAATATATTAGGAAGGCCTGCAGAATTGTGGAAAAGATAACTTAGTTTTACGTACTAATGACCGAATACTTCATTTAACAAATTGTATTGAGTGCTACTTTTGACCTTATCTATATTAATTTTAGAAATAAATTTATTTTTTAAAATTCAAGTAATGTTTTATTGGCTGATAAAATGTATTATAGCACATTACAACTATATAGATCTACTAAACTACTGAAGTATGATGCTGTCCTGTTTTGACAAAGATTGATATTTTTTAAGCTACTGCTTCTCTAACTACCATTTTATCATAAATATTTATATTATTGTGGCATCTAAAATGTGATATTCATTGTGTAAACAATTAAATATTCACTTCTTATTTAATAACATATTCTGCCGTCATTACATGTGCGGACCAGATCAATGTCAGGATATAGCTTCACAGTACTATGGGGAATTATGTTACAGTATGCAAAGTGCTAATTTCCTAACATTGTAATTAAAGTTTCTGAGTGACAAACTTTGGAAATTAGATGTAAGTCTCCAGTGTTTAAGAATGTCTGAATCATTTGCCATCATGCTTGAGTACCTTTTCTCCTCTAAGTATTCACTAAACAGACTCGCAGGTAAGGGAGGGAGGGAAATTGATTGTTTATATCTCTTTGCTTCTGCTTTGGTGACTTAGAAGTACTTACATCACAGGTCTCAAAGGCAACCAATCTTCTGCCATCTCCTGTGAGTGCTGCTGAAGGTATATCTACAGATGTTTTAAGGGGAGAAAGAATTGGGGAAAACCTCTGTGAGAACAGGAGTATTTTTTTTATGCTTTTCCCTCCAGCATTTTCATGAGAGTCCTACCAGCTACATTATTCCTAAGAGTTTTAAGCTTTTGAAATTTTAAGGCTGAATCTGAAATGACCTGAAAGTGAATTGACTTATTTGCTTCAAACAGTTTTCAGTGTGTGGCAGGGAAATGAAGAGTCCAGATTTTCTTGTTTTCCTGTACCCCTCCTTATTCATGTATTTATTTGTTTGTCTGTTTCTAATTCATAAGAACCAGTAATATGTTATACCAGAGAGATCGTTTGAAAACAGAATATTTATTCTTAACCAGAATTGAGTTTTTGAGCCCAATGCTTATTTTATTAAACTTGTATGCCAGTCAGCTAGGTCTGTTCTTTGATAGCTTGGACAATCTGCCTAGGAAAGGAAATATTTTATATTTTTATTATTGTAGGAAGTAAATTATCGTACACACCTCTATTGTCAAGGACATCAAAACAACTAATATCCTAGAATGAAAATACAGTATATATAGTTTTTTCACTAGTATGGAAAGAAAGAATAATTATTGCTACTAGAGACTTCTGTGTACTTAGATGAGGTCAGAATCTCTAGCATCTATTTACAGATGGCAAAATTTATATCTGACTTGTAATGATTTAGAAGTATGAGAGGAGGAAACTTCAGCAGTGGAACCTCTATATTCTGATTTTGGCCAGGGGCCTGCTACTTATGAAGACATACTGCCTCTTTTGTAAAGCCCTAGCAAATCTGAAAGTCCCTTCTGTTTTAATGGTGCTTTAGATTTCAGTATACAAAATACATGCCTCTGTAAAAACTCTGTCAGGGAATTTAATTACAAAAAAGAGCTGCGCTCATTCTCCAGGATCCAGTAACCCAGAACCCTTCAAGTTTTCAGGTTGATTTCCATTAAATAAAAACTTTTATCTTGTTTTCCTATTTTTTTTTCTTCATTAGTTATTTTATGGTAGGATCAAAGACTATTCCGATAGAAGAAAAGCATTATTTTTACTTGATTTGGAGAATTCTTTACTTTCTGAATACAGAACCTATAGAAATTTCTGTTTAGGCCTAAATAGGGTAGGAAAACTGTTTCACTGCTGCTCAGTGGCTTTTTTATGTTTGTTGTGACAAATAGCCAATAATGCATATTTACAAGAGATATTTCAATTTTCAGTCTAAAAATTAGTTGTATATATTCAGACGTACTTTCATCTCTTCCTAACATAGATCATTGTACTGTGATTCACTCACAAGTCCTTATAAGAGAGATCAAAATAAGCAAATGCCTTACCTGGGGCAGACGCCCCTATGGTTTATGGTGGAAAGGAGTATTTGAATAAATTCCATCTGGGTCACTAATGTTTAATCTGGTTTCTCACTCTTCCCTTTCTAATTTATCCCTGAACTTCAGCTACTTTCACTGCTTTGTCCGATTTCGGCTTAGAATAGTTGTCCTTAAATTATATTTACTTTGAAGTTATTTGCTTTTAAAAAAGGTTTTGAGTACTCAAAGATTTTTCAAAGCCTTCATAAAGAAGGTCTTGTGTACCCAAAGTTTTTTCAAAGTTCTACATCTTCTACTCCAAAAACATTGGCTGGTGATACAAAACCTTGCTTCACTTGATAAAATCCAAAAGGTGCTAGGAATGTAAGGAAACATGGATGGACATTGTAATTGAAGCCAAAAATCTATATAGTCTAAGAAAAATTAAGTCCAAAGAGAATAAACGTTAAAACTTGTAGTGCTCCTCTTCCTGAGGAATAAACCAGCTTGTATCCAATTGCTCATTTCTCCTTCCTCAGCTTTTGGCAGAAAATGAAGCCCAAATATTTTAAGAGTTAATTAAAATATTTACTTAACTAGCATTTATTTCACCATGCCTTTTTGTCTGTTTCTTTGGGTTTTTTGCATTTTGTTTTGTTTTGGGTTTTTTTTTTTTTTGTTTTGGTTTGATTTGTTTTTGTGTTTTGGAGTTTTGTTTTTTGGGTTTTTGTTTTTTGCGTTTTTGTTTGCTTATTTGTTTGTTTTGTCATAGCTGCGCAAAATTTAGATTTGAGGTGTCGTAAGGTTTGGGGAATATGTAGATTTAATCATCAACAGCCTTAAGATTTTCCTGGAATATATAAGCTGAAAAACATTAAAGATTTACAATTTTTTTTTCCTGTTAAATCCTTAGAACATCATGAACCTTTCTTAATCTTTAAAATATACTGGTATGATTAACTCTGCTTCTTAGATGAGTAGCTCAGTCAGAATACTTCATCACCTGCAGACTGTAGTGCCTAAGCACTTCTAACATTTATTTTAATTTATAGTAAGTGTTTGGTAAATTAAATTTCTTGGCATGCTTTTATCTATTGTGCAGTTTTAATCTTTCACATACTTCAGTACAATTTAGCAAGACTTTCATTGCGCAAATTAGTTCTGTATTGCCTAAGAGAAAACTCAAATATTTTCTCATAACACTAAGTTATATGACATTGGAATTTTTAGTTATAGCTCTTTGTTATGTTTCACATGGTGGAGTTACACTGAGGTGAAAAGATATGTTAAGCTACAAAACAGCAATGCTTTTAATTTAAGAGGCTTTCCTGTTTCATTACTTTTTTACTCCTCAATGGAGCTACAGAAGATTGGAAATGAAGCTGTAGGAACTGAGTGTTAACTTTATGCATCGTATATATAGAGTCTTACCATATTTTCATAAAGACCATCTGTAGGGAAAAAAAGCAACCAGCAAACCAGAACCATACAATCTGTACAATAAAAGACCTATATTCCACACTAAACAGTGGTTTTCACAAAGAGAATTTTCATTTTCCATTAGAGACTCTTATTTGGACCTTTTGGAAGTCTATGAATACGTTTTGTATTTCACAATTCAGTTTTTGCCATCCTGTCACCTGAAATATACAACCAGGTGATGTGAAGTAGGTTTAGTGCTACATTCATTTTCAAATGTGTAACAGGGAAAATAGACATTTTTATGCAAGATCAAGCACTTGATACTTCTGATTTACAGCATAAACTGCTATTTTCAATTTAAAAAAACCAACCAAATAAATGTTTATTTTTTGTTTTCTGCTTTTTTTTTTTTAAATATGCAATTATAATTAATTTGAACAGTGAAATAAGCACAATTTATCTTGGGTGATGTATTGAAGAGAAAATTCTTTTTCCCTTTTCTTCAGGTAGATATCTTGAATATGGAACTTCCATCCTTCCTGTATATATACATTACCTATGCAGAAATAAAAAGCATATACAATTTGGGTCACATATGCTAAATATGTATGTTAGGTTTTGCTTTTAAAAATTATAAATAAAAATTGTGGTCACATTGAGTCATAAAATTTCAATTAATTGAATAGAAAATACATTGCCATAAATTCATCAACAATAAGTTTTTTCTTAATTTTCTGATTATAGGTGATCTTTTCAAATCATCATCTACAATGAATTTAATTCTTCAAGAAGGATAAATCTAAAAACAAAATAATAAAACCTTAGGAAAATATACATTGCATGGTAAATAATATAAACTTTCTCCTATTTCTCCTATTTTAATAAATAGCCAAATGATTTTTAATTGTATTGACACTAAATTACATCTAGAATGCATCTAGAGTCTGCTCTGATCTTGCTTGTGACTCAAAGTCTTACTGCTGCAGCAGCTGTACTTCAGAAACAGATTTTTGGCTAGTTTTCATTTATCCTAAATTTGAAAATCTCCACTTCGGCGTGAGAATGAGAGGTCCTGTTTCTACAAATGCTTTCCATATAACTCTATGTAGAGCAATGGGTGCAGTTCATGTATTTGCTACAATAGGCATTCATATTAGGAACAATGAAAAAAGACACTCCAAATCTCTATAGGCTGTTTAGGAGAAGAAGACAGTTTGGTCATTGAAAGTTAGGTGAGAAAAATTCCCTTCTTGCTGCTTCAGTGGACAGGCCTATATAAAATAAAGGCTGTCTGAAACAAATCATTTTGGTTTGGATAGTTTCCTGAAGGACATGGTGCAGATAGCTGAAGGAGCACCACATCAATTTAAAGATAAGAATCTGCAGTTCCGATTTGTCTGCTTTGCACATTATATTAAATGAATGTGTAAACAGCATTTACAATAGCTCAGGTCTGAATTTAGGACTAAGCTAACAACTAATACACAGTGAATTAACAAAGACAAGTTACACACATTGGGGAGGAAAAGGAAGATCAATGACATACTCCATTGAAAGGAATGACAATTAAGATAAATCCTATCCTATGTTATTTAGCATATTTTCAACAAAGCACATTACACCCAAACTTACATACGTTTTTTCTGGTTTTGACAGTTTGTGACTGAGTGCTTTGTGAAGCCATGAACACTGTTGGCACAGATTCTCTGGATCTCCCCTGGGTTATTCTTAGTTTTTTTTATCACATTGCTACTAAAGCACTGACACTAAGTGCTGAATATATAACTTGTTTCTAATTAGATACCCTCTGTTTGCAAAATCTGTGACAAAAAAAAAGTGTTTTTCTAAATCTAATCTGGATAAAGGCAACTCATTATGAGTAGCATGTGATATGTGTAAAGGTTCTATCAAACAAAAGGAGGTGTTTCAAGCATTCCCCTGGAGCCCTGCTACCCTGATGGTAATTTTAAATTTGAAATATATTATCATTTAAAGAGCCTGAAAGATGTAAAGAATTAATTCTCTCTACTAAAGTCAACAAATAATTATGAGTGCAGGATTAGATTGATAGATTAGTGGCATGGTAAATTAAAAATAAAACAGTAAGGGATATATTAAATCAATCTAGCTACTTTGAAATTATTTATTAATACTCTATTTGGGAATTTTAAGACACTGATACTGAAGGCACAGTCACAGTGTCTATGGGGATCCAAATTTAAGAGATTTGAAAATACAGCACTTTTTTTCCCCTTGCTATTTGTGCTCTTTAACCTTTTGAATATTATGAATGCGCCTTCATCAGCTTTTCACTTTTGATGAAGATGCATTTCTGAAAAGAATATTATACTTATGGGTTTGGTTCAATCCACAATACAGTAACAAATTACATGATTGCCTTCCTTTAGGATGAAAGCAAACCAAGAATTGCACACTAAAGATTAGTGCGATTAACTTGATCCAAGCACTAGTGGGTATTTAGTCTGTAGGGCTTTGCTATGGCTAATTGGAAGCAAAGCCCCCCAAGATGTATACAGAATACAATGTCGTCTCAGTGTCGTCTATTTGGCTTAGTGATAAACTCTTGATGTGCCACACTGATAGCCTGGCACAACTTGGGACCTCAGGGAAGGAAGGATGAAACCTATTCCTGGATGCTTATGACCTCTGTTATCCTTGTGGCTAAAAAAGTGCTTCAACTGAGGTGCATTTCTGTGCATCTTATGTTAGCATTTAACTGTTGTTTGACATAACAGAAGCAAAATTATGTGGTACAAAAACATGATTGGCATCAGTGATCGGGATTTCATACAGATTCACTGACCTCTACTTCCCTCTGCATATTGCTGCTCTTGAGTGAGTCTGCCCTGCCTCTCGTCATGTCTTGACTGAAACAATAGGGAAAAAAAAATCTCCTAAAGGTAAACATTCTGACTTTGAACCCATGTTTCTTGTTTTATGCATTATGGACCTATGCAAGAACTGAATCTGTATTTATATCTCTGTTTTTTTAGGTGACTAGATTTTTTAGTTTTACAGTATGAATAAGATGTGTTATTGACAGAGCAGTCTCTCACTTTGCTCAGTCAAATGGAAGCCTTATTCATTCCCATGATGTACTGTTGGCAGCTGCTAAAAGAGACATTACCCTTTTAGTAGTTTTAGGTAAGCTGCAGCAAGAATATGGGGTGGATTAGCAAAATATGGGGGATGAAATACAGCACTGCTCAACCAAAGGCTTTCTTCTAAGCTCTCAGATGCTAGGAAAAGGCTGTGACAAAGAGAGGGTGTGCCTGAAAGGGTTGCTGAATGCTTGAGTGGCAGCTCTCTGTATGACAAGTCTTGGGGGATTGGGTACTTAAATCTTAATTACAAAAAACAATCATCATCAGGTATTAAAACTCTACAGGGAAATTGAAAGACTCAGAAAAGAGAATCCCAATAGTGGAGATCTGCTCTACACAAATTTAATTGACTCATATTATACAAATAAACCTGATAAATTAAAAAAAAAAAAAGTACCTGTAAGAAATTGTTGAGTGATTCTACTATAAACCAGATGCCGTGAGAAAGATAGGGGCTTGGATTTTCAACCTGAAGAAACTCAATGACTGCTTAATGAAGAGCTAAATGCCACAGCTGACCAACTTTCTTAGAACAATTTGTAATGTGCCTGAAAGCAGAAAATCTTTTAGATTATTCAATGTCAAGCATTTGCAAAATATAAATGGATACATTTACACGTTATTTAGGGTTTATCATGCCTGTATGATGCAAGCATGTAAAACAATAATTTTGAAAATCTACATTGGTGGAAATGGAAATGTCTCTAAAAATGAGAAGGCTTTCCAGTAGATAAGTAATAAAAATAAGAGTTCTACTATCACTCTCTGGAACTGAAGGAGAGTGGCAGTCATTGTCAGTGATGGATTTTGTGGTAGCTGTGGGCAGGAGTGTAAAGCAGGTATTAATTTTGGGAAAATGATTTTCTAGTTAAACAGTGGCTAATTTTAGATCTTTTCAGAAACAATAAGATAGTTCTGTCACACTCAATTCACAGTATAATTAACAACAGTTTTTTTCTTTCATATTTACCAATCACATTTGTTATTGTAAATGACTGACCTAGCAGGAAAAAAAAAGTTTATAAGCAAAAAAAGTTCTGTTTAGAGTATATTGCATTTGTTCTGTGCTTTCTTTATTTGCCCTATTGACAATAGCACTAGTCATAGTGACAAAAACACAGTAGGTGGCTTCTTCATAATCTTTGAATAGAAATTTAAATTAAAGTAAATTTCTATGGTGTGGACAGATGTAGCACTGTGCTGCTCATGTCAAGTCATGGTTCAGCTCTACATTTCTCTAGTGACAAAAGTAGCCTAAGAGGTTCCCAGACTTCTGGGACTGTGGACTGTGCTGGCATTTCTACCATGATTCACAACTTCAGCTGAATTAAATGTATGTCCAAGAATGATATAATATGGACTAAGAGTGATGGAAGTTATAAATAAAAGTTATAAATAAAACAATTTCCTTGTGAGTCCTCCCCTAATACTTCATTGAACACAATTCTGCTGACTAGAAATGACTGTGTTGGAGCAGGAGCAAGCATACATGAGAGAGGGCTAGCTTTGCAATTAGTAGAATAAAGCGGCATGGAACTCTTCCCTCTGACATTACTATTATGCTAGCTTTTCTAAGGCATTTTAGAGGGGGGTTCAGCCTCTTTCTGCAAACAGAAGAAATTTAAATGAGACACTTAAACTAGATGGCCTAACTTTTGGACATTTAGAGGCACAAATGATGAATGACTAATGCATGGACTTTGCAATATTCAGTATTTAACATGTGTCATGTTTCCTTTAAAATATTGGCTGCTGTTGTTTCCCCTCCCTTTCATGTGTACCTCAAGCTTCAGGAACATATGACTTCAGTTGCAGACTTTGTTTGTAGAATTCCTTTTAAACTCAGTGGGAACTCAGATTGTGGAATCTGTCAGATCAAATCCTCTCTTCTGTGGAAATGCAAAAGACATAATGAATAGGGAGTAAGATATTATGCTATCAGTCCAACAAGATTGCTGTTTTTTCTTAACATTAAGCTTATTTAAAATGGCTATGATGCTTATAATGACAACATTTTGTTGGAAAAAACCTCCAAAAAACAAACAAACAAACAAAGAAACATTACTCAACCTATTTTTGGCTAAAGCAAAATAATTAATTCTTCACAAGCTGATACATAAAGCTATAGATTGTTTGGTTGTTCTCACCTCCAAATATTCAAATGAAAAAGCAATAAAAAAGAGTAAGTATTTAACACTAGAAAATATGTTGGTAAATGAAGTTTCTGCCATTAGGAGTTGGAAAATTATAGTCATTAAAAAGCCACCTACTGATACAAATTATACAAAAATTTGAATTTCATTCTTTAGAGCACCTTTAAAAACATATATTGAACTTGCAATACATGATAAAATATATTTAGCCAAAGTTTGTAACCAATAGAATAAGCTTTGAAGAACAAGTAAATAAAGAAAATACTAATAGTTTCTGTTGCCTTTAGTTCTTTTAAAATGCAGAGGTATTACTTGAGTTGTGGTAATAGTGTTTCATAGTACAAATTTTCCTCATAAACCTTTCCTTAAACATACTTTAGTGAAATTGTTGGAAAGAGTCCATAGACTTCTGTAAAATAAATCATTGCAATTTGGCTCATAAAATTATGGAGATGGATAGTCAGTTTAGACATAGTTCTGATCAATTAATTGTTTTCTGCAAACCTGTTTCACCAACTTTTAGTGAGAACCAATATGTGTAGGTTAAGTCTCATGTGTTCTCCTTCACTGCAATGATAGCTCGGTGGTATTACTGGGTGAAGGCTAAGAGTGTTCTTCTCAGAAAAACATATAAGCACATGTTCATGAGTTTACCATGCATTCTTTTTTTGTAAGTACTATCCTGACAAACACTTACAGACATGAATATTCTCACTCTTTTCAAATTACAGCATTTCACCCTGCAGCTGGCCATGCTAAGGAATCTTAATGATCCAATAAAAAATTACCTTATTTAATGGAAATCTTTCCTGTTGTGATTCACAAAAGAAGTGGAAAATCATACTTATGATCTTGCTAAGTTAGACTGCAATGCATTAAAGTTGCTCAGAGGAGTGTGCACCACAGAAACATGTCTCAATAACCCTGCTGTCTGTTCATTGTTGTTCTGCCTGAGCCAGCTAAGAGAAGAGGGGTAAAAGTAAGAACAGCCCACAGCCCTTTGCCACTTCTCAGCCACGCTGTATATGGCACCTTCAACCTAACACTGAAAAGTTCTGCTAAGCACTTGATCGACCTCATAGTGCTGCCTCATTGCTAACCTAATAACTATGCCTGCTTGATAACATTTTTGATGGAAATCTTCCATCAGGAAACTAATTTTCAATGGGATCTGAATAATCTGCAGGGGGTTGTTAATTTAGTGGAATTTTTTCAACAGAAAGTCAAAATATGATGCTTTAATCAAACTGAAATACTACATTTTGACAGTTCTATTTTTTATTTATTTCATAATGATGATGTATGTATATATTATATTTGATATTATGTTCCTAAAATACAATATTGGTTATACTGCTATAATATTAGAACTTCCTTTCTATATAAAACTCTATGAATTAAAATTATAATATTTAAAAGAAATGCCTAAATAACTCAAGTTAAAGCAAAAGTGTTGAGTTTCACTTCAGCAAAAGATATTTCTCATCTGAATGAGAGGAAAATTTGAAGGAAAATGGTCTTCTGATATTAAAATTTGGTTTAGTATGGAAATATATAGTTTTGTAATCTTACTATTCTTGATTACACCAGAATTCTCAAATGCTCAAACTTAAACACATTCTACCCCAATCAAGAAACTTCTAACATAAATTCTACTTCTGTTCCATATCCTGGTGTTGTCATCCAGCAGAAGAGAGGACTATGTTACAGAGAGCCTCGCACTATGTAGGAATAGGGAATGCTGAAAAATCTGAAGAAAGGCAAAGAGAAATTTTGATGCAAGGAACAGGAATATTATGAAAATAATTCCTTCGCTACTTGCAAAGCATCATTTTCTCTGTGCCTAGGATAGCCAACATTACTCTTTACCATTATCCCAGCTCTGAATTTACCCAGGAGGAAGAATGTCATTTACTGAATCATCACTAATGTAGTTTAGAGCTGATTTTAATTCAAATGTGGTTTTCAGCTCTGAAATGAACTGATAAAATGCTCCAAAGTGACTTAGAAAGAAAAGCAGAGATTTGTTCTGTCCCTAGATTTCCTTCTTTGTATATTTCTTCCTTAGAGACATTTAATAATTAATACAGGAAGATTTCTGTTCTGTGAATTTCTATTATTTTGTTCATTTGTTTTGTTACCTCTAAAGGGTGGGGGGTTTTTTTGGAGGTGTGGGGTGTTTTAAAAATGTTTTTGCTGTCATAATTAAGAAAATTGTTAAACCTGCTGTCAATTAACTTAATTGATTTAAAAAGTTGATGGGTGCCTGAAATGGAAGTATTTTGCCTACAGCTAAGCTGAATACAACAGTAATTTATTTTAATAATGAATGGCGAAGGAAGAATAGAGCAGAAATACGGTGTGGGAACCCCTCAGAGGGTTAAAATAAACTTGTACAATGGTTAGAGCTAATTTTTCATATAGTGGACTGAGATTTATTAAACCTATTAATAGTAGTGCCATAGAAAGAGTTTAAAAATAATTGGGCAAATTTTAGAGCAAAAGAGATCATCTTCCTTAGAACCGAGTCAAATTTAGTGGTGATGTGAAGAGTGCCAGTTTATACAACAAATGTCAGTTGATCAATAAAACAATATTTAATACAGGAAAAATAACATAATTGGCATATATATATGATATTTTGTGAGTGTGAAAATTCTAGAGTGAATATAATTCACTTGACTTGAGCCTGTGGGGCTGTAGTAAGGGGAATGTTTCCAGTTCCTACAGCTTATACAGATGATTTGTGATAATATGTGTTTTGAATATCTGGGAGCTCATGTTTCATTCAGTTGTGACCAGTAAGAGTTGTTTTTAACTGGTGGTGAACTAGCAGGAACAGGTTTCTATGGATTACTTTAAATTTCTAACGGATGTTAATTTAATGGAGTTTCAACCTTTTTTACAAACAACACAATTGAGCAGCCATTTTTTACCTACTAAACATTATAAGGCCTTTTTTTCATCTTTATAAATGAAAAATACCTTTTGGAGAAGGGAAGCTTCTGTGTTTAGGCATAAGTTCAGGCTGCTAGTAAAGTCTAAGAACCAGTTCATGACGGAAAAATTTTAAATCAAATGAGGAAGAGAATATTATTCCCAAATATGTTGTGATTGAATTTTGTCTCTAGTTTAAAGGGCTTTAAAGCTTTTTGAAATACTGTGCTCCATACGAGACAGGGCTGTGGATCAAGAATTCAAGCTGATTGCTTATCTAAAAATGAGAAAAAGGAAGGAAACATTTGTGGGGAAGAATTAGTAAATAAGTAATTTAGTATTGACATAAATGGTATAGACACTTAAAAGCAGAAAATTTTGTTATATATGAGGAAAGATAAGCAAAGAATGAGCTCAACTAAAAAGTCTATAGTAATACCCTAGAAATTTACCCTAGTAATACCCATGGTCACTTTATTTCCCTTCAGGGTATTAGAAAGGAGAAAGTATCTATGTTTTCCTGTGTGTGATATATTTACAGAACTGTGCTTTAGTAAATTAGGTCTGATACATTACAACTACAGATTAATAAATTCAGATTAATATGCTTCTCACTTGCGAAGCCAAATATTGGTCACTCAGCAGTTCTGAAACATACCATATTCTTCAGGTTGTGATGATTACTGTTCCTACTATACTAGGAAGTCTTCAATACACTTTATTCTCAGTGAGACTTTATGATTATTAGATATTTCACCTGCCATTTATTATTTTAAATATTCATTCAGATATTTCCATTCATAGTTATTTATCTCAGGTATCCCAAGCTGCTGTATGTTCAAGAGTAAAAGCAAGGCAAGTAATTTTAAAGAATTGTGATACTGCTAAGGCAACATTTCTTTCTTGATTATAAGAGCAACATGTTTTGAATCTTTCAACACCACCAAACAGGCCCATTGTGAAAAGTAGTTTAACCAAACCATATCTTACTATAATGTTGCAAAATGCACTGAGAGAAGGGAGCGTTACCAGGCCAAATGGATTGGCTTAAACATTTTCGACACATGCCACAAGTTCACATAATCAGCCTGAGGCAGTAGGAAACTTAAAAGCTAGTTTGATAGTGTTTCTTACAAATATTCTTTGAATTTTATTACTTGTCTCCCACATGAGGCGTAATAGTTTCAATGTTCTAATTAGTACTTGTGTATATTGCTATTACTTTGTCTCTTTAATCAGGTTATTAAGTCTGTTATGGAGATTCCTTATAGAATCACACTTTATAATAGTGTTTCTAATTTGAATATGTCCTTTTTTATGTTGTCTGAATCTGAAACATCATAAACTCTTTTTATGGGTCCTTTGATAGTAGTCACTTTCCTGTTTTATGCTTGATTAGAGCATACAGTACTAAGTAATAAAGAAACTTCCTGAAGCTTTGGAGTTTTAGTACCAGAAAACATTTTAACTTCCTCAGGCTTTTTTTGTCTCTTTGACATTAGGTCAAATAAAAATATGCTCTTGCCATATTAAAATATGGAACAGGAAATCTGTAAGAGAGAAAGCACTTTTGTTAGAAGATAATAGATTCTATATAATTTCAGAGATTGATTTTCAGTCTTGTTTTAAACAAGCTATATAATAATAAGTTTTCTAAAATCAAAAAAGAATTCTGATAATTTTCTAAAATTATCAAATAGTAAATATAGATACATATAAACATCAATTTAATATATAAACTTAGGTTTAAACGCCAGTGAGAAGAAATAACACAAAAATCTGTCTCCCTCACTCTTTCTATCACTCACCCTTTCTGAGGAGCTAAACACACCATCAAATTCAGAGGGAAATCTGTGCAATTTTAAGGACATTCATTACAATAACTCTCCTAATCCTGATACTGACTTTGATAAAACAGGAGATTAGGACAAACAACAAACCAGAAAATAATACTTTGGATAAAACATAAAATCAGTCATACAGACTGAAAATTGTAAGAGATATACATGATACAGTAAGGATTAGAAATTGCATAAAAAGCTTCACATGAGTGAACAACAGCAAAATAAGGTAAACTGGTTTACATGAAAAGACATAAATTTCAACAAAGCTTAAGCAAACAGTAGGCCCATTTGGTGTCCTCGCTGGAAGCCTCTGAAGCCATGGTGGTTTTCAGCTTCAGCAGGGTTTGTATCAGACCCCAGCAGTCATTGGACTTCAAAGACTGCTCATAGCTCCTTATGTAAGCTCCCTTTGTCTCAAAAATATAAGGAAGCTGGAGAAATAAAAGGACCAACGTATGTGATGAAGGATTTATCAGTGGAAGTTAAAATATTCAAAATACTTATTTTCTGAAAATACGATGGGAACATGAGAGACAGATGCAAGAATTGATACACGCAGAAAATCAGTTGCAATTAAGAAAAGGAAGTATTACTTCAATCCAAAACTAAAATATCTTCAAAGGAAAATAATAGGCAATAATCCCCTCTGTCAGATCTTGTACATTCTGTAATTTTCTTCTCAAGTGAAGTTTGCATTCACTTACAAGCAATTTGTAAACAGAAACAAAAATTCTTTTTTCAGCAGACACGTAAACTCTAGCTATTGGTAAGGTTTATGTGCAAGATCAAAACAACCAAGAGTTATTTAATGTTAAATTTTATACATATGGAAAGTCCACACCTTAAATTTTCTAATGAAACTTCATAAATGCAGGTTCACTCTCTGGTAGAATTTAATGTTTACTTTATTTTTGGCACTGTTTTCTGTTTGTTTTTTTTTTTCCCGTTTTTAATGCTATCAGTAGCATCACAATGAAAAGTCAGTTGTCAGCAATTGCTTTCTTACAGAGTTCAGACTTGGCATAAAACTCATAACTTCACATCATCCTCTCACAAAGTAACTTTTCTGCCCTTACAGGATGAAAAAAATGCAAAGACAATCTGTCTTTAAGATTGCTTGGGAAATGCTGGCATTTTCAAAGAATCTTTGGAGATTTTCTCAGATTTTTCCAAAATAGACAATCTTGGAAAACAAAAAGACCATAGAAGCAAGGAGGAACTCTTCTAATGTTTCTCCTCTCTTTCTGTCCAATCTTTGAATAGTTTTTGAGAAAAACACTTGTATATTAAAAAGAGATAGTCTTATTCCAGAGCTTTCTTCTGATTTTCTCTGTTTATTAGAAACATGCAGCTTCAACTTAAGCATCTCAGATCAGCAGTTTTGTTGGAGTGAATACATAAAAACAATTTTGCGCTACATTCTTCTACCCTGAATATAATACTAATTTTCTTTTGGGTTTTTTGCTGGTTTTGCACATGTAGAGACTTAGGCAATGCAAACAAGGATTTAAGTGTGAGAAAATATTTTGAGATATTATCTACAAGTACTAAAGAATTCAATTAAAATTTTTATGTGTTTTCTAAGATGTTCGTCTAAGGAAAAATATATATGAACTTATTGCCTGGAAAGTGAAACTTATTCACACTTTTTGTTCTTTGTGTTTTATTAAACAGTGGTTAAATTATAAACTTTCAAGTTTCAAGAAATAGTAGATTTAAAATACTTTGATTATTTATATGAGTTTTTGCCTGCCAACACAATCATTTCCATTTAATTGCTATTCTTACTCTAGTCTCTCAATTCAAAAACAACTCCCTAACGATTGATGTTAGAGTGAGTGATGTACTGACTTCATTTCAGTAGAAACAAGAAGTGAATAAAGAGAACCGTTTGGCTTCTCTGCTAAATAGTGGTCAGTTCAGGAATTCACTGAAGGCATGTACATGCAAATTATTGCTGCTTGTGCTTTATTTTTTCTAAAGGTTTTAAGTAATTTGCTAGCTTCTGAGTTCTGAAGGTCTCCTTCTGAAAGCTAGTAATCTTTAGAAAAGATCAGTATTTCTTATCTGGAGTGTTTTTTGAAGCTTAAGCACTCGAAGCTAATACTTAGGCATTCCTATCTAGGGAATATTTGTCTGTCTATCCCAAAAAAAGTGTGTCTCTCTCATGTGTTTTAACTGTAAATTTTCTAAATGTATTCACATGTGGAATAGTTTTATTTGTAGGCACAACAACAATACTTGAGCAAAATCTTGTAACTTTTCCATGTTTTTTAGCTGTGGTACTAGGAAAAGGCCTTTTATGAGGTCATTTTGAAAAATAAGTTAAGGAAGTGGGACAGACCTCTGGAATTTAGATCTTTTTGCTTGCTTTGCACAATTTCCATTGAATGGAAATATACTTGCCAATTTCACATATATTTAGAATCTTTCACAGTTATTGCTGTGTTTGTGTACAAGATAGAAAAGCCTGATAAACTGTGAAGCCACTAGCATCTATTATAATTCAACAGCAGAAGCAGAAAGATTAACATGTGCATAAATAATCTGAAGTAAGAACACACTACATATAATGAGAAAGTAAAATATTTTTCAGTTTTTCTGTAGGAAAAAAAGGGGGGGATTTGTCAATATGCTTGCTTTAATGTGTAGCAGCTAAAAGGAAGGCTTCTACCAGGAAACTGACAATTTTTTTGCAAAATTTTAACTGTTAGAAAAAAAAAAACCAAAACAAAAAAAACCTAGTCCAAACTAAGCACTTAAATAATAATGGAAATAAGGTATGTCTTATGCTAAGTATTTAAGATCTATATATGCTTTCACACTGTAATTTGTACTTAACTCAATGGGAAATTACTTTAGTAACAGGGCTGTGGTAAAGGGGAAATAATCAGATTCAACTATTATTAAAGAAAAAGAAAAAAGGAAACTGTTTCAAGTGTATTATGTCCTCAATAAAGTCTTCACTTTGGCTTAAAGTGAATGTGAAAATACAAATCTATTTGAGTAACTATTTAGATTCAAATTTTAGAGAATAAATTCAGGCCATTACGCAGCTCCAAAGTATAAACGCCTAAATTTAGATTGCAACATATGAAATCGGTGTCTAATTTCCCATGATAGAAAGTAAAGAACCAGGTTTTAATTCACAAATGTAAAAACAGGCTTTCAATTACAACTGAGATATCTAGGACATTGAGTATATTTGCATACTCTTAAGACTACAATATTTAAGTTTATCTTCAGGTATTTTCTCTGTTTAGATTAGGCAGATGACATTAAAACATTGAGATATATATTATAAAATTGATAGGAGGAATCAGGTGAAATGAAGTATTCCTTTAGTCTACCTGCAACAAATAATATCAGTTGGAAATTGAGAAATTACAGGGAGAAACTGTGCTAAAGGAAACTTCTTAATGAAGTACAGCTATCACCAGAACTAATTGAATGGCATATAAGATGATTTACTCAGTCACTTATTCTATGACTATATAGTACTTTGTAACACTAAAATAAACAATAAAATTCTGAAGACCACAATGAGAATCTCAGGATTTAAAATTTAAAATAATCTAAAAAATACCATGGAAGAACACTTATGTTCCAGTTGTTTCATCATTGACTGTTAATAATTTTCAATTGCAGAAGCTGATGAATTCCAAATTTATCCAAATATGTTGGCTCAATGCACTATTTTTTCTGCTGGAAGATGATTTTAAGCACAGCACTCTAAGAGTAAATTTATTTTCTTTGAGGATATCAAAAAAATTCTAGGTTGTTAAAAGAATGTATGTGTTCATATCAACACGTATGTGACTGCCACGGAATGTTATTCTCCCATAGCAGTTCACAGGGCATTTCTCTAGTGCCAATATGTGACAAAAATAAAGCAGTTCCTGTTTTGGCTAATCAGGTTTTGTAACCAGCAGATCATTTTGTTGCAATATCTCTACGACTGCAGCACTGGAGTTATCTGTGGATTTACTGTTATTTTATTCCATTGAGTATTTTTCTCGTTGGGATTTTTGGTTGGTTGGTTGGTTGAAAGTTCTTTTAAGGTTTTTGGGGTGTTTTTTTGTATGTCCACAATCTTTTGTTTCAGTCTCCACTAAAGTGTATATTCTGATTGAGGTATGCAGTTAGAAAAGATAAAACTGCACATAGTGTCCCAGCAGCTAGAGCTCAAAAGAGATGGAAATCAGAGTGAATAAAGCTGAGGCAATAAAAGATCTAGACAGTAACCAGACACAGAAGAAAACCCATCCAAGAAAAGTGAAGAAATAAAGAAATTGGGACAGCTATTCCAAAAGTTACGTGTCCTCCAAAAATAATAATAGGCCCTATTTCACTGTAGATTCCATTGGCATGTCAGAAGCAGAAAAGAGAGTCCAAATGTTGGTCTGGTCAAACAGTTTATGTTGGATGAAATGTAACTTTGGTTTCACAAAATGTAATGGTTATTTTATCATGTTCTACCAACTTCCACACTTTTTTGTCTTCAGGAAATAGATGGACTTGCCTGCAGTACCTGAGCTGAATTACCAACTATCTAGATTAAACAGTAATTTTGTATCAGAAATAATTATCAGCCTAGAAAAGCAGTTGACTTATAGCAGATGACTTATGTCCTAGAATTTTTAGCAATGATAAAATTTCTTATTTTAAACTTTTAAATCTTTGGGAGGATGAACAGGAATTTGTATGACTTTGCTCTTTTGAATCTTCACCGAAACTGTGCTTCCATCCTTAGGTTAAAGGTATATCTTAGATTTCAATTTAAATCTAGATTTATCTCCATTAAAAACTTACTCCATGTACTTTGAGTGTAAGAGAAGTTGCTGTCTTACAGAACAAAATTGGAAGAGAGATTTCTTCCCTTATGTCTTATCTGATGGGAAAATACTTTAGAAAACTTCTTCAAAATACCTCTTGGTATTCTAGTTACATATTTCACTACATTTTCTTTCAGAAAACATATACTAAAATCTAATGTTTGACAGTGCTAGATATTAGTACTGAATTTAAAATACAAATAACATAAAGCATTCAGCACTTCTCCCATAACATTAATTCTAAATTCCATATCAATTTAGCTGTTATGGTTCCCATGTCAATTAATTTTCATATTCTGGGTTAATCAAGACTGGAGGATTGATCTGTTACCCTTTTTAGATTAAATGGATCTGATTTTAGTCAAATAAGAAAAAGCCACACAACTATGAACTATGTTCAACAGCTGAAGAGGAGTGAAAGCACAGAATAAAAGAAGGGCAGTGGGACAGCATTTCTTTCTTGGAACTTGATGTCATTTGGGCTGAATTCAGCCTCGACTCCTCTTTTAACTGTAGAAACAGAAGTCAGCCTTGATTATCCAGCTGGCTCTGACTTTGCTTAGGAATGGAGAGTGGCAGGAGATGGCATTCATACTGAATAATGCTGTTATTACTGGCAGCTGGACTACATCTCCTGTGTACTCCTTATTCCCTCTGGCAACATAGATACCTTGGAGTAACCCAGTGGATAAGGGGGTGAATAGTGGAGTTTATAATGCAGTGCAGATATATGTCCCAGAAACACAGCCTTCCACAAGAATTTAGGAGATGTGCTTGCATTGGTTCTTGAAATTGTGGCTCTGACATCTCCTGAGCTGCAAGTACAGACTTCACCATTATAAGGCAACTTGCATAGGACTCATTTAGCATTGCAATTTATGAAATTAAATTGTATTTAACTAATGTTTAGGCCCTCTGATGGAGGAATGCCTCTCTGACTGCGGAATAATTCACTCAGAGACCAAGATAAATCTGATTGGTGCATAGGCACAACCTTAAGGGATTATAGAAGCAGTCACTATTTTATAAGGATTCCTTTAACGGAGAAGCTATGATTTGGCCATTAGGATTTATTTATATAGCTTTTGTTTGTGTATTCACCTTATTGAACATGTAAAACATTGGATTAAGCCATAACAGGGCTAAATTATTAGAACATGAGCTAGCCACAGAGGTTAATGAAAACATAATTAGTACTGGTTGTGCTACATGCAGCTGAAAAGAGGGTCATAAATCCTATTAATCCTTCTTAGTTCAGGAATTATTGACCTGAAATACCATAATGGGTATGGTCTGTAGTGTCAGTGAAGTGCAAGTTGACGATGTGTCGCTGATCTTCATCTGTTTCATTTTGAAAATCAGGATAGGAAAACTGAAGGAGTTTTGCATCATTGTGGTGCATCATTGTGATGCAGTGATGAAGCAAAAGAAGTGGTAAACAATGAATGTTTAGCAATCAGTCTGTAGTGCCTTGCATGTGATTCATAAACTGAGCTGTAGATAAATATCATGTGAATCATTCATGACTGGCATTCATTTTAAAGATATCTTATGCAGTTCTGTAGTATAATATGAATTTAATAATACCTTTACAAAACTTATCTCTCACACCCAAAAAAGGAAAAAAAATAAAAATAGCAAACACAAACCCCAGCAGCCCATGTCATGAAATATGAGCCTGCTAGGTATATCTAAAGACATTTCCCATACCTAGTTATGGAATTAGAAATGGAAAAAAGTAATGCTTAGCTAAAAAGTTTCCAAATAGAAAAAGAAAAATTGCAAATAAAAATAAAACCAAAGCCAAGTCATACCAATATAACTCTAACTACACATGAATTAAAAGTTAAATATATTAGTGTGAATTAATAGTTAAATATATTAGTACTTGCAGGATTCCTGCATGCCTGATTCACAGTTTATGAACATTAAGACTTCTCTTTCTTTAGATTTCTTCTGACTGCTTGCACTTATTTCTGGCTTGTTTTTTTTTTTTTTTTTAATTGTCTCCATTATTGTTCACTACCAGCTAATCTGAGCAGGCTAATCCATTGTAAAGGCTGATTTAGCTGCTACACTAGTATGTGTTAGAAGCAATTATAGAAAAAAATAGGTGTAACTGAAAATAATTTTTTGTGTCCACTCTTTTGCAGCTTCCTAGGCAGCAGTGATTCTCTTTAGTTTGGTCCTGGAGAAAAGAAAAATCTCTAATATGAAGCAATGACCCTGTTTGGAACTTCATGAATTTTTTAAAGGATTTCAGGTTTGCTTGAGTCAACTGTTTTAGTTATTTTACACAATTTATGAAACTTTTTTCAATTCCTAGAGATAGACAGTTGATGCCCCAAAAATATCCAATAAGTTTTTAAGATATCAAAAAATCACAATGTTATTAATGGATTTGCAGGAGTTATATTGAGAAATGCATTAGATAATGCATTCAACTAACTCATTGAAACACCAGTGTATTGTTTTTTGTGCCTTTGAGGGTATTCAGTTGTTGTGTCAGCCCTAGGGTAAAATAAATAGTTAGTGAATAAAATCACCCCTATGAAATTTAATAAAATGTTAAACATATCCCCAGATAGTAATGAAGTGTTAAGCTAAAAGTTAATGTCCTGCTGTATTGCACTGCTCAGCAGGACAAGAGCAGTACTCTGGTATGACAAACTGCAGCAAAATAGCTCACCATACATGCTAGAAACTTCTCCTTTTCCCAGACCCCTATGCTTGGCTTTGCTTGGAATAAATATTGAAATAATAACACAAATCTTTCTCTTTCACATGCAGATCTTATGAAATTGATATGATGAGCAAAAGAAATGCATCAACTCCTTTTCATGCCTGCATTCTCACTGCAGATGAGAATTCCCAGGAGTGTACATTCCACTAAGCCAAAGAGAAGTTTAAAATCAAGTATATAATTTAAAATTAAGATTACAACATTTCTCTTGTTATGAAGAATCAGTTTTATCTTCTTCCAATTGTAAAAACCAGACCGGATGTTTCCAGAAATCATTCTGCCCACCGAGTCTTGGTTGAATGGAGAAGAATAAGAATTTTACATTTTACATTTTAGAGGAGTGGATATTGAATCTACTGGGAAAAAATTGATGATATTAAAAAAATTAACCAGTGCTTTCTTTCTTGACTCTGTAACTGGTCTTTTATAGAAAAATGATCTTCTATCATGTTTGAAAGCTGGGCCCTTGTTCAGCCAAAAGTTGCAACATGCTACTGGTCACTTTAAAAGAAAAGAAAAAACTTAGTGTGTTTTTAAGCCACCAAAAAATAAATAAATTCACCACGCATAAAAATAGAAGTGTTTTGGTGAGATGGAAAGTACAGGTAGTTAAAAAATATCTTGAGAGAAATCTTGGGCCATTACCTTGCAGCCTACCCACACTCATTTGAGTGAGTTCCATTCACCCTAGCAGAGTTCCAAGGGAGCAGAGGACTTGCACATGTGAATGCAGCTGCAGGATTGAGTCTTTCTGATGGGAAGTTTGTCTTCATTCCAACTGGAGTTCAGAACAGTCCTACCATGCCTGAAGAAAATTATATTGGTAAGACATAGAAAAAGGAAATATATGAACCTGGCAGAACCTGACATAATACTTCTCAAACATAAAACCATCAACTTAATTAAACTAGTTCTCAGTGTAAAATCAGCGTAAGCTTAGAAACACTTAAATGTAAGAAAATCAAGTAGCTTATGTTTTATTAATAGAATGATATATTTATAATTCATCTTTTCCTTCTATTTTGCATTATAATTCTAACGGTAAACTTGTGAAAATTGTCTTCTAAAAGGGAATTTAATATTCAATATTTCTGTCATCTTAAGCAGTCTTCCCTCTAAGAAATTACAATAATACTCTTTATACCTATATATCATAAACTTATGATTTTCTTTTTGCTTAGATAATACACTTTAAAAGGGTAAAAAAATGTACAATATTAATTCCTTCAGAACTGAACTTTATGCCTTAGTGAGCTTCTAAAATTTTGAAGACAGCTTTAATGGTCTTGTTAAATGATCTCTACCCAAAATAAATTCTAGGTGAGTTCACAATATTTCACTTTGTCAGAGAACAGTTTCAATATATAGTAAAATATAATTAACTCGCTTAAAATTGTGCTAAGATCCACTTTACAATACAGATGGCTTAAGACTTCTGAAAAAACATTTCTTCACAGAATGGTAGGTGGGCTCATTCTAAATTCTGACAGGGTTTGGGGTTTGAATTTTTTCAAAGTTTTAAGTTTCTTTTAAAGTTTCTTTTTGCCCCTGAATTTTCTCCTTCAGGTCCATTTCTTTCCTGTGCTGGGACCCCAGAGCTGATGCAGCCCTGCAGGTGGGGTCAGAGCAGAGCAGCAGAATCCCCTCCCTGTCCCTGCTGCCCACGCTGCTTTGGATGCAGCCCAGGACAGTTTGGCTCTCTGGGCTGAGAGTGCCCATGGCTGGGTCATGCCCAGCCTCTCACCCACCAGCACCCCCAAGCCCTTCTCTCAGTCTGCTCTTTCCCCACCATGGGTGAATACCAGGGGTTGTGACCCATTGTGCAGCATCTTGCACTTGGCCTTGTTAAACCTCATGAAAAACCCACTTGAACTTTTCCAGGTCCTTCTGGATGATATCTCATTCTTTAGGTGTGTCAAACTCACCACTCAGCCTCATGTCATCGGCAAACCTGCTGGGGGGTACACTTGATCTCACTGTCACTGTCACTGATGAAGGCATTGAACATTGCTGCTCCCCATACAGACACCTGAAGGACACTACTTGTCCCCCAATGTCCTTTAGGACAACAAGCCCTTGACCACTACTCTCTGATGCAACATGTGAAGCTCCAACCAAGTGTTCTGAGTCACCACAGATGAGTCAGTTCTTACAGACATAAAACAGAAGAGGCAACTATGAACAAACACTGCAGTATATATAAAGTGTCATATACAATCCCCAGGCAACTAGATATGGCATTCTATTATTTCCCTGTACTCATTAAAGGAACAGTTTTCTGAGCTGGGAGAAAGGTGAGGAAATAGCTGCTGATTAGTATTGAATTTTGTCTTGGAGTTATTTCCAGTCTTGAGGATGGTTTGTGTATGGGGTTTTTCCCCCTTTCTTATTTTAAATCACATTAATTATAAACTAAAGACTCATTCTTAAAGAGATATTGTAAACTATCTTTGGAATGTTTATATACATGTCTTTACACAGAGATATGTGTGAGTTGTATATATGGGCATGTGAAATAAATACATATCTATGTATAAAATGCATGTAATAACAGGCTACAATGGACTAGTTCACAGAGACAAGAACATCTGGAGATGGTGATGCCTCAGGTTTTAGCTTTTATATTTTTTAGATTCTGTACTGCTTTAGTGTGAAATTTTGAGCTTCATACTAGGGGCTAGTAAGGTCTCTTCACAGAGTAGAGAGACAAAACAATTCCTTCTCTAGCTGGGGACCAAGGACAAATTATCCAAATTTTAGGCCCAAAAGCATAAACAATGGTGGAATCAAGAGTGAAACACAAGAAGGATGGGACTTCATGAACTAAAGGTATAATTGGACAATTAACTCCAATATGCTAATAAACCAGAACTTTTAAAAGTGAGAGACCCCATGACTGGTTGTCCATTTTGTGATCATTTTGGTTCATCTTGGTTGTAGCCCTAGCTGAGGTCTTGTAGTGCCCAAAGTGAATCCATAGAGGCCTTTTAATAAATATCTACTTTATTCTTTACTCCATAGAGCCTCTGTTCTAGGTCAGCCTTCACAAGACATCACTGGAAGGGACCCATAAGGATCTTCAATTCCAGCTCGTGGCACTGTGCAGGACATCCCCAAAAATCACAAAATGTGCCTGAGAGCATTGTCCCAATACCTCCTGAATTCTTCCAGGTTTGGTGTGTGTGACCACTTTTAAGAGCCTGATAATAGGAGACAGTCTTCAAAAAGTGTTTTGTCATTATGTCTGCTTATCATAATCACTCATGAACACCTGAAAACAATGTGTGGGATGGACAGTGAGTAGTCTGCCTTGGAGCCCATGATAAGGAAGGTGAAACTGATGCAAAACATGGAGGGGAAAGCGAAGGGCAGAATCCCTGACCTTTGCCTTTTTCCCCCACCACCATGGCCTGCTGTGAGAACTTGAGGCCTCCAGAAGCCGACACCACCTGCTTGGGGAGAATGCCCTGACCCTGCAGCCCTGGACGGGAGCCACAACGAGCTGCGGAACCCCCGCCTGCTCCTGCATCCCGCGGTGAGAGCGTAGTGAGTGCCCCGAGATTCCACTGCAGCCATCAGGCACCACGCTTGCATCCCAGGGGATGGACTGCTGCATCCCAGCCAAGCTGCTCCCAAGACCAGGAAGGCAGATAAGACACTCCAAAAAGCAGAAAAAAAAAAAAGGCAAAAACTTCTCTGCTCCCCCCACCCCATCTAAGCGACAACAAAGGTTACACAGTCTGGTGGTGACTTATCCTATGCTTTAAAAAGTAATCTTAGCTTTTTCTGACTTTTCTCTACTTATCTATTTCTTTTTGCCTCTCTTACTATTAAATAAAAATATATACATTTTTTGGCATCAACAGTTAATCTTGTTTGATTTTTATCTTGGGGGTTTTTTTGGGAGTATTTTGAATGTTCAAAATACTTTCTGTTTTATTCACAGAGACTTAGTTTTCTTTGTTCTACTGTGTTTAAACTGCATCATAACAGCTCTTCCCTGGGGAGCCAGTCCCAGTGCCCAAGCACCCTATGTGTGAGGAACCTTTTTCTGATATCCAGCCTAAGCCTCCCCTGACACAACTTCAGACTGTTCAAACTTGGGTCCTGTCACTGGTCACAAGGGAGAAGAGATCAGTGCCTGCTGCTCCTGCCTCATGAAGAAGTTGCAGACTGCCATGAGGTTTCCCCTCAGTCTCCTCTTCTCCAGACTGAACAGACCAAGTGATATCAGCCACTTGTCATATGTCTCCCTTTACAGATTCTTCACCATCCTCATGACCTTCCTTTGGATACTCTCTAAAACTTAATATCTTTTTTTATATTGTGGTGCCCAAAACTTCCCTGACCACTGGAGGAGAGGCGGCTCCAATGCAGGGCAGAGGGAACAATCCCTTCTGTTGCCTGGCTGCTGGTGCAGTGCCTGAAGTACCCCAGGGTTGGTCCTCCTGGCTGCCAGGGCACTGCTGGCTCAGGTCCAACTTGCCATTGATCAGCACCCCCAGGTCCCTTCCTGCCGCTTTTCTTTCCAGCATCTCATTCCCCAACACTGTACATCCGGTGTTGTCCCATCCCAGGTGCAGAATCTAGGACTTATCCCCGTTAAACTTCGCATGGCTGGTGATTTCCCAATCCTCTAATTTGTCAAGGTCTCTCTGCAGGCAGTTTGATTCCCAGCAACTGACAGACTCTATGGAAGATGGTTATGATATACTTTGAGTAATCCTCGCATTTGATACAACATCGGATTGGACAAAATAGGTGACAATTGAGAGCATAGGAAAAGTGTTAATTTTCTTCGGTAAAACTTAAGGTTTCAGTGTCTGCAACACAGGAGTGCAAGTTGCAACCTAAACATATTTTGTTCTTAGTCTGTAATAAATGCCTGAGCAGGCAATTTTGTGTATATAGTTTTCTCAATAGTGTTAGATAAAAGTTTACCCAGCCTATGTGGAATCCTCAAAAGTATGATCAGCAGATTCTGCAGTCACTTCTTTTTTCAATACATTATGCAAACTCTTTGGAAAGGAGATTAGTTTCTTCCCAAATAGCAATGAGATGTTGTTTCATTAAAATAAGTTAATGAATTACTGAAGCAGCATTTTGAGGGCAAAGTTTGAAAAGACTTTTCATACTATTAGTGATTACAGACTAATATCTAAAGTAGCTTTTCAGTTATGAAATGCTGACTTTCCACGTTTCTTCCACAATCTATTGAAATACTGCAGATCTAAGTCATAGAAATGTCACCTAAATGGTAGCATTTCCAGAAAGTGAAGTGGAGTTTGGATTATGCTCTAAACGTATGAAATATAGGATTAAACCCTAAACATACTCAAGTTTTCAGGCTTAACTCCAGACAATACCAGAAAATATAGGTCTATACTCAGCTCTCATCATTCAGAATATGACAGAATTATTGTATTCACACACTTCTATAATGTTCCATTAAATTTTCTTTTTTCCTTGTGACAACATGTTTCTTTAGCTAGCCAAGCTTTGCTAGTCAGTATTACTTTGAAACAAATCTATGTTCAGGCCTTTCAAAAGAAATCATTAAAACTGAAGCTATGCCACAACCTTATTCTAAAGGCTGATTGCACCCAGGGCTGCGATGACTGCAAGACAGAGGTAGATGTTGCTTGGAATTCTCTGGTCCTCTTAATGTGAAGTTGATTTGATTTGATACATTACTGTTTTGGCCTCCAGAGAGAATGGTCTGTAAATTTTTGGTGTTAAGACAAGATTTTATCTCCAAGTGCATACTGCACATTGTGGAAGATCAAGACTTTGTGTGATCCAGGAGGCTGCTTTGTATTTTAAGGACCAATTGCATTCCAGTTTTTTGTTAGTACAAAATTTATCATAGTATCTTATATAGTATCACAACAGCCTATTTATCTGTCCTCTATTAAATAATTGCAACAACTGGCTTTTATCTCTTAACTCCAGAGATAAGAAAGAACACATTCACTTTTAATTGTAAGTAAACCTTCAGCCTTTCTGTAATTGTCAATTAGAAAGTACTATAAACACACACTAACAGAAATCAAGTATTCCATGAAATATACATCAGACAAACTAAAATGCAGTTTTTAAGCTTCTAGAATCTACAGCATTATATTTTGATAAAATGTGTGGAGCACACACATGTAGGTGGTAATTTACCTGCAAAATATTAGGAGAAAGGTAAGTTTTTAACTGTCTTCTCCATTACAGGACTTATGTCTTCTTCACAGAATACCATGTCTTTTCTACCATATCTATCTATCATCTATCTATCTATCTATCTATCTATCTAGATATATAGATATATAGATATATAGATATAGATATACATATATATCTAAACTACATCTCTGCCTTAATTTGAGTCCTTGGCTATTAGAACACGATGCTTATATATTATTCATATAAGCTAAGACATATGAAACATATTGACATACATAATTTTGGGGAAAAATGTTCATTAAAAAAAAATATTCTTGCAGTGGTAAAATCTGTTATAACTGGGCATATCTCTTTATCTCTTCAATTAAAATTAGATTTCAAGAGTAATGTCACAAGCTTGTGCATGTCCCAGGATGTTTTCATATGACCTGGTGTGAACAAATTCTAAAGACCACTGCAGGATTCAGTGTACTGATGCAGAACTGCAATTTAAAGCAGTAGCAAGGTCATTAGGGGTTATTCGTCAATCTTCCCTAATGAGCTGCTCAGCCTTTTCAGCATTCATGTGTGTTGCTGCTGACACAGGTCTCCCAGATCATGGTTTGTCACAATTGCTAGTCTCACCTGACTTGAAATGTTTCAGCCATCTGTACACATTTCTCAGTTTCATGGCTTCAACCTTGTACAGTTTGCATATTCTTATAAGTCTCTTTGCTGCCTGAACTCTCACTCTGCAAAATTTCTTTCCTTACATTGCTGTATGTATTTGATGTGTACAGTTATGTCCCTTACAATGTTCAGTTCACTGGCACTCAAACCACTGCTTTAGAGACCCTCGAGAGCTGAGAAGACATGCATGCAGAGTCCTTAAAATACTTAACTATGAACATATTGAGGAGATTTTTTTTTTCTCATGTTAATGTTGAAAGGCTTATGACACTCAAATCTTAATAGATCTGTTGGCAGCTAAATACCACAGCACCACTTGCTCTCTCATTTCTTCCCCTGCCTACTCCCCAGGCTGGATGGGGAGGAGAACTGGAAAAGAAAACCATAAACTCCTGGGCCGAGATAGAAAATAAAATAATAATTAAGATAAATCAAATGTAATAAGAATAGCATTAGTTGTAATGAATAGCATTAGTTGTAATGAAAGGCAGGGCAGAGAGAGCAAGGAATAAAATCCAAGAGAAATAAGTGATGAACAATATAATTGCTCACTATCTGCTGACCAATACTCAGCCCCTGAGCCACTGTTGATGCCCCTGAGTCAAGTCTTCCAAGTTTATGTACCGGGCTGGTTGTCCTGTGGTATGGAATATTCCTTTGGCCAGTTCAGGTCAGCTGTCTTGGCATTGGTCCCTCACAGCTTGGTGTGCCCCTGTTCTGAGGCAGAGCGTGGGGAACTGAAGAAGACTTTGGCTCAAGGTAAGCACTAGTGAGAGACCCCTGAAACATCTGTGTGTTATCAACATCCTTCTCCTACTGAACCCCAAACTGTACAGGCTGCTAAGAAGAAGATGAAGAAGAGAATGAGCTCTATCCCAGTCCAAGCCAGGGCACATGACTGAGCTGAGTGACCCATGGTGCAGTTGTCTCATATTCATGTTAGTCTATTGTATGCAAACTGACCGTCACAACCACTCCTAAATTAAAACTAATGTTAAAAAGGAACACATGCCAAATTGTTCATCAACATTTATTAAATGGGTAAAAGAATCAAGAGAATGCTAGAAACCAAGTGAAAAAAAAAGAAGAAACAAAATAGTTCTTCTGGAACCACAGAAACTGTAACTAAATAAATTAATGAAAAAAATACAATATAAAAAGAGACAAGTAAATAAAGCTAAACAAAAAGAAATTGCTAATTCCTGCTTCAAGAAGACAAAAAATACATTGAAAAGAAAGATTTTTGGATCTTGATTTTTTTAAAATTTTCTCTCAAAGAGAAGGTAAGGGACAGAGGGGGGAGAAAACTTCTAAAGGGTGCTGGAGACAGAGAAGCTGATGTTACATATATGTGTCAGCTCATATGTTTCCTTTTTATTTTTAATTATTTGTGTTATACATGAAGACTAGCACAATTTAAATTTTATTAGTGAAAATAGAAAAGATTTTATATTTCCCAGGTGAAATGCATTATCACTTAAAATAAACAAAAAAGGGAAGAATAAAGAACTTAAATCCTAACATTCCTCATCCAGCTCCAACTGTAAAAACCTTGTGATCAAGGTACCAGTAATTCAGATATTTGTATATGCTTCCACAGATGTATACTGGTTTTATTGGTATGCGTTCCCTTAATAGTATAATCTAAATGCATTTTACTTGATAAGTTTTTATGCAGATCTTACAACACATTTTTCTACCACATGTTGGAACATTTGCGCAAAAAAAAATCCCATCTTTATGTTTGAAATTTATGGGAACACAATTAAAATGAGAGGGGTCCAAAGGTATCAAGATAATTACATTTTTCTAATCTTACTAAACAAGATAAATTACCTGCAGGCCCTCTTATAAAAGATGAAATCTTCATAATAAGTGAATTAATCAAGCAGCAGCTTGCTACTGCACATGCATTTATAACAGGAATGATTCAAAGACTTATTTTATGGGGAAATTAATGGAAACAGGCTTTTCATTCTTCTGCACCAATTGAAAACCTCAGCAACCAGCTGCCCACTTGTCAAGAAAACAGAAAGAAGCTGGAAACAAAGATAAATAAAAACACCTTTTTCCTGGCACTTTTGAAGAGAAAAAGCAGCTCTCATTTACAGCAGCCATCTGTTTGTTATTTAATATGGGTGAATTACATGCTGTAATGAGTTTGTTTCTGCATCACTCAGTGCAATGGAACACAAGTTCACTCTCATAATGTGCAGCAGTTTTTAAAAGCTAATCATTTAATTGGACACAATAGTCAATGACAAATGGAGATGTAAAAACTCAGCCAGCTGTAGACTGAATATGTAATCATTGTGAAATCATATTATTTTACATGCATGAAGACTCTTTAATAGTGGCTGATGTTGGTCAGCACCACAGGCTGAAGAATGGAAGAAACATGATGAAAAGCAGCATTTCAAAACCATTCTTAATATAATTGGGCTGTATTCTGGCACATGCTGTATCTGCCATTAAGTTTAGGTACTTTATCATCTCGAAATCGTTTAGTGGCCTCTCCCAATTTTTGTTTACATTTGCTTTAAACATTTATGGTTCAGTAGGCATGATCTACAGTTTGTTGGGAGTCATCTGACTAGTTCTCTTCAGACTGCCTTACAGTTCCCTCTGACTTGCTGCTTCTTTTATTTATAATGCTACACTAAAATAAATACAGAAAAGTGGAAGAAATGAATCTCAGGGATAAAAATGGATTCAGGTAAACTAGACTTTGGTTTAGATGGTTTTCATCTTGTGGTAAGGGATTTATCTGTTTTCAGAACTTTTTGAGGAAGCAAAGAAATAATTTTTCTTTAGACAAGTCATAGATTCAGACAGTCTATGAGCTTTAGCCAGATTCAGTAGAATGTAACTTTTTTCTGATGTACTAAATTTATGAATTTTTCACTTCTGAAGACTGAGTAAGCATAATATTTTGGCTTCAAAATACAGCAAGAAAAGCAAGTTTAATGCTGATGTATACCTCTGGATATGGCAGGACAAATCTGCTTTCTTTTTTTTTAACTACTAAGAGAAGCCATCTTGAGCAAGGATTCAATTTTTGTTAAAAGATTCACAGGTCTAAAGAGATTATATGGATAAAACCAGCTTTCTGATAGCATTTTTGAACATATACTGCTGTACAGTGTCTCACTGTTGCATGATGGTTTGTGTACTGTAAGGTAATATAAACAAATCTGTCCAATAAGTTTTAAAATATGAGGAGGCAAGAAGTGAGAAAAAATACTCATATATAAAGTTGAAACAATTCAGTTTATTTCCTCCCTCAGTATTTTAAGGAGTTCAAGACAGAGGAAAAATCCCTCAAAGAATGAAAAGATATCACCTCAGCTGCTTTGGGAGAGAGTACTGAAAATAACGGGGGTTTAAGTACCTAGAAAACAAGGGAGAACGTGAAGCTACAGAGTAGAAAAGTGACACATCTCCTTAGACATAGAGAAAATGTGAAAAAACAGCTTACTCATGCCAAAAACATTCACTCAGAACCTATAATAAAGAGAAATACAAATACTGCAAATTGGAAAAGCTTTTGAAGTACACATCACAAACACAATTAGTATGGAGGAAATGTCACACGGTTCTTAGTGGATGACTGAAAACGAGGAAAGCAGAGTAAATTACCAAGAACAAGATACGGAACTCATCCTAACAAAAGCCAAACACTTAAACTTATTAATGATGCACATAGGGTGGAAGGCACAATCACTTGGATAGAGCAAGTACCAGTCAGAACTGCAATGTCTGAAGAAAAGTCGAATCTGCTGGAAGCTGCCGTGGGGCTGACTTTTTTTCTTTAAAGCAAGAAGTTCTTCATATAGTGCAGACAAGCTGAACTTCTCCCCCACTTTCTGCAGTATTACATGGCTTCTGCTGCTTCTAAAGCTCAATCCCCTCATCAGTAATCCCACTACCTCAGTAACAGCACTAACAAGAGTCTAAATATAACACTTTTAGTGGAGGGTGGATGAAGCATAAGTTGTATATGTGTAAAAGGAATATGGGTTTGAAGTTTAATACGATAGGAGAAGAGTGATTGCATGAATATGGGGTGCAGAAAAAGGCTGTGTGTTTTGCATAGTGCAACCTGACCTTCAGATCTGAATCTACAGAGGTTGTGTTCTCCCCAGCTCTGGAGAGAAACTCTGAAAACTATATTCATAAGAGCAAAATGATCAGTTTTAGAAAACTACTTTCCCTCATGTTTTGGTTTTAATTCTTGATTTCGAATTTTGAGGAAATAGATGGTGAAATGAAGAGAAATCTTAATGACTATCTTTTTATTTTCCTACAAGAAAAATAAAGTGGCAATACAGCTTTATCTGAGTTGATGTCCTCACCCCCTCCACAATGATACCAAGTCTATGCATTTCTTAGAAGGTTGACCTGAAGACTGAAATGCACAGAATACACCTACATCTTTCATGGGAATTTCATTTCAGGAAAAAAATACCAACACCAATCACAGTAGAAAATTCTTAACACAAGTAGTATAAATTAGCAGAATCCAAATTCTTTTAGGATTGCCCAGTTTAGTTTTAAGGAATATTGCTTAATGGACAAATAAGTAATCATTGTTCATCAAATATGGAACTGAACTTTTACTGGCAAGCTATCTGCATATGATAAATAAATGTAAATGGTGGCAGATATCACCAGGTCTTATTTTATAATGACAGAACAGAAATGTAACTGAAAGTATGTGATTTTTCAAATGAAACTAGCAGTAATAAAATTGTCTTACTTTCAGATTATAAGACTTTGTATAATGTCCTTACTTTGTTTTGCTCAGATGGTCATGAAAGACTATTAAAACAAATTTTTCATAGGGCAATGTATTTCAGCAGATTAATTTAGACTTTATCAGATAAATTTAATCTTTGAACTTGTTTCTGACAATTTCCTGCTGTTGAAAATATCCTATAAAAAGATTCTTATGTCAAATTAAAAATTCTATCTATTAATTTCCCCATTACTTTTAAAATAATTTTCAAATCAAAATACATACTTTATATAATTGCACTTTTGAATTTGTCATCTCTTCTTTTCTCCATTTTCCCCTCTCTTTTTTCTGTCACTTCTGTATGGACAAGAAGTCACTAATAAAGTGCTTTACTCCCACTTACTTCCTAACTTCTGCTGGTAGCTATTATATTTGATATCAAAGAATGTAAAAAAATAAAGGCAATCTTCCCTGAAGTGCAATCTTCGAACACCAAGACGTACAAAGTCTCTAAGTTTTCAAGAGCTGAGCACCAATCAGCCTCAAATATTTCAATGATCTCCATCATAAACCTAAATAGGTTCTCTTGAGGTTTTAGAAAGCATTAAGATTTCCTCACAAATCCTGATGGAAATCTTGCACATTAACAATAGAGATTCCTCTACTTTTTGATCATACACACTTTTAGAAAGAGTGGCCATGACTGCCAAGCACTTCCTGAAGTTACTTGTAGGTAGTAGAACAGAAAATAATGTTTTGTCAAGGCTGCACAGAGACACTTGTGAACCTCTGCCCCCACTGAAACCAACTTGCATCTATCAACATCTAAGTAAAGAAGCTTTTACTTTGCCTCTGTTACTCAACCTTAGCACAGATATATGGGGAGAATGATAAGAGTACAGAGATATACAAAGACTGTTCCATTTATGAAACTTCAGGTATAGGTCAATGGTGGGTAGCACTGCCTTTGTACAAACAACAGATTAGACCATTATACTCTTGGGTTCAATTCAATGCAGTTCTAAGAAGTGCTGAGCTATGAGGTAATCTTGGTGCTCATTTCTGACACTTGATAGTTTTTAAGTGGTTTGCTTTATACTCATGACAAAAATATCTTTAAAACTTAACATTTTAAAAATGTTTGAGCATACACTCATGTGCTCTTAAGGAAAGTAAAAAGAATGGAGAGAGCTGGCAAAACAAGAAAGAAGCACAGGTTGATCCACTGGGAAGAGAAAACCAAAAACAAAACCAAAATATAGACTGCAAAAGTGGAAGCATCTATTCATTACTAGAATATGGAGCCATTTTCCCTCTAGGCAGTTTTACCATGCATCTACGTATTGTAAATGATCCACTCTATATTTTTTTTAAAACCTCCTTAAAATTTAATTCTTCTGACCAAATGTGGTCATTGGCAATGCAGACACTGGCACCTCAAACAAGATTTTTTTATAGTCAATGAGTGATTAGTGCTCATCATTACTATTTGCTGTTTAAGATCTGCCCAACCATTCCAAGTTTTTTTAAAAAGACTTTTAAAGTGGATGCTGCAGGTATAAATGAGAAAATCCTTCTTCCTGAGTGCCTGATAGCTAATTCAAAAGCTCCTAAGTAAGACTAACTAAAAGAGAGACACTTGTCCATTTTTTTAAAAATTAGATCAGCATTGAAACCAAAAACTTTGGAAGCCAAGTCCTGCGTCAGAAAATGGGCACTGGCTCATCCATTCCAAGATCTGTTGAGGTAGGTTTTATTAATAAAGCTAGGAGTTTAACTTCTGGGCACCAACATCTCCACCATTTATGCTAAGTCTTGTGTTTGTAGTCAGTGAAGAGGAACTTACACAGCTAAGGAGCGATTTACCTTGATTTGACGTAAACATCTAAAATTTGTCACCTGAATTGACCCAAAAAGTGCCTATTTCTGTTGCCAATCTATAAAAGCAGTTGAGACTAACTTAAAGGCAGGTGTGTTTGCTGTAGATATCTCAAGCTATTTTAGAGGAATTCACACAGTAGAAATTATATACGCCAGCTCTATCTTTCCAGCAGTGTTAAAATCACTTAAGTGACAAACAAGTGCAGATCTTTTTCTAATCAGTGTAGATTTAAGTTCAAACGGGAAATCTGCACTGTCAGGCTAGAAGCAAAGATTATTTGAACTAAATGCAAAGAAATTTCTCAATTTCTCCACAGTCTGCACTTTTCTTTTACCGGCTATGTGGCTAGGATATAAATATTCATTCTACCAAGTGCAAGGACTTGGAGCAAGCAAGCTTTATAGTTTAGTGAGGAGGACAAGCTTTATAGTTTAGTGAGGAGGTTTCTGATCATTCTAGTTAGGCTAGAATGATCAGAAACCTGAAACTTGATCTGCAAATCTTATCCTAGTTCTAATATTGTATATTTCTTTTACCCCAAAATGCAAAATAGCAAGCCAGTTCCTTTATGGACCTGAGCCTTAAAATTAAAACCTGAACAAGGCATGACAGGCAAGTCTCAATAAAAGGGTGAAAAGGACACGGTGATGGGTATCCAAGCTTTTGCAATCTCCAAAGGTTTGCTGCTGTTGAAATATTTTTTTCAGTTTCGAAAAAATGAGATAGTGATGAATCACCAACAGGATGCTTGTCTAGAAAGACCACTGCTTCTTAAAACTTGTTTGAACAACAACAACAACAAAAACAGCAGAAGAGAGTTTTATGTATGTATTAAAATATGCATCATTATATTAAAGTTGATGCTACTGCTTATTATGAATCTGTAAAAAACAGAGCAAGCCTGTTCTAGATAAGTCAGTAGTAATGTTTTATGATATTTGAACTGACATTTTGCAGGCACTACAGATTCAATTAGATTAGCTATTTCAGCATCTTTCGAAAATTGTAAACATTCCCCCAAAAATGTGCTCTATATATTTTGCATTATATGACATGATGCTATCTTTTAAAATCTGGTAAAATTCTAAACAAATGCAATCCTTTGTTTAGTCAACAGTATGGGCTGCCTATAAACTTTCATGCCACCTGCATGAATCTGAGAGCAGAATTCATAATGACATGGACACTGCCTAATCTAGGGTAAATCTTTTACTCCCTTCTAGTGGGATCTTTATCAGCAATGACCCAGAATGACAAGCAATCATTGGAACAAAAAGCTTGCATAGAGAGACTAAAACGTTCAGTGAGTCTGCCCTCCTCCCACTTGATGGCTACATCTCTATTCTCAAAATGTTTCCAACTGAGTGTTTGGGCACATTATGCTTAAGGCTTACACAGATGCAGAGAAAAGGGAGGCATTGTGTTTCCATTTTCTGTGTCTTTATGTTTCTCTCCTTAGAACTACATGGACAGAATCCTGGCTAGTGTGAGTATCTGCAGTCCTAAGCAGCCCACTCTGATTCATCTTTCTTGCTGTTATCTGCACAGAGGAATGCAGAGTTTTTCCATCCCAATAATTTTTAGATTTTTTTTCATAAACCAGACTGCTGTATACATACACCTACTTGTGTTCTTATCTATCTTGACAAAGTGTATTTTATAAAACTCTTTCAGGGCTGTAACACAAAATTTTCATGAAATTACCTCACAGTATTTTATTTCAACATAATTTGTACCCCTGATCTCTGCCTTCAAATAATGTTCTTCTATCATGAATTTGGTTTAGGCTCTTTATTGTTTAATGTGTTCTGGAAACATCCTGAATTACATTGTAATAATTTATTCTCTGTCTTGTAAATGTTATGTTAGAGTTGAAACTGTGACTGACCATATGTAAGACTAAGGAATGAATGAATAACCGTATACCCTCTGTCCTTCGGTGCCAGAATAATGAACCTTAAAACCTAGAAAAGAACATGGAGAGGCAAGTTAGATTTTCACTTGGGGTGAGTAATTCTAGGGTATTGAAAGGACATGCACGAGGCATATATGGAACCTTAATTCTGCTGTCTATAATATGCCAAACAGGGCAATTCACAAGGGGGAGGATAAGCCATGTATTGTAGAAGGCAGCAGCAAAATGACTTCACCCTAAAGAAAAAGGAAAGCAAAAAGAGAATTGCTTCTCTATGTCCCTGGGCTCATCCTAGCACACAGCTAAGTTTAAAAGCTTGGTCTTACTCTTACTCTGAGTTTTTAATGTTTTAGCTTCTTTGCCCTTGGAGTGAATGAATAAATTTTTCTAATGGAAATAGGGTGGCCAAGAATCTGACTAATGTGATTACTATAAACAGTAGCAAAATTTTGTTTCAATAATTTTTTTCAACAAATAGGAATCAAATAAAGCAAATAATAAATAAGAATAAAATTATTAAAAGAATACAGAAGCTAAAGAAAAGCAGGAATAACAAACCACAATTAAAAAACAAAAAGCAGAATAAATAGACATGCTGATCTACTCAGTTTTATGATGGAACATTGGGGGTATGGGCTGCATTTGGGCTATTTCATGTCTGTAGTTATAATGGAGAGATGATAAAGACTACAGTAACTTATGGGGTTTATCTCATACACATGAGTGCCTCGTAAGTTATTAGCACCAGAAGCCATAATGAGTTATGTCACACTACTCTTACATAGCCTCCAAAAATTCTAAGTCCCTCTAAGCCATGAGCAATATCATTAACTCAGCACGTTTTCCGTCTTAGAGATTGTATCCAGATTTTGAGAATTTTTCTTATACTTCACCAGTGATGCATGAAAACTAGTAATGAATATGAGAATGTAAGGCTGATGCAAATACCCTGACCTACATAACTCTCTACATAGCCAAGAAAATGTATCTCTTTCTGTTCATTTTAATTCAACTAAGGACTAAGTTGAACTCCAGAAGTTTACAAGAGCTATTCTTAAAAGTGTAAATTCTTAAGGATGCAAGATGTCCACTCTTTCTCAGTGGCTTTCATAAGACCTGGGTATTGTTCTGAAACTAGAATATTGTCTTAGTTCTTTCAGCAGCACGAATTTATGATCCAGACACTCCGAAATCTAAAAACTTTGATCCCAGTGTACCCTACCTCTGGATTGCCTTTTCCATTTATTCTGTCTATAAATTTTTTTTAAGCTGCAGTTGAAGACCAAATTGGTATATTAAATTTCTTATGCGGGGATACACTATGTATTTAAATATAATTAAAACAGATTTTAAAAAATTATAAGGAAGATTGGTTGACTAAATTTTCATTAGCCCTCACTGTACATTACTGTACGTATTTATCTCCTCAACTAACTGATAAAGAATTGTCTCAGTGGAATAATTAATGATTCAGAAAGAAGTAAATGAAAAAAAAATGATGAGTGGTAGTTTCAGCTTTTCTAAGGCAAGCAACTAAAATTTCTCCTCACTAAAATTACTGGTATTTTAATATGGTGGAAAGGAAATCTAAAGCTTTTATTGAGTTACACAGGTAGGTATTGTTACTGTTATTTTATGGTTGTTGCGGGGGGAGAGTCTATTAGGACATGATTTTACATTTGATACTATGGTACAAATTTTTAGCTATCCCTTGCTGGATTCGAATTTTTTTTAATTTGTTTTACTTCAGTAGCATAATTTAGAAAAACAAGAAATGCAAATTATCTCTCTCTAGGACTTAAAAAAATTCCTATTACTTGGAATTCCTCATCCTTCTAATTTTTATTACTGTTGTGGTCATTTGTCCTCCATTTCAAAGACCAAGAGCATATGATTGGTTTCTTTCACTGTTATCAAGTACATTTCAAAGGATTTTAAAAAATGTATTGACAAAGGAATAAAATAGTTTTATTTCAACTCCTCTCTGAAAAAGGAATACAGGACCCAGACAACTAAATGTGCAGCTTTTAATTTTTTTAGGCCCTGCTGAGGAAAGGCGGACTGGCAATCTAATAAGGGTTCACAAAACCCTTCACACAACAGGCCAAAAGGGTGGTATCATGCACAAAGCATCTGAAAAGGACCAAATATAATTTATTAAATTGGATACCAAGCATGGGCCATTTCTATGCAGTCTGCCATGTTTTCTCCAGAAGAAAAGAGGGAATCCATCTGAGGTGAGGTGCTGCGTCTTCTTTGCTCAGAATAATCCTTCAAGTTGTTCTTGTTTCTACTGAAAAAAAAGTGAAGTCCCATCCCTCAGGAAACAAAGGTACTACAAGCTTTTACTGAGAAACCAGGGACAAAATTTCCAAAAGTTTCATCTGTTCTAATCAAGATTACGTTTGCAGTTTTAATATTTATAAACTCTTAGAGAGGTAGGACATTTCAGAAAAGATTATATAGAAAATAACTATATATTATATATTATATATATAATATTCTTAATATATGCATATTAAGAATTTTCTTTTTCCTATATTTTAGAAAAAAGAAAATTCTTAAATATTGTTAGCTTGAAGAGAATCTAGCATGCAGCTCTCTTAAGTCAATACAAAGACTAGTTTAATGTATAGGACCCTCTGACATTATTAGCAACAATGAAAATATTTCCAGGAACCTTCAACTTTTTTACAGTACAATCTAAAGCATATGAAAGGAGAAAATAAAGTCCTTTCACTGATAAATTTGTTCATAAGCCAGTAAATAGTTCAACAGGTAAAATTTAAATCCTGAGAAACCTGGAAAATCCTTAAGATCAGATTCACTTGGCTTTTTAATCAAAATACTTTTCTGTCATATTTATTAGACTTTTAGTTTAAATGTAAGTAAATTGAATTATGGATAAGTATAAGAAAAGGAAAAATATCAAAGAAGGGTGAAGTAGATACATGTGTAGTAGTGCACTCTTCTATTGACTAATAATTTTAGGGAAATATTAGACTTTTTAATTCAGAGTAAGTGTTAAATATTTGAATATACACAATCTAGTTTCATCTAGTTTATGCTTATACAGAGTACATTTTCTTTGTTAAAAGAAGATAAGTAACTTTTCATGCTAAAAAAACCAAATCTAAATCAATTACTTATCCCATTTTTAGTTTTGTTAACTCTCTTATGCAAAATATCAATGGAAGTAATAGAATTTTTATAGAGTTTGAAAACTTGGGTCATCTTGCTGGGTGAGCAGATATATATATACACACATATGAAGCTTGCCAAACCTGTGAGCCGTGATGAAGGAGCTTAATTAAAGTTCATGGACAAATTAAAAGTGAAAAAAATAGAACAGCAAGAAAGGCATTAATTAAGAAAACCTGTATCTTAAAAAGAGCAGACCCAAGGGTATCAGTACAGTAATAAGTAACAGCAGGGGTGACCATCAGACAGAAAATAAAATAGAGTAATATGGGGTAAGAGAGCGAGCTGTCCAGGTGTAAAGTTGTTATGAAGTCCATGCCTATGGCTCAAGAACAGCACTGAAGTGCTCATTTGGAGCACTGGAGTTGTGTGGGAAAAGCTATACTTTACCTGTGCCAAGAAAAGGTCCCATGAAAGTATGTGTTTGAGCTCAGCATGACTTTTGCTTATCTTTTTCACAGCACTACTCTTGCATGTCTTTTCTTCAACTTTCAGATCCATTTAAAAAATAAAAACAAGGTTTTTATTTAATGCAAAACAAATAAACAGTATTCTGTTACACGGAAGAGAATACATTTCTGAAACTCTCTGAGATTTTTCTTTAGGGTTCATTTAGACAATATGCTTTGCAGGACACTTTTGTATTTAAGTCTTCACATAAACTGCTCTGATTTGGATGTTCTAGATTCCCTACTCTTAAAAATTTTTGAAGGTTATCTCATTTTCTTAGCTGTTGGTGAGGTTTTTCCTGCTTCCCCTCCAGCCCTCCTGACTGTTTCCCCCAGTCCCGACAGGTTCATAGAATCGTGGAATTGTTTAGATTGTAAAAGGCCTTTGATGTCATTGAGTTCAAACATTGACCTAGCACTGCCAAGACCATTTCTAAACCCTGTCTCTAAGTACCACATATATGTGTCTCTTAAGCATCTTTGGGGATAGAGACAAGACTGCTTCCCTGGGCATCAGAGGCAGATGCTTGACAACTCTTTCAGTGAAGAGATTTCCCCTAATAGACAATCTAAACTTACCCTGACACAACCTGAAATTATTTCCTTTTGTCCTATCCAGCAAGATGAACCCAGTTTGTTAGCTCTACAAAAGCTCTATTGACTGGGAGAAGAGACCAATATTCACTTCACTATAACCTCCTTGCAGTTGTGGAGACAAATAAGGTCTATCCTGAGCCTCCTTTTCTCCAGGCTAAACCACTCCAGCTCCCTCAGCTGCTCCTCCTAATGCTTGTGCTCCAGACCTTTCACCAGCTTTGTTGCCCTTCTCTGGACATGCTTCAGCATCTCCATGTCCTTGTACTGAAGGTCCAGAACTGTGCAAGTACAGAGGGAAAATCCCTTCCCTATTTCTGGCCACACTACCTGTGATACAAGTCAGGATGCCATTAGCACACTCCTGGTGTTGACCAACAAAGTCCTTTTCCCCTGGGCAGCTTTCCAGACACTGTTCCCCAAGCCTGTAGTGCTGCATCCAAGTCCAGGACCTGGCACTAATCATGAGTGACCTGACCATATTGATCCATTACTGTAGAATCTACAGATATTCACCATAATTTCTCTCTAGAGAAGAAATATATTATATATTTGGGTCATTTAATTTCCTGTATACATATTTCTGTCTGTAATAGGTGGTTCATTAGAGATGTTTACACTGTTCCTGATGCTCGTTGAGAGGAATCTCATGCTGTTTCATGCTAATGGAAAACTGATGAAACTTTGCCGTTTCAAGCAATTAATATTAACAATTTTTTATCACTACTGTAGTTGTCATTCTGTTCTGTGGTGACAGCAACTGTAGTGAGACTATAGGAAATGCAAAATAGCAGTCGATCAGAAAATATTTTGTAGTCCCTGTTAAATTCTTGCCCTTAATACAATTGCTTTGTTTATGCAAATAGATAGCTATGATTTAATACAAGATATGGACATATTCAGAAATCACTTGAAATGGATATTAATCAAATCAGGACAAAAATTAATTTTGAGCAGCAGTACTTTTAATAAGCTGCTTGATTTTAAACAACTAGCCCTGTATCTAGTTAAAATTAATTTTTAAGCTGATTTATGTAAAAATTATAGTAAGCGTGTGTCACACTTATTATATGTTTCTTTTCCTCATATTCTTTCATGGTAGAGACCACACTGGAGAAGATGGTAAATGTTCCTCAATGCCATCTCTAGACATTTTTCAGTATTCTCTCTGATTCTGCTTTCACTTTTTGCCAATTCTAAAGCAGTTGAAAATCCAGCTATTACGATGGTGTAGGTATAATGTCTTTTTCAAGATGTCCAAGATTCTTTCAATGTATTGTTTAACATTTTAGCTCATTATATAGTTAAAATAAACAGCACTAAGATTGCAGATCTAAGAGAACTTATTTTTTAAAGTTTTATTTTCTCATGGACAGCACAAAAATAAGCTCATTTTAAGGTCATGTGTCATTTATACAAATGGGTTTCTTTTTCAATTTGTTCCTATAACTTTTCCCCTTGTTGCTTAAATCCAGTATTTATTTTAACCTTGAGTTTCTTGAGACCTGAAGCAGAGAGCTTCAAAGTGTGATAAAAATGATATCCTTTTAAAATCTGACTCATTTGAATGCAAGTTCCTTACAAGCTCAAGGAGTGTTGGTTGTTCTCATTGAAGTTTATAATGCCTTAGATATTCAAATCAGCTTTATGCCTTCCATTTGTTATGCAGATTTGCAAACTTTATATATCACATGGTTTATCTACATTAATACAGCTTTCACTAACAGGACTTAAAGGAATAGATGTATGCTCTAAAGATGCACATTTTTAGTACCTTGAATTATCATAACATAAAAATGGTGTGTATTGCTCTACTCTAATCAGACTCATTTTTATGCAGTTGTTGAAAGCCCTTTTGCATTCCATTCTGTGTCTGGAGGTCTGTATAAAACCGATTGAGAAAAAAACCAAAGTGAAGACACCTGCTGGCTTATAACACAAATACTAAAATATCTTAGAGCCTGCTGAAAGGAGAATTGGAACAATATGTCATTACTGAAGGCTCACTCGCAAGTTCTAATGTATTATAATGAAAACAGTATGACAAACCTAATGAGACAGTGAAGATTTGGGTAATTGTTCCTACAATGTGTGGTAACTTTTCCAGCCGTTATTGGCAAACATAAAACCTAATGAGATTTTATTAATTTAAATGCAGTACATCTGCAAAACATTTCCTTAGTTGCAGTCTCCTCTGCTAATCTCCCTTCCCACACGTACTTGATCCTTTTAAGTTAATTGTTCTGCATAGTACACTTTCTAAACAAAACATACAAAGCACTTACCATAAATGTGCATTAACTTATTTTGCCAAGGCTTACTTTTTGTGGGTACACTTCCACATTGGTTGGATAGATTACAGCTTCTTTCCTCTCTGTAAAAATGTGTATAATGAAACTTGTATTTTTTACTTAGAATTTGATTAAAACAACATCTTCACACAGAGCCCAATTTTGTCACTGTTCTTCACATTACTCTTCCAGGAGTCCTGTGGAAGCAATTCACATTTTGAAAGAGTAATATTTACTGTGACTGAATAAGGTCAATATAGTCATACTTTAGAACTTCAATTATTTTTTTATACAAGCTTGTTGATAATTAAAATGTATATCATGTTTATTATCTGGCTTTTTATTTCCTTAGCTTAATAAAGCCAAAAAGTTTTAAGAAAGATTTCATAAATAATCTACCATCTGATGTAAAGTTTAATTGTGTACTTAACATTTCTAACTGTAACCAAGCATGAAAACATCAATAACTAAATTTTTCTATTATCATTTCTTTGAGTATCTACTGATTAAACTGTGTGTGTAACTGTGATCTTCATCAATATTTTCATTGAAATGTTGATCTCGGATAATTCTGTAAGTTTTGTTTTTGAAATTCTGGTGTCTTCTCATGTCAGCCTTGTGAGTAGCTCAGGTTCAGTGCTTTGGAAAAAGAGGTCTTGTTCATTCCTTCCAGATCTCCCTTCTGCTGTATTTGAGCTATCCAGGAATTGAATGCTGTCTTTGATCTGAACTTCTTTACAGACACTTATATTTGGCCTATATATATTCTTTCTGATTATTAGTCCTAAAAAACCACCACTTTAATGCAGCTGTCTGATTAATTTTTAAAATATTCTGATAATCTTTTGTAATGCTTGCTTTTATAACTTAAAACACCCACAAACCTACACCATTACCTTCCTGGAAATGGTTTCAATTGGAATTAAACAAGGCACCAGTGAAGAAGTTCTGTGCCTACTGTATGATGACAAACAACAAAGGTGACAATATCCTCGGATAGGATCTTTTGTTTGGTTGGTTATTTATGGAGTGTTTAGGGTGGGGTTTGTTTGTTTTCCATATTTCTGTCATCTTCTGTCTAATTTTTGGGGTTGCAGTTTCCTTGGAGTACAAGCTGTCTCCTTGCCTCATGTTTGTGTTATCCGTGTACTTAAGTGATATTTGTGAATTCATCTGTCATAAATAAACCCAAATGTAGATATATAAATTAGTAATAGATACATAGGTAGCTGTATCTCTATATCCCAAAGCAGATATATATTAATTATGCTGTGTACTCAACATGAAGAAATAGGTCCTTCATTACAGAAGCATCTAGCAAAGATCAGGTAGATGAGATGCCTTCTGAAACCCCTATTTCTCCCCACTACTTATAAAGCTAGACTACTTATAGCTAGACCTTGATATTCAATTTCATATCTATCTATTAATATTTCTGGTGTGGTGAATCCCAAATATAACATTACAGAAAGCTTCGTACTCTTCTTTTTCTTTGTATACAGTTTATTTCTCCAACCAAAGAAATATCTTTCAAATAAATGACTTTTATCTTTTAATATAAAATCTTTCTTTTAAAAGTGTAAAAGAAAATCTGATTTTAATTATTTTCATGATAAGCAAATAAATACAAAAGTGTTGCCCTTCCCATACTGACTCATTTGTTACTCAGTCACTCAGAATTAAATGCGCTGCAGATAGTGCTGATTTCTGGTTCATTTTCTCTGTTGTATTTAGTGCTGGATCTTTTTCAAGTTACAATGTTATAAAAGGATGACAAGAAAAGTCTTGACTTTGCAGTCTCGGATGAAAGAGCATTTCTGGATGAAAGTACCCATAACACACTGCCAAATCATGGCACAAAAAGCAATAGAGCTGTCATGAAGTTCAAAAATTATATTGTCTCTGCTAGAATAACTGGGAAGAGATCATATTCACTTTCCCCCTGAGTTTTGCAGGTCATTTTGGATTTATAGCATGGATTTTTATTATAGTTTGTAGCACTTTTAGGTTCTGTAGTAATTTTTATCAATTATTCTTTCCCTTGGTCAGAAAGTCCTGCATCACAATATCACAAAATGTTACAAAATTAATTAAATAATTCCTCTTAATTGTGCATCATACTTTCTCATGCCCTTGACACGTATTCTAAGGGGCAGGACACAGACAGGAGTCAAAGCCAAAGTGAGTTTCAGACTTAGAAAGCACACAGGTCCTGCGTGTGCAGGAGGCAGTAACAGGCGATACCTTTTGTGTAGCCTAATTCTTGTTGGAACCATATCTGGCCACTGCTAGACTCTGCTCTGAACCCTTCAATCATCTGGTAAAACTATGGGAAATAAACTGTTCTGCTCTGAGTAATACATTCTCTTAGCCGATACAAAAATCAAAATCTCTACAGAGTAGACTGACTGGTCTGACTTTCCTAAGCAGGAGCAATTTGAACTCTGCAGTTGGAATTGGGAGTATTTGGGGAACAGACAAAGGGTGAGGCAGGGAGGGGTCTTTCTATCTATGTTACTAATAGCCATAACAGCTAAGGATTATACATGTTAAGGATATACTAAGGATATGCTAAGACTAGTAATTTACTGCTGTTAGGAAATTCCTAGGAGAGATGAGAACATCTGAAGAGGGATACACTACTAAAACCCTCGGAACCAAAGTTCATAAATGCAACCATCTTTTTTTGGCAACAATTCTTTTCATTTCAATTTTTTTTGAGCGTTAAGGTAAAATCTTGAATATTTTTGCAAAAATTGGATCAATGCATTTTTGTTATAATGATTGTCGTTACTTCTAGCAGTACTGCACATATCTGAAAAGACATCTTAGGCAAAAAACTCCAGCAGAAGCTCATATGCATATCTTCCTAGTGAACTACTCTGGATAACTCAGTTTCTAATCTTGCACCATTTGTATGACTGCATGCAGCCAAAGGCAGGGAGAGGAGTGTCTGCCTTTAGCAAGACCCTGTAGACTAATTGTAGAGTAAAGTATATTAAATAACCAGTAGGAAAAAAATAAAAAAAAGAGAGAGTCTGCCAGGCAGGACAACAGCCAAGGGAGACTTTAATCAGGAACCAGCAGCCTCATTTTTACCCTGAAGACTGCATAAATGAGAAAGGTTTTGGAGGTCTGCCAGGGAATAGGAGTGCTGAGGTTAGTAGAAGGATGACAGTTTCCATTTTTCTCAATCCCTCCCCCTCATAGATTCACAAGATTTCCCTCCATAATATGCAGTAATAACAATAACAATAACAATAACAATAATAATAATAATAATAATAATAATAATAATAATAATAATTGTTGTTGTTGTTCTTGTTGTTGCTAATATTATTATAATAGAATGTCTGGAGTTGGAAGAGACCCACAAGGATCATTAAAAAATCATCATTAATAATAATAATAATGATGATAATAATTCTTATTATTTTGCTACATAAAGGATAGTAGTTGTAAGTCACGACTGAAATGTTTGATTCCTAAAGTCTGAAAGAAATGCAAACAGAAGATATTCCCAAGAAAATATATTCTTGCTGGAATCTATGGAAAAGTCTGTTGTTACTTCCAGAGCATCTTTTTCGTTTCGGTTGGGAGAGATTTCTGGAGGTCTTAAAGAAGGACCAAATTAATTTTTAGATAAGGTTTTTCAAGCTTTTTTCACCAATATAACAATTTAATTTCTGCTTTTATTTTAAAAGGCAACTCCCATAGTCGCCTTCACCTCTGAAATGAATTTTACTTTCCTGTGGCTCTTCCTGTGTCTTGGCTGTACACTTTGTTATATAATGTTTAGTATTTTAATAATAATAATAGCGTGTACACATGCTTCTGTATGAATGCATGTTAAAATCCAGTTAACACTGTCCCAAGCTTAATGCAGCCTATCTTCAGCGCATCCTTCACAACTGAGAGTGTGGGGCTCAGTCTGTTTTAACTCACCACTTTTCCAATGAGGGAAGTCCCAACAGAGTAGAAACAGGTGCTGCAAAATGCCCCATACCTACACAAAGGCTAGATGTGAACAGAAAACCCTGTTTTTCCTCTCCCCCAGCCATGCCAAGCCAGCTGCCCAGCAAGTGATAAATGCACACCTATGCAAGTCAGGCTAACTATGGACAGTCTGACTTCACCTATTTGTATTTAAAAGTAGCCCCAATGGCAATCAATTAATAGAGGGATTGCAGGTGAGATGATCTTAAGTGCATGATAAATGAAATTTGTCTCTAAGCTCTTTAATTTATCACATAGATATCACCATCACCTACATAATGTGTAGATGATAGTATATCTCTTAGTGTAACCTTATTTTAAACACTCCGGATGCAACGATTCTACTGTATTCTGATTTTTTACTATATTTGTAGTAGAGAAATCAGATCTATTTAACAATTGATCTGGTTAGTTTTTTCTTTCCTTTCTAGATTTTAGTAAGCATTTTGGCCTAGAGACTGGTATCTGGCTCTTACTAAAATCCTCATTCATGTTCATGTTGCTATAAACTCCTGAATGAAAAAGGACTAAGTATCTCTCCAATTCAGACAAAATTCTGAGTGTTATATATATGGCTTTCTATGTGTATGTTTCCATTTTTGTATCAATCTGATTAAATTATATGTCTATATCTTACATTGTGTTGTAATATAACCCAAGCCTGGTTAACCTTTTAAGCAAAATTCCCACACCAAAACCTGTGAAGCACAACCTTACCACTATGCACCCTATATTGTAGTTTAACTTGTGAGATTTTGAAGCTCTTATTATTTAAAAATCTGAACTTTATTAGAAAGTAATTAAATTTTTTACTCAACAGGAATAACCTTCCAAATGAGGAGCAGATGAACACATGATACAAACCAAGACTTCAAAGGGGAAACTAAATTTTCTATCCATTTATATGATGCATGTCATAACTAATTCACATGGTGTTTTTATAGATGTAGAATAATGGGCAATAAATTAACAGTTTAAACACCATTTTATTCCAGAATAATCAATCAAAAATGACAGCTGATTGATTTCTTCTTTTAGATGAAATTTTACCCATTGCTTAATTGATTTAATATTTTACAAAAGGTGATTTGAAAATCATGTGTTTATAGAAAGCTAATTTTTAAAAGTACACATAGAAGGATGACTGATTTTGGCTGCTATTATGTCTTCCCTTCTTCCTAGTATAATGTGAGAAAATCCACAATTTCAAATCCACAGCCAGAAAATTCACCAATAAAATTAGAAGGAGTTCCAAGAAGTTTCAGTTTTAAAAGTTTGCAAATATTTTCCTGTTGATTACAACTTCTGAACTTCAGTTGACATATTTCTTTTGAATGTCTGCTATACTATGAAGAAAAATAGGTGAAAAACTCTCTTGGGTCCTATGATTGTAGAACTCAGGTACTATAACTAGCAAGAAACAGATGGTTCCACAGCACAGAAGCATTTTAAAATAAACATTAATACAAGTCGGGATAAAAATCTTATAGGAATGCAGTTTTAATCATGTTAACTGTTGTTGACATTGGTACTTTAAACTGTTTCATAGATCCTAACAAAAAGAAAAAAATCTAATTAATGTGAGATATGATGAATGCATGCCATTAACTGTATAATTTACAGTAAAAAGTCATCTCCTGAAAAAATGAGTATTATTTTGGTTTCATGAAACATAGTCTATAAATATTTTTAATTGCTTCCATGATTGTTTCAGTCTGCTTGTTACTAATGTCTAGTCATTTACTTGTTCTAAAATATGGTTTCTGATTTATAGATCATACAAACCTCAAGTATCTTATAAGGAAAGCTGTGATTCTTTGGCTATGTAATCATAAGTGTTTAATTGACCATTAAAAAAGGCATCCATTTCTTTATAGTCAACTGGACCAGACACAAAAACCCAGATTTTTTAATAGTATATTCTAATAATTATGCTACAGTACTGAAGTTTAATAACAATGCACCACCTAAAAATCAGCTTTAAAATAATATTTCAATCTGATGTTTTATCAGGGTAAGCAGCTTTGTAATGATTTCACAAATACCACTGAAAATGTATTAATCAGTCTCTTTTCATAGGCAATGAAACATAAGATTACATTTTGAAGAATGCATTCCTTCTTAATTTTTTTGTAGATAGAATCTAAAAAATCTATCTAATCTGATTGTATCATTGAGATGATATTCAAATTCCCAAGTATTGTTTTCAAACCTGTATTTCAGTTTAGGTATACCTAACAGAAAAATTATAAAAAATTAAAAAAATATCCAGACTCACCTGTCAAATAATTTTATTTATTTAATAAACACTGTTAAACTCATCAGTTTGAATTTTAGAGCTGGACAATAAGAAGAGAGTCAATCTTATCTTCCCAATGGAAGATATTGATGTATTTGTGCGTTTCATGTGCCAGGGGAAGTTTAGCTTAGATAATAGGAAAAAAAGTTATTTATGGGAAAGGTTGTAAAATATTGGAACAGACTGTCCAGGGTAGTTTTGGAGTTGCTACCTCTGGAATTGTTAAAAAGATATGTGGATGCGGCACTTGCAGACAGGGCTTAGTATTGAACATGGTGGTGGTGCTAGGTTGACTGTTGGAAGTGATAATCTTAAAGGTCTTTTCCAAACAATTCTATGATTCAATGATTCATTTAGCTCCTGCTACCTTTGCATGTGCCATTCAATTCATGCTTTGTTTTATTCTGTATTGAGTCACCTATGCTTGAATTCAGTGAACACCTGTTAATAAGGACAGTATTTATTTATGTTGGCTGTGCAGTTCAGTGTCCAGAGCTTAGAAGCAATCCTTCCATTATACTTTCATACTGAGAGGAAAAATGCTTGAGCATTTGTGATCAGTGTGCCTGGCTTCAGTATAACTCCATTATTTAGTTTGGGAAAGTTTAATTACTTGAGCTCTCAGCTCACCCATGAGTTTAGAACTTCAAGGTAGTCGGCAGGGAGGCAGGGCTGTGGGATTTGAAACACCAGACAACTGGAAACCCACAGGTCAGACTCAGAAAAATAATTAGATATTTTAGTTTTAGAGAATCATTGTTATCTGGCAGACCCATTTTGCCAGAAGATTCCTTCACTCTGCTGACATGAGTCCTATTCATCTGAGTACATGCTGATGTCTACAATATAGATGTCCAAATCTCAGCTAATCATGTTAGATACCTTTATATTTAAAAGATACCTTTAGGGCATGGTTCATCTCATCCTAGAGCAGACATAGACATTCAGTCAGATAAATTAGGCTCTTGAAGTACTTATTGCTCTCCATTGACTAGAAAATGACCCTGTAATGACTAGCTGGAATGTAAAAGTCTGTGTTGCAGGTGTCTACATTTAGATGAGATTAATTTCTTCCCAAGGATGGCTTTCAGCTGCCTCATCATAGTGCCATGTGTGATTTCTTTTTCTTGCTGAGGCACCTCACAGTGCTGTTAGATATGAAATAGGATGACCTAAAAAAATGCCTTTAATAACCTTTGTTTAAGTAACTGAATTCCTCCCCAAAATCTTGAATATCTACTTAAACATCTAGAAGGATTCATAGTCTATAAGGAGTATATGGAAATTGAATTGTACACAACCATTCATAAACTGGAACAATTCTGGAAGCCAGGAGAATGCTAGCATACGAATTACGTTTGTCATCTGGCAAATGGAGTAACGTTTTTCAAACCCAAAACTAAAGATTTTCTGGAGCTGCCTTTTAATCTACAAAAAAAAAAAAAAAAAGAAAAAGGATTTGTATAAATACTTCAAAATCAAAGTGAGCTTGTTTTTTAACGAAGAGAATAACACACACATGCCCATCTCTCTTACAGGAATATTATATGTCACTGAGTTAAATTTGCAAAGTTGAACAGAAAAAATTAAGGAAACACTGTAAAAAACATTTACAAATTTAACACAGCTGTCTTTCTACAGACATAATGAACAGTATTTCTAATTGCATGATGGAGTTTCAATGCTGGCATTGTTATTACTATTGAAAACTTTCATTAGATTCAATGGCATAGGTGGAGAACCAGATGAAATGTTGGACACGCACGGGCAAAGTTTGTTTTTCTTCTTACCTGACCACATTTTAATTTTTTTCATTGTAGATTAACCCAAGAAACACGAAGATATTCTCGCAGTCCAAGCAAATAAATGCTAAGCCAGAGAAGTGGGTCTTTTCACTCTCTCTCATTCAAGTCTTCTGTGTGATAAAGACAAATCATTTATATCAATGCCTCAATATTTTACCACTAATTATGTAATCCTTCTTTCTGTAGTGGTGGACTTCTGAGTTGGTACTTGTCTTATAAAAATGTAGATGGCCTAGAATTTTTGACTGAGACTACAGAAAATGAGCTTTAAATACATCACATACCACATGACTTTCAAAACCTGGCATTTTAGGTGAAAAAATCAGAAAAAAATTAAACTCTTTGTATATATTTCAGTTTTCATTGAGTTGTGAAAACAAACATTAATATTTTGGAGGTGCCATCATTCCAACCTCACAGTAAAGCTTAGATGAAAATTTACAATACTGTGCTCAGAGCAAACTATGCATCAAGAGATTTCTAGGACTTAGGACCACACTTTTAATGATGCAGAGAAAGAAAATATTGAGTAGGTGCTAAAAAATGAATGCCATCTGTTATCTGTATTAAATGAGGAAAGACTCAATCAAAAAGTAGTAGATGATTGCATAATTAAGGTCTGTTGCAAGTTATGTTTATGACAGAAAGAGAAGAGATTTAAGGTATGGCATTCCCTTATTGCTGGCATTGCTTAATTTTCAGGTGTTCAGCTTCACAATATCAATACTATGCTATTAACAAAGTCTCACTGTGTGATGATTTAAACCTGTAGATGTTTTTCTTTGATTTGAATTAATGACATAAATGAAAATCATCATATTGAGTATTCTACAGATGTATTTTGGAGAAATACTGCTGTGACATGTCTTTGAATTGGGAAAAATATATTGCTAGGAAAAAACCATGTTCTTGAAATAATTTTATATATATGTGCATATACATATGTTACATTCACATCATATATATATATATATATATATATATATATATGCAGACACACACAGAAATATAAATGTATATTATTCCGGATAATTATTTTATTGTAATGACATAACACATAACCCATTAACAATTATGTATAATGTTGCAATATTATATTTTAAAACTTTAAAACTCATAGAGGGCCATATTCTCCTTTAAGCCAGAAAAATATCCATGGAGCTATGTGTGTCTCCCAAAATTCAAAGTCTATTTTTACCCAGCTCAGTTTTTGGCATATAGATGTCCCAATTTTTAATGTTTAATCATTTTTACAAGAATCAGGTGGGAAAGCAATAGCTGGAATTACCTTTAAAGTATTTAAAATTAGAATGCATGGATCGGTATACATTTTATTTTGCCAGGATATTCTCCTTACAGGATAATATAATATAATAAAAATATAATGATGGAATATGTGCCATATACATATGTGTTTATAATGAAAAAATGAAAAAAAAACAATGAGTGCCCTTCTAACTGGCAAATAATCAGGCATTTATTGGGTAACTGCTAATCCTTTCCTGTGAATCTTCCATTTCTACCACTGCAGGTGATCAGGTTACATGACTTGAAAACTATGACAATACTAAATATCTAAAATTGAAATATTTTTCTCTTAGTTGTAGCAGAGAGTCTTCATCAGTTTTCAATTAAATATATTAACTTATGATATATATTTGACTAGACTGGTAATTGAAACAATCTTTGTCACAGTGCCAGTTACATTTACAATTTCTTAAAATTATGCATTTCCTGCATTTTACAAGACAAGTAAAGACACTAGGAAAGAAAATATCACCTTTAGCAATTATTCACAATGTTTTGTGGATGTGGTAATTAGACTTCCTCTGAGCCTTTTTTCTCTATCATTTGCTCAAGACCAGTCTTGAAAGTGCCTAAATCTAGGTAGAGGAAACTTGAGAAAATGATCTCTGAAGAGATCAGTCAGCCTCAGTAGAAAGAAGCATACATAAGATGGGAAAGTTACAAGGGTAGAAACTACTCTCAAACTGTTGTAGTCCATAATGTTAAGAAGAGCTAGATTTTCTCCCAACAGAAAAGAGAGATAATTTTCTGATTTCTAATGACTACAAGAGAAAGTTTGTATAGAAATGTTGACACAAAGTTTTCATGTGTCTTTCTAAAGAGCTTTGACCCCCAACAACCTTATACAAAATTTGGCATAGTTTTCTGACACACTTTTGAGGTCACATCTTTGAGGAATGTAGAACATGTACTATATCTTTCCTGTGTGTTCTTGCTAAATGGCTTGTCCACAAACACTTCCAGCTACTGAGGTACATTCTTGTCTTGTCTCCTTTCAGTGATTCATGCAGAAAACCTATTAGAAAAACTGTGTTGCAAAGAAATTGCAAGTTTTTTCTTAAATTTACACAGTTAGTCAAATGTCGGATTGAAAATTCTCAGTTACTCTGGTGTGAATTTTAATTATTTCCGTAAGTTCCCACAGACAATTTCTGCAGATAATACCAGATAATAAGAATTTCTGAACATTCAAATGTATTTCCTTATAAAAAGAAAAGCAACTCTAGAAAAATAGGAAAATCAAATTTTTATGTATAATATTGTTAGAACTAACTTAAACAAATGTGAAGAGAAAGGGAATAGTGTGATTACCTGCTTCCTTCAATCATCCTGATTCCAATAACAAAATTCTGGAGCAGTTCAACTCTTCAAGCCCAAAACTCTTCAAAATTACTTGCATAACAAGGGATGAAGAGGAATGAAGAGATAGAACAGCAGTCAGGTGCATTATTTATATTGTACTCTTTGAAACAAGATTTTTTTCTCTTGCCCTGCTTAGACAGAGCCCTGAAGGGGAATGGAACCCTCTGGATGCAATGGGCTCCAGGATGACCCAGGCTGAGCAGGGAGGTCGGACCAGAACACCTCCCTGTGATACCTTCCAACATTACTCATTCTGTGATTCTCTGAAATGCTTGAAACTGAAAATTTTTTCACCTTCTACTTTATGATTATATTGGTTTATTTATTTGTGTGTGACAGGACAATCCTGTGCCTTTCTGGAAAAATCCAAAATCTGTTTTTCCTTTGCACCTTAGAATGGAACATATAATTGAAGAAGACAGGGGGAAAAGGTTTCCTAGAAACATTTCTATTTAGGAGCGCTGAAAATTTAGGTATAATTTCAGTTTAGGGTAGATTCATTTGACATCTTTCAAATAAGCAGTTAATCTGTTGCCTATTTGCTAGAGTGCTGCAGTTACATGTTCCTTTCACTGCCTAAGAGAAGCCACATATTTGTTTAAAACATGTTTGCTAATTAATTATTTATGTTGAATGAACAATGCAAATTATCCCCTGAAATATTCTTTTCTTATTTTAGAAACAATAAGGAATAAAGGAAACTAAGGTGGAAAGCCAAGAAGTATAATTTCTTGTATTTCTATACTTACTCTTTAGTCCTCAAACTGTTAATAATGTAATGACCAAAGCTTGGAAAAAGACATCAAAGTAACATATAGATAGATAGATAGATAGATAGATAGATAGATAGATAGATAGATAGATAGACACATATAGTGAGGCAGTGATAAATTTTAAGTTTTCATTGATAGAGTTAGTTATCAACCATACTTTCCATGTATTTTACAATTTTGAGATGCATGTTAGATTTTACTTCAGTATTTTTAGTGAAAAGTGGTTTTTTTTTTTTTTTTGTGAAGCACAAACCACCAAATATTGCAGAATCCCATTTAGTATAAGATACCACCAAACATAACAAAACTAGCAATTTTGGTGCAAATCACTTCATTTTCTTCAGAGGTAATTCAAACAAATGTACTTTTGTCTGGTTGTATAGAATTCCATCACAAAATACAAACTAACAAAGATAAACTATCAAACATCTAAGGAACTATAAAACATGTGAAAACATTTTGAAACTTCCATGAAAGATTAAATCCTCAGCTAGTATACACTAAAGTGTTTATTTGCAATGATTTTTAATTGTGAACAAAATACATGGTTTGCAGATAGGTTGGCTGATATAGCTTTGTTGTGTTAGTGTTATTATGCTAGTCCTATGTTCTTGCAATTAATTCCTTCTTCTAAAAATATTTCTGATTAATTCTACCATAAAGAGTGAATAAAATGGTTTTTGTCACTAGATGAGGAAAGTAAATAATCAAGACTTTTTTTCCTGCAGGCTTTTCAACAAGGTATAAGAAGTTAGTACTGGTTAACTGTTCGCATTAAGAAGTTTGTCACTAATAGCTCTGTAAATTTATGGTGGATGCACTTAGTACATATAAGATTGGTTATGTGACATTTGTGATGTTTAATATTGAACGTGAAATGAAGCAACAAATATAGGCCACAAGAGTTATAAGAAAATAATTTTTGGTAATCTACTTCTTTGAGGTATGAGATTAAGATTACAATTTTCATGACATATTGGAGGCTCTTTCAGTCATTTTTGGACAATGGAGAGTTAAAATTAGGCACATGTTCTTGCACTTAAAAAAAAATCTGCGTACATCTCAGGGTGACAGATATGCTTATATTCTGCAGAAATGTGCTTCTGAGTGACAGGAGCCTTGAAACGTTGTTTATGTGTTTAGCTCTGAATATCAAGGACATGATTTAGTAGGAAACCATCATGTTAACACCATTAATAGCATTTCACCGACATTTATAATCCAGTACTGAATAAGACCATTTACCTCTAAAACAGAGTGTACAGAGTTTCCACATCTGAATCACTAGTTTTCCATATGCTATCAAAAGTTAGAAGTTTCTTATTAAAATAGTCATCTCCTGGTGTAAAAAATACATTAATTGATGAGTTCTGTATCGTAAACATGAAAGCATATACTTTGTTGTTGTTGTTGTCATTGCCAGAAATTCTGCTTGCTTTTTCCATTATTAAAATGAATGTCAACAGAGGAAAGTATGTTCCTGCTGTCATAGGGTGTATGCTTAAACTACATCTGAACATTGTTTTTCAGAGAGAAGTGTTCAATGATTTGATCACCTGTCAGACATGTCTCTGTGAAATGTCTTGCAGAGCCTTCAGTTCTCTTTCTCTTACCATCTGTGTAACAAAGAACAAAGCCCCTTTTCCTATAAGCTATGCTGGCAGAGAAAAAAATCACAAGCATCCATTTGAGGCTTTTGTTGTCCAGGTGGAATTCTTGTTTCTTCCACAGAAACATAGAAAATCAGTATCACAATGGTTTCATCCTGTGAGTTTTCAAGCCAATATCTAATAATGCTTTTATATAACCTGCCACACATCTTCTTTCTGTCTTTTTTTTTTTAGCGTCCTCAGAATTCTTTCACAGTCTTATCATTACAATATCATATAATGCATGTTTCTACAATCTAATGTTGTACATTAAATCACTAAAGATGAAATATTCCAGTAGCTCTTAAAATAGTGATTTCTAGTTGAATTCTTTCAGCAGAATAGGATTTTTCATTTTAAAATTAACAATGACATCCATTCTTGCTGGATCAAGACATAATAGCCTACTGTTACTCATCCTGATGCTCCATACACCTGTATCATATTGCAGCTTGCTCAACTTCCTGGCCAGAAGAACATACTTTAACTATATCCTCTTACAGCTTACAAAGATGTCTCATATTCACTATATTGAGAGAAAAAAATTACCAATGCAGCAAAAATTCTCTGGGTTTGTAAGATTTTACATTTACTCTTATAGTACTAAAGGCTGTCATGTTACTTTCTTAATGTTAATCATAGAATTATTTTCAATTTGCTTCAATCAGATGAAAAAGGGTTATAGATCCTGACCAGAACATTATCTAAGTCAGTGGATAAAGTATAATAAGCTCCTTTTGCTGAATTTCCTTTATAAAATGCATGACTTAATGACCATATTCTGAAGATTTTATTGACTGCTACACAGGCAAGACCGCTTGACCATAAAGGGACTTTACAACAGACAATGTATCTTCAGAATTTTCACTAGCCTGTACAAGGTAGGTTGATGCTGCCAAATATTGAGGGCAAACAAAACTCAAACAAGATATGGAGACATGTTTTGTTTTGTTTTATTTTCGGGGGAGAAAGGAAATGCAGCTCTCTGGGACACTCCAGAGGCTCCAGGATTAGGGTGAAAGAGAGGGTTCATAGAACACTAGTCATGTTCATTAGCCTTTGTTGCATTAGCCATAGACACTCCAATGTTTAGAGATCTTTCTGTGGAATTCTCTCTATTTGGTGTGACAAGGGATGTTACACCAAATACCACAAACCTACATTTTCTGAATAGAGAACCCTTCAGGATTTTCAAACATAAAATAAACATCCCAACAGACTTCTCTTTATTTAAATACTATTATTAAAAATTTAAAGCAGATGACAATAGTTTCAATGAAATAAATAAATAATTAAGGCAAATCTGTATGTTTGTCAGAAAATCTGTATCAAGAATTAAGAGAAGGTAAACAGGTTTCTGACATGTCTGTCCTTTTTTATAGTTAAAGTTATTTTTTAAGCTTAATATTCTTTTCTAGTTTACCTGGTCAAACCATAAACTAAAAAACGTTGCCAGATAACTTACACTGGTCTTAATCATAAACTTTATTCACAGTGAAAAAAGAATGATACCATGCAGTTGTTTGTTTTTTTTTTTTAATCTCTGGCTTGCTAGAAGAGGCAAGTTATCACGCTTCAAGCAATTTTAAACATTGATTTGACTGTGAAATACAATAACAGATTGCACTTTGAAAACTGGTCACTAGCAGTGCATTGTCAGCAGGCCTAGGCAGTAATCCCTGAGTGTTGTAAGACTGCTGCCATTAATAACTGAGCTTGTTAGTTGAAAGCTGACAAAGACTCGAGTGTTTAAGAGGATTACTGCTATAAATCATATTAATTTTTTTTTAAACATTCAAGGTCTTATTCATTAATGGCTTTTGCAACAGAAACAGCTACACAAGGATATGATTCTGTTTTGATAAATGACTAGGACTTTGATTTTGCAAATGCTTGCAGTGGGCTCTTTGAAGAGTACTTAAAATAATCAGTTATTCAATTTCTGTATATGAGGTCCATTTTCTTTGTAGGAAGTAAACACACTGGTCAGCCATCCTCAAGCAATGAGGAAAAGATGGTTGAGGTTCCCTAGGTTAGAGATCTTGGCAAGAGGCATGTTTCAAGCACTGTGCTTGCTAGGTACTCGTATATGTAATTCCACTTTAGGCAGTGCACTTTCATCCATAGCAGCAGCATTATTTTAGATGTTGGCTTGACGGAATAAGGAGTCTGGCCAGAATAATAATCCGGCCTTAACCATGAGGAGTCAGAAAGATAATCAGAGGGCTGAAGAATCTGCCGTATGATGAAATGTTGAAGAATGACAGGATCATGAAATGGTTTGGACTGGAAAGAACCTTAAATATCATCTAGTTCTACTCCTCTGGTATGGGCAGTTATCACTAGAAAAAGTTGAAATATCCATAACTTCTCTGGGCAGCCTGATCAAGTGCCTCCCCACTATCATAGCGTAAACTTTCTTCCTAATATCTAATCTGAACCTGCAAATTTTTGGTTTAAATCCATTAACCTTCCTTTCTCTCCAAAGAAGGCATCATATTCCAGTACAAAAATGTTAGCTACAAAGAAGATGGAGGGTCTCTCTTCACATAGTATCACATGGAAAAGAAAAGGAAATACAGGTAAAAGTTGCATTGAAAGAGGTTTCATCTCAATTCAAGAAGGAATTTTTTTACAATGAAAACCATCAATTGGGAAGAGCTTTCCCAGGGACCAGGTAGAAAACCCCATCCCTGGGGGTTTTCAAGATGCAATTAAGCAGTTTGCTTACTACTTTCTTCTAGGGTTTCTTTCTCTATAAAAGAGCAGATCAGGTTATCAGGGGTAGGTTTTGACTTTCAAATTTCTTAACCCTTGTTCTATGATCATTTTCTGGCATGGGTTTTTCAAGGTGAGAAGAAAATACTTTTATGGTCTTTCTATATTCAGTGTATTGCCATAGACTGAATAGCACATAGAGTACTAGAATTTGTTTTAAGTACTCCCAACCAGCGCTTAAAAATGAGCTATTGGAGTTCTGTAATGTTCTAAGAGTATAAGAGAATTTTTCTGTAGGTACCTTACTCATCCAAGACAGATGACCAATGGATAGTGACATCTAATTGCTTGGCTTGACCATTTCTGTACTGCATATCAGCAAGACAAATGGAGGCTACTGTAATCTGGGAATGAATTAAATATGAAATGAAGAAGAAATGAAATGCAATAGATAAATGAGGCCTAACAGAAGAAGTTCTGAATTTTATTCTGCCTTAAGTGTGAACTTCAGTCTTTAATTTTCAGGGCTTTTGTGATCCAGAAGGCTCTGGATCCTATATTTTATTTGTCTCTACATTTCTTATGCCTAAGACCATGTCTAAATCAATTGGAAAGAATGTCTTTAAAAACCCAAACCCCATGAAATCCCAGCAAAAGTTTCAAAATACATACACGCACATTCACACAAGCATGCTCAGCTGTCACTTGGTAATAATGTAAAACAGCCCCATATTTTGCTTTTCAGTCAAATATTTCCCACAAAAAAACTAGTTGCTGCTCGGGTGTAGTGGATGCCATGCCCAGAGAAAACTTTTCTTACTTTGTGTGTTTTCCTGCTGGTATTACATGCTGCTTATCAGTAAGAATGTCAGAAGTGAAAGTACATCAGCATCTGCATCATGTACTCTTCATTCAAGCCCAGAAGGGTGTTGATCCTTCTTTCCAGGGCATCAAACTTATCTATCACTATGTCTTTTTCTTTCCCAATCTTCTGTTTTCTGCTCCAGGAATACAATGTCAGGAAATGAAACACTGATGTTACATTATGAATCAGCTGAAGTAACAGTAAAGTTGCAAGATTGGCAGCATTTTAAAGTCTTGTCTTGCAGCTTTATGGGTGTTTTCTGACAAAGTAATCATAAGAATTTATAACTGACCTGTGTTTGACCATCTAAATGCTACAAGGAAGAGATATTCCACAAATGTTCCTCATAATTTAATGTCTGGAATGTGTTAAAAAGAAAAAAATTGTAGAAATGCCTAATTATATATGTCAACTCAACAAATCAACAGAAGAACTTGAATATTTATTATATAAGGATTAGATCTACTTTTGATGGTAGTTACAATGAGGCATTTGTGCCTATATTATTCAGAAAATTTGGGACTAAACCTGAAATAGTGTCTGAAGATGCACTGTAATACTTCTTTTCAACCTGATAAATGAAAAGGGAAAGAGAAAATTTCCAATTTGTTCCTTAGCAAAATAGCTTTGCAACTACAAACTATTTAAGCAAGAGAGATTTTCTTTGTCTTTAAATAAAATTTCTTGTTTTCTATTGATGCATAAACATTTATATATTGTAGATGTGTTTGATATAATGAATACTGAATTTAAATTTCTTTCATATTTTACTGAATGTTTCAATCCATATATCAGTCAGTAATAATAGAGAAAAAATATTATTTTGTTACATGGATCTGGAAAAATACAAAAATGATACTTCAAAAAATAGATCTATTAGAAACCATAAATGTGGATTTGTCTAAAATTCTTCAGAAACATTAATATGACTTTATAGGATTTCATTCATAAATTCCAGGTAATGAGAGCTCAGCTTCTGGATTTATCTTAGAGACTTGGGGCAGACTGGTGAGTCTTTAATATGCAAAGCCAGGCTAATTCTGTATAAATTCAATTCTTGAGCAAATAAAATGAACAGAACAAAATGAGACCTAAGAATAATTTTCAGAATTGCCAATGTTTTAAAAAATGGTGTAACTGGAATATTTTTATGAACTTTGAAGTTTCACTGACCTCATTAACTCACTGGGGAAGAAGAAGATAATATATATACTCAATTTGGCAAGAAAAAAATATGAACAAAATGAAAACCTTAAAATTAAACACAGGTGTACTGCTAATTTGGTTTATGATTTCACTTTCTACTACAATATCAGATATTTTCATAATTGACAAAATGTTGAGGTCAATATTCATAAAAAATATAATGAATAAACATCAGTTAGAAATGTTTGTGTTGCTTTTAAGACGCTGAAATGCTTACTGAACTTCTAATCTTTTTTTCTAAAGATTCTTCAAATCAATCTTCATTCATAGCTCTGTGATAGAAGGGTTCATAAAGCCTGGGTGTTTTTCACCTGCAAAAATCAAATCTATCAAAGTATATTGATAAATATATTTGGATACATATTGCAAATGCAACTGGATATTTTCTCCGAAATCTAATTTCAAAACTCATCGATACTTCAATTTAAAATAATTTTATTTTTAACTGGAACCAAAAAGAAGTGTGAACAATGTGAACAGAGAGAGACACTGTGCATTAATAATGTGATCTTTCACTCCTTTGTCTGAGATCAAAACTGACTGAAGCAATGCTTGAATAAGACATATGGCTGCAATCAATTTTCATCTAAAATGCTAAATCTTACTTTCTGTAATGACAGAAATAATATTTTTATGTGATTGTCTCCTCTTCCTACCATGGTACAGGAGTAGGTTTTACTAGAGTGGAACCATATTCATTGAAAATCCATTTTCAAAGAAATCTCATAGAAGTATCCTGAGAAAATATAAATTATAGAGAACCAGACTAATATGAGGGCGTAAATCCTTGATTCCATGAAATTATTTCAGAGTATTTAGAAAAAGCCAAGTGGAGAATCTAGAAGACATTGTTTGCTATTTGAATTACAACTCCATTTTTTTTTTTTTGTTTAACTGAAATACTTCTCTCTGGATGTGCATTCAGTACTTTATGCAATGCTAACTCACAATTTAGGGGTTACTGTTCACATGCATTTTTAAAAGTGAATACATTTTCTTTTTTCTGCATTGTGGGAGTAAACAAATCAGAACAAAAATAAAGTATTTTTAAATTAATTTTCATGGTGGCTTTTCATGAGCCAATCTCTTTCCACAGAATTGTTGAACCATAGGAAAAATATTTAAAAGCTAGTAGCTTTGACAGTACACTATTATATCTACAGACTGACTAGAAGACAGCTAATTCTTCTTGTTTTAGGTGGAACATGGACATCTTTTTTTACATGAACTACCTCCCAAGAAACAGAAAATTGAGTTGCAAGAGAGATTTCTGATGGTAAGTTTCACATGATGACTGTGGTTAGGGAAACTCATTTATTCTGCATGTGTGTCTGGTGCATGAGCCTTGACTTTTTAGTCAAGTTTTAAAATTTGTTGGTACATATGCATGCACATAATTCTAGACCCTTTAGCTTTACAACATAATTTCAAAAGGCACAGGCCATCTGAACAAAAGCACAACAGTAGGTTTTGTCATATATGTACTAGGAATACTGACTGTATTTTACACATGCATGAGATCAGGAACCTACTCAGTGGTGGTTACCAGTGGTTGGTAAACTTACCAGCTTGTTGGTATGTAACACTTTCATACATAAAAATGATTATTTTAAGCCTGTATAAATGAGGCCCAAAGAAATATTAAGTGTGATCAGGATATTTCAGGATATGTATATGTTGTCATTTCCTTTTAGAAAATCATATTAATTAATAACATAGGATTAATATACCACTGATATAGCATAGAATAAAAAAGTTCTTACAGTGCAACAATGTTGTGTGTTTTATTTTTACTTCAAAATAAAGATAAATACTGTTTATACCGGGCAGAAAAAAAGATCCAAATGTCTTCTCAGATCTTTAGTACTCATAAATGGGACCTTGAATTAACATGTTCTTTGACAGGAAGCACCTTTATCAGCAATTTCCCCTAACCATGGATCTGAAACAAAAGTCATTAAAGGCTTTTTTGTGCTTTCTTTTCCTATTTTTCCATTGATTTAAAATGGCTGGCTGCCAAGGTGTAGAATCAAGATGCTAAAATCCAGCAGGACAGGAAGATGAATTAAACAATACAAAATTTAAACAGACCCACTGTGCTGAATCAGTTCTGACTCAGAAGGAATAGTACTGAGTCACCAGAATCAGCGTGTTATAGTGCCAGAAGTTTCTAATTTTGAATATTGGAAAAATTCAACCTTGCACAGAGTTTAAAAGACAGCAAGAACAAAGGGCTACATAAGGCAGCTGCAAGTAAAAAAAGATTAATATATATTAATATAAACTGAGAAAAGCTAACAGTGCAGAAAAAGGCAAACTTCAGAGTGGTTTGAAAGAGGTGATATTGAAAACTAAATCTTCAAGGAGGTGACTCATTTCTTGTAATTCACATAGGAGAAATTATTTGGTAATTATTTTCCAATTTCAGAATAAAATAGTGAACTTCAGTGTTTCTTCTTTAGTTTTTCTATTCAGTACATTTTTTAGCACTGCTGCTGTTTCACTGATCATCCTGCTTCACAAAGATCTGCATACATAGATGTTCTCTCTCTCATGCACGCACACACATGTAAAAACTGGTCATCCACAGAATCACAGAATTAATCAGGTTGAAAAAGACCTCTGAGATCATCAAGTCCAATCTGTGACCACAGACCCCCATGTTAGATAGACCACGGCACAGCCGGTGCCAATCCGGTCTCTCCTTAAACACTCCAGGGACTGCCGTTCCAGCACCCCCTGGGCAGCCCATTCCAATGGCTTATTACCCTTTCTGTGAACAAATTCTTCCTAATGTCCAACCTACATATTCCTTGGCACAGTTTAAGACTGTGTTCTCTTGTCCTGTCACTGGTGATCTGGGAGAAGAGACCAATTCTCACCTGGGTACAGCCTCCTTTCAGGGAGCTGTTGAGTGTGATAAGATCACCGCTGAGCCTCATCTTCTCCAGGCTGAGCAACACCATCTCCCTCAGCTGTTCCTCACAGATGTGCTCTCCAGACCCTTCATCAGCTTTGTTGCTTCTCTGAACACTCCAGCACCTCAGTGCCCTTCTTACAGTGAGGGGGCCAGAACTGGACACGGGATTTGAGGTGTGGCTTCACCAGTTCTGAGTGCAGGGGGACAATCCCTGGTCCTGCTGGCCGCACTGATGCTGATACAGCCCAGGATGCCATTGGCCTTCTTGGACACCTGAGTAAACTCGTGGCTCATGTTCAGCTGGCTGTCAATCAGCACCCCCAGGTCCTTTTCTGCTGTGTACCTTTCTGGCCACTCTGTCCCCAGCCTGTAGCACTGCATGGGGTTCTTGTGGCCGGGACCCATTACTGTCCAAATATCTGATGGGCTAGCATAAGAGAAAAAGGAAAAAATCATGCAATTGATTAATATATTTACCCTCCAAAAAGTTCTAGTTAACTATAATATAACAGGTCACAATGCCTGCTATCAAAACACTCCTACAGACGTCAGAAAAAAATTTTGTTCACATTCTTGAGAAACATTTAAGAAACGTATATGATGAAAAATCTGTTGCATAAAGTAGAAACAGATCAGGGTATTGGGGGAATATAAAAAAGAAAACTGATTCCTCAATAAAATTGTAGCAATAGTGGATAGTAGAGAAACTAACTTTGGGAAAAGAGGAAGAAATAGAAAATCAAGATTATTTTAATTCTAGAACAGGAAAAAAGCAACAGAAGCATCTGGTATGATCAAAATAAAATCAACAAGAAGTGACATGTTTCATGATCCTAAAATGCACAAGATGAGTTCATATGAAATGTTTTCCTTTATGATTGACCAGATACTTTGCCCTATAGTGCTTTTGCATTCTTTGCTACTGAAACTTTTCTTTTCCCATTTGTGGGCTTGGAGGGTTGAGTATTTCACATAATTAGTAAGTGTTGTCAAGCCAGAGCAAAGCAGTGCAGTAGCTGGCTGACTGCCCAGAAGTAGAAACAGAATAGTAAAATCTTGCAAACAGGACATGAAGAGAAGTTAAACAAGAGACAAATCCTCTATTTTTGGCACATACTCAACTTGGCAAACTGGGAAATTACAGATGGAAAGTGAAAAAAAAAAAAAGAAAGTTAAGAAAAAATAAAAGTAAGACAGTAAGACATGCAGTTGGATAATTTTGCAAAATTCATCATTCCATCAATCTTTGGATAGCAGATACAACATGTGACATAGAACATACTAATGAAAATAAATCCCTTTAAACTGGAAATTCCTGAGAAAAGTAAGCCAAACATATCAGGGACGTTCATACTAATCCATTACATTCATACTAATTCCACCAATTCAAGAGAAACTGGACTCAATTTGATTATAGGTTGATGGAGCAGCAAAAGATGATACAGAGGTATGCCAGCTCAAAGACATAGGTGTAGAAACCTTTTTTAAAAAATTACATAAAGAAAGGAAAGATTTGTCATTTGATTTAGTTTTTTATTTTTAATTTTTTTTAAGCTGGACATCACATTGACATTCAAAATAGTATTGAAAATTTTTTGGAGAAAAGGCTCATTCTGTCTATTTTTGTTGCCTCTTTGATTTTCTCCTTCTTCTGTAAGGTTGTGAACTTCTTCTTTCACTTACTTCTGATAAGAAACTACATTATAGGTCTATAACTTTCTTCAGATTTATCCCCAGATGCAACCAAGCCCCACCAGCAGTCTGGGGAAGACAATCAGGATAAAATTGAGAAAATCATTGGGCAGAGACAAAGAAAGTTAAATAGGTAAAACCAAAGTTATGCACACCAGCAGTGCAAGGAATTAATTCTCCACTTCCCATAGGCAGTCAGATGTTCAGCAGACTCCAGGAAATTAGCATTGGACGACATGCAATGGTGACTTGGGAAGACAAACACCATCACTCCAAACGTTCCCCTCTTCCTCCTTTTTCCTCAGCTGTGTATGCTGAGCATGATGTCATAGGATATGGAATATCCCTTTGGGCAGTTGGAGTCAGCTGTTCCAGCTGTGTCCCCTCCCAAATTCTTGTGCATCCCCAGCCTCCTTAACGGGGAGAGGTGGGAGGCTGAGGTCGTGACTCTGTGTAAGCACTGCCCAGCAATAGCTAAACCTTTGCTGGGTTATTGATGCTATTGTCACCATTAGACTAAAACATGGGCCCATACTAGCCACTGTGAAGAAAATTATCTCTGCTACAGTAAAAAACAGCAGGAGTTTATTTTGCAGATCACAGAATTATAGAATAGTTAGGGTTGGAAGGGACCTCTGGAGATCATACCTAAAACTTTGAAAGTCTTGCCATTGCTGCATTTTATCTGAATATCTAGAAATCTAGGGGTAAACATAAAATGTAACAGCTCGGGAAGGTATTTTCTTAATGCAAAGAAAGGGTAGGAGGAAAGTACATTTCAGTAGCCGAATTTATACATTCCAAACATAGGAGTATATCAGAAATAAGAGCCAATGTGTTGACAGTAAAGGATTCTTAGTTCACAACCTGTGATGCCTCTGTGAATGTCATCAATAAAGCTTTAACAGCTGAAAGAAATAGATCAAGAAATTTGAAATTTTATGTACAGGACATGTTCAATATGAGAATTTTTTCTCTTATTTTCTCCCCAGTTGTTAACTTTCCAATAAAGATATCATACAAAAGTCGCATGTACCTGACCCAACAACACTGTACATTTATGTTGGCTTATTCAGGCTAGGTCTGATGCAGGTGACTTACATAAATACACTTGATGTTTACTAGGTAAACTTAGCCATGTGATATATTTTAAAAGATTACAAGTTAAAAACAAAACAACACAAAAAAATCAAAACCAAACCAAAACAAATAAAACCAAAAAACCCCAACATCTCTGTGTATGACTGATCACCAGTGGATGCATATTGTCCAGAAGTTAGATTTGTGAGACCTTTTCTGTGCTTGTCTGTTATACAAATGATCTCTGTGCCAGTACTCTGTTTAATAACTCTGTTTAATAACTCTTTTAATAACCACGAAAATTTTTGGTAGCTACTTTTATATGCATACAGATTACATCAAGCTATAACACAAATATTGATATGAATAAACTCATTTGATTCACAAGTTATCCAAAACACCTGACAATTTATTGAAAAATTCCATCTGTGTCTGAAACTTATGATTGAATTAAATCATGCATGTTGTAACTTCACGGCCCCCGTGCTGTGAGATGTATATTATCTGATTAGACAAGCAACTAGCCAGTATAGCATGAGAAAGGCCACTCATATTGTTCCCTAATAGCTACTATAAATTGTGAAAATAGTTCCTCTTTTTTATCTGCTCTTTTTTTGTTTGTGGTTTTATTAATTAAAAAAAATTCCAAGACCACCAGCAACTTCAGAGAAAGGCATTTCTGAAACACTTGCAGAATCTTGGCATATGTTTTGATTCTACTCTGTCTGGTTACATTAGACTGTGTAATAGGGTGAAGGTTTTACCTACTATCACACTCAGGAGATTAAGCACAATATGGTCCTTCCATATGGTATTTTTGCCTAAAAACCAATGAGATTAGAATGCCTATGCTGAACATCACTCCATATGTTCATCAGAATAGACCATAGGTCTTGATAGAACCAGGGATTTTTTAAAGATTTAAATTAATATCTTTAACAGTGCCTCAGAAACATCTCAAACACTGCCAATAATTATTCTGCTTCATCCTCTCCCTCTTCACAATTATGCTATTATGTGTTATGCTAATAGCTATTTTGTTTGCTTCCAGTAAGAATTTTCCATTGTTAAGTTAACATAATTATTTCACTTCTATACTGAAAAAATTATACTCTATTTAGGAAAAATATCTGGTTTGCACTTAAACATACTGTACACTTAAAGCAGAAAAAAAAACCCTAAGTCAACAATTCATTCTGGTTTTTTTACTAAGTATTTCAGCGATTAATAAGTTGAATCTTTGCAGACACATATAATTTTCTGCCTAATATTTTTCACATTTAATCTTGATACTGAAATTACATGACAACATTGACTTTATCCCTATAATTTATGGAATTAGAGAACAAAGAAATCACAGGTTTTGGAAAGCATGTGTACAACCTCAGTACTAATATTCACAGTTCTTTCACATAGGAAAATTCCTTCTCATCCTCACAGCCTTGAGTAACTAGCCAATCCTGGAACGTGAAAATTATTTTCTTAGCATTTTTGATTGTCCAGCAAATTAAGAAAAAAAAAACTCCAACAAACTCCTCTCTTTTCTTCTATCTTAGATGAAACACAGATGTTTTTCCTTTCCAACTGGACTTGGGGTCAAACCATACCCTGAGGGCAAGGAGACTGAAAATCAGGGCAGAAAGATAACAGTCAAAGAAGATAGTCATATACTTTGCTCAAGAAAAATAATCTTGACAGACCTTAATCTTTGAATACCTTATATAAGGTTTCAAATTAAAGCAAGTTGTATAATTTAATATTCCAAGTGTTTCGAGTTTTGAATTTTTTAGCTTTTTGAGAGGGAACTCAGTTTTCATGTTGGTCATGATTATTTATAGTTTTTTTCACATAGTTGGTCATTTCTCTGACTAGATATTGGATAGAGTGGTGGCTTCACTTCCACGATGTCTTATTCACCAAGTTTGTTTAGGATACATTTGGTTAGTGTCCTATTATGTTATTTAACAAAGAGAATAAATGTAGAAGAACACAAGAAGCCACTCCTATTATTAATGATGACTTTCACTCAAAATGCCTTTAGATGCTTTAAATAAGATATTTAATAGTTCATTGAAAGGAAAAAAACCCTTAATATTTAATTTGGCTTCTGGTTTTCTGAATTACTATATTGCAGAAGGAAAGATCTCCATTCCATTGGCTTAAGGTATTTTTACTTTACACTACAAATCTTACCTAAAAAGGGATTATTTTACACATCATTGCAATCTTTGTAACAACCTAAATGGACTTCTTTTCAATGCTGCTTGCAGCTATCATTTAGGAGTAATAATAGACTGGCTTTAAAAGAGAATATCCCATCATACAGTATCTATCTAGTAATTTTCCTCCTCTCTCTTGTATCTTAAGAAGGATTTGCTTTTTTCAATTGACTGTTTCAACTATGAGAATTCAAACTTAGATTTCTTTTATTCACTCTAGCCTGATGACAGAAAATTGGAGTTATTCATGATTCTGTCCAGCAACATGGTCATTTCATGATATTTTTCTAGCTCTGATGTGTTTTTAATAGCGATATCAGTACAAAGAGATTGAAAGTAACACAAAATAACAGGGCAGTGGAAGCCAAATGCAAAATCAATATAGCAGATTCTCATAGAGTATTTAAATAGAAGATAGTTCTCTGTGTAAATAAAACAAACAAACAAGCAAACTATTGTGACTTCATTTTTGCACAAGATTTTGGTTGCACTATTTTTTTAGAAAAGATAAATTATGTCTGGTCCTACTGTATTGTGATCAAATTATGGCAGCTCTTCTTTGAGACCATTTCTAGCACTGTAGTGGAATAACCCGATTAATTAGTGTTATTTATTGTAGTCAAGTTATGCCTTCTTTGAGATCTCACTGTCTCGTTCTGTGTATGATTTTAAACATACTATCGTAAAAGTGTAAATAAAAATAGAAAATTGGAAAGACTTGTAAAATAAGGTTTCAGAACCTGCTTTTGATCCTAACAGGAAGAATTTGGGGGTTTAACAGCATCTGAACTGCTAAAACTATTTCACCCCTTATGTAAATTATATACCAAAATAAAATATGAAGGTTGTGGTGCAGAGAAGTTCCAGCAATTTAAAAGATAAATTTGGATGTTATATACACAAAAGGACCTTTACTGTTACTTTATGCAAAGAACCTGTCAGCAGTTCGAGAGCTCAAATGCTCCCATAAACCTTGTAAAAGCTCAGTCTGCTAAGGAAATGGGATCAGAAAAACTATTATAAAGAAAATTATCTTTGAAAAACCTTCCTAGCTGGAAGTCAACTAGTCAAGCTTGTGCACGTAGATTTTCAAAAAATAAAAAATCTTTTAGCTCATCTGATGTGTTTAACACTAGTGACATGCAGAACAAGACTAGAACATGCAGTATTTGGATTAACATAAGTTGCCCATCCAGAGTACATTTTCCTAACTAAAGAGCATGAAAATATCAACTGGTTGCATCCTACAGCTTTTGAGACTGTTTGTACGAAGTGCACAATCATAAATTGCCCTCAGAGTCTGTTCTAACTGTAGGTATTGGCAACTGTATGCTTGCAGGTGGATCCTCTTTGTCTCATCCTTGTCAACATACACACCTTCATATCATACATACCAACAGAGGAGAAGTCTGGATTGGCACATTCCAGGATTCTGTTTCTTGTTGATATAAAAGTATTTTTCAATAGAATTATACAAAAATAAAGTTGCAGGAGAACTCTGAAGTCATCTAATCCTGCTCCTGCTCAGAGGACAGCAAATTTTGAAGTTAAATTGACCTGCTAGGCGGTTTGTCCAGCTGAATTGTGGCTGTCCTTAAGGTCAGTGATTGCACATGTGTGTAACCTGCAACAGTGCTTAATCACTCTCATTGAGAAACTTCCTTTTTTCCCTCAAGCTTGAACCTGTGGCTGTAGCTTTTTGTCCTCCCTCTGAGCCTCTCTGAAAGAACCCTGAGTCTGTGTGCTATAGTACTGCTTTAGGAAGTGTAAAACTCCAATTAAGACTAATCTTTGCCTTCCCTTCTCCAGCCTAACCAATCTAACTTAGCCTCTCTTCATGTTAAATACCCCATGGCTCCATCTTCTTCATGATTTTCTTCAGTATTTTGGCTTACCTTTCCTTTTTTTCTCTTTTCTTGAAATACTTCTTACAAGGTTTCTGAATGCTTCCTTTTTATGCAATCAGATTCAAAACTGCAGTGAAAAAGAACTTTCAGGTTATGAGTACAATCCAGAGGGAATTCTTCCCTCACCCACACACATACCCCTCTCCCCACCACTGCAGGCATGCCCACAGACACACACAAACATGAACAAATCCATTGGCTTGGTTCCAGTTCTTTTCATGGAGTATCACACACAGAAACTTGACAATTTGTGATCAGACTGTTTTGGAGTGGGGGGAGGAGGGAATATTCATCTGTTTATGCATCCATTTTTCTCTGACAGAGAATGAAGACTAATTTATTCTCAAGTGAAACTCAGTATTTGGATCAATTTGCAGCAGAGTTACTCTCTTTTCTGTGCCAGATTTATTGAGATAATATATTTCAATATTTAAAGTAGGTAACACTTTGCATCATCTATTTAGTTTGACATATTTATTTGTTGATGTAACTTCTGTATAAAAATATGTAGTTGCAAAAGGTTATATTGCTGCTGTTGTAGGATCTGTTGAGATTTTATGAAGCATATTTCACACTCAGAACTCAATTAAAAAAAAAAGAATTTGAAAAAAGGATTAAGTAGTAACTACTTATGCCAAAACTAGAGATCTCCCAACTTTTCTATTAAGTAATGCAATCGTGATGATCAAAGAGTTAACTTCCAATCCTGTATATATAAAATGTAAAATAGGATTGCAGAAAGAAAAATAAAATTAAGATTTCAACATCTTTCTGCCTACTCCATAGAAGCTTTGTTTTGCCGTCTGAGGGTCCAAAACTCAAAGGTTTACATTTAATCCATCCCTTCTGGGGTAGAGTAGAAGCCAGGCCTTCTTTATGGGCTGCTATGCATGGTACTATAGACAGCATTGGCCAAAACCTAATGAGGTCTTCTGTCATGAAAAGTTTTCATCAGAATGCCTTGGAAACCTTACATCTATAGGCACTTTCTGTTTTCATCACAGTTTCAAATTAATTAGTGAGACAACTTCAAAAGCTTTAATCTAGGCTATGGTATTAAGAAACATGCATTAGACATTTCCTGTTTGCATTGCTACGTTGCTTGTTTAAAGACTTCTTTTACTTTCATCGAAGGCTGTTGAGGACCTTAATGTACAATATTGACAGAGTAATAAAAATAGCAAATTATGTTTCTGACAGTGTGCCAACTTCATTAAATTTTCAGCCATATCAAAAACAACATGGAGGACAAAGGAAAAACAACCTTATTCAAGTTTAAACAGGATTGCAACCAAAATGTAATGAGGAATAACCAGCATATCCTTTTCACTAAATAACTTCCCCGCACATTGCTTCCTGAGGCACATTAATATTTTGGACTTCCCTTTTCCTGCATGCATGTTAAATCATGACTGGCAACTTCCTATGAGATTTTCCCCTAAATATTTCCATTTCTGAAATAAAGATTACATTTTCTCTCACAATTATAGTACACTTTGGGGTGTCAAACATTAATACCTTAGGGTTTTTAATACTGAACTTCTTGTAAGTGGCAAAAAGCATCTGCAAGTATGAATTATTGCATCTAGAGAACATTTTGCGAATATGAGAACAACTAAAAAGAATACAAAAAACTTTCACATGACACAGTTTTATGTAGAATTGTGTATCAGGCCAGGATAACTTTTAGAGACAATATTTACTTTTCATTAAAGATTTCAACAGAGAGATTCCTACACTGATGACACTAAATATTACATGAAAAAAATAAAAGTATGTTCAATAGCTATGAAATGCAGGAGAAATGCTAGTGTGGCATTAAAACTTCGTTTATAAGCTTCAAAATACTGAGTGGACAACTGCCTAATTATGTAGGAGATAATGCAGAGGAAGACATGGATCCTTCAGGCTTGATTGCCTGCATCATATGAAGCTATTTTACTCTCTATGGATTTGACAGTTTCATATTCCTTCTACTGGACTTAATCTCTCTACCAAAAAATTTAGTAATTTCATTCTTTCAGAACAGCGTTTCCTACTCCTGAAGCTTATCACATATAACTTCGGAGACCTTGTTGAAACTATTAAAGGGGCTTCAAAATTTTCAAAGCTTATGGAAATATACCATTCTTGACAGGAGACAAGAATACTCAGTCCTTGGCTCTGGAATGTCCCAGCTTTCATTTGATTGCATTCATTTGATAAAAAAAAAAAAAAAAAAAATAAAGCCAAGTTCTTCTTGATAAAGAAAAAGTTATAGAATAAAAACATTCCACTAAAAGTCGCTTTCCAAACCCAGCTTTACTTAATGCTTATTGTGTTAAAGGTGGGGGAGGTGACCATTTAGGGTTATTGCATGAATGTTTTAATTCTTTAGGGAATTTAAGATGTACCTAATGTCTCAATTCTGGTAGAGGTTAGGCATAAGGAAAGCATTCAACTGATTGAAGATTTCCAGAAGAAATTGTGACTATGTCTTTCTCACACCAGGGCTTGCTTTTTGAGTGTCACAGGTTCAAAATTTTCAACCACACAGACTGGGGAAGTGTGCCTTAGGTGTTAAATTTTACTTTCTTTTTCTTTTTCTTTTTCTATTTTTTTCTTTTATGTAAGAGATTGCATTTTCTTAAATCTTAACCGTAAAGAGAATTGATGATACTCAGATTCAAGAGCTTGGATTAACTTCCACATTCTAGAATTATATGCTATATTTTGTAAAAACCTTTGCTACTGAGAATTATGTGGCAGCTAGGGTTTTAAGTAGTCTTGTGCATCTAAACATTTCCAGCAACCTTGTTCTTTATAGACAGTCCCTTCTCATTTAGGCTATTATATTTTGTTTAACCTAATTTCTGTAATTGCATTGTAGTAGAGGATTCAAAAATGCTTTTTTTGATAAATTATATTAAATTATATTTTAAACACAAAAACTGTTTTTTTTCCTATCAAAATATTATATCTTTTTTTTTTTTTCCTAACTGGAAAGAAAAGTGAACGAAAAGAACTAGCAAATTGGCTCATTAAAAGATAGTTTCTCTCCCACATCTAAGGGAGGAGACACAAAGGCACGCAGAGACTACGTGGAGAATTGACTGGAAAGACTTAAGAAAGCTGTCTGCATGAAGCGAAAATATCCAGAGGTGAATGAGTGCAGAAGTGTGAGCAAGATCAGGACTGAGCATGAACTTCAAAGCTGAAAGAGAGATTAAACTTTCTGCACAAAGCAAGCAGATGCCAAGTTACTACAATGTTAGTCACAAGGATTAAAACTGTGGAGAACCAGACAACCTACTACATCTGAAATGAGAAAACTGAACAGCAGACAGAAGATGTTTTTGTAACTGAGATAAGAATGATCTTATCTTTAGAGGTGGGAAAGAAGACAGCTACACAAAAATGTAAGCCCGAAAGAAACCTGTGTAAGCCAAAATATTACAAAGCGAGATGAAATAGCAGGAGATGTGCATGACTGTTAAAAGAGAATGAAAGAATGTAGATCCAGAATTCAAAGGGGAAAGGTGAAAGAAAAATTTACTATGGCTTAAAAATTCAGATAGGGACTTTAATTGTATTCAATATTCTCTAGCTGACTTTGATCATTAAATTAAACTCTTCTAGAAAGAAATGTTTTTTAAAATACTCAAAAAATTCAGACTTTTGAAAAAGAACTTCACAACTTTCATACCAGTTTCATCTGACTCTCTCTGGTTTATATTATAATTTATAGTGCACCACGTCACCACCCCTTTTTTAGAGAAAAGAGAGGAAGTTTTGTGGACTTGGACACTACTTATATGTTGTTTCTCGCTCTTTAGAAAATACATTGCAGTAATGAAGAATTTGGAGAATTTTATCACCAAATGGAGAAATTTTTTTAATGGTGGCTAGTAGGAAGAGGGAACTAACAGAAAGCAAGGCTTGGGCTACTACCACTTGGAATGACTACTCTCATAAGAAAAGTCCTGAAGAACAGAAGGAACTGGAAGCTCTAGTGAAATCTACGTGGCAGAAGAATGCTTTTTCTCAGTAAAAGTTGCAGGTAACCAATAGGAAAAATAACTTCATTTCAGCGAGCAGCACAGAAACAAATTAAATATACTAAGGATAGAATAAAAAAATTTGCTATGAACACTATAAAAATATGATGCTACTAATAGTGAAATTTTGAGAGGAATTATAGATTATAAAGAGAAGATGAACATTATGGATGACAAAACAAAATTTTCCCCTGTAGTGTCTCTGGCTGAGGTAGAGTTAACTTTCGTATAGCTGTCTGTATGGTGCTGTGTTTTAATTTCTAACTAAAAGTGTTGATAACACACTGATGTTTTAGCTACTGCTGAAAAGTGCTGGCACAGCATCAAGACCTACTTTGTTTCTCGCTCTGTGCCCCCAGTTAGTAGTCCAGGTAGAAGATGGGAGATGGGAAATAAGACAATTGGGACAAATTTAACAAAGGGCTCTTCCATAGAACATATAATATGCCATATAACGTGATATTCAGCAACAAAACCTGGGGCACAGTTTTTCCAAAGTAGTCACTGCTGAGGAGTATTAGGCCACTGTTTTCTAGTAGTAGGTGGTTTGTTGTGCTTCTTTTTCCCTTTCCTTCATGTATTAAATGACCTTAATCATGACCAATGAGTTTTTCTGCCTTTTTTTCTTCTGTTTTTCTCCCCCATCCTGTGGCAGGGCAGGGAGTAAGCGAATGGCTGGTGGGGGTTTAGTTGCCACCCAGGGTCAACTCCCCTATTTCAACAGAGGCTAAATAAATCTTACATGGAGAGATGAAATACAGAGACAAAATAGACAAACAAAATTTTTGCTTTGTAGGAGAATAAGCAACTTTTATTTATTACTGATGGGTGCACAAGACACTGGCAAAATGCAAACATAACACATACATTCAGTGTCCTTCATTTTACATAAAAGTCTGATGAGATCATCACAGAATCAAATAATAAGTAAGGTTGGAAGTGACACTAGGGTGTCATCTCATGTAACCTCCCTGCTTAAGCTGGGGCTCCTAAAGCATGTTACTAAGGACAGTTCCAGGCAGCTTTTGAATAACTAGAGAAGGAAACTCCACAACCTCTTTGGACAACCTGTTATGTAATATTTGATTTTTAAAAAGTAATAATTGTCATCCTACATATATCCAACAAACCCATCCACATTTGGATCATTTCTTACTTAGTGTGCTTTTTGATTCTTTTAGTATCCTTCAGTCCAGGAGCAGTTCTGGGAGAAATGTATACCCTTCTTGACATCTGTGCACACTATTACAAGCCCTTCTGGTGAAAAATTCATCTTTTTTAACAAGATCATTGAATTGGCTACAAAATAAATAGGCCTTATCTTTTCAGTGAAAGGATACATGGGAATTGTGTGAGACCTTCATCAAGACATTGTTGAAAATCTCTCAGGAGAACTCCACAGAGTTTCCATGCTAGGGAAAAGAGGATGCCAAACTAGAGCAGCTTCAGAGAGGACTAGCAGATTGAAGACTGGTTTATGAGCAATTCCAGACCTGTAGGATACAATACACTAGGTGAGCTAAAAAGAACCTTGGCACTTATATTAAGGTTTTAGATTTAGATTTAGGTTTAGATTGCAAATAAATGCAGACATTGCAGGTGAGAGCTTGATTCAAAATGCAGTCTTCAGGGAGCTGGAAGAATATATGAAAAACCACCTCCCTTTAAGTTCTGTAGTGTCTGTGATGTAAACATGGAGTATGGCTCAGCCATCCACTCTGAACAGTAGATGACAAGTTTCTCTGGAAAATAATAGGCAATGAAATTCTGTTGCAACAAATGCATTAAAATGGATTAAGAACAGATTTAAGATAGAAAAAAAAGGCTTTATTATTCAGTAAAAAAATTATTTTGAAACTGCTTAATAATGAAAAAAATTTGAAAATAAAATAAGGTAGTCAGTTTTAAGTATTTGATGTTTAGTAGAAGTATCTTGTAAGACACAAGGATTGATTACCATGCAATAATAAACTGCATTACCCAGGAGGTCCTTTGCAGTCTTAGATATTTCAGACATAATTAATTTCCATGTAATTGTTACTAGACTATATCAAAATGCGTTGCAATGACAGTTCACCCATACATACAGTTTAAGACTTCACCTAGCTTGTTTATCATGTAAATTTTAAAAGCATTTTATTTGCTTAGGTAATACTGAGATTTTTCAGAAGTTCTCAAATTAATTTTTTCCCAGGGCATACTGTGAAGAAATTTAAGTTACTGTTATCTAAATATTAGTCATTATATTGTAGAAGCTGCATCATCTAATTCATGATGGCCACTCTCTACCTTGTTAAACAGCTCTCTGGATTTTTCAGCCAAGTCATAATTTTTTGCCAGAGAAGAATGACTTGGGCTAAGGCTTTATTTTTGTGTTCTCAAATTATTAAGAGACATCACTCATTGACTCCTTGAAATGATAGGCACAAAATAATGAGTATGTACCTAATCACTTGGCTGCATAGGCTTGGGATGAAAACATTGCTGAAGAGATTGGTGAATTGATTTGCCATTTACTATGGGTTTTCAGCAAACATTTCATTGATTTGATATGTAGCACTGACCCATGAAAGGCTATAAGCATTTGTCCTGAATTTTTAGCTTGCATTTTTTTCTCATCATTTTAGAATTCCTAAACAGAAGCATGCCTCATCAAATATAAAGACCAGTGGTGTCAAAGTCATCTCAATAAAGGCAGATAAGCAATGTTGTAGACAGGTTTGGAGTATGTAGTTCTTGTGAATTTGCATCCAAATGACCAGCTATACCACTAATTTGAAGCTCTTGTTCTTACAATTCTGAAAAGCCAGAGCATGAACATCACAGCGCTTTTGTGAGGTCAGGAAATGTTGTCTTAGAAAGGGTAAACTGAGACTCAGCATTTTAATGTATTTCTCTTTGTTCTTTGAATATGTGACAGAAAGCAGTAAAGTGTGATGATTAATTCTTGAAAAACCTATTCCATAATGGTTAATGCCAAAATGGGATCATCGGGTCTACACTGACGTCTTATCTATCAGAGAACATTACATTTTACTCAGCTATGTACATGTGGGACCTTGTGATTTGTTTTAGAATATTTACTAGTTCAAAAAATGAATTACCACAGGAAGAAGCAGGAGACAGTGAAACTGCACCCATGCTAATAAATTTAACTGTTTCTGAGCACCAGCACAAAAGTGTTGTTGCCTACCCTTGGCAAACTTCTAGAGTAGCTTGATGTTCAGATTTTTCTCCAGGACATCTACCAATCTCTTACACAATTCCCAGATTTTACCTGGGAGTTTCCATGGCTTGGGATCATTGTCAGGAGGCAATTTGCCTTTGACTGCTCTTTACTGGTGAAGAAAGTTCAGCAGTGTGGATCTGGACCAGTCTGTGTATTGGAGGCTGATCAGAGGCACATTTAGTTTCTTAATGTATGCATAACCTCTTCCATGCCACCTGGCTGAGGAAGTCTATCAAGAAACCTAAGTAATCCCCTTAAGAGCAAATTGTCCCTGCAGTGCCAGGAAGAGCTAGCTCTCCGCCTATCTTTCCAATGCCAAATGTAATTTTCACACCTGTACTCAAGACACATTAAAAAAAATAAAATATTGTAATTCTCATCACTGATTCAGCTCTTGTTTTGCTGTGGTTCAAATCCAGTTGTTCAAAGACAGACAGCATAATCCCTCAATCTGAGAATATATCAACAAAATAATGTGAGGGGGAAAAGTATATAAAGAAAAACCCCTGATGGATGAGATGTGATTATTATATCTATCGTTATATAAATATTTGAGATTAAAACAGTTAAATGGTATTTATATTTCACAGATCTATGGAAGGGAACACACATGACTAGAACACTTTATGGCCAACATAAGAGAAAATGTAAAACTGTCTGGAGTTGGAGTTTTTAAAGAATTTTTTGAAGCTGTCAAATCATATCAAAGTCTGTAAGGAAGTCTTATGTGTCACTTGGTAAACAGTTGTAATATTTAATTAGGTTTACTATGAAGAGTTTTCAGAATATTCCAAGGCTGAATATGTCCAGTTATATCTCCCATGAACAAAATAGATATGCTCCTTACCAAGAACCTGTCCCCTGTCACATCAGGTACAGAAAAGAATATGTAAAGATTCTTTTCTAGGTCTACCACAAAACTATCATTTATTTATATGAACCTGCTTCATGTTTGAAACACTGTGGAGACCATGGGGGGCATCCCCTAGTCTAGGGAGACACAAGAATCTTCCCTCAAAAAGCTGTTGAGACCCCATTGCCTCCTTCCCCGGTTCCTATGTCAGTTCCCATGTTCCTGAGCCACTCTCTCCCTATTCCCTGACTGGCCCTTATCCTTGTGCTTCCCCAAGACCAGGGTCACCCCCAGCCCTTGGACAGAGAGAAACCTGGACCCTCCTCATGTGGGTGCCCTGGACCTGGACATCTTCCTGGGTGGCTGAAATAAACCTCTGTGGATACCATGCAAAGGCCCTTTGTGGGGTCTTACCCTGGACTTTACTAGCAGCTATTCAGATTGCAGCAGAACACCGGTTGAAATACAGGTCCATGTGGTATAGGTGAGTTTTGGCTCAGGGAAGAGAAATAATTTACCATTTGGACAAATATATTCCAGAGCTTTGACCCTATGTAACAGTGGTTTCTGCATTTTTGCAAAAAAACCTGTTATGCTTCTCTGTAAGTCACTCAAATATCCTCTTTTCAAAGTCCGTATAAAAATGTTTCTTCAGTCTGTATTTCTTTGATTTTTCAAATAAAGTATTTTTACACAACATTGTTCCTTTTAACAATGATATTGAGGCTGAAGGTGTTTGTCCAAGCAGGAATAATAGTCCTATAACTACAAGGAGAACCATTTAAAGTCTGAGATATATTAAATAATTATGAAAATTATCACAGTTCTAAAATATGCAATGTAAATTATCTGATAAAGAGGAGTCTGTTTTGGGGGATTAAGAACTCAAGATTTTTCTAAAATATATATCCCATTGTGAGAGACTGAAATGTTAATGGATAATGACTCAAAACAATTGCCCATTTGTGACTTCTGCTGTCTGTTTCTAAATATCCCACCTGAGTCTTCAGCGCACTAACAAGACACATAGCAACACAAACTAACATGTATTAAAACTAAGACTTTCTCCAAAACTTTCTCCTTTTTTTGTCTTTTCTCTCCTTATTCAAATCAGGCTTTCAGGTGAGTAGGCTTGCTTATGAAAAATATAATAGAACCAATACTGGGAAAAGTAATAACTAATCCAAAATTTATTATCGATAAAGTTTCAGTATTCAGTAGAATTCATTCCCATTTTATGTATAGCAAGTTTTTACTTTCATACCAAGGCAAACAATAAAATACAAAACATCCTAAAGCTTACCAAGTCCATTTGTTGTACATTTAATGTATTTTTGAATAATCATCCTAAGCACTTTGACAACGTGTTAGCTAGATTATCTAATTAATAATTTCTGATTTTGGTCATTATTACTTCATATTTGTAACCACCAGTCTGCAGATGTCTTGAATGACATTTACCTAAACAAACTATACGTATCTATAGTTATTCAAGCAATGCATAGGGAAATCACATTAAAAGCTCTTATTTCTGTCCAATCACTATGAAGAAAAATTGAACTATTATCTTAGGCATAGACATTTAGATAAGGGATACACAAAATGAGGCAAGTGAGTCATTCCTTTTTCTCTCTTCTGTTTGTTTAGAGTTTTTTTTTTTTTACATCAACAACCATTTATTTGTTTTGGCACAATAATTTATGAAATGTGATATTTGCCTGTGAGTGAAGAGGCTCAACACTACGACTTCTACAAAGGCTAGACACTTTCTGCTCTCTTTTGTTTGCTTGAGCTGCCACAAAACAGAGACTAAGGGCACTAATCATGGGATTCATATTAATGAAACACAAATAAATTTTTTGAGAGTTGCTGCTAGGACCTTTCTGTTCTGATCTGATTTAGCAGTAAAAGACTTCGAAGGAAGATGTGTGCTTTGAATAGATATTATATTTTCATATTTGTTTGTCTAAATCAGGACATGGCTGGAGAAATCAATGTCATTTTTCTGTTAAATTTTCAGAAGTATCATTATTAAATATCACTGAAAAATTTCAAAGGTATTCTTTTTAGTAATGTGATTCATATTTATTATTAATTGGTTCGGGCTTTCTACATGAAAGGTTTCACATAGAATCAAGTAATTTCAGGCAATATACATGTACAGTCTGGAACATAAACTAAAAAGGCTTTACTACATCTTGATTAAGTAAGCAAAACCTTCTGGAGAAAGTAGACTACTGTTTTGCACTTTTAGCCCAGAAGGATGCCAGTAAACTTTGCATTGCTCATTGTCTTCCACAATAGGAACATCAGCATAAGATTTTAGGAATGCCTGAAGTGAGCTGTACTCAGGCTACACCTCACAACAATTTATGATTAAATTAATTTATCTCATATCCCTGTGTTATTCCATCTATTCCACTAAAAGTAGAAGTATTTCCAAGTATTGTTCTACAAAAAGAGATTTTTTTATTGCTTTGTCTGCTGAATTTTGATTTGGATTGGTCATTTGTAAATTTCTCTTAGAAAGTTTTAAGAGAAAAATTTAAGCCAAGTTGCCTAAAATTCTTACCTGCTAATGAGCTAAATTCTGCATAAGATCAAAGAATTGACATCTATTTAGGAACAGAGTCATGCCAATGGCTCCTCTGTAATAGGCTGAGAAAATGATCCTTTTCAGGATGCTTTATCTTGCCTTAACATCCGTAGAATCCCAATGTTAACTTCCTTCCACTGGCTATAGGGAGAAGCATATGATGGCTATGTTCATATTAGCAGTGGTAATATGTATACACCTTTATTTCTTTGGAAAAATAAAATATTTAAATCAGAAATCTTAATTTTACATTATTTTATTGTTTCTAGTCTAGCCCATAATTTCAATCAACCTCTAAATCCAGCCACAACAAATGTTGTTCTATTATTGCCCAGTCCCAATGCATCTATATTCTGGACTGAAGAGACTCTCTATACATATCTTTAACCTTTTTTTCATCTCAGTTTTCAGAGAAAGCTAAAAAACCCAGATTTGTTTTAAATCTTTATATGTGATTAATTTTCTTTTCCATTCACATCTCTTGGAGCAACCTTAAAGTGGTTAAGTCAGATATTAAATACATGTTATTTTGGTAACTGTAACTTTAACAGTATTTCTAAATTAATCAGGAGTTTGGGTACTCTGGGGAAGAATAAATAGCTAAGTGAGGCTGATAATATATTGCAATGTTATACAACCCAGAGAGAATTGAAGACTCCTGCATTGATTATCTGTTGTTTCAAAACATCTTATCTTCCCCCCCCCCCCCTCAAATTCAAATTGGGTGTTTGCTTATGCATAGCATGGCCAGTGTTATGGGAAGGTGTTGCTTACTTCAGAGCTTAATTTCCTGGCTAGAAGAACATGACAGAAACACTCAAGTTTAGTGTCTTGAAAGCAAGGTAAACTTATTCACCACAAAGAAATTCAGCAGGTTTCAGACATGTTGTATTTACTCTGTGAAAATAGTCAATTAAACAAAAAAAAACCCCAAGTCAAAAAAAATACCTGTATGACACATAAGTTAAATGGATTATTTTTTAATGAATAATTTAAAAAGTTAATTCTTTTAGTTATTCTGGTTAATCTACACTTATTAAGAGAGATGAGGTGAATAACGATGACATTCCTTATCGATAGGAATATCCTCATAATACCGGAATGATTAGGACACCTTGCTCTATAATATTTATTTACATAAAATCACGACTAATCCAGACTGAGTGGAGTTAATTTTTAGGTGTTTGGATTCTTTTTGCACATATTTAACAGTATGTATGATGAGGAAAAAATATCATGACCTTAGTTATTTGCAAATATTTGTTTGTCTAAAAATGTTCGGATGACGTGTAATGAATTTTCCTTTTCTTTGTTTGGAAATATACAGCAGTGAAAGAAAACTGCTACTTGTCTTTACAGTCAAGCTACTTTAACATGTAGAAGTTGGAACTAGTTAAGGAATTTTGTTGCTCTGAAAATTTATGTAAGTGTAAATATGAGGATAGAAGGCATCTATCGTTCCAATGGGTTATTTCACTTCATGTCAGTGCATGAAAAAGCACATGGATTCTAAACTTAGCTTTTCAGACTGAAGTGGACATCAGACTGTATAACTTTTCTCACTCTCAGTAGAAGAGGCACAGAAGATATTATGGTAAATTTTTTTCCCAAATTTTCTTTTTTCTCCTATAAAATCAATGCAGTTACTGTAACATGTAGTTAACTAATCTGAGGGGAAGGATTAATTTCCTCTTTTAAGTATATGGATTTTTGGAATAATTGTCCTTGAAAATGTACATTTCCAGATATTTAACTTCTGCAATGTCCCCAAGTAATCTTTTGCTCATGTAAATGCTTGCAGTTTTTGGCTTAGTTTCTCACAATCCAAATCAATTTGAATTGACAATAATTTTCTCTCTTCTCACACTTTTTTCATTTCTCACTCTTTTCCCCTCTGTGTGGTCTTTTGTCCTAAAGCCTGCTTACCCTAGGGGATCACCCTCTTTCTCTTCGTGGCCCAGCCATGTCCTTTGGTGGTTCCTACACTGTCCACAGGACAGCCCCAGTGCTCTGCACAGAAGCTCCATGCAGCTGATACAGTATATATATATATGTAAAGTGTACAAAATACATAGAATTTATTGTTCTGTGCATGCAGTGCAGTGTAAAAAAATATGTATGTGCTTGTATGTGAGGAAAGAAGGAAGGAGGAAGTGGGGAAGGAGGGTGGAAAGGGAAGGAAGGAAGGGAGGAAGGAGGAAGTGGGGAAGGGAGAAGGGCGGAAGGGGGAAGTGGGGAAGGGGAAGGAAGGGAAGGAAGGAAGGAAGGAAGGAAGGAAGGAAGGAAGGAAGGAAGAGAAGGAAGGAAGGAAGGAAGGAAGGAAGGAAGGAAGGGGAGGAAGGAAGTGGCGGAAGGAAGTGGCGGAAGGAAGTGGCGGAAGGAAGTGGCGGAAGGAAGTGGCGGAAGGAAGTGGCGGAAGGAAGTGGCGGAAGGAAGTGGCGGAAGGAAGGAAGGAAGGAAGGAAGGAAGGAAGGAAGGAAGGAAGGAAGGAAGGAAGGAAGGAAGGAAGGAAGGAAGGAAGGAAGGAAGGAAGGAAGGAAGGAAGGAAGGAAGGAAGGAAGGAAGGAAGTGGCGGAAGGAAGTGGCGGAAGGAAGTGGCGGAAGGAAGTGGCGGAAGGAAGTGGCGGAAGTGGCGGAAGTGGCGGAAGTGGCGGAAGTGGCGGAAGTGGCGGAAGTGGCGGAAGTGGCGGAAGTGGCGGAAGGAAGGAAGGAAGGAAGGAAGGAAGGAAGGAAGGAAGGAAGGAAGGAAGGAAGGAAGGAAGGAAGGAAGGAAGGAAGGAAGGAAGGAAGGAAGGATGTTGCTACTATCAAACTCTATACTTAAGTGTATAATTAATGTTAATCGTAAAAATAAAACAAAACAAATCAAAACCAAACAGTCACACTCCAAGGAAAAGTGCTGGCCCAAATTTATAGATATTGTATTTGCCTCGATTTCACTACCTCAATTTCACTACTTGAAGAATAAGGCAAATTATGAAATTATGAAATAGCTGAAAAGTAGGAAAAAGTATGTGTCTTGATATAAAAAAAAATGAATTAATTACAAATAGAAAAGAGTTTTCCTTTATAAAATTTATGGAAAGGGTATATTGAGTGTCATCTAAACCCAAATCCATCAAAGGGAAGATGACACATAGTCCTGTAATTAAGTGAGATTGTGTCAATGCTTTAAGATTTGTTTGAGAGTATCATAAAAGTTCATCCCTATGAAAATTTGGCTCCTTAATACAATCAGTGTCAGGAAGCCAGAACTGGTTCTGCTTGAGTTAATTTCAGTCAAATTAAGTAATTTTTGACATATATAAAGTTTTGAGTGACTTAATTATTTAGGAATTTTTGCTTTTACCTGTTTGTTGTGGGTGATTTGATTTTTTGCCAAGGTTTTCCCTTAGATAGTAAGGATCTAAAACTACATACTACATGTATAGGCTACCTGTACAAAACAAAATATTGACAAAGCATAACTATGTGAAATTTATGCATTATTGTATTATTTTATCTGCATAGTCTTGATTCAAAGCCTGTCAAAATCAAAGGAAAGAATCTAACTATCTTCAAGTGAATTTGAGAGAATGCTTATATGTGATTGCAGCAGGTTGCCTCTTCTCAGCAACCATTAACTATGAATCATGTCTCCTGCTAACAGCACACAACTGAGACAAATTTTATTATAACTGCATTGGAAAAAATTATTCCAAGTTTCTTTGAAGTAGTAGAGCTTCCTTGTCCTGTTTATTTTCCCACAGAACATTTACTTACATTTTTGCACCTTTACCTGGAGAAATTGATAACTCCATCTTTGAACACATCATTTGCAGAAATGCCAAGAAATATTTTAATGTAATAACTCCCTTAAAAGTTATTCCTTTTTTCGTGTTTAACCTTGGTACTGAAATATCAGTGGAATAATACTTTACCACGTGCCCATAAAAAAAATTATCTTATATCTCAGTCATTAAACCAAAATTGACTAGTCATTAGCAGATAGCATATTAGTTAATCTATATATGCCATTGACAATTTTGAGTGACTGGATCAATTTGTCTAAACCAAAATGCCTGACAAAAACTGAATTTTCAGGGTGGACATTCAAAATTTCCTTCAAAAGTTTTTTCAATGCCATCTGAAGTTAACACCCCCATGTAGAGAGGTCATCTTAGCTAAGTATTAAAAATAATTACCTAAAAAGGTATAGCACCTTAAAAATATTTAAAAATATTATTTTATTCTACCCTTACCTTTTCCAAATGTATTATACCTAGAAATGTTTTCACATATACCTCCAGTACAACTGCTTTTGTCATTGTCTGACAAACTTCCCTCTTCCTGCTTTTCCAGATAATAGTTAGTAAAAATAAAACATTATGCAAGGCTTATTACATTCCTTATCTTGGAAAAGGAGAAGAAGATACATGGAAAGGTACTAAATGGCTCCAAGCTGTTTATAAGCACAATCTTATAATTGTTCTAGTGCAAGAAATACATGATCAAAACTTTGATTAAGACTATTTCAAATAATCTGGTTTTATACATGCTATGCACTATCTGATCACTTGGGAATAAAGCTCTTTTGATATTAGTTAGAGGTAAAATTTCAAAGCTATGCAAAGATCTTTTACTCCCATTGATGTTGACAGGACTTGCCTGACCAACGTCCTACACTATGTTAAAAATTCACTCTGGTAATTAAAAAATAAGTCTTCATAAATCTTAAGATGTCCTGGAGTAAGAATGTTTCCATAGAGTCACTATGCTGTTTGCAGTGTACTGGGAGTACTACAGATTTTACCTTTGACAATTCTTGTAATTTCAGAGAAAGTGAGTGTCCTTAAAAGTGCAAATGGGTCAATCCAGTAATTCTGCCTGAAAAAAAAAACCCAGTCTTTTAAACAAATATCTTTGATCAAGGGAAAAAAATATTTTGAATGCATGTTTGGGATGTGTAGAATCTTAACACAACAAATTATGCATATATTTTATCCTTTGGGTGCCTTTTTTCAACTAAAATTTATATCAAAACATCACTTAGACAATTCTATGTGGGCAGCTGTTAAGGTGTATGGCCTAAATAAAAGCACAATATCTTTTTGTACACAGAATCTTCTCTTTTTCCACTCTACAGATAATGTTGTGTAACTTTGCTCAGTGTTGGAACACTGGTGTATATACAGTTTGTAAACATGCTAATATCACTTTTCTAGTATCTAAGTATTTTATATTACAAAAATCTTCCTCCAACAGCAACATAGCAGTATCCTGCCCTGACTGCCTCTCCCCACACCCCTCCAAAGAAAAAAAAAGAAAAAATCCCCAAAACCACACAACAACAAACCATGAGATTTTTTTTTTCTTTTTTACTTTAATAAAGACACATGCAAATCAAGATCTAACATATGACCTCTTCTTTCCTTACTCAACTGGGAGCACACTGACTCTAACTTGGACTGTTGCTGTTTTTCTGCTACACAGGGCCAGGCCATTAGCAGTGCACACGTGAGTCAGTGAGTCAGAGGGAATCCAAGGAATTGAATCCTCATTTGTAGATTAGTTCTGTTAGCTGCAATGTCCACATATAGATTATATCAGTGCAATTGCAATATTTTAAGTAGACCTACATATCTTTAAATTTTGGCTGAATTCTGAGTGCAATGTACTCTTTGATAATGGTACTTCTATGCATTTCATCCTAGCAGTTCTTATCAGCTATGAGAGTGAGCAGGAGCTACCTTCATCCAGGTTTACAAACTCCTTTCATTGTTACATGATGAACTTGTATCTATCAGTCTTTCCACTTGAACCCAAATTATCCAGTCACAGGCCATTGTAGTTATGGTAAATCTGCAAAATTATTTTCAGAACTCCCCCAAATTCTAGTTTTGTTCAGACTTTTCTAGATCACCATGAAAGGACAAAAGGATGTTTCCCTTAATGGAACAGCTGTTCACCAGCAAAAGTTCTGTAAAAGGTAAGAATATTGTAATGAAATATTGCTTTCATGTGTTTATCCCCAAGTTGCATCTTCCCTGGTGACAGCAGGCATAGATCTTTGTCTCAAATACCATCATCACTTAATTTTCCCAGGAAACCAGTCTGATTTTTATTCTTCTTTCTATAACCATGTAAAAAAGAATGATAAATATTTGTGTCTTCCAGTGACAAAACAGTGAACACTGAAGTTCCTTTCTTAAGGTTTGGGGTCTTTTTATATGTGTTTTGGTTTAATCAGATCTTTCAAGGCAATTTAAATGTCAAGTGGGCTTTTCTTCTGCTAGTTTTTTAGGATGTCAGAGTTTGCTTTGGTGTGCCCTGGGCCTGTATATTTATTTATGGATTCAATAAGTGAAAGATCCTGTGTGCAATAGTAACATCTATCTGAACAGTAATTAGCGTTGTGATATGTGGTGGAGTAAGTAACTGTAAGTAACTCACCCACTCTGTAACTATTAATACAGCATTGGAGACTTCCAACATTGCACTGCACATTTGCTCCTATTTCTTCTGAAATCGGGTCTGGATTTGTTTTCCAGGGGATTTGGGTCCCCACCAGTTAGTTTCCTTTTAAAGTATAAAGGGAAAAAAAGGAAAACAAGATAAATGGGCATTTTCACCTCTTTCTTTTAAAAAGATTTTTTCCTATGAATATAAAGCCATTTGTAATAAAAGTTCAAAAATTCCTGTTGCAGCTTTTTGAAAAATGGCCAAGACTTTCTGTGAGTCTTAAAACCCATGTTTTTCCAACATCCAGTTTTTAATGTAGATGTTTAGAGATTCTAATTGTGGAATAATTCATTAAGAAAGGTAGGATTTAGAGAACATCTACAGTAGTCATTTGAGGCAAATTAAGAAATTAGACATCTGGAAAAACACAAATATCATTATGATTATTATTTTAAAGACTTTTATAATAATGCCTATATTTTTTGGAGTTCTAACTTAATAATGTCAAGCACTTAAGATGTGAAATTATATGAAAAAGGTAAATTATGTTGCTATGAAAAGGTAAATTATATTGCAGGTCACATGAAGAAATTTAGAGTAGAAAATGAGAGAAATATAGAGAAATAACAAAGGAGGAAGGACAGCAGGTGTAAAAAATTAATGTAAAAATTAATATAAGCAGAAAAGTGTGGAAATCTTCTGTGGAAGCTTAAGGAAAAATAAAAACCAAAACATATGATAAAGATGAGGCAACAGAAAGAAATGAGGAACAGGGGGCTATTTAAACAGCTATATCATCTTTCGGTTTCATGCCAAAATATCATTCTTAGTACTTATAAATTGATATGGTCTTCAATATTTTTTAATCCTTTTTAGCGTTCTCCTTTTTTGGGGGTCCCATTCATTTGTTTTCTTTTCACCTTAATTTTTCATTTCTACTCTGCACTTTCTTTTCTCATGGCTTGTTAGCCTTAAATTTCAGTCCCATAATCAGCCTCTTGCTGCCAACTCAGCAATCATTCTAGAAGTGTCTTTGGTAGAACTTTTCCATTATTTATGTTGAAAACACAGACTTCAGAGAGAAACAGATAAAGTATTTAAATTATGTGAAGAAACAAATGTTTAACATTATAATAAAAATGGCAGCCTGATATATAGCCAGGATCATGTTTTTTGCAATACCTCTAAGGATAGTTTCAAATATTTTTATATCTGTCATAAATTGAATGATTTTAAGGAACATATGTGCACTGAGACATTTTTTAAACAAAATCTCCCATTTCCTTTTACTTTCGTTTCTGCAACCTTTTTGTGCTTTGAAATGAAGATTATCTGGACACTCTAAAATATGTTTTATGTCATATAGAGACATTAAAAAAGAGTTATTTAGTCTTTTCAAGCTTAAAACTGCTTTGTTTGCATAGCTATTGCTAATCTTAAACTACATTTGGTTTAATGTTGTACTCGTAGACAAAAATTAGAGTTTTAGTGTTCTCTGAAATAGCTTTCGTATTTTAGAATCCAGTGAGTTTTCTCCCTGAGTGACATTAAACCAATGACACATTGTCTGCAAGTGAGTGCACATTATGACCTTGTCCTTCAAATTTTTGTTTTTGCTACCTGTTTAGGTAATCAGTACAGTCTGAATGCTATTACTAATATCAATTAATTCAGGTCAAAAGCATAACAGCAGGAAAAAGAGATCAGTCAGTTACCATATGAAAACCCAAGACGCTGGGGCACCTTATGGTATGTGCAAACAATTCACTATACAATTTCTGGAGAGAGGAAACTGGCATACTGTTGAATACTGTTTTCCTTTGGGTAAAATTTTAATTAAAAAAGCAGCATGGATACAGGTTTTTGATCTTCACTATTCAAATAGCTGAGATAGCTGCTTGAATTTTAAAATCTTATAAAGTATTTCATTAAAAAAAAAGACTTCTGTTATCTTAGCCTTTAAAATGTGTTTATAATATGATGGACCTGAATTTATGAGTAAAGTTAAGCCTGAAGTGCATCCTAAGAAAACTTAAGATGGGATAATGAAAATTTGCAGTTAGTCTCCCCATGTGAAGCTTTAAAACTCCCCAGAGAATATGTTGGCTTGGAAGGCACCCACAATGATCAGTAAATGCAACTCTTGGCCCTGCACATGGCATCCCCTAGAGTCACACCATGTGCCTGAGAGCACTGTCCAAATGATTCTTGAACTCTGGCAAGCTTGGAGTTGTGACCACTTCCCTGGAGAGCCTATTCCAGTGCCCAGGCACCTTTTTCTAATGTCCAACCTAAACTTCCCCTAATACAGCTTCAGGCCACTCCTTTGTGTCCAGTGCCTACCCCTCCTCTTCCCCTCATGAGGAAGCTGCAGACTGCAATGAGGTCTCCCCTCAGTCTCCTCCAGGCTGAACAGACTGAGTGATCTCAGCTGCTCCTTGTACTGCTCCTCCTCCAGCCCCTCCAGCCCCTCCACCATCCTCCTTCCTCTCCTTTGGACACTCCAATAACTTCATATCTTTCTTATATGGTGCTGACCAAAACTGCACACAATATTCTAGGCTAATACTGTTCTCATATCTAAAGCATGAGGAAAGGTAACTCATGCCATACACAGCTGCTGTAATTCATGATGGCCAGGGGTGCCCAGAGTCCTGCAGTGTTCCGACACTCACCTGAGCCTTGAGAGACATACTTCTGTCTTTTCAAGGAGTCATGCAGCTGGGTACTCCTTTATCCATACAGCTGGATCATGAAATGGAAAAAGGAAGAAAAGGACATGGAGGAGCATTGTGTCCAACTCCTAGAGCTGTATTTCTAGGTAGGTAAAATTCTGCATGACCTTTTACCACACTTCTGCTCTGCATTCTAGGGTGATCAAATTTGTATTCATATAATACATTTGTGTAAATAGAGTTCCATCAAGATATGCTGTAGCCAAGGGTGGATGTTAAAAAAAGGAAAGTATACATTTTCTGTAAAGATTATTTTTCCTTTCTCAGTTTAATATGGTTACTAGAGGCATATGAGCACTTAATTGACATCCTTTCAGTTTGTGAGGCACTAGCCATTTCTTGAATGGGTAAAAGCTTCGTTAATTCTGATTTCTAAAGCCTGAGGGTATAGAAGCTAAAAGGATTTCGTCTTTTTTTTTTTTTTTTCCCTTTATTTTCAAACCAAACAGCAGTTTATGCTTACCTTCAGATATATGAAGATGTGATGTCTGCTTATTACCCACAGAAATGTAAATACAAAACTGGAGTAGTTGCAGTAGTAAAGGTCAAGCATTTTAAAAAGTCAATATAACAAGAGTTAGTACAAGGAAAAAGGAACATCTTACCTTCCTACTTCCAAGAGATGATAAAAGCAAAATCAGAAATTTGCACGAGGTATGTATAAAGAAAAGTTTAACTTCACAAAACTGGCAACTCACAACTTCCAAAATATTTTGTTTGACATGAATTACTCTTAAGATGGATTCATTATCTTTGTTTTTGGCATTTGAACTTAGCTTTTTATTTCAAATCAATCATGTATGAAACATTTATAGGAGTCAGAGTTAGAAGCATGTGAGTAGGAAAGATATTTCAGTGTCTAAACCTGTAGTTAAATTTCAGCTACAGAAGGAGCACTTCTTGAACCCTGTGCATCTCTGAGTTTGTGTCCCAGATGTGCTTTGGCTCTATGTTAGAATGAAATTTGATAATTCACCATTGCTTTTCAAGTTCCTATTTTTATAGAAACAAGTGTCAAATGCATGAATTGGAAGGTAGCTATTGGAGGGACCAGGGCTCTCATCTGGGTACTTGGGGGATCAGCATATCAAGTTACATCCTCACATTATTGACATCAGCTGCACATCATAAATATAATTTTGACATACCTCAGTTTAAACTTCTGGAGACACCTACCTCTGCCCATTGATTGTAAATTCATAGAACTATAGAACCATTTATGCTGGAAAAAAACCTTAGATCATCAAGTTGAACCATTAACCCTGCACTGACACACCCACCATAAAAACATGTCCTGAAATGCCACTGCTACTTGTTTTTTGAATACCTCCAGGAATGAGGATGCAACCACTTCCCTGGGCAGCCTATACCAATGTTTGACAACTGTTTCAGTGAAGAAGTTTCTCCTAGTATCCAATCTAAACCTCCCCTAGCATAAATGAAGGCCACTTCCTCTTGTTGATCACTTCTTACTTGGGAAAAGAAAACTGACTCCCACCTCACTACAAGCTCCTTTCAGGTAGTTGTAAAGAGCAGTAAGGTTTCTCTGGGATAAACAACCTTAGGTTCCTCCCTGCTCCTCATATGACTTTTCTCTAGTGCCTGCATCAGCTATGAATCCAGTCTGACTGGTTCAGACTCAGACGTCTAGAAAAGATTTGAAATTTCCTAGATATCTTTCCTGATTGACACATGTCTTTTATCATCTGGAAGTCTCATACAGCTGTTGGAAGTCATCTGGATAAGTAAAAACAGATATCTAAGGTCACATTACCATCAAAAGATTAGGAATTTAGAAATCAGTTGCTTCATATAAATAACTAGTCTGATTTGAGATAGTTGTCTCCCATTTCATAGTTGCACCTCCTGCTGAATAAGAGTGTGCTACAGATATATGTTATGGCAGATTATACAGTATGCAGATAATATATTCAAGTATATATATAGATATATATTAGCATTTTTATAGATGTACATATAGTCAAAGATTTTAGCTAATATATGTTTTTCAAACTCTCATATGTGAAGTAATTAGAATTACAGAATTATAGTAATAATAGTTATTTCATTCTCCTAATGAAGCTATGTTAGATATTTGGAACCAGTAAGAGGGGTTTTGGTTACCCAGTAACATGGGCTTCAAATCTTTCTATGACATACAGAAAAGAAAACTGCACCAGTACCTCTGGCAGAGCAGGTCATAAATATAGTCTTTCTGAAACCTGTAACATTTCCTTGCGCTTATAATTTATAGGATCAAGAATTCAGAAAAACATAAAACTTAAAATTTCATCTTGTAGACAAGGTTTAGTATCCAGTCAAGGGTCTCTTATTTGTTTGGTTTGTTATGTTCTGGATCCATCAACCCCTTTTCTGAAGACAATTGGCATTAAGGAATGCTTTGATTTTGTTTATATGTCATTCAGACTTGAAGAAAATAATTCCTCTGTATCCCTCACCAATTTCTTGGACTATTTCCAGCTCTCATTTTTTCCATTATCTTTCCTCTTGCATCTCTAGCATTCTCCTCAGTACCATACCGATGTCTAAATATTCTCTGTAACAGTTCATAGTCCTTGTCTTGTGTAACTACTGTCCAAAATGGAAAACTTTCTATGTAAATGTTTGTTTTCTTAAAAATTGTGGAAGTTACTAAGGGGACTACAGCCCCTTCTGTATGACTGTCTTGTGAGTCACATATCCTGTACACAACATATTTAAATTTAAAAAAAAATTACTTGTTCTGTGAGAGTACTTTATATTTAACACCTCACCTCAAGAAAATCTGAAATAGGGAAAATATTGTTAATTTAGGAAAAAGATTTGATAATGTCAGCAACATAAACACTTACACCCAGAATATGGGTTTGTCACATATTGGAGGTGTTACTAATGTTATTTTCATCTACTGAATGGCTATTGCAATAGAAAACAAAATTATGGATAATTTACATATATAGACTTATATGTAATCATCTATATTTAAACAGCAAGATTTTTAGGTTTCTCTGGTTTATGAGTTTTGAGAGTTGTATTTTAGGGTTTTTTGAGGGAGCTTGTTTGGTTTCCGTGGAGAAATTATGCTGTTTTAAAGTATAGGTTTAGCAGAATTATTTTTAACAAATAGCAATACAAAAAATCTTCTCACATTACATGGCTCCACTAACTGATAGACAAAAGTATCTTGGAAGATCTTATCTAAAATACTTCTCTGACAATAAGAGTGAAAGGTGCTTTTGTGGAGTTATAAATGTTTAGTGTAAGAAGATAGACATACCAAGTAGAAGAAGGTTTTAAATGTATTTTTAGAATTCTTTACGTATGCCTTCCAATTTAATTTTCTGGCCATTACAGTTTTCCAGTATGGAATTATCTGCAGATATCCATTGTTACTCTTTTGGGTAGTGCTGTTAAAAAAAGCTTTTTTTCTCTGCTAGAAACTGTACCTAGTTTCTAGCAGAGAAAAAACTCTACCTAGTGAGAACTTTTTTTATAAAAATTATACACATCCATAAACTAAGTATACAGATTTATGTTTTGTGTGACCCTTTTAACTCTCTGTACTTGCTGTTAAGTTGTATATTTTTCCATAGGAGCACTGTAACTCATAAGAAAGTGACTAAGGCTGAAAACTCAGTTAAGTCTCAAAAATAGGCATTAGTTTTGAGGCCTGGCACTCCTTTTGGGAAATCAAAGTTTTTATTGCCAGATAAATTAGTGCTTCAAAAGTATGAATACAGATGCTGTTTGCAAATTTGTCACAATCTGTCTTCCAGCAGAAAGAATTTATACTCTATATAGTAATGGAAAACAGAAAACTGCATATTTCACTAAATTGCAGCTGTGTAGGGAAGATTTATACGGTTGTTTTGTGTCAGAGAAACATATAGGTCTGTCAGCATTCACTTCAGTATTCCACACAGGACTCTGGAATCCCTATTTTGAAGTTACTTTATGCTTTTTAATAGAATAAATGAAATACAGCACTTTTTGTTGAGAAAGTCATACATAATAACTATGTTTATCAATGTTTTATTGCAGAAGACGACTGCAGTAATTGTGTTATTCTCACTACAGGTTGACAGACCATATCTAAGAATTTCAGTCTGCAACCCATTTTCATAATTCCTAAGTGTCCACTCACTGCAGTATTAAATGCTTTAGAGGACTTGTATATCATTCTAGGTGGGCAATCCTGGAAGAAATGCCTAGAATAAGTGACATAGTTATGGTTTTATTTTTATTATAATCAAGTTCATTCATTTAGAGATTGAATATTCTCAGATAAAAGAAAGCTGAACGCAGACAGCAAGTTTCTTTTTGCTTACATGCCTTTACATAATGGAGTCCTACTTTTCCTGTCTTTTTTTTCTTTTTTTTTTTTCTTCCCTACTGTCAATTCCCTTATAGCAACCAGCCTTCAAAACAAGAGCTTACACTTTTTTTGCAGTTGTGAAGTATTGGATCCAATTACTCTCAGCAACAAAAAAACAGAGTTCATTTTAATAGGATTTGTAGTAAAACAAGGCATATAAAAATCAGATGCATAGGCAAAGAATTTTTCATCTTTAATCATTAAGCTACCAGTACAAATTGAGCCCTGCAGTTATTTCATTCCCAAAGGAGAGCAGAGATTTAAAGAATTCAGAGGATTAAATATTTGTGTTTGAGTGAACATGCTAAGTGTTTTTGTGGCTGCTATCATTAAAACCGTATTTCAACACTTTATTTCAAATGCATACAATACACATTCTCTCTAAATGATAGCTTGAAACTCTTACTAGCTATGGGGCATTAAGGTCACCTGTGTTATATCACCATCTTTCCCACAGATGCCCATGTGTGTCTGGTTGCTAACATATTGTTACTCTTTGTCAATACAGACAATTTAAACTTAGTGTTTTCTCCTCAATAGCAAAAAGATACATACTGCAGTTTGTTATTTCTAGGAAAACAAAAGTTATATATTGCCAGACAAAAGTTTGCTCTTCCTTTGAACCCCTGAAAATCAAAATATGTTCCAAATTATTCTCAGTATTTGTTAAATACCACGGCCTTGCTTTCCCATGAGAGTACATGTGAAATTTTTATTACACTGCTAATAAGAAAGTTTAAGAAATTAATAGCAATAGAGCAAAACACATAACCATTGTGAGAGAAATTAGTGAAAAGTTGTCAAATGCAAGGCATCCACTTGCAGTTCTGCATTTAGGGTTTAACATGTCTTACAGAATAAATGCTTAGTGACAATAAATGTCGGATTTTTTTTTTTCATTTCTGTATGCGACATCTTTCTGTATGCAGCAAAGGTATACCAGGGTCTAAAATAGGTTGCTGGTTCCCCAGATAGCTATAGCACCTAGTAAACTGCTAATCTAATGTTTTAATTTATGTTAAAGCATACTTTTTACGTTCAAAAATCACTTTTTCCTTATGACCCTTTAAGCTACTACTGTGATCTTGTTGCACTCTAGTCTAGTTAAATAGGAAGTGTGACAAAAACTCATAATTTTCATTACCTTGCTTCATCCCTTTTATTAAGACTGTTGATTTAGGGAAGAAAGTTAGGAAATGCTTCCCATTATAATATATATGTAAATAATGCTCTTATATACAGCATTTTTATATGGTCTTCTCAAAAGCCTGGAGTGTAGAGTGGACTATATGTATTGTCTGTATCTAAATAAATGACTGTAACATTTTTGAGTGAAATTCATCCCATTATAAAACAGCTATTTACAAGTAGGAAAATGAATAATGCCTTGACATTGCCAGTTCTGCCCAAAGATTATAAAGGCAGGCCGGACCTGTCAGGATATAGATCCCAGTGATGTTGCTAAACTAAATGTTGTATATTGGCTGTATATTCAGAACTGCCTTTCCCTGACCTCCAAGATTGCCTATTCGGAGTTCCACTTTGGCTATTCACTTTTCCAGTGACCACAGTGAGAGAACCCTCCAATAATATTTGGTGTTTTGAATGTGAAAAACTATGACCTGACAAAAAAATCTAGTATTCTTTAAACTCCAGTTCATATATAATCTTTAAAAACTGCTTTAGTAAATGCTCCCCTAAATGTTCACACAGTGTCATCTCAGCCATTGTCTAGGTACCATGGACAAGAATCTCTAATGAGCAGATCTCTTGAAAAACTTCAGCAATGCACACCTGCAGTGGTGTCATCTTTGCACGAACAGAATGGAACTGATAGGGTTATCCCAATTCATAAGTATGAGTTTTGTATAAAGATATCCAGATGGACTGGAATATGTACATGTGTAGGAGGGCAAGTGCAGGGTGTGCCTGAGAGATAGAGAGAAGCTGCAGATGGTGTTTGACTGTTGAACTGAGAATATGTATCTGTAATTTATCTGGAAGATGAGGTAAACAGCACATTAATTAAATTTGCAGATGATACCAAATTGGAATGTGTTGCAAACACCATTGAGAAAAGATACAAAGCAAAGTGACCTAGAAAAGTTTAGAAACATATGCAAAGCTTTAAAAAGTGATATATAATCTTGGGACTGAAAGTTAGTATATTGAAAAACAGACCTTAAATAAACTACAGATAACTGAAAAACAATAATATTAAAACAATTTAAAGCATGCAAATAGTCATTGTATCACCAGTTTTAAATTTTCTCATCTTGTCTCATCTCATCTCGTCTCATTTCTATGTCCTCTCTTCTTCTCTCGTCTTCTTTCTTACTTTTTAGCATTTTTATTTTTTGTTGGTTTTTTATTTGTTTCTATATGGTTGGTTGGTTTGGTTTAGTTTGTTTTGATTGGGATTTTTTTTTTCATTGGTTTGGGATTTTTTTTTTTTGGTTTGTTTGTTATTGTTTCATTTTTTGGTTTTGGTAGAGTGACTGCTATATTTTTGCTGATGCATTTAAAGTGTGGTTTGTTTCAAGTGCAGAAATTTCGCATTGCAACCAGAAAGACACTGTCCCACATTTTTATTTCCCTGACCCAAAAATCTACTGCTACAGCTATAAAAATCTGTGGCATTGGATGAAAATTGTCATTATCTTGGTGGCTATAAGCATAATAACATCTTTATGGTCGAAAAGTAAGATCGGAATCTCATCTCATTAAGTCCTTGCTCCCTACTAGTATCACCTCTACTGCACAGGAAAGGGGTTCCTTTCTTTGCATTTGGTGTAGCCAGTGAAAATCTAATGAAAATCAGACAAGATGCTCTCAGTGTTCATTTAGCTTTGAAGTTTGCTACTTCTGTTAAAGAATAAGGAAGGGTTGTAGAATATTTTTTATTTCTTCCATCTGAACTGCTTAAGTAAAATGTGTCAACTCCCTCTAGAAACAGCATACTACCTTTGCCACTGTGATTACAATAACATTGTGACTGACAGTGAGTTAAATTATGAGAGTAATTAAATTCCAAAATATCTAATATTTGAAGAAAAAAACATCATTGCCTGTAATTATTACAACTGTCACCCAGGAAGTGTGAACTCAATTGTACTTCCTGCTCTGATAGAGAATTTGATTTCTATTTTATGGTCAAGTATGAAAATCAGTTTTACAGGAAGTGTTAAAAACCAAACAGGAATAAAATTAGAATAATGACACACAGTGAAGGAGGAGATGAGTTTATAGTTTACAGGTAATGACCCTTTCACTTTTTTTTCCAAATGATTACCTAGATCTGCCTTTGCCACTCCAAGAATTGCTTTCAGCTCTTAAGCTTTCTCCTCCCTGAAATTTAATAAAGTAGCAGTTAGGGAAAGTGATATCAACATCCCTAGATAATTTGATTGCTAGAAGATCTTTAACCTTTACCTTTTACCTTTATACCTTTAAGTTATGGCTACATGGTATATTTGTCTATGTGACACTATTTGATTTACATTACACTTATGTTCCTGGTTGAACAGTAATATCAGCTTAATATCTGAATTAAAAAGTACTCCCAAATCATCCATTTTATTTGTCATAGTTTGCAAAGGATGTAGCAGGTTTGGTCCTTTCAGGATAGGAATAAGCAGAGGCCAGAAATCTTACTAGGAAACAGGTAAGCTGTTTTGCAAGAGGACCAAAAGCATCAGATGTTGTATGCAGAAGGTATATTTGGTGCTCAAATAATAAATTGCCATGTCTAGTTAGAGAAAGGAATACATGTTTATGAATCCATTTTTCCACAGAATTACCTTACTTAAGCTTTCTTAATCAAAGTGAGAAACTGATTCAGACGTGTCCACTGGTAAGTATCCTGTCATCATATTCTTTTTACAATCCCCAGGAAATCCATAGCTTCCTGTAATATTGAGAAGGCATCTGCCTCTTTATCTTTTTTTTTCCTCCTTCCCAAAGAAAATACATTTGCTTTCACTTTGTCTGGTGGAGCTTACACTTTAAGATCCTAAACGCAGTGTGGTGCATGGACAGAGAAGTTTTGCAGAGTTTCAAGGTCTTCTTCTGCACCTGGCTACAAGAATTCTCTTAAAATCCCAACCAAATGCCTGTACAAATGATACCTTGATGAAAACTTATAACAGAAAATCTCAATAACAAATTCCAAGATTTTTAAGAGAGGTTGGCAAATGCTTAAAAGAGAAAAAAATCTCTGAATTATTGGCCAATGTTAAGACCAATATACTTGGGAAATATTTCTGAAGTACATTGACTTCAGCCTCTTGAGTAGTGGAAAAGCAGGTATCCATGGTTCAAAAAGTTTGGATTGCTTCTGAGCAGGAAGAAAGACAAAGATTCAGAATCCATTTTTATTGATTTGTTTGCAGTATGCATATCGAGTTTTCCCTGCGCAGAGCGATTCCATGCGCAAGAACAAGCAAGAGTGCAGTCACATCAAGAGACCATGTTTTCATGTTCCATTGCTGAAGACTAAAATAAAATGTTTTGGTCATGACTTTGAAGCCATTTATTATCCTTTACACAACAGAAGCCTGAGACAATTATAAATTATAAATATATATCTATATATATATATATACACATGTATTTGCCTTGAATCCAAATGAAAGCATAAAAAATCAAATATAGTGCAACTAATAAAAATGTATAACCACAGAATATTGTATAACCATTAGAGCTTATACAAAATATAAGCATTTTACAGCAGAATATATTCCATTTGATCTTGATGATGTAAGGATCTAAACAAAGAAATTGTGGCTCACAAAGGGCAAGATAATACTGAAGGACTAAAAATTGGCAGGATACCTTGCCCAACAAACCAAAACCCAATGTAATCAGCAATGGAAGATAAGAGCTTCTCATTTTTGAGGGGAGCAGGAGCATTTGAATAAAACCCTATACACCAGAGAAGACAACAGGAAAAGAAATAATATATGATAACTTCAGCTGCAACTTGACTTAAAGAGCTCTGAAGATGAATCAAGTTCAGCTCAGTGTAACATGACGTACTACAGACATTAAAGCTAAATAAATGTAAACATTATCAGCTTTACAGTACTGTACACTGAAATGTAATTTAAATCTAAAAGAATAAAAGTTTTGTCTTCATAATTGTGATGGTTAGTAAGGTACAAAAAGTAACCAATAACAAAGGTGTTGCTAATCAATTAATTTAGTAAAGTTTAAAGTTTAAAACTGTCCTGCTTTATCAATCTTATGACATCATTATAAAGTCCTAATTTTCGTGTGTATATATATATGTATATACATTTATTTAATGGAAAAACTTCTCCCCCAGTTGACTAACTGAATGTTTTTCTTTGAAAGATTGGGATTATTCACCTTGCATCCTTATACTACTATTGCGTTCTCATCCCTTGACTCTCATTACATTTTCCCTGAAATTGCATTTAACATTAAACAATAAAGTTTTGGTAAGAGTATTCTCAGTGTCCCTTTGGTTAGTCTTGAGCTTTCTGTTGCCATGCAGCATGACCTTCTATTTTTGTGTGCATATGAAAGTTGTTTTGAACAGAGATAAAATCTAGGGGAAAAAAAGAACAAAGATAATATTGCAGAGATATATGAAGGAATCCAAATCTTTCTTTACTAAATGATTATCTGGTTTAAAATAACTATGAGATAAGTGCTGAAAAACTAATAATTATCAGCAATTTATAATCACAATCATAGCTTCACTATCAGTTCAGTGAAATCATTTTAAATTATTTTCTTTTGAGCTGTTAATATCTCATGAGGTTTCCACAGTGTCTGATGGTAAAAGTTTGCAAGAGAAATATTTTTTCCTGTAATAGACAAATAGACAATAGATTTTTATCAGATGACAGATTACATAGTGGTGAAAATAATAGCAACAAAAAAGATTCAATAAATCTGATAGGTCACAAACTTCTTATTTTTTTCTTTCAGCTTCACTGACTATAATGGAGTGATCTGTTTTTAATAATCTTTAAACTTATAGATGGCACAAAATGGTCCTAGATTGTTTGGTTTGGTTTTTTTGTCTTTTCTTGGTATATGGTTTTGGGGTTTTTGAGTTTTTTGGGTTGCTTGCTGGTTTTTTATTTTTTCAAAATCTGCATACTTAGACCCTCTGCTGGTGACCTGAATGGAGTTGTGCCAAGTTACATTAACAGTGTTGACACATATTTGGCTGCAGATTAAACTAATGCATTTTTCATCTCATACATCTGCCCCAGCCTGTTATCAGAGGCTGCTGTCCCTATGGCAAGGGCAGATGAATGAAAACCTATTTCTTAATCAAGGCTAACCTGTTAAGGAAACTTGAATTCAGCATTAGCTTACCTTAATGTGACTGGCTGTAAGTTCAAGAAAATGCTGAGGATCAATTTAGTTGTTCCTGTTCCTGTGGTGGCATCTTCCACAAGTGGAACAGGCAGCTAGGGGCTGGAGACAGATTCAAATGTCAAATCTCAACATGCTGCATTTTTTTGTTTCTGACACAAAATCTGGTGGAGACAGACTCAAATGTCCAATCTCAACATGCCACAATTTTTTCTTTCTGTCATGAAGTCTGCTTTAGGAGAAAACCTACTTGCAGCTGCTAGGGATCGATGGCTTCTGTTCCTCACAGGTCTGCACTGTTCACGTTTCTAACCCTTCTTTGGGCTAGAAAGCAAACTGAGATATAAAAACCAAAAAACCAAAATCAAACAACAACAACAGCAATCCCCCACGCCCCCAAAACAAGAAATCAAAAATTTAAAAAATTGCAAAAAAATCCCAACCAATCAACCAACCAACCAACCAACCAACAAAAATAACCCCTCAAAACCCAGCCAAAAAGCCAAGCCAACAAAATATGTCAAAATTGAGAAAGTATTAACACTATGCTAAGAAAGAAGTTGAAAATGGAAGGGCACATCCCACTACGGCGACTTGAGCTTTAAAAAGTTTTAATATTTGATGAATCCTTAAAATGTTGTCCATTTTCAAATTTTCATCACTATATGATGCCATGTTAGACATTCTATATAAACTGCACAGTGATATGCAAGCAGATAAGAGATCCTCAAGCAGGTGAAATATTTTTTTTAACCTTTTTTTTTTAATTAAAGGGATGTCTTCTCAAAAGTAAAACTAAGCAAAAAAGACATGGGAAATTATTCTGAACCCTTAAAAATCAGTCTGGGTTATTGTGTGTATTTCTCCTAGTATCAACCTCATTAAAAGCTGACTGGTTTAGTCTTTACAGTATTCTAAATAAAACATACTGAATTATATAAGAGTGTGAGAGGACTCTAAATAATTCCCTAGGTAGTGCAAATACATTTTCAATATTAAATTCTCAAAGATAGCGCAATGGAATTTTACCAGTCTTTCCAAAGCACTGTGTTGTGGGGAAAGAAAAAGTATGAGAAATATCCTCCTGACAGGTAGTGAGATGAAAAGCATTTGGAAAATGCTGCTTTGAATGAAAATGCCATTCCAGCCCTAGCCAAACACTGCATTTCCAGCTCTACAGTTGCTTGCTTCCTCGTGAATATCCCCCTGCCTTTGAACACAAGTCCTTTATTATTCATTCAGAAGCCTTCCTAGGATGTTTGTTAAAACACAAGGAGGCATAAAGATTTTAAACAATAAATAAGTCACCTCAATACCAATTGGCTGTAGATTAAACACAGAGGTCACTGAAAGTAAAAACAAGACTTGACCTTCGCTATTTCAGTACACATTGAGCAGGGCGATGCGGAGCAATGTGAGCAGGCAGTCTGAACAAACATCAGTACAGCTTGCTAACAGCAGAAGAAGGTGCCTGTGCCATAGCCATCCACAGCTCTACTGGAACAGCCTGCCTATTTTCAAACTGAATTTTGCTATTAGGCTTTATTCCCTATATTGGTGAAAGAGACTGTGAACTGGAATATCTGAAGAATGGAAGTAAAGTAGGGTTTCTTTTTTTAATGTGGTGTTTTGTTGTTCTAGATGTCTTGGGTAGTTTTTTAATTAGGGATTTTTTTCTAACCTCTCTTGCTCAATGCCTGGTCACAGAGAGCTAAGGACACAAATATTACGAATAGTTTTGACAAGTCAGAATTGTTATTGTTGTGCCTATATAATATCAACTTTAAGTCTACCACCCAGAATATACTTTAAATAAATTCATAAACAACACATTACTGTACATATTGTAAGTATTTGATTTAAATATATTCCTGGAATGCAACACAGTTTGTTGGATTTTTTGTCTAATTTATCTTTCTGTGTTTCAGAACATGCAGTAAATGCTTCTCTTGATAATTGTACCCACACGTGCAGAAAAACATTGACAACCTCTTTGAATGATTATTCAAGATGGAGAAATTTCCTTTTGATTTGAGAATCTGTAGTGGGTAAAATTGCCTGGCTGCCAGATTTCCTGGCTCGCCAGAGAGCAAGAATGGCTCTCTCTATAGGCTGCAGTGGGGATACTTGGTCTGATGTGGTCTTCCATGAACTGCAGGGGACCCTGATCCAGTGCCTGGGTACCTTCTCCCCTCCTTCTTCTTGCACTTTGGTGCCTACAGGGCTGTTCTTGTCACATTTTCTTGGTCCTCTCACTCACAGCTGCTGTGTATTTTTTATCCTTTCATGAATATGATATCATAGAGGATCCAGCAGCTTTGCTGAATAGCTCAGCTTTGTGCAGCAGTGGGATCATCTCAGAGCCAACTCACATGGGCTCTGAGGCTGGTACAGCTGCTGATCTTACAGGAGCCGTACTTGCATCCCTCCTGCTACCAAAACTGTCCTGTAAACAAAGTCAGTCCTTTGCTGTTGTTCATTTCTATTACTTCTTTTTCCTTGATTAATATCAAATTGTATTCCTCTTCTCTAATTTAAAAAAGAAGAATCTTCTTTATACATTTCTGTCATTGGTAACAATGTTTATATGTTTCCCTGCCTCATCCATTCCTAATTTCCTTTTTTGTCAATATTAAAACAACTCATTTTCATACAACGAGAATTGGCCAATGTGTTATAAAGCAATTGCCATTGGGTAACCTTACTCAGAAACAAGAAAAGAAAAAAAAAAGAAAAAATAAAATGGACAATTTTGAATTACAGAATTGTACATTTTTTTTTTAATTACAAGAGATTTAATGGCACTGCACATTCTTGTTTTTGATGATGCAATTTTGGTTGCTTGGGGACAGCTGGATGCCATGAAACTTTAGAAATATTTTTCTGTTTCTACGGATTAGAGTTTGCCAATGTATCCTATCTGTTCTGTAGCAGCTGTCATGATTGGGAGCTACTGAATACACTTCTTATTAATTTTAAACAATAAATAAATAATTTTTAATGAATGAAAAGGGGATAAGCACTTAAAAAGTAACTGTATATCTTAAATCTGAGAGGTGCATCAAGTCACTTTGCCAGTTGTTCACAATCATTCTCAAACAGGAAAACAAACTGGTAGCAAAACTAAATCCCAGAAGGATAATAACTACTGAATTTACATCCACCAATAAACACAACTCTACATATGTTTTCCCTGTATAAGATATGAATGAATAATTCTTTTCTTTATACAGCATGAGAATTACATCAACAGCAGGAAGGGCATAGAAGAAGAAACCAAGTGAGCAAGTTCAAATTTTGAGTGTTAAATACCAAAAGAAAGGCCATATACAGCAGCTGTGTTTCAGTGACTGAAAAGGATTCTCTTCAGAGACATCTCATCTTCTGTTTTAGTATGTCTAGTATTCATTGTGATGTAACTATGTTTCATCTAATATAAGAAGACTGAAGTAAAAATAATAGAGAAATACAAAGAACCAACTTTACTTTCAGACAAATTAAATTGTAAAATTACTGGTTCCCTCCATCTTCAGTCATCAGTAAGGCAGATAATTAACAGGCAGGCTTTTTCTCTACTCCAAAGACATATCAATGCCAAACTAAAAAATATACTTAACTATGTGGGATAAGTTGTCCCTGAGGAGAGCCACTTTATCCTCTACAGGAATTGACTTTGGCTGCACAGTTAGGCATCTAGTGCCCTAAGAAAGTAAGAAATTTATGTAAGAAGTGTAGAGATGAAAAAGGACCTATGGGAGATGCGTGTTCTTCTGAAGCAGAAGCTGTATGTCAGACAGGATAAAAGGTATGTGAAATGTTACTGAACATATGCTTGGTCAACTGGCACTCACTTTGATTTTTTTTCAGAGCAATTAATGGTGTTTCATTCAGCTGCACACTCTGCAGAGGCATCTCATGCCATCTTCAAACCAAGCACTTATCAAAAGCATGTGCACAGGGCTGACAGGGCAAGCGTACAGCGTTGTCTGAAATACCCTACATGATTCCACCTGGGCTGGGACTGCTGACTGTTGGTTCAGAACAGAGTGAATTTCCCTCCTTTCTATTTCCCCCCCCTGCCTTTTTTAATACAGATATATCTGAAATCTGAAATGTTTCCAATAACACTAGACAGCAGTGTTCAGATGACTGTTGGAACTGTTGGACTTCTTAGGCTTACAGAGGTCATGAGATTACTCTGGACATATGAATAAACTCTCTGCCAAATATAATGAGCTTAAAAACTTGTCTCATAGGCAAACACTTACATTGAAACAACTGAATTTTAGGATCAACTATTTGAGGATGAATTTCCTCTTTGTTTGTTTATCTAAATATAGGCATAGTTGGTGTAGGTTATTGAAGCTGTATTTTATTAAAGACAATCAACTCTATGTAGCAGCCTTTCTATTCGCAGATTAGATAGGATCCCATAAGATGTCACAAACAAAAAAATATAGTGTCCATTCCAGCAATTAAATTCAGATCTAAATGCTGAGTAATATAGATGTCTTGACTTCCCTGTGGCCAGCATTTTACATTAGCTTATGAGAGGTTAATTATTTCTTCTAAAAGTGCGATAGAAGAGACACCCAAATCTTTATTAACATTCCATGCATTTCAACAGCTGGATTTGTTTTCAGTGTTCTTTTTGTATTATTAATAATTTAGAAGATAATTATTTTGTTTACCTTTGTTGTTGTTGTCACTACAGTCTTTGTTGTGTATAAATGTTTTGGGATAATTCTGTCTTTTGAGCATCATAAACAGTAACAAATGCTTTTTGATTCACTTACAAATTATAAGAGAAGAGCCATGAAATTTTCCTAACCTTTTCTGCAGCTCAATAAATCACAAACAGACAAGAAAGTTAAGCACTGCTTCAGTGGAAAATCAGCAGACAGATGTAGCACATATTCCCCTCAAAATAATTCAGAACCTGTTCCAATTTATCAAATGCCTACTTTATCTGTCAAAACAATGTCCTTTCTCAAATAAAGGGCATTGTTTCTGCAGCAAGAAAAAGGTTCTGATGTATTGTTATCTGCAAATGGATGGTGGAATAATGGAATAACAGGCAGCATTTCAAGCTAAGAGATCAAAGGGCAGAATACATTACAATTCTTGTTAAAATAAATTAGACTGAAATTGTAATTTTAATAAAGACATTTATAACCTTAAACAATATTTTTTGAGTTCCCAGATCAGCAGAAACAATAAGAAAATCCTTTTAAATATGTAAACTGATGCATTTCTTCCCATTGTGAGAACTTCAAATTCCAGAGCTGTAATGTACATTAGCTGGTATCTTGTGCTGACATGACACTATCTTACATTTGCAGAAGAAATATTTTCAATTGCTTTATTCATTTTTTACTGTATTTTCATATTACCATCATACTACAAAAGTGCTTTTAGACTTCTAGGTCAAGAATTTTGGTAAGCAAAATTTGGTATCCTGAAATCTGCCAGGATAATCCTGATCTTTAAATGTTCAATGATGTATTATGATATTAAGTCAGAATATAGAATCAAACTCCTCCTTATAAGCAGCCATCCTTTTCAAATTCCACTAATAAAATTAAATCAAGAATAAAATCTTTTTAAAGCTCTATCCTATCTAATGTAAATTAGAAAACAACAACAACAAAAAAAAAGCAAACTGTTAATAATTGTCAATTAACGTAAACAAGCCAGGAGTTTTAAGTGTTTATCAAATCTATTTACTCAAACCTGATTCTATTTTCAAGCCATTGTAATGCTCAGATACTTTCTCTAACCTCAACATGTCAGATATTTATGAAGAGTCCTGCAGCCAGCTTGATCCTGAGCTGAACTGTGACGACTTTGCACTGATGTATCTGTCTCCTCTATGATTGCATGTGGCTCTTTCATTCTTATATTCTTCCATTTTTCAATTCTTCTTTATGTAACTGTGACCTCTGTCAGTTTTTAGGTTTTTCTCCTTATTATACATTTTTTGATATCACAGAATCCTCTAAAAATACATTTGAATCAACTCCTTTAGAAAATTACTCATTTATGATCAGCTAATGACAGCTTCAAAAGTTAGCAATATTTCTTTTTTAGTAAACACTTGCCCCTTGATATTAATAATCTCTAAAATAGAGTCTCAAACATTCTATGAGAAGAAATCCAAGGATAAGAATCATAGCAAAATAAAAATAAGAACATTTTACCATATTTCGTCTGAGGTCGGATTTATTTCCAATCTAGGTTCTTATTTTGGTGCCATTCCAAAACAAGGTAAAAACTAAGCTCATCATCTTTAAACTCAGACATCTGTTAAAGCTCAGTTGTGCCAGCTCTTGCTCAACTGTGTAAGAAGATGTCTGTGTTTATAAATTGCCCAGCTGAAATCAATTAGTCCTTGTACAGGGCAATACAGCTGATGGGGAATTCTAGAATTTTTCTGATTAAGGTTACAGTAATTTAGAAAGATTATTGAAATCAAAACAAGCTTTGACCGGTGTGAACCTGGGTACAATTGTGGAAGAGTCATTGCATCCCCAGTCATTTCATATCAGCAGTCCCTGGTTCGAGGTAGTTCCACACACTTTTGCTACCACCGCTGTGTGAGAGCATTCTCTGGTTTTTACAGTCTGGATTGAGCAGTTTAATTCAAAAATTTGTACCAGTGCAACTGATTTTGCCCTCACTGTGCTAGGGAACACTCACATGAACAAAGTTAGTTAGTGGAAAGCTGCAGGATGACTGCCAGCTAGTGGGTAGTGAGAAGAAACCAGGTGATAAAAATTGTCACTTCTGCACAGCCCAAATGAGAAGGGATTGTGTATTTAACTATCAAAGGCATGCAGGATTGGGCCAGCACATGCAGAATACAATTCATTGAGAAATGAGGCATTCTTTTACTGCTCCTTGCTGCTGGAACCATTCAGAACAGCATTAGTTTGTCTCAACCAAGCAATAGACCATTTTCAGGACAGTTTTGTTGTATTGATCAAAATAAATTTAAACCAACAGATAAATAAAGAATCTTGCAAGGAGAGTAAATAAACACTAATGTTATGACAGCTAGACACACATATTCAAGAATCACTTCAAACTCTTCATCCTACCTATATTTTCAAGAAGTAGTTGACAATAGATCTATCATTTTATAAGCACATAGCTGAAAACTCAAAGATCACTCTATTTAAGGACTTATGAATAGATACATTTTTATGACTGATATTTACACTCACAAGTGATGAAAATTAAGAACTGAGAGACAACTAAAAATATCATTTTAATTTAATAAAGATATTCTGTAGCTATCGACAAAAGAAAATGGTCATTAAATAAAGATTAATGAGGAAGAGAATTAAATTCAGAGAATGTGAAGATAAAATAAAAAATGTATCTGGAGAAAACAAACCTTTCTCTTCCTGATATTCATAATCAAAATCAGAGACAAAACCTAAATTGAAATGGTTAATTAGGATCCAGGCCGAAATCTCTAGGCAACAAGAATGCCAGCTGAAATTAGTGAGGTTTTCAGATACGCAGACGATTAGGAGCAGGATGATCCCAGATCAGTGCAGTTTATATATAGGACCACAATCTCTATTGAAATCTGACTTAGGGTTGCTCTGGAAGCAAGCTGGAAGAACAGAAAATATCCAATTTGAATATCAGCCATAAACTATCTGAAACCAAAATCAACAGAGATACATCAGTATAAATGGCTGGCAAAGAGTAAATTGCCATAATTCTCTGCAGCGCTGTAGCAGGAACCTTTCCTCAGAGTCATTTATGATGCTGAGAAGGCAAATTAGGACCTTGTTAACACTACTTTCTGCTGCCTTGCCCATTACATACTCACCCCTCTCCATGAAGCAAACATAAAAGTGCGACTAAAAATGAATAGATAATTCTGATGTGATAGTACATTTCCCAGGGGAAAATGGCATGACAAAGCACAACAGACTGGGAACTAAACCTATCTTATTTAGGATATGCAAAACGCCCCATATCATGTGAAAAAAAAAATCAACAAAACCGCTAATGTTGTCTGTGGAACTTTTTCAGATTCATTTTTCTATATGACATTATACAAAAGAAAATCACACAGAATTTTTGGTTCGGCACAATTTCCTTTCTTTTGACTACATCTTTTGGTCAAGAGAGAATTTTCTCAGCAATAGCTGGAAAATCCAGTGCATGGGAAACACAGTAAAAAATTTGTTAATTAAAGTGATCAAGATTTTAAAGGGTACATTCTGTGAGAAAAAGAATGCTCACAGAAAAAAAAAGGGTAATAAAAATTTGCCTTCTTAAGGAAGTTAAAGTATTCAGGAAATGTTTTATTCACTGATAGCTAAAAAAACAGGATCTTGCCTTTTTACATTACAAAGTAATGAAGAATAAAATAAATTATATACAAGTGATTTGACAAAGCTCTTCCTAACTGAAATAAACTTTCACAAGGTGGTCAAAAACCACATTTTTATCTACACTTGCCACTAATATAATTCTGCTCAATTATTGTTTTTGCTTTGAAAGCTAGATTCAGTTTTTGCAGATGTGAAAGAAAAATGAAGCCATGTGTTTTGCTCTGCTTTAAAAAAAAAGATCAGCAAAGTGGTTTGTGGTTCATATTTCCATCCTCTTCTAACAGAAATTCATAGGAAATCAAGTGTGAAACCAGATAGACACATAATATCCTTATTTTCCACTTGATATTCACATGTTGATCTTGTAATTAGGGGAAAAAAATCAAGACAGTTTAATCTGGTTTCTCTCAGGAAAAAGAGTTAAAGAATACAAAGATCTGTATACAGTTATTAATTTAGAAGGTAACTGTGACTAATACTTAGATGAACACTCAGGCTTACAAAACCTTGATCTTGTCTGCTAAGTAGCTTTGTAAAAAGGTAGTCCCAAATGGAGTTCTTTTTCATATGTCATTTAGTTTGAAAAGAAAAAACAACTCATTTCATTTACATTTCAACAAATTATGTTGACTTTGGTAGTGTATAGTATCAAATTAAATTGCTGCACATCATATTTTTCTCCAAAGTTAAAATTAATTGTGACATTGAGTAGATGGTTAAACACACAGTAAAAATGACAATTTAAAAATGAAATATTTCATGTTTAATTAAAAAAAGGTTATGAATAACTTCCCATTTGGACTGTTTTACAGTTCTTTATCATTTGAGATACACATCAAAACATGAAAATAAAAACTATGGATCTTCCAGTCTAATACACAGCTTACAGTAAAGGGAACTTTGAATATCCCCTTAGAGATTTCGGCAATGATTTTCCACTCCATTACACCAATTTCATACTGGGGTAAGTCCATTGATGTCAATGGTGTTACATCAGCTTAAAAACAATATGACAGAATAGAAGATCAAGGTTATTCAAGCTCTTATTTATGGTTATGGAAAATTACACACGTCTGATGTACATAACAAGACTCTGTTGTTTTGTATTTCTTTGATAATGAAAATGTCCTCGTATACAAAAAGGCAGAAAACTGAAGTTGAAACATAACAGATATTTACCAGCTAAACATGCATAGGTGTAGACAGCAAATGCTGGTTGTAAAATAACCATGTAAGATGACAGCTGCTCAGCTATACTAAAATTAAATGTGAGAAAAGTTTGAATAGACTGAATTTTCAGAATTTATAGTGTCCTAGGGAACAATAAATCAGGATGTAAATAAGTTTAGAGTTGTAGTTACTTCTGCAGTACTAGTATTTTTTATTTATATATTTACTTTAGTATTTTATTTGTATTTATTTCATATTTCTAGAAAGATAACCAGACTGATTATTGAGAATTTGTGAAATAGGTTGCTCTTGAAACAATAGCCACATCAGTAAAAATGCTGTCAGAGTCGGAAAGTTAATTACAAAGACAATCACCTTTCTGGATCATAAAATTGGTCTAACTGGCTGAATTTTCATCATAGCTAAGAAACTTTACCTGAGAGCAGTCTGAATTTTTGGTTACTTCTAACACACAGTGGCACCAAATATACCACCAAGCCTTTTGCACAACCTGTCTGGTGTGTCGCAGAGCATATCTGATCTTTCTGTGAAAAACTCTGGAGTATCTGTGTTGGGGGATCAACTTCTCTTTTCTTCTGAGTGCTACTGCCTTCCACAAGAGCAGAAGAGACAGTTAGAGTCATAGGATTCTCCCTCTCCTAACACATGCTACATGTAATGCTGAAAACCCTTAGGGATCTGTAGTATTACCCACAAAGCTTTATAAGAAACATACACAGTCAGTCAACATGGATGAGAAGCTGTTCTATTCCCAAGCAGAGCAGGGGATCATGTATTCATGGAACACTGGATAGCCTCATTTAGCTTTTCATTCATGGAACTTCCAGATTTTTTTTCTACTGAAGTAATACCTAGCAATACTTCCACTTACCTTTTATTTGTGCAGTAATTTTTTGTCTAAGAGCACTTTGCATTTTACTTACTGAATTGCATGTTTTTCCTTTAATACAATTTCTCTAATTTATGTAATTAAAAAAAAAAAGCCAAAATCTCCTTACATCCCCCTCCTCTGCATCTTGGTGTCATATATAGGGTAAGACCCATTAAAAGCATGTGCTCTTAAATAGTCAAAATCAGTAATGGAGAATTGAGATAGACTTAGGTCATTCTCTTCTCATTTTTCTCTTTCCTTCATTTCTCCAATATTATTGCGACCCTCTCTTTAACACTTTGTCAATTGTTTTCCAACTAGGCCATTTTTGCCATAGGAAAACATGGCATGGGATTATGTCAACAACTCAAAATTTGCAACATCCATTGCCTTTTAATTCTCACAAAGCCTGCTCTCTTGGAAAAGGAGAAATGATGTGTTGTTTGAAGGTAAATATGGGCATTATTTCTTTTCACCTAATAGTACAATTTTTTATGTGGCTGGATTTTGGGCCAGGTGTTTTAATTACTTTATGGGTGTAAACAGATATAGACTTGGAATTCTATTATTACCAGGAATTGTGTGTAAGGCTACCCTATAAATGCAGCAGTATCCACTAGCTGTTGTATTTTCTTCTGAAATACTCTGGAGATGAATGGACAGTCTGACATCTGGGTATAAATTCTTTTACTTTATAAAGCCTCATATTTCAGTATCTAAATGTAGTGGTTTACAGAGTAGGTATCTACTTATTAGAAGGAAATCCAATCTATTTGCCTAAACATACATATATAATACCATCCAAAATAGAAGAGCTAGGCTGTCACACTCAACTTTTAGCTTCAGAAAGGTATTTATTTCCAAGGTATTACTTGTCAAATCTTTCCTAAGTAAAATGAAGCTTGGAAATGTAGATTGCATGTAGAATGATACATTGAAAATACTAAATTTAGGTTTTTTGAATCTGCTTGAACTCAAAATATATATCAGATTAATTTAACTAAACTATCAAAAAAAAACCAAAAACCAAACCAAACCAAACCAAACCAAAACAAGTAAAACCCAACCCTCAAACTTCAAATACTGTTGAAAGAAACAAAAACTAAACAGTAATTTAAAAAAATCTAAACTCAATAAGAGCATGTATAACAAATGGAAAAGTATTGATGTAAACAAGAATGACAGAAGTCTATAAGAAATATACCACAGAGAACTTGGATATGAAGATACAAATTGATTTAAAAAATACTTTGAGTTAGTACAAAAGAATTGATAGTTTCTTGATTCTCCTGGGTAAAAGGCAGGGTAAATCAGACAGGACCCCCATCAGGTTTTTATCCAGTTACAGACTTATTTTAGGGTGAACTGAGCCACCTTCTGGAAATATCTGTCTTTATTCTTCTATTTAGAATTAAAGTAGCCAAATCTCTTACACTAGCAGCCGTTCAGATGGCTACAGTTCACTAAGATGAAACCCATCCTGTCTATTCACCTTCTCCAATTGTTTCATTGAATTTTATTCTCGTACTTCAAAAGTTTCATCAGTGGGGTAAAAGTAGATTGCCAGAAAATAACTTCATTATTTCCTAGATTAGCTCATTGATCATTGTTTTTATCAGTGATATATTAACAGTTAACGAGCTGTCTCCAAAATTATTTTTTCTTATTTAGCCCTTTGCAATCTTTGACAGTCTGAGAGAGTTGGGGCTGTTCAGCCTGAAGAGGAGAAGGCTCCAGGGAGACCTTATAGCAGCTAATAACAGACTGGAAAGGGACTTTTTCAAGGGCATGTAGTGATAGGACAAGGAAAATGGCTTAAAACTGAAAGAGAATAGATTTAGGTTTGTTGTGAGGATGAAATTTTGTACTGTGAGCCACTGGAACAGGTTGCCTAAAAAATTGTGGACTCCTCATTCCTGGAAGTGTTCAAGGGATGGGTCTTTGAGTAACTCCCGTCAAGTGGAAGGTGCTCCTGCCCTCAGCAGCAGGTTTGGAACTAGATAGTCTTCCAGGTTCTTTCCAATCCAAGCTATTCTACAAATCTCCATAAGGTTTTAGAGTTAGTTTTGTCTTGATATTTGTATTAATAAACTGTTTATATGGTTGGTCAGCTGCAGATATTGGAAAAATAATGTTTTGAACATGATTTTTGATGAAGATGTTTGTAAACTGTGGTGGTTTGTTCTTGGCTGGCTGTCAGAAGCCTATCCATCTGCTCTCTCACTCCCCATCCTGAACAGGATAGTGAGAAAAAGAGGTGGATGAGAGGAAACAAATAGAGGGAGAGAGGAGAGAGAAGTAAAATGAGTTTAAGCTGGTGATAAGTTATAGAGTTCTCATAAAGTGAGAAACGGAGCTCTTGGCCCATAGGATTTTAGGCCAATATTTCCAACAGCACAGGAGAGTCTCCTACCTACAAACACAGTGCAGGAGTTATGGACAAGGATAGGTGAATCATGGTGGGCACTTACTACACATTGTTGAAGCTCTATTGCTCTCTCAGGAAAAATGATTCTCACTGTAGTTAGGGCACAATTCTTATTTTAGTAGTTGGAATGCCTGCCTTGGAACTGTATACAAGAATTTAACTATTTTCTTTTTGAAGGTTTATACATTTTATAAACAAATAATTTTGGCTGCAAAACAGAAATACCCCTTCAAATTCAAAAGCATTCAAAGGAGACCAAAATATTTGGATTAGTCTTTTTTACAAGGTGTATAAGCAATCTTCTGCCAGATTCAAAAGCAAGGATAAGTAATGTACCTTTTGTGACACTTGAACTAATTTAAAAGCCCAACTAGATCCTTTGCATTTACTATATAGTAGTTATTCAGTGTTAAATAGCATGGACTATATTTCATATTTACTGTGAAACCACGAGATCCATACAGAATAAAAGACTTTTCTGTGGGATCACGCTCCCTCATTTTTGCTTAATTACTGCTTATTATTTATTAATTATTTTTCTGTGTCTTCTGAGTACAGATCTTGCAAGCCCTTCAAATAAGCACAATCACATTAGAAATGCTTAGGCTGTATCAAAAACTTGCAAAAGTTAATGGGAATATTCTTACTGATTTCAGTGGTTTTGTATAGAGTTAAAAGACATGCAAGTTGAAGTCCATCATTCATTGATGCAATCAATATGGGATATTTCTTTGAATGTGTAGACATATTCAGATATTTTAATGCCAGTGCTCCTGATAAATAAACCTCATCTCTTGTACATGTTACTAGACAATTTCATCAAGTCAAATCATATGTGCAGTCAGCACAAAACCTTCTTTATTTTACTTATATAATATATTTAAGTCTAGACAATTGCTTTATGTCTTTTCAATTTTGTATGTCTCCTGTTGAACCACTCTTTGTCTTAATGCATATTGAGTCCAAAACTGCAGAATTGTCTCTGAGTCACTATAAACCAGCAACTATAAACTTGTCTCTTAAAACCCCAGTTTCTTTATTTCAGTAACACAGGAATAAGACCTGGATATTATCCCATTCTTATCTCCTTGAGCGGCTGATTACACATGTGTAGGTTCATTAAATTTTTAGAGAATGTATTTCAAAATAGAGTTTAAAAGTGGCTAAAACCCACAGCGAATATCTTTCTCATATCCTTAGTGAAAACTAATGCCGTGCACTTGCATGCTCTGAAGAGCATTTTCTAATGGGACAAACTGAGTACTTTCAACTCTTGTGAACTAGTGCATCAATATTTTCCTAAGTATTTTCTTCCCAATATATACACTTTTGTTTTTTTTCTGGAAGTACAGCTAAATCAAAATTTTAATCCATCAATAAATTGATTTTGTTCACAGTTACATATTGTAAGCTTTTATTTTAGTTATTTGGTTATTATTAATTTTATTCATTCCATTAATGAGAATTCAGAAGAGGAAAAATATTCTTTCAGCTCAAATCAACAGGAACACTTTTAAATATAATTTTTGCAGCCCAACACCTGGCAGAATTTCTTACAATAAATTTTTGTCTATTTCATCCTCAAGTGTTTAGTACTCTAAAGTTTATTATATTTCTTCTTAAAAGGCATTTAAAATTTAAAATAAAATTTTATTTTGCAAAAGAAAAAAAAAAGGAAAGAAAAATGTACCTTACCAATGCCTTATTTCAATAACTATAAAATTTGTTTGACGGTTGTTTTTCAGTTTTCAGAGGCTTACCTGTTTTTCACAGAATTTTGAAATATTCATATGATTGTAAGGAAACAGGTAACAACTATATCTTTGAGAATTTTCACAAGTACAGCACAGTAATAAAACTAATAAATTTCACCCAATACTTCCAGCATTGCTATCTGTTTCTCTCATGCAGTATCTAATGCCAGCTTCAAATTAATTTTGAACTGACTATTAAGGCATATTCATTGCAATCTTAGTCTTAATCTGATCTACTGATTTTGTTCTCATGTTTATTTCAGATTCCTACAATGTTTTCTCAATTAATGTATCAAAATTTCAGCATAATTTGGCTTGAACATGCTGTACTATTTCAATGTTTCCATGTTTCCTTTACTTTCTAATAAAAACCATATTGCTTGGTAAATTTTTCCTCATAAAACACTTCTCTCCTCTTTCATTTTAGGAATACAGTTTTCATTATTTCCCTTTGTCTCATATAACAAAAAAACTGTTTAAATGCTCAACAGTTTCAGAATGAAAGACTTTTTAAAACTAAATGCTTCATGCCTCCTTTTTAGCTGGCACTTGTTTTGGTTTTGTATGAAGGGTTAAGTGTTTTCTAAATGACTTACAATTATTCTCTTGGTGAGGCAACTGGCATCACCCATCTCAAGGTAATTTCCCTAGTTCACAAGTACTCCAGTTAAAGTGCCACAACAATTACTCAAAACCAAGTACCAGGTCTGGCTGTGGGTCCTCCTAAGAACAATTCATCTTCTCAAAAAGTATGTTGGAGAGAGATAAATATTCTTTTCAAAAGGCTGCCTTCCCTCTTTTTTTTTGTTGTTCTGTTTTGGGTTTGTTTTGTTTTGTTTTGTTTTGTTTTGTTTTCTGCACAGAAAAGACTTGATACAATTGCTCACTCTTCAGCATGAATTGACATTTGAAATCACTGGAAAGGACCCTGTGTAGTCCTATGCTGTTCCCGCAGTCTTCTGTCATCCAATGCAAAGGTCTCAACATTTTATTTCAATTACACTGGACACATACTTTAGGCTGTTCTATGAAGATCATAGTCCAAACACCAGCTCCAAATTGACATCTACTTTTGGTCAGGTTATTTGGCAATACTGTCTGAAATCTGGAATCAGTTTCTGGTATCACTCCTTGACTTTTCTATTTTACAGTTTATTCTTAATTGCTCCCCTACTGCCAATATATAGACAGTATTCTTCCAATGTAGTTATTAACAACAAGAAGCTCTCACAAACTGGAAATAACATCCTGACACCATAAAAATAAATAGGGATGAGATTTATATTTCTTGAAGTTCAGCACAGAAATCAATTGCTTGAACAGAGATATCCAGTGAAGTGTGAGATAACTGAGGGTATCTAACCTGACTTGCAGTTCCTCACCAGAAGCACACAAGTTTCCCACAGATCCTGTGTGTTATATACCAGCTGCGTGCACAACACCTCAGATGTCGTGTGTCATCTCAGATGGTTCTCACTCTGTGTGCTCCGGGAACTTAATCACACCACTTCAGACGCGTAGGTAAAATCCACCTTCTGTGTATTTATTAAAATTCAGATAAACCATAGAAAAGAAACATTAAAAATAATTCTAGAAGTTTGTCTAAGATCTCCCTTAAAAGCAGGTACCCATAGTTCAATTATTTTTATATACTGATGATACAAAGATTAGTTTGGTTATGTACCAGAATTAAGTGATTTTGCTCTCACACTGTTCTTCCAAAGTCAGCTATTGGTTAGATCTGAACATTTTGCTCTAAATTAGTACTTTCCCTATGCACTTAATCAGAAAGGAACTTGAAACAAGGGAAAGAAATTATGATTACCTTTTTTTCAAATTTAATTAGAAATCCCACGGAGTCAGCATGTCCATACCTTGAGGGAGGGACTCATTCATATCAGTTAGCAACAAGCCATCTGGTCTCTTTAGAAGAAATACTGATAGAGTTTCAAGTTTCCTTGGTGAGAGGAAGGGACTGTAGTCTTATTTATTTATTGAGAGAGATGCAAGTATCACTTTATCACCAGAATCATACTGTTTATGCAGCTTTTCTTAAAACTCCACTTTGGAGAAAGATTTATGAGCATTATGCATCCTAAGGTAATTCCAAGTCTGGGTATGGCCTGACAGGTGCATAAAAAGGGAAAATCTTAGGAGGTAGACCACCTCCCATACAAACACTGCCTCTGAGACTGTCACATCCACAAGGTTGTCACTGTCCCTTCACCATTCTCTGCAGGTTTGTGAGCTCCGGCAGCAAAGAGACCAGGAACCTGCCTGGTGTGTGTCAAGGCAGAACTGGTGATACAGAGCTATGTCAGCTTGCTGGTGCTAGCAGCCTTTGAGGCAAAGGGAAAAAAAACAATCCCTTGTGATTTGATTCTTTCTATTTTTGTTTTGAGTAGAGAGAAAATTTAAAATTTTTTCTCCCTAATACATCTGTGTTTATTGGGGTTTATGCGTGTTATGGCATCACTGCACTCATAGGAAAAAGCAATCAAAAATTTGTAAATCTCATTTTATTTTTTTTTTCAGAGCAAGCAAACAAACGAGCAAGAAAGATCTCTCCAGAATCTTATATTTTATGTAACCTGAGAAGAGGGAAGTTCTTAGAGGAACTCTGGTGACTAATCAAAGTCAGAACATTTATTGACTTTACATCTGTTAATATATGAATTCTTAATATAACCCAGTAAAATATTTGGTTGATGCAAAACTGAGTGCCAGATTCAAATTTCACCAAAATCCAGGCTCTGTCCAAGTTTATGGCTTAATATTGACCTCTATTTTCATCAGAAGTAAAAGCTTCTTTTGTATGTTTAGATATATATCCTCATGTATGACAGTATAAAATAACTATTTCACTTCATTTTTTTTTACTTTTTCAGACTTAATTCTAGTTAGGAGAAAGTTGCCAAATTTCTGCTGCAAGACCTGTTTACCTGATGACAATGATTATAGAAAAAATAATTAATCTCCTACATTCTAAGATTCTTTCTCAATAGAGTAAATATGGTAGAGGAATCAGCAATTATAAATTTTAAAAAATGCAATTCTTGTGAATACAGTGTTTGAAACAAAAGCACTTTTTAATATTTTCATGCAACTTGTTACAGAGAAGTGATCTACTGTCATACAATTAATTTGTTTTCAAACAGTGAATTTTTATGAAAATAGAATTTTAGTTAGTAAGAATAAATGTTGCTACAGTACACAAAATCATATGAGTGTATTCCATATGTCAAGCTATTAGAAAATAAGAGTGATGCAAATTCATTGTCTCATTCTATGTAATCACACAAAAAGAAAATTAAATGGAAAATAATTAGTGACAGATGTTCATTTTGGAGTGTCATAAAGGTCTGTTCTTAGTGTAGTTTATGTGGAGTCTCTCTTCCTGGTCCTGGCATATCAAGAAATAAATATAATAATTACAAATAATAAATGCATAAATTTTCAGGTAATTAAAAATTTATAAGTTCTAAGCAGCAAAAAAAAAAGTGCCAATTGTGTGGAGTAGACATGGATTTTTTGACAAAGAGAATAATATGAATCATGGATATTTAAGTGTGTTTTAACAAGTCATAAACACAGAAGTAAAGAATACAGTCATATTCAACATTCAATTCTGAAATTTACTGAGTCTGAGGAGGATTTTCAAGTCACAGCAGAGCGCCACCTTAGCTACATGTATGAGGTGCTCGTAGAAAGCTGTAGTCAACAGAAATAGGATGCCAAAGGCTCTCAAATATGTACATGGTATTCAAAACAAATCTAAAGATAACTTTAGAGATTTCTACTTTTAAAGTTTTTTTAAAAGGATGTGTAGAGATTGGCATACTTTAAAAAGATGTGCAGAGTGGCACACTCGGGCAGTTTGGCCATACTGAAGAAGATCCCAAATCATCTGGGCTGCCTAGGGAGCCACTGCAAAGCTCTGGAGGTGTGCAGAAAGGATTACTAACCCACATGGACACATTAAAACAAATAAAATCCCCAAAACAAAACAACACAAAAACAACAACAAAATACCCTCCAACAACACCAACAAAAAAACCCCAAAAATCACAAAAAAACCCCAAAAAACCCCAAAAAATCCCACTAACATAAACAAATAAATAACCCCCCCCCCAAAAAAAAAAACCCAATAAAACAAACAAGCAAAACAACCCAACAAAACAAAACAAAAAAAAACCAACCCAACTGTATACATCTGAGGCCCCTCAGGTCAAACACAAGTTTACAGGAAGGCACTCTGTGGGTAGACATAATCTCATTGACTAGCTAGGGAACCCTATGAACAAACCAAACAATCCCATGGGCCTGTATGGATAACATCCACGAATCCCATGAGAAGAGGCTAATGTAAGGTTCCTCTCAATTATCTTGGAAGATTTATTATAAACAGGCGAGATTCCAGAAGACTGGAAGGGAAACAATGTTACTCTTGACTTTGGTGGAGAAAAGAAAGTTCAGGATTACAGGCAAGTGTAATCACCACTGTCCCTGGGAAAATGATTGGGAATATCTTTCTGGAAAGCATACAAATACAGGAAAGAAAAGAAAAGCAGGGGGTAGTCAGCATAGAAAAGGACAACCGTGTTCAATCAACCTGATAGGCTTCTACAGTGAAGTAAATAGATTGGTGGACGCAGAGAAAACAATGGGTTAATGGGTTATACGTTCACAGCAGATGTGATATTCAACCTTCTCCACATTGTGAGGGAACCATAAGCATCAATAATTATATAAAGTTCTGCAATTCACTATGTAAATCTAACTTAAAATGTTGTGACTATAGATTTAAATATTCAGAACTAAACAATGTGTCTTTATTGCTGAGATGAAGACAATTTAATATGTGTCATATGAATGTTCCCATTTACACTCTGCTTTGAAAATTTAGGTCATTGTCAATACAACCATTGAGTGAATTACAGAAATGCTAGGATCTTGCAGCAATCCAGAGAAAAAAGAAGTTTCTCATGTTCAAGAAAAACAAGATATCAAAAAAAAATTGAAGCTTTTCTTTACTTTGGGAGTCTGGAAATCAGAGCATTTCTCTCTAGAGTAGAAAAAGATGTAGAAAATATTAGAAGAAAGAGAAACCACACTATCAGAAAATGCAAGTTGTGTCTCTAAACCTTCTCTCCAGTTATCATTACAAGATATTAGCCTAGAAGAACTATCATAAAAATTTTAGAATTATTTGTGTTGGATGGACCTTAAAGATCATTTAGTTCCAATGTCTCTGCCATAGTCAGGGACACCTTCCACTTCCAAGTTCCTCATCCAATCTGACATTTAAAACCTCCAGGAATGAGCCATGCACAACTTCTCTGGGCAACCTGTTTCGGTGTCTCACTACCCTCACCATAAATAATTCTTCCTAATATCTAATCTCAACCTGCTGTCTTTCAGTTTAAAGCCATCCATCCTTGTTCTGTCACTGCATGCCCTCATTAAAAGTCCCTCTCAGGCTGTCTTGTAGGGCCTCTTTAGACACTGGAAGGTGTTCTAAGGTGTCCCCAGAGCCTTCTTTTCTCCAGGCTGAGCACTATTTAAATATTTCTGCCCTGTAAGTGGGTTTCACTGCTAAATCTCACAATTGTGGTTTACTTTTTCAATGTATTGCACTAAAGAAATCTGAAGTATGAAAGAATATGACTTTATTAATAATACTTAAATGGCATAAATTGTCTGTATTCTGTCTTTGTTGCATAAAGTCACAAGAAACTGTGATTGAAGATCCTCTTTGCTCCATTACAAAGTTCTTCACTTGACAAGGATGAGTCTTTGCACCTGAGAGGTGTTAAGTCGCTTCGGAAGCTCACAAACACATTTGCTGTTGAATTAAGAAGCTTCGTATGCTGAATACCTCAGATTAGAATCTCTCTCACAGGTAGTGCATTCAGCTTGCTGAGAAGCTTCATCACTTCCACAAATGAAAAGTGGATTCTTTACACATTTGTTTTGTCATAATTTTTGTGGTCTGATCCACACACTAAATGGAGTACAAGGACATTTGGTTGGATAAGCAACTGAAACATTCTTTGTAGTGCATGTTACTTTTCATTAGGTAGGAGAGGATATTTCTGTTTCTTCTAACAGAGTGACAAAATAAAACACATTTGGGGGTTGAATTACATGGTCACAGACATCACAAAAGTAATTGCCATCAAGTAGCTGTGCCACTGAGGGTCTACAGTGCCGAACAATGCACTCTAAGAGTACACTTTTGTCTCTTGAGTTGGGCTTCTTCCATAAGCCATCAGAAGAAGATTTTTAAACAAGTTATCAAGGTCAGGGTTGTTTTGAATAATGTTCCAATGTTTCCCTGATAATTGCTTGGATTCTGCCTATCTATTCTTTAACCTAGTGACATGGCTAATAGAAAGTTATTTGTGTTTTGATGCAGAGTTGTTTCAGTAAGAGCTCCACTCATGCTTTTCTAACTCCAGGTTTATTCTAGGCATGAGGGAATTGTGCTTAAAGCAAGCACCTATAAAATAAATAAAACTTCTTTTTCAGCCCATCAGACCTTTTCAATAAAGGACTTTATGTTAGAGAATCTCTTGAATATAAAATGTTATTTAATCAGTAAGTCCCAGCTTTTATTAAAGCTAGCAATTTTTGTATGATTCTTTTTTCTTGTGAATAGGTGTATTTTCTATGATAGGCAATATTTCATCTTGAAACTTGTTAGCAAAACTATGTATCAAAATAATGCCCTTTTTTCCCATTATGTTCAATATGGAGATGAAATATTTCATGAATTTTCTCTGCACCTGTCAAAATAAACAAAATATAATTTCCAGGATAATTTGTAATGAATTTTAAACTTTGTTTTTTTCTTGGCAAGTTACATTTTCATCTTTACAATGTGGAAATAAAGAAGATTCATGTATGTTTTTCTCTGGGTATATAGCATGTCGCTTTGACTGGGATAAATGAGTAAGCTTACAGCATGGTATATAACGCCTGCTAAGTAACGCAGAAATTATTATGTGTGCACATTTTGGAAATGAAATAACTTGTATATTAATTATACTTCCCCACTTATTTAAATGCTATTTTCAAAATATTTGGTTTTGTACAAAAAAAACTCCACGTAAAGCCTATATTTAGATTTATGATGACAAAAAGCAAAAAAAAAAAAAAGAACCATAAGCTCCCCTCCACCTCTGACAGAAACAGCATTTTTATTCTTTATGTCACTGTTAGAATTCTTGCTCCTTATTTGGAAGAAATCCCATAGGTTTTTATGTGGAATGAAGATAGTATTCTATATCTCTTGATATGAACATTTCCATTGAACAAGATGATCTGGAAAATTTCTTCCAATCTGGATGGTTCTGTGATTCTGTGATTTAAAAAAAAAAAAACAACCCACAAAAAAAAACAACCCACAGAAAGTACAGAAAGAAAACACTTGTAATTGCAGTATAAATTCTAACTAAAATCCTAGTGGAAAACATGAAAAAAGGCATTAAAAGTGTTTGTAAAGCAGCTTAAAAAGTAATGTTTTTGAAGACTTGTCCAAACCATAGTGGTGCTAGCCAGAAATTGATGACAAATTAACAAAACCCTCTAAATATGAAACTGGAAGAGAGTTTACTGTTTGAAATACAGAGGCCAAATTAATAATTTGTGAAATTTGAATGAAGCAAGTTAGAATTGTCTGAGGAATGAATATAGCCCAATGTGTTAAAGATATGGTACTGTAAATATTGCACTGTGTCAGATGTACATCTGTTCAACAACTGCCTCAGCTAAATAAATAACAGACTCTTTCCCCTTAGCTAAAAGCAACCTAAACACTTAGACTGTTTTGGTGTGCCAGGGTGCAGAAGGGCCTTCAAACAAAGCATCTCCGTATTTTTCACTCAGAATCAAGCAGGCAGCTAAAAATGATATAAAGAAAGAAAAGAAACAAAAATAAAAGAGAAGAAATTACCAAAGATCAGAAAGGAATAAAGGAAGGAGGGCAGCATGAAGGGGTATTCAGAATACAGCATTCAGTCACTAGCAGTCTGATCTTCAAAGGATTTCAACCAAGTCATTAAAATAGGAGGTTAGTTTTTAATGAGAAGGTATACAAGATGCCTAGTATAATTAGACAGTGGGCTCTGAGGATTTACAGGACTTTTTTTGAAAGAGAAGAAAAAGCTGAGCAAACTACTGAGTTTAGCAAGTACTATCCCTGATATTTTGCAACCTGCACATCAGTAAATTGTTTCAATGTTATTGTTCTGCAACCCCAGCTGGCAACCAAGGCCCACACAGCCACTTGCTCACTCTCTCACCTGTAGGATGGGAGAGAGAGTGGAAAGAATAAAAGGGAGAAAACTCATGAGTTGATATAAAGATGGTTTAAGAGGCAAAGCAAGAGTTGTGTGCACACAAGCAAAGCAAGACAAGGAATTCATTCACCACTTCCCATGGGCAGGGAGGTGCTCAGCCAGGAGAGCAGGGCTCTGTCACGTGTGATTGTGACTTTGGAAGACAAACACTGCCACTTTGAGCAACCCCCTCTCTCTTCCTCCTCCTTCCTTCCCCTGCTTTATATGCTGAGTATTGCAACATAAAATCAGGAATATCCCTTAGGTCAGCTGGGGTCAGCTGTCCTGGCTGTGTCCCCTCCCATCTTCTTGTGCTCTCCCAGCCCTCTGCTAGTGTTGTGGGGTGAGGGGCAGAAAAACCCTTGACTCTGTTTAAGCCCTGCTCAGCAACAGCTAAAAGATCCCCAAATTACCTACACTGTTTTCACCACAAATTCAAAACATATCCCCATACAACTTATGAAAAATAACTGTGCCCCAGCCAAAACCTGCACAAATACATATGCTTTGAACCTTGTGAGGCACTGTTAAAATAAGTTCCTTCCTCAGCAGCTTAATTGGAAAATCCTACCATGGGTTGCAGTGGATCCTCTCCTCTTCTCTCCCCACCATTCTCACATAGTGAAAGCTACCTTTTTTTTTTTAGACGATCCATCATGTGTACTTTACTTATGTACAAAAGAGTTTAGTAGGGTCAGTAAGTGAGAGCAAGGCTGTGCTTTCATGAAGGATTTTTTTTCCCCTTTGTTTATTGCTATGCAGTTAAAAGGCTCAAGTTTTACATAAATGCATCATTTACTTGAAATACTGGTAAGTTCTCCTAATGATCAACACCTCTAAATTCTGGATAGTAACAAGCTTTTAAGGTAGAGAAAAAAAGATAAAAAGTAAGGGTTGTTATAGACAGAAAGAAACTTTAAGTTATACCTTGCTCACACATATATGAGGCCTACAGAAGCATTGTTAAAGTTATGTTTCTCTCTAGCCTAATCTAGTAACTCTAGTAGAGATGATTTTTTTTCTGTCTCATGGTCCCTTTTCCTTTGCTTTGCTTTTGTTTTCTATGCCTGGTTGTGGTGGCCTCCTTCTTGAGCTCCCTGCCTCTCTTTTTTTCCAGAAGGCTTTTTGCATGTAAGCATTTACCAACCTTTTTTATTTTTAGGAAATAAAAGAGCTGAATGCAAGTTTTAATACATTTTTAATGGCTGTTGCTGACAGACAAGAGACTTTGTTGGTATTGTCTTACATTGCTATTATGTTAAAAGACTTTTATTTTTATCAATATCTATTGTGCCGTCTGGTTAAAATGACAAAGACTCCCACGCTGAGCAAATTGAACAAGCTTTTCACTTCATTGAAGAAAAGGACCAGTTCTGGCTGCAATGGCTTTTTTTTTGGAGAGGGGGAGTCATTGTTCACATTCTATTGACTCTATAGTTCCTGTTAAATAATGTTCATGTATTATTAAGAGAATATTCATCTTTAGTGTACAAATAACTTTCTTTAAAACACGGTTCCCTCTTGACTATTTCCTCATGAGATTTGGTCTTCTGCTGCCACCTATAGCCAATATCAGGTATGGAGTGTCATATAATGCAAATCACAGGGGCATGTTACACAGTTTCAGAAACATTCCTCCAGTTTTATGTGTCAGCATAATTCCATTTATAAAATACATTGGAGAAAGTCGTGTATAAATACTGTAAGAGAAATCACAGAACTGGGCAAAACCATTCTCATTGACTTAGAGTCAAAAATGTTTTGCTGTAGGATGAACGTATCCTAACTTTTTATTGTCTCTCCAAAAGTGAAAAGAGTTCCATCTTCTAACTAAATACATCAGTTTTGGGTTTGTTCACTGTTTGTTGTGCCTCTTGTATTCAAGACAGCACTTAGCTATAACATTCTCTTGCATCTCATCTAAGGTGGTGAAATACTCTTTTGTATGTCCTTCATGCTCATCATTCATTTGCTGTATCAGATTGTTAGGAGAATTCGGACTGGTGCTTCCCTTCCCTTCCCTTCCCTTCTTCTCTTCTCTTCTCTTCTCTTCCTCTTCTCCTTCTCTTCCTCCTTCTCTTCTCTTCCTCTTCTTCTTCTCCTTCTCTCCTCTTCTTCTTCTTCTTCTTCTCTTCCTTCTTCCTTCTCTTCTTCTTCTCCTTCTCTTCCTTCCTTCCCTTCTCTTCTCTTCTTCTTCTCTTCTCTTCTCTTCTCTTCTCTTCTCTTCTCTCTCTCTCCTCTTCTCTTCTCTTCTCTTCTCTTCCTCTCTCTCTCTCCTCTCCTCTCCTCTCCTCTCCTCTCCTCTCCTCTCCTCTCCTCTCCTCCCCTCCCCTCCCCTCCCCTCCCCTCTCCTCTCCTCTCACAGTACAGATTAAATTCTGCCAGACTCCAGGCCTCCTGGAGCTGTAAATCTCACAACAGGCGCTGCACAGATGTGTGTCAGAAGGAATACCAACCTTTGCCTCATTCTGCTGAACCTCTGTGGGCACTGTGAAAGAAGCCTCTGCTAAGAAATTGTAGAGCACAATGAAGTGTTAAAAAAAGGCGTAAAAATGAGAAAACCTCAGTATATTGCCCTTTACTTAAACATGATGATCTAGCATCTACAGAGGCTTGAGAACAAAATTACTCCTTCTTCACCTGTTCCATCTCTGGAGTCTTGATCCAGCAGCAGAAACAAGTTCCTGATACACATTCAGACTGTGGTATATTGCAGCAATATAGCTGCAATTCAACCTGGACCCAACTCTTTCCTATGCAGAAAAAAACCAATAGCTTAGGCTGCAAACACTGAAAGGCAACAGGTAGTTTTGCGTGTGTGTATGTGTGTGTGTGTGGTGTGTGTGTCTTTTGGGGAAAGGGAAGGATAAGTATCAAAACCTGAATTTTTGAATACTCAAGAGGAAACCTGTTACATGCTATTTAAGACTGGTAAAGGTTAGCTGGAATTTTCTTATTTGAATTTGACTACACAAAAGCATCACTTCCTGAATCCTCCAGTTATAAAAGAGTCATGAGACAGAATCACCAGCTGAGACAGTAAGCAGACACTATGTTTTTGCATTTAAACTACTTAGGCTGGGAAAACTGGAGATGGAAGTTCAGGATAAGTAAAGGATAGCAAAAAATAAAAAGAGCAAGTGGCTTCAGGAAACAGGAGGCATCTTGGGAAAAATAAGGTGAAAATCACTGCTGGAGGAGTCTAAGAAGCAGCCAAAGATCCAAGTTGTCAGACAGATACATGGAGGAGGTGACATGGGAATGGTCAGAGGCCTTGTCTGATGTCCCCCAAGGTGGCTCACTGTCAGCAGCAGCATGGTGTGAAGAGGCACAACTTCATTCCTGATTTTCCCAGACCAGAGTGGCACAGGGAAGTTGAAGCTGAACCTAGAGAGTGTAATATAGGAGAAAGTGAGCAGGTGTCGTATGTGAGTGGAGTGGAAGCTCTAATATTGATGGTTCAGTACTTTTGATGGTCCTTAAATAAACATCGGTTTACGTATCCACTATGGTTTTCACTCTCTCTGATCTCCATTACCATGACAGACCATCTCCTGTGAAGAAGTGAAAGTTATAAATACACAGAATCCCTGATAATGTCCCTACAAACTCAGTAGATCCCAGCTATGGCTTGTTCTGCTCTCTGTTTTCTTTGAAATAAAATTTATTCACAAACCAGGAAATAAATCCCTTAAGTATAAGCGTAATGCTTAAATTGAGCACTGCAAATTAAATTGGTCTCGTCACTGCGATGTTGGATCAGGGGGCTTCTGAGGAATTTAGACCTGAAGAATCTTAGTCTTAGATGTCTGCGCTTGGAGGGTACAGAGAAACTAAAAACTATTGTGAATTTACAAATATTTTAATAAAATAGAAGAGATTTTTTTCCTTATGAAAAAATAATTGGTGGTGACTCTTTTTCTATTAGATCAACATTGTTTTATTCATCAAATAGACCTAAATTTAAAAAAATAAACAAAAAATCACTCCTTACTCTCATCATAATTTTCTTTCTTGCTCAGCTCCTCATTTTTATGAATTCCAAGTCCTGAAAGACCCATGAAATTTCTGATTGACCTTCTGCTTAGCACAATTTTTAACCCTGTTCAGTGCCTTCTCACAATAACACATTTGCATAACTATGTTTATCAGCTACAATGACCTTCCTCTTGCCTTCTACCAGTCATTGTAATTTAACACAAGAGGTACTTCATATACTACAGATTTTAATATGCCTTTTGCTGAAGAAGGTCTCATTTGTAAACACAGCCAGAATGTAAGTTTCATGGTTAAATTTACTCATAGATGTGCATCATATCTATCACAACTTCAATAAATCCATTTGGGGATTTTTATTTCAAATAATGTTTTTACCTGAAGAGAAATCAGTTTTATTTTTTCATTTTTATTCTTAGTAGAAAAATATAAGAAAAAATAGTTCAAAACCACCATTAGCAGACTTTATATAGCAGACCCTTACAGGTGCAGTACTGCTGTTTTCTGCTTTATCTTACACTCAAAATCAGGAAATAGTATGCCGGCTCAAGATTAGAAACAAATAACACCAAAGAGTTAATAGGGCAAGTGTTTTCCAGATTATTTCTACATATTAAAATGCATGCTGTGAAATAAAACATTGCCACATTTCATAAATCTATCCTTTGGCTTCTTTTTTTACCCCCCAAAAATTACACCAGTTGCTATTTATTCTCTCTCATTTTTATTAAGTGCTGATAGCAATTACAAGGGCTAATTGCTGCATACTTTCATAAACACATACACTACATATTTTGATGTTGCCATTTTGAAGTAAATTGAACTGCTAAATGAGAATGAGTAATGTGTACAAGAAGAGTATGAACTTTTCATTTTGATGGAAAAAACAAAACCAATGTTCCTTCCACAGGAAATAATTATTTTGCAAATATGAAATAATTAATGTCCAGACTCTAGATCTCTTTTCAGATTATTAACAGGAATTTTTAGACTCTTCAAATGATATTGTGAAGTTCAAGTCCAATATGATGAATATTATTTATTCATGTGTGAATAGAGTAAATATATATTAAAAAATTTATTCCTTACGAGCCAAAATTCTCATTCATTACTCACCCCCCGTTGTCTTCTTTACCTGAGAACTTGTATCTTTATTCATCTTAATGAAGGAGCTAACAGTATTTCATTGGCATGGATTGTTACCATGAAAAAGAGTCTGAGAAATCCTGGATTAAGGATTGAAGGATTTGGCCCAATCTCTATAAAACATGACAATATAATTCTTTTTCAAGGGAGAGGAATTATCATCATCTATTGTCTGTTGATGAACTCTGTGATGACTGCATTACATGGCACTCTTGATAGCTGTAAATGACTATTGTACTTGAGAAGTCAGATTTATTTTGCACATGTAAGACATTATTTTCATTCTTGGTCTTCAAGGACTCTTTGTTCAGAATCTAAAATGTTTCATCGAACAATGTAGCATCTGTTAAAGTCATAATCACTTGCACCAAAATTCATATTTAAAAATATATTGTACTTTACTTCCTTTATATTTATTGTCCCTCCAAAATAGGTGTCTTAACAATTTGGGAGATATATAGCTGGTTTATATGGTGGAAAAAAAGTGTTTCACTATATTTTTGGTTTAGCTAACATTAGAAGTGCAGCAATGTTAATTTAGAAAAATAAATAGGCTTTAACTGTTTTTATGGGCCATGCAAAGACAAAGTAATAAAGTAAGCATGTGGGCTTTATTAATCTATCATGAATAGTGTTATTAGCATGAAATATATTATGCAGGCTTTAGTCGATTTGCAGTGTGATTTGTAAGAAATTAAACCACAGCTTGTTAGTGTGAAGGTGAAGAGGAATCTTAAATTCTACCAGACCTTGCTGTTGAATCTTAACTGTAGGGGAAAGACTCAGGAATCCAAGAAGACATTAAAGAAAGGACCAAAGAATTTCAAAGATATCTATTGTGGCATGGCAAATGTCATTTTGGCATTCAGCAACTATTGTCTTTTTAAAACTAAAGGCATGAAAATACAAATATTAGATTAATAGTAACAGCCTAATCTCTTTTGAAGTTCTGAGTCTCCTTTTCATTGTCTTTTATGTCTTTCTCCACTGTATCATTCTGTGCATATTTATTTTTAACCCTGGGACATGTTAATAAATGACAAGGTAAGAAAATAAAATCTGCTCTTATTTTGGTGCTATTTTATGTTTTTCATATATATTTTCTTCTCATTTTCTCTAAGAGTCATAAAAATGCTTTAAGTTTCTGTTTCTTTATGGAGAATTAGCATAGCCTGAAAACACACTAATTTTCAAGCTGGTTTTTCCCTGTACATCAGGAAATATTGTCTTAAATGGTGGGAGAGACAAGAGGGGAAATTTAGTCTTGCAGAAAATCATCATGATTTGCACAGTTCCTTGACTTGACTAACAGAGCAATTTGACATTTCTGTTTGAGAAACACCCAGTGGTATCTAGGGTTGAAATCTTCTATTGTATAAACATAAGAGGGGACTTGCATGTACTTCAAAGTTAGTTCAAATTAAAGTAAAATGTTTAAAAATATTTAGTAGCCCAGTCAATCAGTATAGAAGCCATATTGTCTCTTTGGGATTTTAATTTTTTTTTCCTTAGAGAGAAAAATAAATTATTTATTGACGTGACTTTGTGAAAGAATGCTGTCATTTTATAAAGAATAATCAAAAGCCTTGTTTAACAAAGATCCTGGGGTTCATTGAAGTATTACCAACAGTGAATAAAAAATAAGAAGAAAATGTGAGTTTGTGGCCTGAACCTCAGTGCTTTATGGACATGGACAAACATGGACATGAAATACAAAACGCTGTTAAGGGCCTTTTGTCCTACAAGTGTAATTAGGCCACTCAGTTTAGAGCAGACCTAAGCATGGTACAATGAGGTTGTGCATGACCCTGTGAAGTGATGATCTTTCCTACTTATTCCATATTCAATTTGATTTTCAAAAATTGATGTAAATAATACTTTGAAAAGTTAAGAAAAGCTTGAGTACATCAAAATATCAAAAATAAAACATGATACAATTAAATGGTACATGTGTCATATTATAACAATTGAAAATGCATCCCAAGAGGACAAAAAAAATTCACAAAAGATTAGGGACATGTTTCAAAATACATCACCAAAGCAATCAACAATCATAAAATGAACAACATATCACCATAGGGAGTCCTAAATTAAAAATCCTTCATACTTCAGAAGTCAGTATAGTTAGTGTTGGCAATGGTACTCTTGGGATTATTTTAATATACTATAGGATCTAGCTGTTTGGTTGATATGCATAGTTACCCCTTTGATCAGTTATCATTTGTAATTTCCGTTTGATTTTTTTTGTTATTATTTTTCAGATAATGGTTTCAGTGATTTATCATCAGCCCTCGGTTTTAATGGAAGGGTTATTATTTATTACATGAAATAACTTTACCTCTCAGATAGAGAGGGGATTACTTTGTAATTTTTTTTAGGAAGAAGAAGAGGCAGTTTGCCATATTTCACATTGTCCAACTTCCATTTAATAGTGAGGACATTTACCTAAAAATACTTATTGGTGGCTACACTTCAACTAGCCATATTGCAGAAGAAAACAAGTTTGATACAGCATTTTATTCTAGGATCTTTGAGTACCAATATATAGAAATATCAGCGTCATTCAGTCCTGGCTTTACCTATTTAAAAGTGGATTCAGGATTTAATGTGTCTCTTTTGCAGATACTGTTTCTATGACTTTATTTAGTTTCACTTGAGCAGAAGTTGAGGTAAAAAGAGGGAGGCATTTTCCACTTTATTCCCACCTGACAGAAGACTGAAATTATGTAGATATTCAGAAGAATAAATATCTACAGCATGGATAATAATGTTTTTAAAAAAGGTGCAGATACAGACTTTATAATAAAGAGATGGCAGCAGGAGAAAGATACTTTTATAAAAATAAAGTAAATGAAACTTGAGTAATATTCTGAAATTTTGTTTCCTTGTAGCCATAAATAGTGATGGAAAAGCTTTTTGAAAGGACTAAATTACATTAAAATTATATGATTGACAGGAAATAGTTGATAATAATTTTAAGGGCTAGGATTTGGACAATCCGACCTATAGTTATTCAAGTCATCAGTGATATGTTGGTGTTGGGCCAGAAGGTTCTAGCACTCTATTTCTGTCATAGTGCCATTAAATTTTACAGAAGAAATGCTGGAGCTGGAAGTAACTTCTGCTTGTGCTTCTGTTTTAATGTTATGAAATGCATTCCATGAAGAACAAGACTGATTGTATGAAAATAAATACAGTGCTAGCCTCTTCTGCAAAGAGCAACAATGATCTCTAGTGGCGGCAAGTTTTATTTCAAGTTTAGTGAAAATACAAAGAATATATTCTGCATCCTCATTTTATTTAGGTTGAGTGTGTTGATAGTGAAAATGTTTTCTTTAAAAAAATATTCTAGCAGCAGGAGTTAATGAAACTTGATTAGATTTATTCAATATTTCTCTCCTCTCAATATGTTTTCAAGTATTCAAATCTAGCAGCCCCTTTGAAAACAAGCCAGTTTTACGCATGCAACTGCTGCATATTTTAATTTCTGCTACATTTTTTCACAAAGGAAAATAAACTATTTTATCACAGATATACTATTTCATTGCACTTTCAGCCAAGGCCTACCAATCTCTGAGTTATTGTTTGTATAACATCAGAAAACAACTAATTTTTAAATTCACTCTTCTCTATACACAGAGTAGATTTATACAATCTTTATATGTTTGTAATTTATTTTCCTTCAAAAATATAAGACTTTGGCCACCCAAACCAGCAGCGTTCCATTATCTAGGAACATATTGTTAATAGTACAATTTGGAATTCTTGAAAAAATTTTTGTATCTAAAGGGGACTCAGGATTATAAGATATTAGGTTTTCCATTAGTTTTGAAGAAAGAAAAAGAAAGAAAAAAACCCCAATCAAAACACTATTCTTTCCATATGCTATTCTCATTTGCTTTTAAAAATATTCCCATGGGCCCACTTCTCGAGCTTGTTGAGGCCTCTGTGGGTGGCATCTTGTTCTTCAGGTGTGTCAACCACACTGCTCAGCTTGATGCCATCTGCAAATTTCTAAGCTATTGACTACTTCTGTCTGATTGCAACAGTCAAACCAATTCCTTATTCATCTAAGAGCCCACACACTGAACTCATCTCTCTCCAATAAATGAGAAGGATGGTGTGGGCAACTCTGCCAAAGGCTTTACAGAAGTCCAGATTAATGACATCTGTCATCCTTCCCTTGTCCACTGATGTAGTCAGCCATTCACAGAAGGCCACTGGGTTGGTCAGGGCAGACTTGAAGGACTTGTCCCTGGTTACGCCACACTGGCTGTCCCAAATCACCTCCCTGCTCTCCATGTGCCTTAGCAGAGCTTCTAGAAGGATTTGTTTAATGATCTTTCCATAGAACTGGACTGACAGGTCAGTAGTTCCCAGGGCCCTCACTTCCACCTTTTTGAAAGATGGGTCAATAAAATAAGATATTACCTTTTCTATCAGTGCCCTTATGTAGTGCAGGTATTTATGCTGGATGTATGATGGAAATCTTGACTTCTGTCAGGAACAGAGGATTCAGCTTTCTTATTCTACTTTAGTTTTCCTCTTTCTACATGCTTTTTTACTTGGCTCCACTTTTCCCCTTGTTTGATTTTTGTTTGTATATTGTGTTTGTTTTTGGGGGGCTTTTGTTGATTGAATTGGATTGGGTTGGGGTTTTTGCATGATACATAGATTATGTCTCAAGGAACTTAATAGTGTCAGAAAGATGCTGTTGATTAATTGTTTACCTGTCTTTAAGAGCAAGGAACTCAGGGATCTAAAAGACACATGTGGTGAAACATATTAGTGAAATATATCAAAAGAAATCCCACATCCTAAGACAGATGTTAGGAGTATGTACAACAATAGACAGAGCATCAAGTTTCCAAATGGCTTCCAAAGCAGCCATTGTAATCTGAACAATGTTTCCTAATGACATAGTCTGCTTGGAGTTCATCAGTGAAGAAATGCTAGTCAAAAATCTTCACTTACATTTCCAGATGAGACCTTTTTCCTGTTTTACGATGAGATGCTGTTCTGTAAAACCTAGAATCTTTCTCCAAAAGCAGAAATCTCTGTTTAGTTTATGACTCCTTGTTATATAGTAGAGAAATAGCCCTCTTGCCAGGACCCTGAAACAAAGACTTTTCAGGCTACAGTGCTGGAGCCTGTCTAAGCAGTATTAATACATTATTTCCTTTTATCTTGTAAGATTTCCATAGTACAAGCTATGTAAGAGGGAGTTTTACCACTTACCTTTCAAAAATCCTAGTAGTTTGTTTCTTCTGAGAAAGAAAGAAAGAAAGAAAGAAAGAAAGAAAGAAAGAAAGAAAGAAAGAAAGAAAGAAAGAAAGAAAGAAAGAAAGAAAGAAAGAAAGAAAGAAAGAAAGAAAGAAAGAAAGAGAAAAAGAAAACATGGTAGAACACTCTGCTATTTTAGCCTCAACAGCTTGCGACACTGTAGCAATGATGCTGTTTTGCTGCAAAAGTTTTAAAAAAAATAGTTTTTGTCTTGGTTATATTTTCCCTCACTGGCACTATTGGTAAGAGAAATTTGCTGCATGAAAGTTCTACTGGCTGACTGATGATTTTATTTAGATTTGTATTTATGTGACTTTGACACAAATTCTAGTAACTACTAAGTATATAAACTTGTACACAGACATAGATATTTTCCTGGCTTTCCCACTTGCTGTCCACAAAATATTTGCTACTTTGAAAAAAGATGAGGAAAATACAGCCAGTAAAGAAGTTGTTTTCTTGCTTAGAAGATGTAGTCAAAACTAGCTCATTGCTGCAGGGCTTCCAAGATATCGCAATCTCCATGTATGTGGGTACAATTCAAGGTGTTAATTTTTAATTGCTCCTTAGTATACTGCATACTTAGGGTTTAGTTCCTTGGAAGTCTCTTTCTTTTCCTTTATATTAATAGAACAATGGAGATCATTTGATGTAATATAATTTTAGGTCCCTGGATACACACATTTTGGATGTAAAGTAGACTGTTTCCAATAAAGATTGTTTGACTGCACATATACTTTACTGATGATCCTTCCAACCAGGCATTTTCATTCAGTATTTAGCCTGAAGCAGACCTTGGTCTTTATCTACACAACATTTTATATTATGAGAGCAATTTGTAATACTTTTTTCTGCATGTTTCATTTTTCTTAAATAGTCTGTGCACACACAGGTTACACAAAAGGGCAACCAGAACAGAAAAGGTGTAAAGTACTTCCATTCACTCAGATAGCCTGAAGCTTCTTTTCCTTGTAATCCTTCCCTTTCACTCTAATTACCTCCTGTCACTGAAGTGGCAGGTGAATTCTTCTCTTACAGTAAAGACTTTCTCCTTTTGCTTCTTAGTGTTTCTCTCCACTCTAGCATCATCATTTCAGACCCAGTAAATTCCTTTCAGCCTTCCTCATCCACCACCTGTTCTGTCACCACTTACTATATCACTGCAAGCCTGGAACTGGCTCTGCAAAGAGCCTTTTGACTACAAAAATTTTACATAAACTTTGTCATTCTTTCTAGCATAATTGCTGATCATAGCTGGTTGTGCAGGCATTAGGCACATGTGTGCATGTATGTAATTACACATATTAGTCTAGTATTGCTTAGATCCCAAAAGAAAAATATTTGAATATGGACAACATACTACCATCTGGGATATAGCAAGATGGAACGTATGACATCTGTTTCCCACTGGAAGGCAGTCTAAAGGCCTAAAGGGTTGTTAATATTTCAATTAAAATCTTTTCCTAATATAAACAAAAAGATGCCAAAAGCCAAAATTTAACAGATGTTTATCCCTTTACCCTGCAGAATTCTAGAGCTACAAATCCCAGTTGGCTACATTCAAGAAAAGGCCTTCAGGTTTTGAGGAGAAGTGTCAGAGGAGAAATGGTGTGTCTCAGAATGCTCTTGAAGTTATTTATTTGCATGAACTATAAGACTGAGAATTTGATGTGCCTGATTTCATATGGGCTGATAAAAAGTTACTTGCAATAATCCAGCTAGAGCTCAAATCTCGGACAGCATCAATCACCCTCAAGAAATTTCTTGACTCATTCAGTAACTGTATATGGTCAAATGATTTAGCTTCCTCGTTAGTTTGTACAATGTTGAACCTCCTTAATTAAATAAATAATAATCAATTGTCCATGCTATGTAGACATGGAAAAGGCACTTAACTGTGTCAATCATTTCTCACAAAATGCACCTGCAAGATCCAAATTAAAATATTTTTAATTTTGGGGAAGGGATTTAAAGACACATCTCCTAAGCTGCTCTATTATTTTAAGGTACTGTTCTTATAATCTTCCTCACAGCTGTTCCCCTGTATAAATCATAGTAATTGGTTCAGTGAGACAGAAGAATGGTTCAAAATGGTTTGGTGCTTCAATTCATACTTGATTATACAAAATAACCTGAATAAAACTGAGTGTGCAGAACACATTTGTGTTGTGTTACAGGCATGTTTTGATAATTGCCAATCCCTATTGATAAACACATGGAGGCAAACAGAAGATGTGTTTTCATTGTAAAAATATAAAAACCAGGTAGTAAATATAAATTTGATAATTCACGTCTAGTCAGGAGAAGTATAGACAACTATTGATTAAGGCATACACAGAATTAGGCAAAGTTGAGAGAGGGAGCTGTGAGCTCTGTCTGGTGCCTTGTATTCAACTCAAAAGGAATTTGCCACAGAGGAACAAATTATAAAATTATTCAGGACCTAAGGGGTACAAGCACTGTATCTCACCATAGTTTTATGAAATGTACTAAAGTTGCTTGGATACTGCACTCATCATGCAGTATCCAAGCAATATTAGAAGAAGAAAATTTATACATTAGATGCAATAAAATCTGATCACTGCACATTAACAACTATCCTACAATTATGATTTTTTTAGTTTCTCTTGTTATTTCAGTTTATTTCAATTTTTTGTGATGAAAGAACCCCTCTTCATGTTCTGAAATATGCTAAGATGTTATGACAATATGATCCTGTGGAAATCTTTTCCAACCATATAAAGACAAACAATCTTGCGAAAGAAATACTGTAGAAAGCAACCATTTACGATGACAGTTAGTTCATGTACCTGTTTGACTAGGAAATAAAGAATAGTATTGTTAATTTTGGCATTTTACTAAAATGGATAACCACTATATCTTAACATAGGGAGCACACATTTTAAAAAGATTTTAGTAAATGAAACTTAATACAACTTTAAATATTCCTAGCTAAACAGATGTTGCTATTTTTGTTGATTCTTTCCTCTAAGTGTAAAAAATACACTATCATATTTGAAAAAGTGACAAAATTACAGTCCTTTACTACTTTCTCTGACTTTGTGAAAGGCATCTTTAAAATTAAGAGATATATAAGTGAAGAAGCATGTAATTTTAGGAATTAGTATTTTCAAAAGCCATTAGATGTGTTTTGTCTGGTATCTATGGTAGCAGGTGAAAAACAGAAGAAAGAGATTCAGAGACAGACACCATATTTAGGTAGGAAAGAAGTATAAGAGAAAGCATAAATAAAAGAGAAAATTGCCCTAGCTGGATTTCTAATCTACGGATGCTGCTGAAAGTTGAACATGGGGGTTGGGCATATAGATTGGCTCTGCTACAAAAATGAAATTTCTTAGGTGGCAGCAGGAGTGATGTGCTCTAAATTTTATACATATATATACGTAAAATCTTCTAAAACTTATAACAACTTAAGTTATCCTATTTTCCAAAGTGCTGAGTATATGAAATTTCACTGAATTTGACTATATTGTCTGACCTTCCTTTCATCTGTCTTCTGAAAGAGGATGTCTGAAAGATGAAATTAGGTTGATTGTTCATGTCGAGCTGATATACATATTGGAAAATATCAATTCAACATTTAAAACAGACAGTGGAAGGTCCTCCATATATATAAATAAATATACAATAATAATATATAATTGTGGGAAAGTGAATTGATCATTTATTCACCATGGAATTTGAGTTCTGGACTGATCTATTGAGAAGTCATACAGTTCTGATAATTGGAAGTAATCACTTTAGCTGGAATTCAGTCTGGGTTTATGTCTGCTTAGAGTTGCACAGAGATGCCTGTACCTGAAATAGACATCAGCAAAGAAAAGCAAAAACAAATTGCTGGATCCTCAAAAGGGCTAAGAAGACGGGAATTAATGTAGACAAAAGGAAACACATTCCTTTTAATCTCTGTGACCTATTTCAGGATTGTTTTTATCCTGACTCTTGCTAATGATATTTTTGTTGGGAAAGTATCTTGATGCTAAATTTTGCAGTTCCAGTGTAGTGCAAATCATTGTCCCTGTGGAAAGATTGTTCAGAATGTTTATGAGTGGATTTTGACTATGCAGGAACTCCTTTTTTACATTAGCTCAGAAAGCATAAACTTTCTGTTGAGAGGATAACAATATTTGTTAGGAATTCTTTAGAAAGTCACAAGCAGCAAAATCTATAGAGACACAGAAACCAGCATGTTGTCAGGTAACACTATGGCTGGGATAACATCATAAGAACTTTTGGAAGATATGGAAGAAAACTGTTGTGTTCCACTATTGTGAAACTTCCCCTATTGGGACTGTGAATACTACTATAACACACAAAACCTGAGTACAGGTGGAATAGAACTTCCCATAATTAAGCCAGTGGAAAATATTTCAGTCATCTTCTTCATCAAATTGTAGAATAGTTTGGGTTGGAAGGATCTGAAAGATCCCTTAGTTCAAACTCCCCTGTCACGAGCAGGCCTGCCTTCAAATATTTAAAGTTTTCTTTAAAGCCCACCCAAGTGTGAACAGAATAAACTAAACCCAATCCTCTAAATACTTTTATTGTAGTGTGCAGCACAGGAATATGGATATGTAATTCCAATAAAACCAATGTGAAATTGGACATTAACTTAAACACCTGTAATGCTGGATTGAAAATGAAAGATTTGTATTTATTAGTATTATTTTGTCACAGTTTGATTATTAAGAATGAAATTCACACATAAACAGAATTCATATTGTTTAAAAAAGCTGAAATATTAAGTGTTCCATTACCACAATCAATATTATGAAGTAAGTGGATTAAAAATCACAAAGCCAGCCTACCACCAAAACCATGGGAAATCAAATAAAATCAATGCCTTTATAACCTTGATTTATGCATTTTTGCTGTCTTTTGTTGGTTCGTTTGCCTGAACATACTTTAATACAATCAACTAACTGCTGGTAAATCCAGTGGTACTTGGGGAGGCAAAAAAGATTGGTTTGAGCCAACAAGATTTCCTTGCTATATATTTAAGTCTCTGGAAAGGAAAACTGCCTGTAGTGGGTTGACTCTGGCTGAGTGCCAGGCCCCTACCTGGCAGGATAGAGACACTCTATCCCTGCCCTCCTCAGTTGGACAAGAAAAATATGATGGAAAGCTCATGAGTTATGAACAGGGAGCTATCACTCATCAATTACTATCATGGGCAAAACAGACTCACCTTGGGGAAATTAATTTATTAGCCATCACATTCAACAATCTAAGTGTCGGGGTTCCAGCTCCAGAGAACATGGCCTAATATTGTTTAATTTACTCCACGTGTGCTAAAATGAACTCTAATGAATTTTACTATATATGCGAATGCTACACTGAACTGAAGGAGATAATTTCTCTTCAAGGTTGGCAAATTCATGGCACAAAAATGCCAAAACAAGTACCAGTTACAAGCACCAAATTTGGTCCTTCTGCATCTAAAGGCTCTAGAAATACTGCTGATCAAGAGAGATAAATAGCAGATCACCAGCTTCTGAGCAAAAGAAAACAGTTAGGTAGATGACTTCTGGAAATACGGCTACAGGCATCCCCCTAGTACAATATCCACATGTTGTTCACTGGAAACAAAGGGATACAGTTTGTGTCATTTGTCAAATTTTTCATAGTAATGCAACAGGCAGAGCATCCTTTCAGGATGTTTGTACAATTTTAGGCTCATAAATTTTAAATATTTGGTATAAATTATTATAGATTAAGTCCACCCCATTAAAGCTATGCAAACAGAGGCATGCATCTGTTATATTACTTATTTTCTAACACTTTCTTCCAAAGGTCTTTGTGAAGCCATGATTAATAGGCTAAAAGAATCATGTTCTCATCTTAATACCAAAGTTGCTTTGCTCAAGGCAGTGACTCTGCAGTTCACAGTGTGAATATTCGTTACTTACTCCAAAAAACATATAGAGCTACTGAATACATTTTTCTCAGAGACCAGCAATGTCTGAACACAAAGAGAATGTTTCTGAGTCTGGGCAGCTCATAAGAGAGAGTGTATATGCATGTGTTTGAGTCTAAATGAAAGAAGGCAAGGAACGACCTGGAGAATTGAGCCTTAGATTATCCACATTGCTTGGCTATCTTACTCACTAACTGCATAATACCTAACTGCAAAATAAGGCTTGCACGCAATTCCAGGACAATACTCCGACAAGACAATATAGCCTATGTAAGGTCACCAAGATTCATTTTTTGGTTGCTAGGAAATGCAAAAGTACCATTTTATCACAGTTGTCCATTAAAACACAGTCTCAGATCAATGTTTATTCCTTTCAAATAGGCATGTGCATTACTGCATGACTATGAATATTTCCCTCATATGAAATATTTGAGCTCTGAAATTAACTTCCACTCATAATGTTTTACTGTCCATATTACTTCTATGGTAGTTTTTCTCTAGCGTCTTTTCTGAAGTGAGAAACTTTTGCCCAGTGCAGCTCCAGAAACTGAGCCAAGGCAAGCTTTGACTGTGTCTGTTGGATTTCCTTTCTTTTATGGTCTTTTTGTAGTCTAACAGCAGCTTAGTAGTCTTTATCAAATTTGTATGATGTAATGCAATATTCACCTTCAGAGCCTTACCATAAAAATGCCATTTTATGGCTCCAGTCCAAATGGGACTGACACATGTGTAGACTAAATGCACTAAATACATGTAGCTGTATTTAGCACACAGACCAGCAGCCACAATAATTTTTATTTAAAGTCACAGCCAAGAATGATAGCCGTTTTTTCATGAGATGTGAAAGGATTGACAAATATTTCTGGAACACTTTCCCAGAAAGTGAAAAAGCTGAATTCAAGCCATTGCTCTTCATAAGGCTTTCCAAACCGACATCTTTCATCTCCGTCGACTGAAATTGAGTCATTAGGGCAGTGTGGCAAAAATATGAGATCCATCAAGTCAGTGAGAGTACAAGAAATCCACAATATCATTCTGTGATGTGGTAATCTGGAAAATTCCCAGCGAAAATTGTGCTCAGACTTCTGGACAACTTCCAGAGCTCTACAAACATATTTCAAAATGTATATTTAACATGAAGTGGATGAATGCATGAAAAACCACACAAACAGAGATTAAAACATAAGATCCTTCAGTTACACAAGCCCATTGTCAGCAAGGCTATGGAATTAGAGACCTTTTTTTGCTTTGTCCTAATCTTGCAGTTCTTACTACAGCTGGCAACACATTGGCACAGCTTCAACAAGAAAGACAACAGGAAAAAATCCAGGACAGTTCTTTAAAAAATAACTCATTAACAGTGCGTTATTGAGGAACTGCTGTTCCTGTAGAAAAATACCAGTGTAGGTTTTTGTTTAGCTGGATTTTGTTGGTTTATTTTGTTTTCCTGGCAACGTTTTTCTTATTTTTTGTTTTTGTTTGGTTGACTGGATAGTTAGGGGTTTTGTTTGGATTGTTGGATTTGAATCTGAGAGTATTCCCTAGGTTTAGACATTTCACTCCTCCAGCCTTCTTGGCCTATAGCTGTGAATTTGGACACCAATAAAATTGTAGAAGAGCTGAATAGGAAATAACTGAGGAAAGATGGTCACTGATAAGGAGACTGTGCTAATCAAGGTATGAGATTATAAACATTGTAGAAACACTTGATTTGGCAGCAGCTTATTCTAAAGTTTTCCTAGTGGTAAATAAGGGGGAAAAATAGGAAATAGCTGCTTATGGAATTTTGCTGATTCTCTGAAGTTGAAGGTTTTGTAAGGATACAGTCATAAAGCATAAAAATTGCTGTGCCGGATATAACTTGAAGGTTACTTTTCAGATTCCTGCTACGCACCATGACTTGGAGACCTACATTTACTTCAGAGGACAGAAAGAAACACTGACTAAAACAATTCTCAGGAGCACTGTCTCTTCAAAGTAGTGTTCACTGCCCAGTTAAGGTGGTTGTACATTTGGAGGACATAGTTTAAAAAACCGAGTTAGAAAATAAAAACACCAAAACATTATGGAAGCTGTTTCTGTTGTGGGAACTCAACTACACAAAATACACGATTTTTGCACACTTTTGCTTTATTCCTTCATGCAACAGACAATTTTATATCTACCCACAAGATGGCACCAGAAGATTGAATAAAATTTAGTCCTGTGTGTGCCCTCACATACCTTGGCTTTTCTGCATCTTTGCCTCCAAAGTGGCAGAAATATGCTATGTATGGCACAGACCTAGAAATTTGCACCTGCCAAACACTTTAAAATTATATATAGTTTTAATAAAGAGTAAATGCAGTACTCCTCTCAGATTAATTCAAATAGGCATGTTAGATCAATACCTAAAAATACATACTTTGAAAAAATATTTCAGTCATGGTGTAAAAAATAAAGGTTAATTCCCAGGTAAGAATATTTCTTCAGTAAAGTGATTTGAGTATACTCAAATTGGCTTTTAAATGTAGATTAGGATGCATTTTATTAAAAAGCCCTAATTTTCATAATATTAAAATACTTTTCAAATGTAATAGAAATTAACATAATTTTTAATGAGTTTCTGTTTAAAGTGGGAATTTTTTTTTAGTTAGGCAACAACTGGATAACACAGAGCTGATAAAACTTTGGTTATTTTCTGCATTTTTTATTCATTAAATCTTAATAAATGTTTTAGTTTCTGTAGTGATAATAAGTCTATAATGAATGTTCAAATTAGCCTCCTCTGGGAATCTTCAATACAAATATATGTTATTTGTAAATTGAAATAAGAATTTATTCATTAGTTCTGGTAACATTTTCAAAAGGGTTTTTTGAAATTTTTCAAGATGATTGAACCCTAATCTTGTACAAAAATTGAGTTTTACAAAAGAAAATCCTCCATGTTTGTAAAAACAAGATATATGATTAAGTTACAAAAACTATCTGATTTACTTCAGACTCAGGTGTGTTTCCTTTCTTCTTATAAAAGATACAGTTTATGTACATAAGGAAAATATGTATAAAAGTTATTAAAAAAAATGAGACTCTAATATGAAGAGAAAAGTATCCAAGGAAATTTTAAACCTCATGTCACAGCACACTGCAAATGCCAATAATGTGTAGATTATTTGCTACAGCTGCAAAAAGTAAAGAGAAGCATATAATAAATCAGAAATATATTCTAGTAAGGTCTATATGCTGAATGAGTAATAGTCACCAACATCTTTTCTTAAAATCCTTTCTTTAGGATTTTTCCCCTTTCTGAGAAGCTGTGGCCTCAGCAACAAAATGTAAACAATGGTTATCTGCTGCTGTGGAATGCAACAGGTATGTCCGTGATTGGTCTTCTGCGGATGTTTGGATTTACTGACCCCTCACAGCAGAGCTGTTCTTGCTTTCTGCCTGGACACAGACTTCTGTTATTCATTCCTTTTCCATTCTTAGCTTAGCAAGCTTCTGAGAACTTTCTTTCTATTTCTTTTAGTATAGTCATAATGTAACATATATATCATAAAATAATAAATCAAGCCTTCTGAACATGAGGTAGACATTCTCGCCTCTCTCTTCATCCTGCAACCCTTGTGACCACCGTGACAAGTAATTTGTCTTTTTCTCCCCCAAACTCACAGGGAATTGGCTGATGTAGTTACCATGTCACTCTCCACAGCAATTGCAGTCACTAAGGTGAAGTCCCTGGTGATTGGAAAAAGAGAAACACCCCACCCCATCTTTAAAAAAGGTAGAGTGGAGGCCACTGGGAGCTACTGACCTGTCAGCCTCACCTTGCACAGTCCCACACTTCTCAAGATACTCCTCTCTGAATCAGAGAGATACAGATTTGATGCAATTCTCTGTTCAGAGAATGGAGGATCAATTGAATGGAGCTCACGTGCCCTGAGCTGCTTCAATAGAAGTGTGGCCTGTGGGAGAGAGTCCAGAGGAGGGCCACAAGAATGATCAGGGTGATAGAACACTTCTCATATGAGTGTAGGCTGTAAGAACTGGGGTTCTTCAGCTGAGGTTGGAGAAGGCTTCTGTTGAGGCCTTTCAATACTTTTTACAAGGGGCTGTTGTAATAGGATAAGGAGCAATGGCTGTAAATTACAAGCCAAGACAAGTTGGAGTAGATATGAAGAAGACATTTTTTTACAGTGAAAGTGGTGAAACACTGGAGTAGGTTTCCCAGAGAGGTGCTAGATTGCCCAGTTCAGGGTCAGATTGGGCACCACTCTGAGCATCCTTACCTAGCTGAAAATGACCCTGTCCATTCCAGAAAGGCTTACACTAGAAGACATTTAAAGGTAACTTATAACTCAACATCATTTTTCTACATCCTATTTCATCAACATTAGATATCAGACTTCTTTTTTAATCTAAAATTGCTAAAATACTATTTCAGAATGAAAACAAGTCAGATACTGATCTGATTTTAACTCTGTGAATTGCAGATAATTTGACTAAACCTAGGGTAATGTGTAAATTGCACTCAGAATTAATACTGATGTACCAGAAACCAGAAGAGAATCCTTAGAATCAAAGTTCTCTTTTCAATATAATTTGAATGAGATTTTGAAATTGAAATTTTTTAAATCCCTTTGTTAAGTCATAAAAATAATCTAACAAAATTTCCATTCTGTATTTTTGACACTCATGCTGTAGTAGTGAAATCTGGTCTGAATATATCTCTTTTTTTTAGATGAAAACATCAGTATATTTCGCAATCAAGAGAGTTCATGCATCTCAAATATGATCAGTGTGTAGTTTACCCATGTGTAATTTGCGTGAATACATGCTGCTCAGCTTTTTTGTTCTATTTACCACAAGATGTGTCATTTCCCACATGGATGAGCAATCTGTGTCACCCTGTGCATGGGTGTTGTTAAAAGGTTAATTTCTGTTTCTGTGAAAGAGAGATTGTTTTTTACACCACTAACTTCTTGTAGGAAATCTCAATCTTTTAACAGCTTAACTCAGCTATGAATTTCCTGAAATGTCCCACTGAAAGGGACATGTTTTACTTGTGCCACTTTTACATGTTTTACATGTTTTACATGTTTTATATGTGCCACTTTTGTAGCACATTTTTAAGCAATTACATTGAATGTCTTCAGACTAATATCATAAAGATATTAGTTTCTTAAGAGAATACATAATTTTTTACTTCATCAGTCTCTAGGGTCCATATAGGCAAACCACAGCAAGTGCCAATTGAGTCATTCTGTGTTGATGTTTTAAAATAGAGGGTAATAATAACAATAATAATACTAAGAACAAAATTGCTTTGACTTTCATAAACATTGTATGTAACTTCAAATTCATAACCTGTATGACCCTGTCTATAAAAACTAGTGCTAAACAATGAGAATGCAAATTCAGGCATGCAAAAGCTATGAAATAACAGAATGAAGGTTTCCCTTTGCCTTGGATGTTTCTGTTCAATAAGTGTATTAGGTGTATGCCTTTAACTGCATTCCATTTTCTTGGACTGCCCTTCCTTCCCGTTTGGCACACAGGATGGATGGCAATGACTGGCTGTCCCTATTTCCTCCTCTGTTTGAGATATACCACCATTATATAATTTCTACATTTTGTTCAAGACATATAATGAAACCAAAATGGCTTATGTCCTGATATTCCCACTCATCCTTTCTGTTCCTATTGTGAGAGTATTTAAATGCTTCGTAACTACTAAGAAGCAGAGTTATCCAACAACTCTTTGGTGCTTGAAGAAAAGGTTATCAGCCTGCTTCAGTGCTACACATACTGTACTTTAACCTCCCTTTTGAAATTTAATTTGGATGCAAAGTGCTACAGGATTTGACAGCATCTTCTTTTGCTCATGATGGAAAACTTACATTTATTCTCTCTTTAAAACACAAAATAAAGTCACATTCAGAATATTTTTATGTGAAAAAACCTGAAATTCCAGTATTGTTTATATATTTTTCAAACCTGAAATGGTTACACCACTGGAGCTCTCTGAGCACAAGAAATTCACAAAATGTCCTTTTGTTTAAATAACAGGTACCAGATGTCACAGCAAGTAAACTATACCTCAGCTGCCTGTGGGTTAGCAAATTCCCTGTGTTCAATATTGCTTAGATTAATTGGCAGGACATTTGCTTTTGACGTGCTGCTATTTGCACTGCAGGACAGGGCACAGGCTCAACTATGTAATTACATCAAAGTCTACCAAAAAAAAAAAAAAACACTTCAGCTTTAGCTACTATAGTAATTTTTAAAAAGCAACAGAGAAAGCCCCCACCAAAACAACATGCATATTTATATTCCTCAAACATGTTTCTTCTGCATATATCTCATATAAATAAAAATGCCTTCAACAATTCTATCTGAAGATATTTAGAAAACTAAAACTTTTTTCAAAACCTCTGACTGTTCATTTATAAATCAGAACTGGTATTATGTAGTTCTATAGAACTTCTTGCCATCACTCAAGAGGAAAAAATGTATATGCAATAGAATTGCTGGGAATAGCAATGGTAATCTCAATCAACTAGTAAAGTTTGGTACCCATTTATTTATTTTGAGCCAGGCTGTTCAAGGTCTAAAGGACTCAAGTAACCCTTTTTCTGTAGCATCAATCATAAAATAAGCAAGTAAAACTGTAATCCCTGTATCCTACAAAGCATTAAATTGCTCTTCCACTGCATCCTCATGTTTGTTAGGCAGCATCACAGAGTAGAATAGCAATATTACTTTTTTATTCTACAGAAATATAGAAAAATTAAAATTACATTTATTTTTAGACTCTGGATTGAATAATTTGAAGTGCAAATAACTTGAAATTTCAAGCACTGAAATACTGAACAAGCATTTAATATACTATGCTATCTCCACTCTGAAACAGGGTGAAAAGGAGCATGAAACGGAAGAAATTCAATGGGGAAAAAAGGCAGTAAACAAAGATCAATTTTTTTCAGGAAGAAGGACCATGATTCTTTTTTAAAAATCTAAATGAATGTTAATTTTTAGAATATTAATTTAAAACCAATCTGAACTTAATAATTCAGACTCCATCTCTAACAGTTTTGCTGGAAAAGTACATCTAAATGTTGTCTCCACAACGCTTCTTCATGATAAGCATGAGAAAAGACTCAGAAAAGCTTTGGAAAGGTTTTGCAGTCAGATGTTTGATAGCAGCAGCTGTCTCCAGGCAGCAAGTGTCACTGCTGCAGCAAGTGTTTTTCAAGCCCAATTGAGAGCTGAGAAATACAGACAATTTTGGTACAGGAGCAGCCTCACATAAGGCTGGTTCCACTCCATTGTCATAAAGCCTTCCCTCTGACTCCTCCATGCTGGGTTTGATGCTCAGAAAGGCACACAGGAGGTTGGTGCTGGTGGTGATGTGCATCTCATGAGCCAGAGAAGCCCTGCATACACAGGGGCCTGGCAACACACAAGAAGAGCTGGAGGCCATGGTACAACTGCAGAGCTGTGATGTAGTTGCCATGACCGAAACGTGGTGGGATGACTCACATAACTGGAGTACTACACTGGACGGACACAAGCTCTTCAGAAAAGACAGGAAAGGAAGAAGAGGTGGAGGAGTGGCCCTTTATATTAAGCAGACTTTTGATGCCGTAGAAATTGAAAATAAGGAAGATGGAGTTGAATGTCTATGGGTAAGACTTAAGGGGATGGCCAACAAGGCCGACACCATACTGGGAGTCTGTTATCGTCCACCCGACCAGGAAGAAGAGGTAGATCACTTATTCTATAAGCAGCTAGGTAATGTTTCAAGATCATCAGCCCTTGTTCTTGTGGGTGACTTCAACCTACCAGACATCTGCTGGGAGCTTAATACAGCAATAAAGAGGCAGTCCAGGAAATTCTTAGAATGTATGGAGGACAACATTTTGTTGCAGCTGGTGGGTGAACCCACCCGGGGAGGGACTATGTTAGATCTGCTGTTTGCAAACAGAGATGGGCTGGTGGGAGATGTGGTGGTTGGAGGTCGCTTGGGGCAGAGTGATCATGAAATAATAGAGTTCTCAATATTTGGTGAAGTCAGGAAGAGCTCCAGTAAAACTCTTGCATTGGACTTCCGGAGGGCAGACTTTGGCCTGTTTAGGAGACTTATTCAGAGCATTCCTTGGGAAGTTGTCCTAAAAAATAAAGGAGTTCAGGAAGGGTGGGCATACCTCAAAACAGAGATCTTGAGGGCACAGGAACAGACTATCCCTGTGTGCTGAAAGATCAGTCAACGGGGTAAATGTCTAGCCTGGCTGGGCAGGCAGGTTTTGGAGGAACTCAGGAATAAAAAGAGGATGTATCAGCGTTGGAAGGAGGGTCAGGTCTCTAAGGAAATATTCAAGTAGGCTGCTAGAGCACCTGCATCTGCCCTGCCACTGATCAACTGTAGAAAGGAACAAGGCCTAGGACATCCCCAGCCCGATCAAAATCTTCCACTTCAATGCCTTTCAGAGACTCTTCTGTGATGTGTTCCTTCTGTCCCCTATAAGTGCTATATATACAGAGCATGGTTTATTGCATTATTCCTGATACACTGAGAAGAATGTTCCTAACCTGAGTCCTCTAGACTCAGTAAAATCCCTGTTTCACTACCACCCTCGACAGAGACATGTCCCAGAACAGAGACAAATATTCATCACATTCCTTCCTGTTACCTTGACATGACTGTATCAAGCCCAGGGTTTGGCCAATGTGAACAGAGAAAATATGTTGCCATCCTGATATGTTGACTCCTGATTTTATAGACTCTATCAGATTTCCTCTAACATTTTTAGATTGAAAGCTTATTCAGTCATTTCTTTTACAGAAATTATTCTGTATTTTGCTGCCTTCTCTGGACTGTTTCCAAGTCTATTGCATACTTTTTTAGAATCAGAGCTGCTTGCATTATTCAAGGTGTGGCAAAGTCAGATACCAGCATTATGGTGGCTTGTGTCCTGTTCTGTCTCCTTCTCCTAATTGTCTCTGGCATTTTATTTGTTTTTCTGAACACTGGTATTATAAAACTGGTATTTCAGGAAATGGTTTTTTACACCCCTAGATACCACTCTTGAGAGGTAATGGTTAGTTCAGAGCCTATAATTTTATATGTGAAATTAGGATTGTTTTTCTCCCATGTACATCGCCTCGTATTATTTACACTGAATTTCATTTGTCACTTTTTTGCCCTTCAGTCTTACAGTCTTCTTTTAATTCCTCATAGTTAGCTTTCAAACTTACTATCTTGAATAATACGGTATTGTCAGCAGCCTTTCTCTTTTCAGTAATCTCCTGCTTTCCAGGTCAGTGATGAATATGTTTTACAGCACAAGCGTCCGCTTACCAGCATTGATGACCTGTCTCCACTTCAAGGACTGACAACTTACTCCTATTTGTGTTTTCTTTCTCCTAACCAGTCATTTATCTATGCAACAAATGCCTTTGCTCATGCCACCTAATTTACTTAAAAGCTTTGTGTGAGATGCTTTGTCCAAAGGCCTTTTGAAATCTGTGAAAATGATAAATAAATTCCCCCTCCTCTCCCACAATCACTCAGTTTCAGATAAGTCTCCTGCTGAGAGCAGCTGCCTAATGGGACTCTCCTCTCCCCTTTTTCTTCTGCAAGGTTCGCCACTGAAGCCTCTCAACAATGACCTTTTTCTGCTTCTTTGTTTTTACCATACCTTTTGTACTCTGATCATCAAATGGCCATATAGACTTCATGATCCTGATGTATGTAAAAAAAGAATATTGTTTTGTTTCCCTTTGCCGCTCGCTTGTTCTTCTTAATTACTCTTTATGCGTTCACATTTTATAATCCCTTCTAGTTTCATTTCACTGCAAATGTATGGCTTCAGCCTTTTTCTTAATTGTTTCTAGAAACCTCCCTCATATTGCTATTCAATTTTTTTTATATCTTGTGTCTAACTTGTTTTACAGACATATTAAAAATATTGATTCTTTTTTATGAAACAAGTTGCATGTTGCTATATTTTTTTCACCTTGGAAAACTGACTTTCTGAGTTGTTACCCTGTTTAAAATGGGAAATTAAGAGAAATAAAAATGACATTTACTCTCAACTAATCCAGAGACCACTTTTCTTATGAAAACCCTCTCTGCACACAATTGGAAATGGCCTTCTTACCGAGTTTATTCCTGTTTTTCTGGGGATGGCAAGGTGATAATTAGACTAGATTGGCTTAAGTGCATTGGGCAAATTTTTCTCTCAAAATTTAAAAAAAAACAACAGAGATTTGAAGCTGATAAGAGAATGAAAGCCTAGACAATAGAAATCAGTCATGATTTGCATTTCTGGGCAAGTAGTTAGGGAGAAATGTTATCTCTTTGGTCATGTGCCAGGAAGCATATATTAATTTTCTTCCTTGCTGTAGATGTTATGAGCGAAAGGCATAGAGAAAATTATGTATTCTGAAAATTTCATAATCAGGTCTGTGTGTTTAATATTCTTTCATGGGATCATTTTAACTACCACTTTCTCTGGATTACTGTAGTTTCCCCAGGCTTAAATTGAAGTAAGATTTACAGAAGATTCTGACATCTTTTTTAAAGGTTACAGACTAAAGAGAAAAAGACCAAAATATCAAATTTCACAAAGAAAAATTAAAGAGTAAATCATGGATGAGGAAAATAATCAAAAATTGAGGGTTTTTCCCTAGGAAAGCCTGCATTTACAGCCTTTCATATAACAAGAACACTACCATTCTAGATCATAACTATTTATCTGAAATAATACTGTATTTAAATATATACCATGGTAAGTTTTGTCTTTTTTTTGTTCTTTATTGTGCCATTATTTCATTTTTTTGAAAGTAAGTGCCACGTACATTTTTCTTGGAGTATGACTTGTGTGACAGAAAGGAAGCCATTTATTACTTCATCAGAAATTCTGTATTTCTAGTGCCATGCACGTCAGCTGCTGGAAATGAGGCCCTCCCATTTGGGACCCTTTTATATTACCACAACAAATAAAAATAAGAAAGGAGACTGAGTAATAATGAACTACATAATGCAAGGATTAGTATTGCATTTGGATAGTCTATATGATACACTTACTATTTTTGCACTGTCTTAGTTTTTACATTGTCTTATAAAGTATTTTACTTTACAATGTGTATATAATAGAAAAACCTGATAAGTTGTTAAAAGTGTGTCAGCACTTCCTCCACTCAAAAGGCTTTGACTTGAGCTGGGCTGAGGCTTTACCTGACAGGCAGGCTGGGTTCTGAACAAGCAGCTCATATAGTAGTAGAAAATGAAGCGAGATAATACGATTCTTCAGGGACTAACAAAAGGGAATGAGTTTGGTCTTCTTTCCCTCTGCTCAGAGGGGCATATTAGATGGAACCTTATTCATTGAATGCAGTTTGTTGGTCCATTCTGACACCTCTGCTGCAGTTAAAATGAGTTCAATTAACTAGAAATTCAGCTTTAAGGTCTTTCCTTGCAGATAAAAAATGTTTGCAATTTGCCTCTGGCAATGTAGGTGTCAGGGCCTTGGTAAATATTAAAAGTGAGACAATTCACATTTCTTAGTTTCTAAACCTCCAACTTGACTGCTAAGAGTTACCACAGAGCCCTATCTGTACACATCTGCTGGTCAGGTATGTGACCTGAGATCAAAAGAACATGTCAGAATACTCCAGCCTCTCAAAGCTCTCTAAGTAAAAAAGTGTGTTGCAAAACAACAGGATTTTTAAAAATATTGTTTTCTCCTGTTAATAGAAGTATCAATAGCAACAATAATATGAACTGTCATGAGTAAAATAAAAACCTAGCTTAAAATCATCAGAAAATAATTGCTAGCTTTTGTGGTGGATTAGTCTTGGCTAACACCCAGACACCCACACAACCACTCTCTTACTTCTCCTCAACACTAGAGAAGGGAAAATAGGCTTAGAAAGCTCAAGGTCAAGAGGAAGGTAGAGCATTTATTTACTAATTACTCTCATGGGCAAAACAGACTTGAACAGCAATTAAAAACATATAAAGCAACACCCTTTCTGAAATTTCAAGGGCCGTTTAGAAATAGATATATGGAACAGCCTTTTGTAAAATTTTATTTCTGTGTTTATTTGTTTCATATTTACAGACTGGTACTCAAGTAAAAAGAAACCTCCTAGATAACCAGTCAAACCTCAACACATATACCCCTTAATTGAATTTCAAAATATTTTAATTTTATTTTTCATTGCTAATTATTTTTTTCAAAATAAGAAATGTTCAGAAAGTTTTGTGTAGAATGTCCTTAAAAAATGAAGGTTCATCAGTCACTTAATAGCACTTGAAAAGAGCAGATGCATTGCACAACTCAGACTTTTATTTCCTCACAGGGAACAGCAGAGTAATGCAATAAATATGTAGACAAAGTCTAACAAAAAGATAGTTTTGACAAGTGTAATGGGAAGAATTCTATCACAAATTATACACAATTCAACAGTTTTAATGGTGATTTCATCTTTTATTGCCAACAAATATTGAATGAGAACATACTTAAATACACTAAATTGTAAAATTATAGCAGGTAAAAAGAGAAACTAAAGACAACAGACAAGTCTTTAGTAATATTTAATTTCAGCTAGTTAATCTATCTTGCTCACATAGTCAACAATGCCCAAGAGCAAAGTCATATCCAAATTTATATTTCCTACAACATACTGGATATGAAATATAGTTCTGTGAGTTTAATTTAAATCCAGTAAGAGGTCAATTATAGGGAAAAAGTTTTAGATTGACTAATTTGGTATGTAGCTTTCATTTGATGCATACAGTGCACTTAATTGCTTTCACATGCCCTTAGGAATGTAACAATGTAATATTTTAAATTTACTTACAATCTTATTATAATGTAGAAAGCATAATATTGAAATGGTTTAATTTATTCAATTTTCTTAAACTCCTTAATGATAAATTGAATAGGTCACTATTTATGGAAAACTAAACACTTAAATTTGGGCTAGGCAATTTCAGCAAGGTAGAAGAAAATATTTATAAGCATTTGAGACTCTGATTAAGTTTTTCTTTTTGCATATCAACTAAAGTGACAAGACTGATTTGAATTTTGAAATTTGTTTTGCACACTACTTTTAATTTGTTTACAGAAAAAAATTAGTTCACAAACAATATTTTCTGGACACTATAAAATGATTAATACATTTGAGAGTGTTCTAATTTGCCCACAGAGAATTCAAGAACACAGAGAGGTGAAATTCAATGAATAAATTAGGAAAAAAACTTTCTCAGCTTAAGTTAGAATGCAGCGATCAGCAAATTTTGTCATCTCTTTTCAGTGCTTACACTGATTAATATATCATCCCAGCATTTTTTAAACTTGCATAATCTTAGGGATGCTGTTTGTAGTTGTTAATGTGTGTCAATCACTTCTATTGTATATTAATGGCTGTCAAACTAATTTTCTTTATTGAAATAAGGCATCACAATTAAATTTTAAGCTTATCTTGCTGATATTTTTTATACCATGAAATGTATTCTACATGTTATCTGTCTTTTCAGATATGGAACATAGAAATAATTGAAAAGAATGCTGATAAAAATAATTAGTGATCCTAATCAGGCAGTTCTTAAGATTAAAGTAAAAAACATCTAAAAAATTGAACTGAACAAAATAATGTAAGAAAAAAAAGTAATTTTCATGCCCAGATAAAACTTGAAGTGTTCCATACAGGGTAGAAATCTCCTTTATGCTGTGTGTAACCAAGTACCAGTTAAGGTTCATTTTTAGGTGATATTGGATCTTATGAAAATCTTATGTTGAATTACTGCTCAGGTAATTATGCTTTCTAAAAGAAACAAATCTGTTTCTATTGAAACTATTTTCAAATCCAACTATTTTCAGTGGCTTGAAATTGAGCAAATCTGAGCATAGCCACTCATTTGGGAGAAAGAACATGTCTGTTCTGTAAAAATGCAAATTTTATGAGAATGCACTACAGCTTGCAAGAATACAAGCAATTTGGGTCAACTAGCAAGCATAGATAAATAAGTGCTAAAATTGAATTTTCCTCCTCAGTGCTATTCAGAGAGTGCTGATTGGAACTGGGGTTTTTTAATGTTTTTTCTTAGAACTCATTATTTTATGGGTATAAACCTAGATGAAGGTGAAAAGATCTTGAGAATGAAGAAATAATTTTCACAATTGAAAAAGTATTCCTCCCTAAATGCTAAGCAATGCAGCCCTTTCTTCATAATAGATGTTTAAATAATAGAAGCTATCTTTCTATGTGATTGGTAGGAGGGCCAATATCCAAATCTAATGTGAGAAATAGTTAAAATATTTGTATTAGTTTATGTATGTATAAATATTAACTAATGGCAAATATTTGCTTGATTTAGCAAGATGATTGCCTTGTCAGATATGAAATATGATTATGAAAGGAAACTTTATGATAAATGGAAAGATTCATTACTTGAAGGGTACATGTTATTAGAGTGAAAAAAATCATAAATTCATGGACCAAGATGGATACTATTTTGTTTCAAATATTTATGGAAATATTGTGTTGTCTATATTTGATGATAAGTGGTTGTTGAAAAGCTGACATGTCATTCTAATCCAGTTTTTGAAGCCAGACTATATTAACCTTGAGTTCAGAATGATATTAACACTTCTTGTGCTCTCCTTACACAATACAGCATTGTGTCATCTGCAGCATGGATACTTTAAAAAATCAGCAGGAATTTTCAAGGATATTGACAAAAATGAGAAAGTGAAAAAAAATCATCAGTCCTGAAGTATTAAAGATGGCATGAGACTAGAAAATAAGCTAAAGGATGAGATTAGATTTATTTAGTCAATTAAATAGAAACAGACTGTGTTTTGTTTTTTTGCACTTTTGTTTTTAAGAAAACAACTAAGGAAGGCTCGGGGATGTTGCTTATCATATTTTAGTTTTCATTTAGCCAAATGAGGTCTGAATAGGACTTAATGATAAGTTCAGTTCTTATGAGCATACAATAAAAAGAAAAGCTAAAAACATCCCCCAATGCTCAAAATCAAACAAATTGAATACTAGCTTACACGAACAGGTATTTGTTTCATTTAAACAAAAAAAGACAACTCATGAATAAAATATTTTAAATCAGAAAGTCTATCACAAATGATCTACAGTAATTAATGAAAGTAACATGCAATTCCATTGTTGAAGAAAAAATTACAGCATGAAAATATAGATAGACAGAAGGGGAAGGAGAAAAAGGCAATATAAAGTTATAACTATTTCTAGGAGTATGTGATATAATCTCTTTTATTTTATGGACATTCTTGACAGTACTTTATTTGAACATGAAATGATTTTTCTGTGCTCCCTCAGAGATGTGTCAGAGTAGATGAATGGAATTATTTAATATGAAAATGAATCTTTTTATATATGTTTCTGCTTTCTGGAATCAACATGCACAGCCTCCACCACAGCTCACAGACTCAATTTCATTCTACTTGTGATAATTTCATTTTGTGTGTGGAAGACCACATCCAATGAGTTGAAGCCAACAGCTCTCTAGCGCACTGGACATCAGTAAAAAGTGGTGAGTATCAAGGTTCCATACTAGGACCAGTCCTGTCCAATGTCTTTATTAGTTACATGAACAGTGGGATTTCATATTCTCTCAGCAAATTAGTGGATAACCAAGCTGTGTGGTATGGCTGAACACACATGATGGATAGGATGCCATGCAGAAATGTTGTTGTTTTAAGAGCAGCAGGCAATTAAGCCCCACACAGCCACTCACACACAGGAGAGGAGAATCAGAAGAATAAAACTGAGAACATTCATGGGTTGCTTTAAAGACAGTTTAGCAGGCAAAGCAAAAGCAGTGCACCCAAAAGGAATTAATTCATCACTTCCTATGGGCAGGCAGGTGCTCAGCCATCTCTGGGAAAGCAGGGCTCCATCCTGCATAGCAGTTATTTGGGAAGATAAACATCATTAACTCCTTCCCTCTTCTTCTTCCCCCAGCTTTATATGCTGAGCCCTGTGCCGTATGCTATGGGATGTCCCTCAGGTCAGCTGGGGTCAGCTGTCACATCTGTGTGTCCTCACATCTTGTTGTGCACTCACATCCTCCTTGCTCATAGATTGGGGTGAGAGGCAGAAAAGGCCCTGACTGTGCAAGCGCTGCTCAGCAATAACAAAAATATCTCTATATATCAACATTGTTTCCAGACTAAAACCAATACACAGCCCCATACCTGCCAGTGTGAAGAAAATTAACCCTACTGCAGCCAAAAAACGTACAAGAGGAATATTGACAGGCTTCAGGAGCGGGCACATGTGAATCTTATGAAGCTCAGCAAGGCAAAGTGCAAAGTCCTGCATGTGGGTGGGGGTAATCCCCAGCATTAATACAGGCTGGAAGCTGGTGGATAAAAAACTGGGCAGGAGCTAACAATGTTTTCTTTCAGTCCAAGACACCAACTGTGACCTGGGCTGCATAAAAAGAGCTGAATCTGCCCCTGTATTCTGCTCTGATGAAAGCCAAATGGGAGTACTAGATCCAGATCTAGGGCTTCCAGCCTAAAACATGAACTTGTTGGAGGAAGGGATTGAAAACCACTCCTGTGAAGAAAGGCTAAGAGAAATGGGGCTGTTCAGCCTGGAGAAGAGAAGGCTTTAGGGAGAATTTATTGCAGCCTTTCAATATATAAAGGGGAGTTATAAGAGAGAAGGAGACACATATTTTACCAAGGTTTGTAGTGACAAGACAGAGCCATGATTTTAAACATAAAGAAGGTAGGTTTAGAGCTAAGAGAATGGTGAGGTACAGGAACTGACTGATCAGAGAAATGATGGATGGCCCATCCTCAGCAGTGCTCAAGGCCAGGCTGGGCAGGGCTTAGAGTAACCTAACCAACTAGGTGTCCCATGTAAGTGAGATATGACAAAACTAATTTTTAAGGTCTCTTTCAGCCCAAGGCATTCTATAATTCTATAATTACCATAGAGAAAAGCATTGCTGTATCAGTAAAAAGCGAAAAATAGTCTATGGCGATATTAACAATAGAAGAAGAAGAACATGGTTGGCTGCAGAACCAAGGAGATGGCATTTCTTGTAGAATGTGTGTCTTAGAATCATAGAATCACATAGTTGGAAAAGATCCTTAACATCATTGAGCAGTTAACCTAACACTGCTGAGCCCACCACTAAACCATGACCCTAAGCACCACAACTACACATCTAAATACCTCCAGGGGTGGTGGCACAACCGCTTTCCTGGGCAGGCTGCTCCACTGCCACCATCCTGGCAGTGTGGCATAGTGACTTTGCTGACTCTGGTTTCACTGGTATTTTTAGCTTTTAGTAGTTGATTGTCATCATCAGTAGAAATTATTTTAGATAGCCATAAAAATATTTACTGCTTTATAAATTGAATTATCTCAAAAAAAGCCAGTGAAATTAAGAACTGTGTGATTTGCTAGCACAAATTACAAACTCACTGTGAGTTATATGTTCCAGCTGTTTATTAAGCATTCAAAGTACATTTGCATTTGAAGACATAAAATGTGTGGATTCATTATATATTAGATACTACTTTCTAGTTTTATTTTATTTAACAACAGTTAATTTAATCTCCAGATTTAATGAACCCATTACCAACAGATTAAATTCTTCCATGAAATTTTCAGAAGCAATGTAATGAAGTCACCTTCGATCTGGTTTTCAGACCACAAATTAACATATTGAAATATCCTCATTGTTTCAGCATTAAGCATGAAAGTTTTTATTCAAATATTTGCCCTAATAACTTAAGAACTTATAAGCAATGAATGTCTTTTCTTCTAATGTAAAAAGTTAGATCAAACTGTTAAAAAATAAGCAGTTCATCATTCAGAATTCAAATAAAGTATTTAGACTTAATAAAAGACAATGTTCAGGTTCAAAGAAAACTTAGTTTTTAAGCCACAATTTGAACAGAACAAACTGAGCACAGAGAAATATCTGAAAAGATTAAACACTGATAAATCATGGTCTTACCAGTGGGAAAAACACATATGCAGATTTTCTCTATGAAATGCAAACAAATGATTTTGTTAATAAAGTGAAAACCTATTCACTGTAGTTACAGCAATATTTATTTTATTCTAAAAATTGAACTATAATTACTAGATAATTTAGTCATTATAGCAGAAAATCTATACCAAAATAAATTGAACATTGTAGTATTCTATTGCCATCTAATAAACTTTGTTGCCATTTGTCTAACAAAAATATTAGGAGTGTGGTCTGGTGATCTGAGTAGTGGGCTAAGAAATTGGCACCTGTATTCTCCACCCCTGGATGTGACCTTGAATATTCCAATAAAATATAAATCTCATTGTATATCAAAAACACATTTAATTGAGAAACAGGTTATAAATATCTCAAAAAATAAATTCCATAAAAGTTTGATAAAGAAGACAACATGTTTGAAAATATGCGATGTGCGTTACCTTATACATCAAAATACTATCAGTTTTATCTAAAAATAGAATATCAACAAAGATTTGTATAATGCAGAGACCTAAAATGTGTTGGATGCCACACAAGATATCAGGAAAAAAATTCCGCTCTTAAACATTAACATCCTTGATCTATTGACATGGTGTGAAAATTTACTGTTTGATGTTACTCTACATCATACATGCAGGTAAAATAAGTTACTGTGAAAAATTTTAATCTCTTATTTTCATTTTCTTTAACAAAAGAAATAGAAAAAAAATCTTTCTTCTTGCTGTTTTTTTTTTTTAATTTCAAAAATTAAACTTCTGCGAGTTAGAGCATTAATCCTTTTGTTCTTTGCACTTCCTCCCAATATTAAGGGCTACCTGTATTCAAGTACATCCACTGTTTACAACATTTTTGTATTGCACCAGCTCAGAAATATTAGGACCACAAAGTCTAAGTAATAGCAGCAGAAAGCTCTGAACTGAATTCACATTACTATTTGAAGCCAGTTTTGTATTACCACTCGAGGAGCGCCTTAGCCTTCCAGCTTCCCACTGAAATTTCACAGAACACAGCAAAGGGACTTTGTGGCTTACAAAAAATTTTATGGGCTGACTTCACTGTGAAGGACAAAATTCTTTCAAATCTTTCTGCAGTCTGGTCTATTCATAACAGATCAATAAAGGAATTAGTAAAATGGTTTAAAAGAAGACTTCTGATATTAAGAAGGAATACAATTTTAAGAGAGTTTTAACAGTTATTATCAGTTCTAGTTAGTATCCATTCTAGTTATATATATGTGAACATTCTATGGCAAAAGAAAAAGAGAATAAACTTCCTTCATGCCATCAGAGGGACTGTGAAAAATGACTGGGTTGCCCAAAATAGAAAGATAGTGGATAAATGTAAATTTTTCCTGGAGGAGTAAATAAAATATGTCCAAAACAGTTCCCCATCACTGAGGTCAAGTAATAGAAAATGGCCTGTATCTGTGGTGATAATTTTCTTTAGTCTGCTAGGGAGGGTAGCAATGTGCAATAATATGAAATAATATCTATAATAATAAATTATTAATTTTATTATTTAAAATAACAGTATATTAAGTAATAAACACGGAATATCATAATACCTCATATATATATATGTATTCATACACATATATGTAGGAACTAATTCAAAGAAGACTGGTTTTCTTGGGTCAGAATTGTTTAACTTATCATTACTCTTTTATTTAATTTTAGGTGTATCTGTAGTTGCCTTTACCTGTCAGAATTTGTAAAGACCTGTTATTTATACCTAAACCATTTCAAACACATTTAAGCATAAAATTTCAGAAAACTGTAAAAAAGTCATTCCTAGAGTGACCTTTGTCACAGAATGGGAAACAAATCATAAATACATAAATTGATATGTTTAAACCATCAAAAATTTCCATCACACAGGGTTTAGAAATTATTAATCTTCTTGAATTCAAAATAATGATTTAGCCTGCTCACAAGTTCAGGCTCACCTCAAGGGAATTTTAAATTGACTGGTAGCTCCTTTGCGAAGAGCACAGATCTCAAGGCACCTGAGCCCAGGTATTTATGTTGGTGCTCCAAACTGAATTGCTAGAAACTCAGCTCTTGCTGAAGTATCAGAGCCATGCAGAGACAACACAAAGCATTGCAAAGGTGCACAGGGGAACCTATCTCTCCTGTGTTCAGAACTTTCCTGATGTCCAGTGACAGCCCTGAGTTCAGGAAGGCACAGAGCAGTCACATCACTTTACAGGGCACGTCTGTTGGCACTGTCACCACCAGCTGACTTTTACACAATGGTCTATTCTCAACATTATTTACCCAGTAGGTGTGGAACAAAGATCCTGAATCCTACACAGCATGACAATATGCATAGACAAGCACCAAGTTCTAAGCCTCCAGACACTCTCAGATGAAGCTGCCCCATTTAGAGTTCCAAATTTCATGTCAAGCTCCTGGCAGGTTTCATTGTAGATATGTGTGCTTCTGTTTCACAAAGAACTGAATAAAAGAAGATTTGGACCTGAGAAAATAATGAATGGATTTCATCTCCAAATATATATCACATACTCAACTGAATGACCTAAATATTTCCCTAAAATTATGTCAGTGTGACTCAATGCAGTAAGATTTTCAGAAGGGTACCAAGCTAGTCTAAAAATATCTAGAAATCTCTAGTATAAAGAATGCAGGCATATACTCAAGAAATTTAAGGATAAAAGTCCAAAACTTGCCTCAACTTAAGACTGCAAACTGCACGAATTAATGAAGTTGCATGATCACCCTAATATTACAAGAACTCCATCAGTGAAAAACTCTGAACACTTTTCTACAGAGCTCCAAACCCCCTTCCTGAGTATTGAAGGATATCGAAGAAAAAAAGAGTGTGAATAATTTTTAAGTTCAAAAATGGGGAGGGGGGTGGAGTCCTACTTTTCATCCCTTAAATTATCTAGAAGTGAATTTGAAGGATATATTTTATTCTTCAGTTTAGGAAAATACCACAGTTTTTATATTTTTTATTTAAAAATTCATACTATTCCCTAAGAAAGGTGATGTCTTCAGAGATTCTCTTTTCAGTTCTGAGCTCTCTTTCAAAAATTTGAAGCAAAGTTGCAATATTTTTGTGGTGGATGTGTTTCACAATCTGGAAACTTTTTCTACCAATTTCAGGTAGTGTTGGTTATGAAAACCTATTAAGCATTTCTAGCACCTCTGAAAATATTTCCTCTCTTTGTGTATCTTGTTTCAAAGTTTTATTAATATATTAACAGGAGACTGGGAACAAAGAGTACATTTGACCAGAATGGCGGGAAATCCCATGAGTTTTCTCTCATTGTATTTTCAATTTCATTGTGCAATTTTGAGATGTAAAGTCCTTTTTTTTTAACTGCAGGTTCCTCATATAAGATATGGTTATAATAACAGGATATCCTGGTTTTTATGGCCTGAAGGCAGAAAGATATCTATGGAGTTTAAATTATTAGCATTTCTCCAGTTCATGGGGTGTTTATCTTTTCAATAATGCTTTTAATTTTGAGTTAGAAACAATATGAAGTCCTGTTTGATTACTTGCACATACAAAAAAATAAAACCTCAAGCCTCTATAGACTTTTCAAACGTATTACCGCCTTAATTTGGAATAGTTTTACATCCCCTGAGTTTTAATTTAATAAACCTGGTTCTTGAAAACTGTTATGAAAAAGGTGCAATACAAAATGAAACTCAATTAATAAGATCTTCAGATTCCTTATGAGGTCACCAGTGCTTATTTTGCCAACAAATCACCACCTGTTACCTGTTTAATTTCCAAGCCAAAAAAGTTTCTTCTGATTGTTGCTAAACAGCCTTTAGGAAAATGTGAATCATCAGGTAAGTATTGCCCTCTTGATTCCATTAAACTTCTAAACTGAAGTGTTGTAAAATCAGGGACTGAAATCTGCAGTTAGTTAAAAAGATACATTGAAAATACACATGAACTCTCTTTCAGTGAGTAAAAGCTAGGATGCTTTCCTTCAGGATGATTAGAATGATTTACTTTATGCTAATACTTTAGTTTGGATGAGATCTATTGTTCTGAAATAAATCTCACAGCCATGCCCACGTAATATGCTTGCATAGTGTTTGGAGCATGTATTAGATTGTTTTATTATGAAATCAACCTGGAAAAGACAATCCAGGAGTTCAGAAAGTATGCTCCAGCTATATAAAGACATAGAATAATAAAATAGAATGATAGAATGATTAAAGTAGGAAAAGATTTCTATCATCATGTTTTATAATTTAAAACATACAGCCTCTGACTGATAATATCAAGTTAGTCTGATATTAAAATAAAACCTGTTTATAGCGTGAATATCAGGTCCTCAGTACCACTAAGTTTACTTCTCTGATTTACTTCTGTCTACCCCAATGTGATGATTTAGCATTAAATTATTATTAAGGCTGATCAAAACTATGTAAAAAATAATTTTTAAAATTGGGGTAATGACTGCAGCAAGAACAAAAAGATTTTACATATACATCACTATTTAAAAGAAAGACAACAATAAATATAAAAATGTAATAGAAATATATAGTTTAGTTTTTTCTGAAACCTTCTAAAATATATTGACACTGGTATAAGCCATTAACATTATATTTCCTTTAAGTTTGTACCCATTTATAATCATCTTGTGCTGCCCTTCATACAATATGAGAGGATGTCACAGATATCTTTTCATAAAAATCCTTTCTTTAGGATTTTTCCCCTTTCTGAGAAGCTGTGGCCTCAGCAACAAAATGTAAACAATGGTTATCTGCTGCTGTGGAATGCAACAGGTATGTCCGTGATTGGTCTTCTGCGGATGTTTGGATTTACTGACCCCTCACAGCAGAGCTGTTCTTGCTTTCTGCCTGGACACAGACCTTTGTTTATTCATTCCTTTTCTATTCTTAGCTCAGCTAGCCTTCTGAGAATTTTTCTCTCTATTCCTGTTAGCATAGTAATAATGTCATATATGGCATAAAATAATAAATCAAGCCTTCTGAACATGAGGTAGACATTCTCGTCTCTCTTCACCATGAAAAACCCTTGCAAGCCCTATAACAAGAGGATTTGATTTGCCTTTCTCCTGAGAATAGATGGAAATTTTGTATCAGAAAAAACGGGAGAAAAAGACCACTAATATTCTGTCAGACTTGCAGTTCCCCACAAAAAAAAAAAAAAAAAAAAAAAGAAAGCTAACGAAGGCTGAAGGGGAGAATTAATAGGAAAGGAGGAAGACATAATGCTGTTTCCCTTACTCTTGAGGAATAAACCTTTTGTTCAACCTCCTTCTCTTATTTAGCCACCAAAGAAAGACTCCTGAGTTACTGTTCATGAAGTGTATTAGAGGTATAAGACGAACACAGTATTTGTGTACATGTGCGTATTTTTCTCTTGCAAACTTATTAGTTACACATATCTATGGATATAAAATGCAAATATACACGTAAATATATAAATATATGTGTATGTATACATATGCATATAGATATATATACATAAATTTGTGGACTCCTTGTTATAATAGATTCACAGAGTAAGCTGAGTTAAAAAGAACCCACAGAGATCATCGGATCCAACTCCTGGCCCTGCACATCACCATCCCCAAGAGTCACACCATGTGCCTGAGAGCACTGTCCAAATGCTTCCTGATCTCTGTCAGACTTGATGCTGTGATAAATTCCCTGGGGAGCCTGTCCCAGTGCCCAGCCACCCTCTGGGTGAAGCACCTTTTCATGATATCCAACCTAAACCTCTCCTGACACAACTTCAGGCCATTCCCTTGGGTCCTTGCCACTGATAATCAGAGATAAGGGATCAGTGTCTGCCCCTCCTCTTCACCCTCATGTCAAAGCTGAAGACTTCAATGAGGTTTTCCCTCAGTCTTCTCTTCTCCAGGGTTAATAAATCAAGGGACCTCAGGCACTTTTCCTAGGCCTTCTCTTATGAACTCCTCACCATCTTTGGACACTTTATTAGTAGCGTTATTATTTCAATAGAGTTATCTGATTGATATTCTGCAGTATATTTTTATACAGAGGGTGTGAAAATCTGCAGCTGCCTCAGCAGACAGCAGTATGCAAAGATTAATCAGACCATTCCAAGCTGAGGAGTAAAATGTCTCCTGTCATCAGCCAGGTGACAGAAAGTGTGAAGGCTGGGACAGTTGGCAAGGAGGACAAGGAGGCTGCGTTCCAGGAGGCAGGCAATTTACTGTCACACATTTGCACCATTTGATTCAAAGTCCATTAATATACTAATATACTGTCATTATTCATGCAATTTGAAAATCATAGTACTTAAGACTTTTTTTATTTTAAATTGGATTTTATCATGAACATCCTAACAAGAGTGGGCTGTAAGTTACTAGTCCATTAGGTTTACAACGAGCAATGGCATGCAATGAATGATTTAGGAGTTATCTGTCCCAAACCATGAGCACACTTCTGACGAGACTAATTGATAATCTTCACAAGTTCCACAGTCAATGAGTTTTAGATGCTTGTGCCTCACATATTTGTGAATGCATAGGAGAAAGAAAATGTAACACTGAGTGATGGGAAATACTTCCAACTGGAAAATGTATAATGGAGATTTTGTCATACAAGAAAGTAGAATATGCCTGTTTTCTTACTGGAAAAATGCAGGAGTCTTTGTCCTGTTCCTCTACATCCGACTATTGGTCTGATATCCCCCACCTCCCCTTCAAATCATCTCTAATGCTTGTTAAGCTACATATTAGTTCAATTTTCCAGAAAAATACCTGACAAAAGAAACTGCATAGTTGTTACAGAAAAAAAGTGAAATTTTATACTTCATGGCATCAAGAATATGTCAATTCACCATCATTACAATCATATCTGGTTTCACAAAGTAAAATTTGCTCTGGCAAATCAAGGACTGTTTCTCATAAACCAGAGAGAAAGTTTAGGTTAATCTTGCTATAAATGGATTAGTAATCTTACTCTGCAATTTCTTCTATTTTTTTCACTCAGCCAAATTTTTTGCTGTAGTTATTATCATTTTGGCCTATTCTGAACAAGGGGAACATTAGTATTTCTGAGCCATTTTACTTCATCTGTAGTAGCAGGAATCTGGAGGAAAAAGGACCAACTCTAAGTCTGCTTAGCAAAGCACTAAAAATTTTATGGAACAGAGCACACAGCATGTGTTCAATTATTTTAGCACATTCTGCAGAGCATTCAAGTCTGGATAGACCATTCTGAAAATTTATCCACAGTGTTAAGCTAAGAAGAGTCTCCTGCACTTGTAACCCCCCAAAATTCCCAGAATACAACACTGTGTTGGTAGCATATTTTAATTCCCTTCCAAAAGCAAATTGTTCCCATCGGGCTCAAGAGAACCTAAAACTCATAACCTTGTATGTTTGAACAGCTGCCTTAAGCTCTGCCGTTCTTGCCTCATTGGACACTTAGCTTTCGAGAATGTGCCATTCCCAAAGGAATGACAAGGCAAGGAATGGGAAACATTTTCCAGTGGTTACCTATATCATGTCAGCTAGAACTTTCAGGGCTACCTGAATGCCTCCATTATGTACTTAGAAAAAGAACAAAGTTCTTTATTTTGTCTTGAAGAAGACAAACTTCTTCACATTCCTACTCTTCAGTGAAGGAGCACTAAATTTGATGCAAAACTTTTGAGATTTCATTAAATCAAACAAATGATACACTTTGCAGATGCACAGTTTCAGAACATATTTTGTGATTTGACAGTACTTTTATTGATTAAAATATACTCAACATAGAAAAGGACATCATATTTCATGCATAAAACAATATTTATCTCCCAGTTTTATGGAACTTCCAAAGTCACAAAAATGTTCCTACTTTTTTCTTTTTCAGAGTGAATAGCAACTGCAATACTTGAAATGCAGCCATTCGTATTCACACTTCCAAGTATCACTAAAACTTGTGAAAATATTCCAAGAAAAATTAATAGTCTGAATAACGGTTATAAGCACTATCGATTATGTTTAATGCAAAAATTAGAATAACTTGAACTTTAAACCATAACACTCTATAGGCTTACTCTTCTAAGAAAAAAACACAATTAACTCATATTCATGTTGAAAAAAATGCAGTATTCTGAAGTAATTTCTGGCTATCTAGTCTTCTTTAAGTTGTATCTCTGAAATTATTTAATTAACATTTGACAGCTGAAATCTGTCCATAAGTCTTGGAATTATCCATTTTAACTGTTATTGTATTCAACAATATGAATATTGTATTCAACAAATTGTTATTGTAATAAAGCATTGTATTCTCCAGAAAAAAAGTATGCAGGTAAATTTTACTCTTCTCCAGATGTTAAAATATCTTGAACACATTTGTGCAGTTTAGTAGATATTGCATTACATGAAAAGAAAATTTTTAGTCATCAAGATTATTAATTTTGCTATATGTCTGGTTTTATTTACAATGGCTTTTATTCTTTTAACTTCAATTGAGCATGGCAAAATAAATTGCAAGTCACAGGTTTAAATTTGTGAAAGACCATTTCATCCTTTAAAAATTCTAAATTATTCTAAATTATAAAAGTTCTAAATTATTGTTTTATAAATGTCAAAACTTAACACTTCTTGTTATAAGTGAAAGAGTATGCATTTAACTATGGATCAGAATTAGTAATGCAACTGATCACAGAAAAACCTTCTTCCTTCTTCCTTTATTCATTATTTTACTCATGGCATCAGCCTTTGTCTGTGAATGCACTATAAATAATAGAAATTTTTAAATTGAAACATCCATTTGTGTATCTTTTTCCATTTGGTAGAAGTTTAATCATAGTTTTTGTTTAATCTCTGTATGTCAATGCTCTGTTTGCTTCTCTATTCTCTCAATATCAATGTGTATAGAGAACTGCATTTCTGCTGGAGCAGTAATAACCCATAACGTGAATGTTAAATTTCAGAGGCTTTCTCTTTAGAATTATTGGAATGAAAAATGAAGGCACTGGCATCTCATTCAGCACCTAGAGATTAAGTTATACACTCTACCATCAATCCACAATAATGGTAGAGGGAAATTCCTCCCATCTAACTTCAGTAATCTGTTATGTAAATGTGTACACCTCAGGTGATATCTTTAGGCTTCTGTCAGAGCTGCTGAAGAGAAATAGGCATATTTAGTTATGATATATCCACCATGTTAAATGTCTATGTGAGAATAAAATAGATGATACATCATAAGTGATTCTTTCTATTCATTAACTATAAAATGAGCCTTGGGTATCTATTTGAGGTTCATACATCTGTGATATTTCGGAAGTTCAAAAAAATGTGTTGCATCCTAAATGTCAGTAAGACATTTTAAGAAATTAGCATAGCTTCAGAAAAATATCACTAGTAATATTCCATCTTCACTGTCTATTGATTCACTACTAAAATGATACAATTTATTTTTCTGTTTTTTTCATTTCAATTTTTGTTAGTGCCAAGATTAAAATGAGACCTGAAGTTTTAGCATTCTACCTCTAATTCCAGGAGAAAGCTTGAGAAAAGGGATTTACTGTGGCTCCAGCTTTGCCCAGAACTGCAATTGTAAACATCTTAATGTAGGTGTCTGCTTGTGAGCTTCAATGAATTTAGGTGAATCAAGGATTCCCATTTAAGTTGCTCAAATACATCCTTGGTTTCTAGGAGCTGGTCCAAAAGAAAGTGGGCCTTCTGCATTTCCTCTGCCCTATCTTTAGTCCAGTGAGATGTCTCAGGTATCCTAGTAAAGCTCAGTGACAACAGGCACCTAGAGGAATGTATCTGATTTGAGTCAAAATAAAGGCAGGGAGATTGCTTGCCACTTGCCGTCAGAGGCAAACCAGACTTGACTTCGGGAAAATTACCGTAATTTATTGCCAATTTACATGGACAGTGAGAAGCACAGACAAAAACACATCATCCTGCCAACCTGTCCTCCTATTTTCTTCCAGGCTCCACTTCACTCTTTCACTCCTGACTCTTCTACCTTCCACGATACCAACAGCACTGGATAATGTGGAGCTGAGGTCAGTCCTTGAAAGCTCCTCTCTGCCACTCCTTTCTCCTCATACTTGTCCCATTCCCCGTTGTTGACAGGCTACAGAGTACCTGTTCTGGTGTGGTCCCATTAACAGGCTGCAGGGACATCTCCTTCCCTCCTTTTTCTCTCACCTTGCTGTCTGCAGTGCTATGTGAAATAGCACATTTGTGAAATGCACACATTCCTCACTTCTCCTTTTGAAGCTGTCATGCAGTATTTTAAAAAGGTTTTTAAAATATGGTTTCCTAAAGACACTTTCCCTAAGGTCCCTCCACTTTGGTTGTGGGGCTTAGACATGCCCTGAGATGGGTTGTTTGGTGCAAGTGGAGCCAGCTATTTCCACCATGAGGCAGCCCTGACCAATCCTCATAGAGATTCCTGAAGCCCCTGCTGCCAGCACCGGGGAATCTGAACTGAATGCATGAAAGGTGAAAAGCCAACAGTATTTCAGTCTTTTTTCAGAAAACTGTGATTTTGGAAGCCTGCCTCACTATAAATCCCTTTTTTGGCATAGTAGTAGTCAAAATATCCCTGTAAAGTAGGTGATGCCTGATAAAACTAAAAACCTATTATGTACATCTGAGTGGAAGTACTTTTGTATGCTACTCACATGATTTCCCAATGCAATATTTTTAAATACATGCTGTATCCTTTTTTCTGTTTAGATTTGTCTGAAAAGTGATGAAAACAGGCGGGAGAGCTTGTGAAACACATCTGAGGAATCATGGATTTGAAAAGTGAAGAAGAATAAAAGTATCAGGCTGAAAATTGTTGACATCATCTGTTCCAAATTATTCTCCAAAGTATTCTTTGCCTTAATAATTGAAGCCTCTGTGTTTGAATAAAGTGTTCTAGCATCATAAGACTTTTTAAGAGTTGTGGAAGTTTCTCTGCTTCTTTTTCATGGAAAAAGAAAATGCTGTATAATATTCTTTTACTGAAGTAGAAGATTCAGGTAGGAGAATAAACATGTATACATCAACAGTTAACAAATGTGGCATTTCTATTTACCTGTAGAAAAAATCTAAGTGACTTCCTATTTCAGCAGAAAAATGTCAAAGTTCTCAGCACATATAAATTTGGCAGATATGTAATATAAATATCGCAGCTAACTATAAATGATGAACAACTAAAACATCCCCAGAAAGTGACTGGTTGAGATGTATAAGAGCAGCAATATATTGACCTTCTTAATGTCTGAACATCATGATAAAAAGTTTGCAGCAAATGAGAAAGTAAGAGCAATGTATTGAAAATTCAGTACATGAGAAATGAGAATGACAAAACGCTCCCAAATAAGGACGTGCAAATGCTAAAGTATAGGCAGAACTCAGGGGAGAATTTGCATTGAGTGAAAGTGATGTTGCTATTTTGACTGTGCCTGCTGCAAAGCAGGTGATTACTTCATGACAGAGAAGAATGATTCTTCTATCTCTCATCTCTCTAGGTAGTTACATAGCTGTCATCACTTCAGTACATGAATGTAGTTTCCTCTTCCTTCATTTATACAACACATCATTTATCTGCTTTATGTACACCATTTAGAACTACTTGCAGGAAGTCTCTGTGGCAAACTTTGCTTGCAATTAGATTCTGTCAAGTTAATTTGAAAAGTTATAAGTCATCTAAGTTTCTCTTGCATTTTATCAAAACATGCTCCCTTTAGGATACTACAGTGCTCTCACAGAAAAATACTAGCTCAATGTCCACTCATCTGAAGCTATTAATTATAACTTTCATCAACAGAAGAGAAAACTTCTAAATGGATAGTTAGAAGATGTAAGATTGCTGTCATTGACAGATCTTTACTGTTTTATTTTGCGAGTCACAAACATAAAAATGATAACATTAAGGTTTTTCAAATTTTTAAATAATAAACTAAAAAAATATGAACTTTCAAAAGTCAGTCACAATCCTAATCTACTGATACAATGGGTAAGAAAAAACGAAAGGTAATAGTAATCATAACCATTTTCTGTTCCTGAGCAAATTTAGGTTATTGGTAGACACCATACTAGTCAATCTTGAGAAAAAAATAACATAACTACAATGTAGTAGGATTTACCATGAATTAAAGAATTCCCTGAGTTTAATATGACACCATAATTTATGACCCTTTTTCAAATCTTATGCCAAATTCATCCCCCTTTGTGAAAGCCCACAGGTTTCAAGACAGTTTTATAACAGCAGAAACTAATGCACAGGACTTCCATTTGAATCTGAGGAAGAATTTCTTCACTGGGAGGGTGGCCACACCCTGGAGCAGATTGCCCAGAGAGGTTGTGGAGTCTCCTTCATTGCAGATATTCAAAAACCATCTGGGTTCAATCCATGCCATGCTCTCTAGGATGACCCCACTTGAGCAGAGATTTTGGACCAGATGACCCACTGCGGTCCTTTTCAACCTCACACGTTCTGTGATGCTGTGATTAAGAAAAAAATTATGACAATAATCAAGGCACCACTCCTAACAGTATTAATATTTTTAAAACTCAACACCTCCAATTTTATTGTTATTTAACAGAAATGCAATTAGGCTTTCATTTGAGTAGATCCCCTGCATTTTCCTACAATGGTATGAGACTTTATTTAACATACTTTTGGCAGTTATTAAAGTTTACCACCTACTCATGTCAAGCAAAATTTACAGGGTGTAGCAATTAAGTTTTGCTTCCCATTTAGGTTCTGTTCTGTTGTTTATCTACCCAGGTAAAAAAAATGAAGTTGATCCAAGAGTGAACACATAATTTGTCAACAACTGGAAGCAGTATGCTTTGTAAAAATGAAAATGTTTGTTCAGTGTCTTTTTTAAAAAGCATTTTCTACTCTAGCAATTAGTCCTCTCTCCAGCTTTGTTGAAATAATAGTAGCTATCATTGTTTCATAAAAATTTCCTGAAAGATTTCTTTTCCTATAATTGCTGAATATTAGTTTAGGCAGTCTTTCAAGGTCTTAAATATTTAAAACTAATTATATTTTCCCAATGAAAATAACCCCCTCCCCCCAAAAAATGTATATATATTTGCATATATATATATACATATATATTTGCATTTATATATCTGACATTCATGACAGAATTCATGAATATTAAAAAACTAGAATTTGTGACGAGATCAAGGAGAAAAAAGACACCTTTTAAAATGGATTGTATTGTTGTATTATTAAGAACACTAAGAGCTGCTTTTTGATTAAACCACAGTAATTTATGAAACCTAGGTATGCTGGACCCAGGAGGTGAACGGCCTTCTGTTTTCTTGTACTCTGCCTTTCAACTATTAAACTGTATACAAATTTGCAGCTGCCAAGTGTCAGGCCATTGATTTTCCTTCCTACTAGGCAACAGCTGCTCTCTTCACTCTTCAGAAATCTTCCTCTCCAGATGACATTGGGAGTGTAACAAGAGGCTGCATTACTGATGAAATAAAGCCTTGGACTACTCCAAGAAAGTGATAAACCCCCTCCTAAATTTTATAAAAATATATAAATTAAGTGCGGAAGAGATTGGTGGGAACAAATGTGGTACTCATCTGGAGTCAAATAATACAAATCTCAATTTTCTTATGCAACCTCTATTATACAAAAATTTTCTTTCTTTGCTAGTAAAATAAAGACTCCAGTTTTTATGCTTACACTTTTATTAAATTCTTAGACAATATTGCTGTACCCCATAATCTGAAAGGATGATTTTATCTGTTTAATGAAGCATTTTAAAAAAAAGTGAATGTTGACACAAGCTCTAACCAGTAGATCCTCTCTCATTTAAAAGTTGTTATCTAGTCAAAATTTCTCTTCCATTTTCAATTTACAACAAAAATATAACAGATAAACTTAGACATTATTAGAAAGTGAATTAAGAACAGAATGGAACGCATAGTCATGAACAATTGCATGATACACATATAATTTAAACAATACATGTACTCCTGGTCACACTATTTGATAAAACGCACGGTAAAATGAATACATAAAGCGAGAGCAGCACAAGTATAAATCACAGAATGACAGTTACAGAATCTTCCTGAATAAAATATTTTCAAAGAAAATTTCCATTTGTGTGGAACAGTTTCCATGTCTCTAATTTATCAGATTTGCACTACCCTTGGTGGAAAAGGATCAAGTCAAAGTATATTTAGGCAAGAAGGACATAGACAAGTGCTTGGGCTCTCATGAGATACACTCACAAGTACTGACGCAATTTCAAGGCTGCTTTCAGTAATGTTTGAATGGTCATGCTGAGTGGAAGAGGTGCCCAAGGGACGGAGAGAAAAGATGTCACTCTTGTCTTAAAGAGGACAAGAAAGGAGAATCAGGAACCTACAGATAAGTTAGCTGCACTTTAACTTTCATAAAGGTAAGGAAAGAACTAACCTGGAACCTGTTTCCGGGATCGCAGAGGACAAGAAGGTGGCTGGGAGCATGGATTCGTCAAGGGGAATTCATGCTTGAACAATGTGATAAACTGCTGTGATGAAATGGCCTGGCTTAGAAGAGGCAGGGAGATGCAGTGGATATTGTCTAATTACTTAAATCTTTTGACACTTTCATTCATAAGGTCCTCATGGAAAAGTTGAAATATGGGGTGGATGAGCAGACCCTAAGGCGGAATGTAAACTGTCTAAGTGACCAGAGCCAGAATGTGGCACAATGTTTAGTTCAAGGTCAGTAATCTGAAGCATACCCAGGGATCAATACTGAGTCTGATGCTGTTCAAGATTTTCATTAATGCAAGCATGCTAGCTTGTCATTGAACACTAAGAACTTAAAGAATGTTGTTTGGGTTTAGTTTAATTTTTTTTTCCCTATGAGAAAACTCACAGAACTATAACTCATTTGCTGCCAGTTAAGAATTTTTCCATTTTACTTCTGAGTCTAGAATCCAACATTTATGTTCACCTCCGTCAGTTTTAAACACCTCTCAAAGCTAGATTCAGTTTGCTTATTAAGACCAGCAGAAAGAAAAAAACATCTCTCAGAGAGTCATTTCTTTGATCTGTTGGAAGAGTTTACATGAGGAGATGATCTGTATAATGAAAGTGTTCCTTTCTCTGCTGTGATTATTAAGAGAGGCAAAGGCATACAGTTCAGATGCCTGTACCAAGCAGCTCCCATTTCTGGTGAAGGAACATCAATCAAAATATCTAAGTACTTAAGTATTTCCTTTGGCTACTCATACAGATTCAATATTTACTATGTAATAAATAGTTTCAGAAAAAAGTAATTTTCATGAGCTAAAAATAAAATGCAGAAAAATGAAAATATGTTAATTCTGGATTAAGTGTCATTACTTTTACCATGCCAAATGATACATATCAATCATAGGCTGGAAAAATAGCCAGAAGAATAAACAAAAAATTTACGTTCCACATACATCCAGTAGCATTGAAAGTTATTAATGAGATAATGAATTTCCTATTCCTGTTAGAATTATTCATTCCAATTTTGATATAGTCAGTTTTCAAAGCTTAAAAAATTTCAGTACAAAATTTTTGAGTTAAAATTGCAACCCCAAGACTCATTATCCTCTTAAAGACTTTTAATTTGCACTAAAATGAGACATACATATAAAGAAAAGGCAACAATCTATTAAGACTTAATATATTTTCATGATTGATGCACAGTACAGATTAATAAGCAGCAAATCTTCCAAAACTTGCTTGATCTGGGCTCAGATAAAAGTGGAAATTAGGGAAGGCAGATAAAATATACCCTTTAATAAGAATGATACATGCATCATAAGAAATATTACATGAAAATTAATTGTAATTACCTCATACCTTACTACTGGTTCATAGATTGAAAGCTGTTTGAGGAACAGTAAATGAAGGAGAACAAAGCACAGCAGTATGCAAAATCTGGATATGCAGTGCAAAATTAATAACTATTAGAATGTGTAAGAGGCAATAAGATGCCAACTAATATCTACAAATAATTTTAAACTGGAAAATAAGGCAAATTAAAAAATACAGGAGAGATAGAGAATATGTTGTCAGCTAACAAATTTCGTGCGCTCCCCCTCAACAAAAAAGGATTATTTCAGACAGCTGGAATATGTATTTAAAGGTATTGTTTTAAGAAAGCAGTTAGACCATAAAGCCCAGAGGTACCACTGAGTGAGAATGATTCTATTGCCTTTAGATGGAAAAGAAGTAAATAAACAAAAGGCCCAGAACAGACTTGCTTGTGCTAAATTGCAGAAATAGAATTACAGAATCTAAGTTGCCAGGTAGACATTCTCAAGATGTCTATTGTTAAAGATCCAAATAAAATGCAATTGTGAGCAGTGAAGGATTCTTCTTAGTCCAAAATAGACATTTTTTCTCTTGCCTTCTGAGATGAGATAAGCAGTATGGCTTAACAAACCTAGTCAGAGAAATGTGTTGAGTGATGAATTCACAATTCATTCCAGGAAACAAATCAATTATATATTTATCAAGATGAGCTCTGGCTAGAGTACCAAACACAGCTTAGATTGGCCAGTCAGATAATGCTCTGAATTGAAAATAAAAAGTAAATGCTTCTCTTTATCCAAAACTCACTTAAAGAGAGGTAGGGACTAACTATACCTGAGCCCTCATACTTCAACAGATCTTCCATCAATATAAGACAAGAAATCTCCAGAAGATACTAAAGCATATATAATTCTGACATGGGCTTCAGCACAACCTTTGCATTGAGGCCAGTCCCAAGTATAGACACCTCTGTTCTATTCCTTCAAATTTCCTATTAATTGATGGTTACTTAATAATTACTTCTGCATCTAAATTGCATGTGTATCTGTACCCTAAATGAAACCAAATTAAAACAAAAGGATCTACAGATAATGATTCTAGTGATGAGTGAAGAAATCAAGAGGACACTCAACAAGTATATGGTTTACATTTTTACCTTCAGAAAAAACAGCATCTGTTTTTTCCTTTATTTCATGAACAAGTATATATTTTTAGTTAGTTTAGCAATAAAGAAGTCATGCAAAAGCACCCTTGAGAAAAGACTTCTTTGAGTGGCTTATTGCATGCAGTTAGACTGCAAACTTAAACAGAAAAGCTACGTAAGGCAAGAGCACAATCTGACTTCTCTTACTTCTCACTAAACAATCCATACTGAACATAGAGTTTTTAAAAGGAACATAAATTAGAGACATTGTGTCATTCTTGTAAAAGAGGACAAGAATATTTTTCAAGTACTTCTGTAGAATTTGGATGCACAATTCCAGTCCTTATTAGACCTTCTCAAGAAGGGTTAACTTTCATTCCTTATTTCCCCACTTACAAATTTTCACTGACATTATAGTCAGTTTAAATCCAGTGAGTGGACAAAAATATTTGTGTTTGAAACCTTTCCTTAGCTTGTATCATTCGCAAAAACATTCAAAGCTTAAATGGAAAATTTTTGCCCTTTTGGCTCAAGGCTTCTTAAAAAAAAAACATCTAATGGAGTTAAATGAAAAGTTGTAGTCCTCTACATAACCTCTCCAAACAGAAAGCAATAATAGGTTTACTTGAATGATACCCTGAAATAAATACATTTAGAGAGATCTCATTAGATACAGACTTTCTTTGCCTTTAGTCCAGTCATGTACCTATAATTTTCCTTCAAGGTCAAACTGTAGGATGTTCGATCTGAAGCAAAATCGCAGCATTTCTTTCCACTAAATCCTGGTTTCCTGAAGCTCTGAAGTGCTATGTGAGCATTCCTAAGCTCTGATATGCCATGAGCTACACTTTACGTTCTGTGATCATTTATGAGTCCAATTTAATGTCAGATGCTATCCTTGCAATGTTTACCTTCAGGAAGTTAAGTGGAATTAGGCCATCGCCTGAGAGATTAGATGGTATCACATAGTAATAATATATTAAAAAAAAAAAAAACAAAATCAGTTTTTAAAAAAGCTACTATAAATCTAGATAACAGATTTAGTAAAGGCTTATACTGAGATAAGAGAACTTAGGTCGATTTTGTAAATACAATCTGAAACCACAATATATAGCATCAGCTAAAGTTGATATTAAATTTTCTATAAAGCTTCAGCGTCAATATTCTGCTAATGAAATGACCAGATCCTTTCTAACCTTACAATTCCCCTGAAAAGATTTTCTTCAGTAGTAGCAAGCTACTAATCAACACTATTTGGAGTCACTATCTGAAAATGCTGCAGACACCTTGAAAAGCCTACCAAGAGACCTTGCTTTTTACACTGTCATTAGCCTTTGATAAAAGTTACACCTGCAAATGCGTAACTTCTGAGTTACACATCAACTGCTGAGTAACACCCTTACACAGGCTCTAGAAATCAGCAGTGACGTCAGGAAATATATCTATTACATATGAATAAGTAGAAGTTCAATCTTCAGACATGACCTAAATTCATATTTTTATTATATTCCCTCAAGATTTAGGAACATAGAGACAACTATAAAGGATTTTTGAGTATTTTACTTATTTTCTATGAGAGAGCTTCTGAAACTTAAGAGAATAATATATCCCCTAAAAATTTTTTTGCTAGCTCTATATAAGGATAAATGTATTAATTTAAGGCATTACTTGGTTTTGAAATGTATGTCACAACCATTTTGGAAGAACTTTGTTGTATCCATATCAGCAGATAGATTTAAATTTTGAGTTATTATGTTAGAAATTACTGGTGCAAGATTTCTTCATTCACAAAGTTATAATTCAAGGCAATAGTGTCAGAATAATGTATTTACATTTAGTCTTGGTTGTCCTAAATCTTTCTCTGAACATTTCAAATTTTCAAAACTAAGAGACAAATATTGGAGGAAAAGGAAAATTGATCATTGGTTTATATTGTCTGTGCATGGCATATACTGCTTTGAGGTCAAAATTCACACTGTAGTATTTCAGAACCACTTTTATTTTAATCACATTGCATTCCAAATTGCTATAGATATATATTTATATTACATTGTATTTTAACATAATATTAATATTATATACACCACATATTATTATTATAGATATAATTTGTAGGGAAAAAAGTCTATTATTTGCTTTACTAGGAATTCCTTCTTTTTTCACTTTTTAAGCTTTTCTTATATTACACAAGCATATCTTTTTACATTCTAGATGTTAACTATCAAATTATATTATTTTTCCAATCAAAGTGCTTTCAATCTGTCTCCAAATCATGCAGTAATTTACAGAGATTCATGCTGGAAAATGACTTGTATTCTTGCCCAGCATGAATTCTCTTTCCAAGATACGTTTAATTAATCATATGTTGCCTTTTTTATACACTTGAACTGAACATTTTCATCTTTACATGATTTGAAAATAGAATTTTAGAGATTTCAAAGCAACAGATGCAGAATGTTTCATGTAGGATACTTTTTTTGCATTCTTTGAACAGTATTGCCAGGGATCTAGAAGACGATGAGGGTTAAAATCCTGTTTAAAGTTCATTTAATATCTGAAAGGTTTTGCTTCTCTGAAGATTTAGAATTAATCATAGTAAATAATACGAGAACACATAACCTTTAGTAGCTAGAACAGATTAAACAACATTTGTAATTAATAAGCATTACCTCATTATTAAATGACATCAGGGATGACTGTTTGATAGCGATATTAACATTGATGGAAAACATTAAAGTATCTAAATGTCAAGCCATTTTCCTTAGGTTTCAACCATTCTTCCATTCTAATACATAACAAATTGGTCAAGCTACAGCACTTGAATACCAGAAAGGTTACTGAGGCACCCGCATGATCCCATTCTAACCTATTGTCTACTGGGGTCAAATATTCCTGATGTTAAAAAAGTTGCAAGGCTGTATTCAGCTATAAATAGCATATCTGAGCAGCTATAGATACTATACCTGAGAACAGATTGTATAAATGCTTCTGGAGTACTCAAATGGACAATTTTCATCTCCTCACAAAAAAACCCTCACCTTACTATTAAACTTCAAATGAAATGTGAAGTTATAGAAGCTACTCATAATGGTTGCATTAAATCCTTTGCAACATTATTTTGAGGAGATGTGAAGTCATTCCTTCTTACAAACCAAGAACAATTATTGTAAAAAAAAAAAAAGAAAAAAGATGATTTCCTAAAATTTTATAATTAGTCAAATGATTCTCTGTTTTTTATCTGATTGGTAAAGTTCCTTAAATGTTCAAAGCAAAGGTAGTACAATATATCAACTGGATGGATTCCTTTTTCCATCACCCTGTGGCACAGAACATAATCCAATCAGCTTTTAAAGATCCTTAAAATCATCATTTATGTAGACTTATTAATACAGAATATGGTAATCACTCCAAAAGTCATCTCCTCCAGCTTGTTCTTTTCCAGACAGCATCATTAGGACAGACTAGTATTCATCAAACCTCAGTAAACTTTAAATAAATTAAATCTCCTATCCAGATTATCAGATTCTGGCACATCTCCAATTTCAGGTAGTCAAATGCATTTTACGTAAAATGACACCACAAATAGATGCATGTAAAAGGCAGGTGTATTTCTTGCCTACTATGAATGTGCTTACAGAAAGAATATTGATTGATAAATGCTTCCTAGATATAAATATGATTCTTTTAAACATAAATGCTTCAAAATTTAAAGGGAAATGGTTAGAGCACCAGTCTGCCATTTTTTAAGAAGTGTTTGGACAGTCATACAGTGTGACTCTTGGGGATGGTGTCCAGCAAGGAGTTGGACTCAAGGATCCTTGTGGGTCCCTTCAAACTCAGTGTATTCTGTGATTCAATGAAATCTAAGAATTTAATGCCGTTGCAGCTCAGTATAGGTGTTTTGTCACAGATTTTGCATTTCCTATTGAAAAGTGTGTATAAGAACTTGTAGTGAAACAGACTCCACATTTGGTATGCAAAATTGCTCATTTTTTGAAGAGTTATTTCATCTTTATATTTTAAGTAAATGTAATAATAAAAAAGGAACTGGTTTCCTGGAAAGCATCCAAGCATACAAGTCTACTGAGTACCTTTATTCTCACAGAATGTAATTGTGCCATTTATTTCACTATAAGACAAGGACATAAAATTTCTGCCTCATTAGGTTTTAGGATGTGTAAGTTGTTTTCCCCGTAATACATATAACTTTTTTAACATGAGAATGAGAGACAAAAATTGAATAATCATTTACAAATGTTAAATAATACTTAATGAATCTTTCTTGGTAATACATTGAAATACCACAAAACCCTGAGGGCAAAGTTAATGCTTTGCTGATTACAGCATATTGTTGATTTTTCATAACAGTATGAAGAAATTTGTGAGTTTACAACAGCACTAGTCTACATATAAATAAATATATGATAAACTAACCCTGCTAAATCCCTTTGCGTTTCCATTTATAGCACCTGTTCATTCAGATTCATGTGTCCTACAGAATTTTGTAACTATCACATTGCAATTTAACTGTAAACTACACAACATTTCACTGATTTTCTAAGAGATTTATATATCTGTTTCAATATGGAGTAGCCTACCGACATATGTAACAGGAAACTTTATAACCTGAATGCTGTGACTGGTACTTGGAAGAGAAAGGTAGATTGAGATTTCACAAACAGAGTCCCAACAAAAATTTGCTTGAGAACCAAATGATAATCTGTCTGGAAAGGTAATTATTTTCTTTCCCCCAAGAAATACCATCAGAATTTTATATTTATGTAACTCTGTTAGTATTGTATATTACTTGAAGATGCCTGTTCCAATTACTTGTGAACTGAAAACCAATCAACTTTGAGTACATCACTTACCCAATTAATGCCAGAGTAATTTATTTACTAACGATAAGCGCTCCAAGAGCAGAATGTAGTTACTGATAATCCTTTCATATTTCTTTGCTCTCGCCTTGGACCATGATGGCAAAGAATATGAATCAAAATACTACAGAAATGAAGATCACATCAGACTTTCAAGGTATAATCCATAAAGAATTGGTAAAGAACTTAAGAAAAGATTTGGAATACACCAGAGAATCATAGGGTCACCTGTGTGGAAGTGAATGTGTTAAGGGAAAATGGCAAAGCTGCTGAAGGTAAAGCCTGGAAGCAGCCTATTTGCTCCTGCTATACCAAGTTTGTCTCTTTAATTTGTTCTTTTCCTTCACTGATTCAGTTGAAAAAGTCAGCGACACAGAAGCAGCTTTGAAATTTGTTTAACTGAGAGTGAACTGACCTAGATGAATACATGTGGGAGTCAAGCTCACACATGACATTTGAAAAGTGCAGCATTAAATAAATGTCAGTCATCCATATATCATCAAGGAGCTCCTCAAAGCCAAGTTTAGAGTAATTCATATTACTTAAAGCTTCTTTGAAGTGTTCCAGGACAATTAAATAGCTAGGAGCTCACAATATGCCTCATAGTGTGAATTGCTTGATAAGGCTAGTCTGAGATTATTAGAAAAAACACTTTCCCACAAAATATGGAAGAGACATTGGAACAAATATTTTCCTCCAGTTTAATGTTTCTTTACCTTAAACACATCTGAAAAAATCTTGACTCAGACTTTCGTGTAACGCTGTCTGCTAATCTCCTATGACAAACACCAAACTATGAACTCTACATGAATAAAAGTTATGGCAAGTCTTACAAAGATGACAGATAATTTCAAATCTAGGAGAAACATGACTCTGCAACAATAGGAAGGTCACAATGAAAACTGCAACATTTATCTTATTAATTCAATGTTTATTTGAAAACAACAATTAAATAGTACTTAACAGTTTAACAGAAGCAACTAAAACTGCCTCAGTTACACCTTTTTTTTAGGCTTTTCACATTTTTCTGTCCAATGTTTTCTGATGCCGCACAGCAAAGAGAATTTGACTAAAATTTAGTTTATTATACTATAAACAATTCTTAAATACATTTTTTACGTTTTCCAATTCAGTGTTGATACACTTCTAAAGGAAAGAAAAAAGCAACAGAAAACCACTTTTGGAGTCTACTTTGCTCTCCAGCATTGATAAAATGTCTTCATATCATAGAGGTTATTATAGGAGATTTGTTTAAATTAGAACCCTTTCTCTTCACTACTTTTAAACATATAAATAGCTTATCTTGATATAAAATCAATAAAAGTTTCATTTCCACTTCTAATTACCTCTGGTTCTGCTTATAACAAATTCCCTTTAAAACAGACAACCTGACAAATTCTCTATATGAAGTTCTGCAAAATCCTGGCAAGGCAGGGATAAAAAAAATGTGCTCTGTGAAAAACCCAGTCATGCAGTGAATATTGTGACTGTGTCCATGATTTTGTATGACTGAAACTGTTTGTCAGGATTTCCAGAATGTAATCATGTGCAAAGTGGTAGCTAAATGGAATACATGAAGACTTCCAACTGTAACTTTCATGTTCGTCTGTTACTTTCTAATCAATGAGACAAAATCCTAATTAAAATAAAATTCTAATTTTACATTACATCTCCAGTAACATTAAATCATAACATACTTTAAAAATTTTATGTGAGGTTGTGAGTTGGAGACAGACTCACGACACAGCACACTGATCACACTGATCATCATCGACAAACAGCAGTGAGTTTATTATGGTTGCCCTTTTCATAGGGGACCAGATAGCTGATTTGAATATCCTGGGCAAAGATAACTGACTGGATAGGACCTCCTTCCACCCAGCTCTCTGGCCAGTGGTGTATCTGCATCTATGCCAGAACAGGATTGGCTGAAGTGTCTGTTACCTCTTTTCTAGAATGAACTCGGTAAGGGGAATTGGATTCCTTAAGGCCAGATTTTTCTTGTTCAGTTACAGACTAGCTGTGACAGCAACAGAGAAACATTCTAAACATTTTTTTTTCAAAAAAAAAATTAAAAAAAAAGTAGCACAAGAGTTATATCATGGTTTATAAATTTTATTGAGGTTATTAATTCATTGCACCTTTTTTTAACTTCTGTTTCTTTTGGAGTATAATAAAACTCTGCAGTAATAAGACCAAGATTCTGTTTGAAGAAATGAGTTGGGACTAAATTTTTTGAGACTTCATCCTTTCATATTCCATTATGAAGGAACAGCTTCTGCTTATGCCCAATAGCTTATTAATTGATTTTGTTAGTGTATACTGTCCATGACTCTCTAATATTTGATGCTGTCAGAAAACTGGGTAGAAAATGTGTATAAGAGCTGTTTTAACACTGTTAAATCATTCTCCTTTAGTATTTGAATTTTGGATCAGGACAATAGTTTTGAAGTGTACTTCCTAATTGTCTCCTATGATTCCCACCGTGCAGTGGTTCCAGCAAGGAAACCATTTAAATCCTTTTGGCCAAAAACTAAACCCCTGCATGCATTCCAGGGGCTCATGTAATGCACTCCACTTTCTGAGTTCACCTCCTAGACCAAAGTAAGCTGGGCCAAAGTAAATGCCCCTGAAACACACAGAGTGATTTCCATTTTCTCATGTTCATCTCTTGGCTCCATTACCTGATAAAATTGTATTTCACCACTTAGTGATGTAGATGTGGTCCTTGTGGTCATGAATCACATATCTGAATATAAGGGATAGCTTTTAGCATTATTAAAATGAGAAATTACATACAAGCCTGTCATAAGAAATTCAATAACTGCAGTATGTTGCCATAACTATTTATTTCTTACTCTCTGAACTATTAAAATCATGCTGTCTTAATCAACCAAAACAAGATTTGAGTTTTTATTAAACAGCTGTTCAACACTGTTTCCTTCATAGAAGCATACAAAGAGGAAGTCTCACTTACAGAATTATTAACACAATTATTGTCTCAAGGAACAAATGAAAAATGATCATTTCAAATAGCAGTTTGTGTGAGAATATCACCTAAATTAATCACTATCTAGATTCATTTATTTCATAATTAGGAAGATCTTTTCTTCTGCATGAGAAAAGAGAGTCATTAATAGAACAGACATCCATAAAGTCAGATGGCTTTATTCAAGCATGCAGCTTTGTAGATGTATAATCTTTACCAGCATAATTCAATTTCTTGATTTAATAGACTACAGTGAGATGAGTGTAGAGAAAAAAAATCCCACAGAACCACAGAATAATTCAGGTTGGAAAAGACCCCTAACATCATCAACTCCAATCATTAACCTGATGCTACCAAGTCACCACTAAACCATGCATTTAAGTCCTACATTTACACATCTTTTAAATATCTTCAGGTAAAGGGACTCAGCCACTGCCCTGAGAAGCCTGTCCTCAGGCTTGGCCACTCTTTCAGTGAAGAAATGCTTCCTAATATCCAACAAAAACCTGCCCTGGCACAACTTGAGACCTTTTCCTCTTGTCCTATCCAGACAGACATTTTACTTGAAGAGTGAATCTGTCCAAGCCCTGAGCTGCCCGTTTCTCCAGGAAAATCCTGTGTCAAAGGCTTTACTAAAGTCCAGGTAGACACATCCACAGCCTTTCCCTTAGCCACTGGATAGGTCACCTTGTCATACAAAGAGATCAGGTTGGTCAAGCAGGACCTGCCTTGCATAAATCAGTGCTGGCTGGGCCCGACAAACTGGATGTCTACGCATCATGCAGAGACAATCAAACCTCAAAAGCTAGATCGGGTGAAGTACTCAGGGTTGTGAGTATCTTTAAGAAATAAGACACTTTATGTAGTCTGACTACAAATGTCAGTTCTAAATTACACATCATGCTACAAATTTAAAAAAAATTATTAACAAGATGCCACTAGTATACTAGTGTTGCATGCATGGATTGAAAATCTTAGTTGGCTGAGTAATTTGGATTTGACTGTTGCTTATTACTTTTTGATGGAAGAAATAAAAGCAGAAATCAATGAGAAATGTTCAGAAATTTAGGAGACTAGTATAGAAAAGTTTTATACATTGAGGGAGAGATGTTCAGTCTTTTTGAAAATGATAATTAGGGTTTTTTTCATGAATATCTTGCATTCTCAGTTACTCTTTGATATTACCTATGCATATTATTTCTTGTATTAATTTTAGTTTTATTTAAATGTCAAAGACAATACAAGATTTTTGAATTAAAAGAGAAACAATCTCTGGAAAAGAAGCCTTAGCATCCTATTATTGTGTGTATATATATATATACATATATATATATATATATGTTTATAGTTTTTATGTTTTCTGGATTATGATCTATTTAACATAATAAATTAAAGTCATATGGGCAAAATTCAAATATGTAAGTATTATAATATTGTTGTTTCAGTGATATTCTCTCATCTGAACAATCAATGACTTTGGGGTATTTTCCAGAAATAGTATTTTAAATACCAGAATAGTAATTTAAACACCATGTCCTATGGTGTCAATATGTAAAAATCTAGTAAGATAAACCTAGACAGTTGAAATTAATTTAACTTGAATTCAAATGCCGTCTTTTCATCTTGATTTCATGTAAAGTACAAACTTTCCTATGAATAAAACTCAAAAATGGGTTGTTGAACTATTTGAATCTTTAGCAGTAGGATAGCAACCTGCTCAATGATAATTGGGAGAGGCAGTGAAATGTAGAATGTCACAGAAATGTTTTCTCATTTGCTTTGCTTCATCTCATGCAACACTGTGCATCTGACCTGCTGTCATCAAATACAAAAATAAATTACTAGTGTTATGTTAGATCAGGTTTTGCTTGTTTTTTTTTTTTTAATTTTTATAAATTTAATTTTGTCACATTCCTTGCTGGTGGTTTCTAAGAAGCTGAAACACTGCAAAGATTGTTTCTGAAAGCTAATATAAATGTGAGATTTCTTCAGTTTTGGTTTCAGAAAGGGTGCTAGCTAATTTATAGGACAATCTGATATTCCATCACAATTTATTTGTTTAATATCTACTTGTGATGTTGATTCTGAAAGACATTATTTTCCAATATGCATAAGTGAATTTCATTATACTGTTGCACACTTGTCATGCCAATACCTCCACTAGCACCAGGTCAAAAAAGAAACCGGTAACCAGATATTTCATTATTATGAATCTTTAAATTTTTAAAAGTTCTGTAAAAATAATCAATAAAATGGATTCATTTTTTAATCTTAGTATTAAACATACAGACTAAAGGACAAATTATTGCATTTACAGTGCACTTATGCATTTGACATTCAACTCAACTGCCTTTTTTTACAGAATTGTCCCCCTGTAATATATTCACAAGTGAATCATCACCACCAGGTCTGATGTTTCAAACTAATACTGATAGAGGAAATTATCTTCCCATTACTTCTTTCAGACCTTATGACTTTAATCCATTTAAACAAATTACATTAAGTATCTGAGAAGAATTAGACAGTCTCATCAGCTTTCACTCATGTTTTTTTTGACATGGAGATGAAATCTATAATTAGTGCATTTTCTTGATAAAAGTCCAGAAAATTTGGATTCTCCTTTGGAAAAAGAGAGAAAAGATTAGGAGAAATTAATTTCTACGTATGTCCCAATACTGGGAGTACACAATCTGGTCTCATGGTGAATCTCTCTCCTTTTCCACTGCATGCCCTGTAGCAAGGGTCTAAATGCACAAAACAAAAAGTGATTTGGTTGTGTTCAAGAGTCAAATAATCCAGTGCTTCACCATTTTCTGTTTCCATGGACTGTGCAGTTCCCTTTGGAATGACACAGAAGACACTGTAGGGCTTTTATTAAGGGCTGCTGGGTCATCAGGAGTGTTCACATTTGTAGATGAGATGTGAGTAATAGTAAGACAGATTGCCTGGTGCATACTCAGTTGGACCTCTGTGACACTGTGCAGGCTAATTTTTGCTCTAATTTTTGCTCTAATTTTTGCTCATAACTTTACCTTTATTTAATGTTATGCATGAGCCTAGCCTGAAACATACCAAGAGAATTGTCTGTACCCGCACTTTTTAAACTCCGTGCATAAAAATGGGACTTATTCTTACTTTGTAATTAAAAAAAAAGTAAGGAAAAACTAAAAGGAAGATAAGAAAAAACCCAATGCAACCAAAACTCATGTATATATTTCTTTCTCTTTCTGCATAAAACAGGAAAACGTAAAAATAAATTAAAAAGTGAAGAAATTTAGAGACTAGTACAGTAGATATTTTTATTCTTTACAGAAAACTAATACCAGGGGCTACTAGCAATTATGTGGCATATTGGGCATTTTTTGGGTTTTTTTTAATAACAATTCTTATGAGAAATTGTAATTGAGACTAGTAATTTTTAAATTCAAACTGCTATGAAATATCCAGAGATTTTTATGTCTTTACACACACCACAAAGAAGAAGGGAATATAGGGTACCTAAAAGACCTGGATCAGAAAGCAGAAATTAAGTAGATGGTAGACATTTGATCTGTGTTTTAAAAAAGTCATGATCTAGAATCTAAGAACCTCATATGATGAGGGAATGCTTTTAAGCCTCTACTTATTACATTTCTAAACCTGTCACTGCATAAGCAAATCTCTTCTTAGTAGACAAGCCCAATGACAATGTAGAAACTAGATGAAATTCTATTTCCATTTGCCAGTCCATTGTGGTTGGCATTTCAGAAGTGCTCTAAAGGGCTAGCTGGCAATACAAAAGCTCCATAGAGGAATGTGCATGTCATTTTCAATTTCAGTTTGGAGAGAAGAAATCTCTAGTAAGAGCTAAAAAAGAGATTGTAGCAGTCATTCAAGAAGTGGAAAAATCTTATTCTTAACTAGGATCCTCATAGCCAAACCCTAGTCAAACTTTCATCTTCCACTAAGTCAGCACTTCTCATGTGGGGCTACAGTGTTTCCCCTCCTCCCACTGAGAACACAACTGAAAACTTCCTGGTGTGAGAAAAGGAGTGTTGAATCAAAGAACGTAGTTTCCTGAGGCATTCAGCAGGGAAGAGGTGCACCTGGATTTTATGATCAACCATAAAAAAATTGTATATGGTTTATGTTTACTTAATTTGAAAAAAAATAAGTGATGGTAGAATAAAAAAACCCCAAAACCCAAAAAACAAAATCCAACCAAAGAAACACAAAAAACCAAACAAAAACAACAAAAAATCCCTAAACCAGATGGAGAGAAAAAAAGAAAAATATAAATAGTCACTCTGAACATATGACAGCTATCCCAGACAAGATTTGTTTATACATTTGTCTTACCTTCATTCAGAAACAGTGCAGTAAACTCAGACAAGCTGGTCAAAAATCACATTGGTGTATTTGGATCAAGAACTGAGGAATCTTTTATTCTTAGGATTATTAGGCTATTAACTTCTTTAGGAATAGCACCTTAGTAGTGCCCCAATGAATAACCTGGAACTCATGCATTGATTTCCATAATTATTTCATATTTGATTTATATATTCAATTTTAACCTATCTGAGTTAATCCCAAGGAAGTAGTGAGGATGAAGGACAAATTAAAAAAGTAAAAAAGAAAGAACAGCTGGGACCTATTTGCTTGTTGATATCTCTAATTTTTCTCCAAGGACAAATAGCAGCATTTGCTTTCACAGATCTGGAAAGAAACTAAGTCCAGTAAGTCTCAAAAGCTTTTATCTAAGAAAAGGACATTACATATAAGGTTTGGATAAGTCAAATTAGCCACCAAGATGCCTGATTGAGTGGATTCTGAAGGAGATTAATTTCTGTCAGAGAGGTTGAAATGCCTGCTGAGACAGACTAAATAATATGACTGAAGAAATGGCATGAAAAAAATCAATATTTAGATGTGAGAAAAAATGCACTAAAGCTTTTAAACATATTTTAAGTGACTGGAAGGGAATAAATAATGTTTTAGAGTATTTAAACTAAATTTGAAAGGGAATTCTTTTTCTTCTGCATTATTCTGGCAGTGAGGAACCTCAGTGAAAGGAAAATATATTAATGCCAAATAGCTTCTTTCTTTGTCCTCTCCAGTACAGTAAATTATGACTTCAATATTATTACTATAATCAGTGTTACCTGTCTGCAAATGTAATTGCAGAATCAACATGGAATCAGAACGGCTGGGTTGGAGGGGACCACCCAGTTCCAATCTCCCTTCTGCAGAGAGGGACACTTTTCTGTAGACAGAAACAATTGCTCAGAACCAACCTAACCTGGTTTTGAGCAAGTCCAGGGATGGGGTAGATGGGTACTTCAGAGCTTGTTTATTTTGGGTTATTCATCCACTATGCACTTGACCTATCAGAAATTGGGTTCAACACATGTGAGCTCAGTTCTTTACCCACCTTTGGTCTGCACGTCTTTTCACTATTTAAACATATAATTTATACTGTGACTGCACCTTTTTCCTTGCTTGGTTAATTTGTTTTGTGAGCTCATGATTGTGAAAACCTCAGTTTAACTATGTAATTTAAACAGCACAAAAAAATATCATTTTGAACCTGACTGATAATACTAGAAGCTCGCATACACAGAACTCAAAATGAATTCACATTATGCAGACTTTCAGAAGCAACCTGGCTTCTGAAGAGTAATAAATACATCTAATGGCCTATTAGGCAAGGATATTCAAGGAAAAAAATATCCAAATCATTCAACAAGCAGTGACTATATAGTACAATGTAAAAAATGAAATATAGAGAAGTAAATGTGTTTTGACAGGCTAAATGAATTTTACTCTTTCTTCAAAAAAACCTGCTTTTTTCTTATTTATGGCTTTCCCTAAGGAAAATATGTCCTTGTTGCATACTCCTTTTTAAACACACTGTAAGGCCATTATGACACCTGCAGTAGAACAACTTGATTGGTTTATGCCCACACAGATAGAACCATGGTGCTGTAAATTTTAGAACTGCCAAAATGTCCATGCACACTATGCTGGAATTGCCTGTGATCTTCTATTATTTTTCTTTAAATATTTTATGCTTGTGACACAAATCCAATATTGCTTGCATGGCTGGATGATGTTTTCAGATTCCAAGGTCATTTGCTGTGGCCAGGGATCATGAACCCCATAAAAAACCCCCCGAAACCTTTTCTAGCTCTGTTTCAGTTATATGCTATTATATTAAAAAAAGGCCACTTTCTCAAACATAATCTGAAGATTTTGACATGAGCAGGGAAAATGTCAACAAAAGAAGGAAATGGAAACAGTCAGGTAATCTTGAATTCTTGCTCCCATTGGTAAAGCTTTTAACTTTTCTGTCACATGATTGTGAAAATCTAAAGGTCAGCAAGTGACTGTTTAACTTTCTGTATAGGACCCAAAACATCACCTGATTCACAGGCCAATTGTCACTCCACGCTATGTTTTAATAAATCTCTAACACACAATTCCCTCCTATTCCAAATATTAAATAAATAGTTCAGTCTTATAAGATGCCAGCCATCAGAAATCAATTTTAACCCATGAACCTGAGTATAAATCTTGGCCCAATTTTCCGTCTTCAAAACCCACTTGAAAATAGATTCTGAGACTCACAAAATTGTTGATATTACAAAGGACCACTGGAGGTCATCTGGTCCCACTTCCTGTTCAAGAACCTAAAGCCCAGGAGAGTGTTCAAATGGTCTTTGAATACCTCCAAGCATGAAGACTTCACAATCTCTCTGGACTGTCTGTGCCAGGGCTCAGACATTATCACAACAGAAAAAAAAGTTTCCAGATATTCCTCAGGAAACTTGTGCGTTTCCCTTTGTATCCACTGCTTTTTGTTCTGTTATTGGGAACTACTCAAAAGGTGCTGACTTTATCCTCTCTTCATGTATTTATATACATTAATAAGAAGCTTTCTCTTCCGGCTGAACTGTCCTAGAGATCTCAGCCCTTATTCATAGGAGAGATGGTCCTGTTCCTTGATGAGTTTTTTGTCCCTTTCCTGGATTCTGAAGTACTTGTGATTCTCTTGTATTGAGGGGCCCTGAACCGGACAATCCACTGTGACATCACCAGAGCTGAGTAGAGTGGAAGGATCAACTTCCTTGACTAATGCCTGTGTTTTATCTAATGCATCCCAGAATACCATTGGCGTTTTTGTCAAGGGAACCTGGTCTTTCTCAGACTACTGTCCATCAGGACTTCAAAGTACAAATTTATTTTACAGCAAATTGGTCCCCAGCTTATACATGTGCATGGGGCTGGTCTTTCCTCTGTGCAGGACTTTCCCATGTTAAACTTTGTAAGATTCCTGTTAGCCCATTTCTTCAGCCTGCTGAAGTTCTTCTGGACTTCTGGACAGTCACAAGACCCTCTTGTGTATGAGGAACTCGTTCCCAGTTTTGTGCCATTAGCCAACTACTTAAGGGTTCACTTTGCCCTAGCATCCAACTCCCTAATGAAGATTTAAAACAGCATTTACCCTTGGGGTATACCACTTGATTAGTGGTCTCCAACTAGACTTCTTGCTACTGATCATCACTCTGGGCACAGCTGTTCAGCTAGTTTTCAATCCACTGTGAGGTTCTGCTCATCCAGACAGTATTTCCTCAGCTTCTCCACGAAGACCATGTCAAAAGTCTTTCTTAATTCAAGATGAACAGTATTCAGTGTTGTTCCCTCCTCTATCAAGGTAGCCATTTCATGGTCAAAGGTTATCAGGTTGAAAGGTGTACTGAATTCATAAGGAAATGTTTTTGCATCTGGCTGCAGCAGGAGTAAAATCTTGGGGAAGAGGTCAGGGTTTTTCCTTTCCAAGACATTGGCAGTTGCAGCAGGGTCCGCAATGGACCCAGCCTCAGAGGACTTGGTGGGGCCTTTGCAAAATATGTTTAACAAAGGTCAGAAAATACTGGATAGAAAGGAAGAGGAGAAAAAAACAACAAAGGGAGTACCAAGATAGAGCAGGAGGCTCTATCAGCATGGCTGCATGTCAGGGTATGCATACCTTCCAAAGGCATGTCAACTCATGGGTGAGCCCACACTGGAGCACCCCAGTGGGACTGAATCCTGTGGAGCACGTGTGCTGGAGCATAGGGAAAGAATGGGAAGGAAGGAGATGTCAAGAGAAGCTGCTGCATCCTGACTACAACCCCACCAACCACCCCAGTGCCACCTGTTTACTCACTGAAGTTACTGAATAACTGAGTGCAATCCATGGTGACAACAGGGTGCAGAGGACAGGTGGTTGTAGTGAATTTGAGCTTTTTGTGTTATTTAGTAAATATATTCTTTAGGTACAAAAGGGGATAAAAGGTGTAAATACAGTTTCTTTTTTCCTGTGGTTTTTAGGTTTTTTTTTTGTTTTTGTTTTTTCCCCTCCACTATTCAAATCTGTAATTAAATATTTATTTTAATTTGAAATAAATAGTGTTATTATCTAGTTATTATCTGCATGTTGCCTGTTTTGCTCCCTACAGCAACTGGTAAGTGAGCTGCTTGTCTTAATCTTGGCTCCACAGCTTTCTTCCTCCGATTGTTTTTTCTTTTTTCCTACTTGCTGTGCTGCTTATTTTCTCCAGTTAACTAGCATACAGTGTTTTTTTTGAACTGTTTTATGGAAAACTTGGAGCACTTTAAAAAAGATTAGTGTGCTTGCTCCAAACTGCTTATCTCAGTGTATATCACTATAGCTACATGGTGTGAGACTCAAGTACCATCATATATTTTGTAAATGAAGTAATTGAACTCTATCTTTATACCACTTAATATATTTTTCTTCACTAATGCATCTTGATTAATCAGCAGCACAAAAAACTCGAGCTTTTTTATATGTCACCAATTTCAGGAATAATTTGTAGCTCAGATTTGTTGAATTATTCCAAGGTATTCTTTAGGAGAAAAATACAAATTAAAATATTTCACATAATACATGCAAAGGCATGGTATTGTATATTTAAAGACTTACAAAATGGAACATAATTATTACCTAGCAGCAATATAAATAATAATCTGATTTGTTTTCATAAGTATCACCTTCAAAAAATGGTTGGCAATTTTTAGTAATTAATCAATTCTGATGGGAAATTCTAATGACATCATAAAACATGACAGAACGTTGTAGGTGGTTATTTAATCCCTATCCTCTACAGGTGAAATTTTACAGTGAAGGAGATGTGATAGAAGAGAGGAGCTAGAAATTGTGAGAGAAGAAGAGTACAATATCTCTATGTAGTGCTCCTGGAGAGAGTTGAATGAAATAGGGTCTTCCACGGAGAGTGAAATATTATTTTATACTATTTTTTGTTGCATTACATCATTGATTTTAGAAGAAGACCAGGGATATGCCTAAATATTTTGGCCCGATTTTGTATTCAATCCACTGATTGTTCCCATTAACTATGTTCCATTCATAGGAACTGTGTTCCATAGTTAATAGTCATAGGAAAAGTTTTGGTGCATATAAATCAATTCCTTTTAGAGGAAATGGAACTGCAAGCTCCTCTCTAAAATGTGTTTCTCACCTTAACGCAGAAAAGTGACCTTTTAACCAATGACTGGATTTTTCAACATCTATGGCCAAGTGTTTGAGGGATGTTCTGTCTTACAAATTAGACTACACCTAGCGTGACAAAAAACACTAAAGTAAAAATTGTGTGGATATAAGTAGCTTAAGAGCAATCATTTAAATCTTCTGGGCTGTTTCTATTGAGCCAAATTGCTTGGCACTATAGGCTTTGCCTGCAATGAATACAACAGTAGGCTAAAGGTACCATGTAATCTGAAAATTACAGACCATAAGGGTACAGTTCCATACTTCTAATCTTTTCCTTTAGCTACCACAGCCCATAAAGCACTCCACTTTCCACACTCCCCCCAAATATTCTGACAAAATGATTTAATTTTTCTTAGCTATCTAATCACTCAGCAGTAACCCTGTTAATATTTCTGCCAAGAATTTCTAGTAGAAACAGACTTTTGTGAAGTATTATTTTCCTCTTCTAGAGCCCTTTTCACCTGTCATTTTAAAGACTCCTGCCATGCAGAATGGCTGCCTGCCATCTGTTTGCAGGGAGGAAGAAAGCATTTAATAATTCATTGCGTGGATGAAAAATACTGTTTGACATTTTCCTCTGATTGCAATATAGTTAAGAAAATATTTTGTCTGTAAAAATGATTCTATCATTCAGTGGGTAGGAGAGTTTCTCTTGTCACTCAAATAATCCAGAGGCTAGAAGATCAATGGAATAGCAGCTTTTCTAAAGCTGTTGTGGGTTTTTTAGCATCAACAGCCCTATTATTTCTACTAGTGGTTAACATTTTCAATTAATAATTAAACTCAATCAAACTTCATCTAAATTATGAGAGGCCTAATGATATGCTATGATCAAGCTCAAATATAGAGACATTCAGCTCAATGAAGGGTTCATTTTCATAAACTGAGTAAAATAAATCTGATTTCTTTTATTTAGCAGTAGACTTGAATAGAAAACACACTAAATAGAAAACAAATGCAAGTGAAAATAGTGCTTTTCAAATTCAAGCCTGTGGAAATTAAATGGGATATTAAATTTCAGAAATTTTTCACATCTAGGCATAGATCACATCTTCCAGTGGTTGTCAAATAATTGTGAAAATTTAAAAAGCCTGATAATGCAAAAAGAGTCTTGTTGGGATAGGAGGTGAAATTTAACTATAGGACCATATCCCATATTTGCCTGACTTATTAAAAAATTTTTCCTGTTACTATTAAAATTCATTTTTGCAAATGTTTCTTTAGGAGAATTTCTCTGGATCTTCTGAGGATCTGTGTCTCTTCAGTTAGCAAGAGGCAAACTGACTTGAAATAGGTACAGTAAATTGTTCCAAGCTTCCTCTTTTGATTCTGCATTCAAAAGTCACTTGTTTTCATAGAGAAAGGAAATAATTTTTATACTCACCATTGCAAAATAAAATGCTTCATATACACTAGCTCTTAAATTAATTATCTTTCCTGTCTTGAAGTGTGTATTCACATTATTTGAAAAAAAAATAGGAAAGAAGGACAAATTGTATGCAGGTAAAAGCACACTTACATCATATTGCCAGCTAGCATATAGAAAATAAAAAGTTCATTTGTTATATTTTGTATTTAATTTATGACTGAGTTGTAGATAGGATAAGAGATAGTAATCAACTAATCAATATATCCAAAACCCCACAGAATATTAACTCTGAGTAAAAATGCATAAGAAACTCACAGATTTTCAAAAAAAGCAAGGACCAGTAGAACAAGATTTTACCTTGTCAAACTCAACCATTGCAAGTGCTTTTTAACCTTTTATTTAAAGATTAGGTGAAATGTTTTAGTTCTTTCAGATGGATTGGCTGCCAAATGCTACCAAATCTTTCCCTGTCATTTCTATTAGCAGCCTCTCAGTGATTTTACTCAAAAGATGATAATCCAAAGTTATTTCTGGAGTTTTTTATGTTTTTATTACAAAAACATTATTACCACCTAAATATAGCTGACTTTATTTAAACTGCTCTAAGATCATTTTTAATTTCTTGCTTAATAAAAATAGTTGAGCTATATTTTCAAAAGTCATATTAGAATAATATTCGTAGGAGTTCTGAAATAGTTAATTATTTCTGGCACAAAGATTGCTTAAATTGTGAAATTGTACATATGAGCAAAGTTATAAGAAATTATTACACTGCTTTGTTTTGAAACATGCCATTAAAAAACATATCTATTTTAAAGCAATCCCATTTATTTGCCTATAATGTTTTCCAGACAATATCCACATATGTGATATTTTTTACTGCTTAATATCTTTGCATTTAAACCTTTTTATTTACAATGTCATTATTTGGTTTGTCTACTGAAATACCTAAAAAATTCTTACTGCTTTTCAATTTAAATCAGAATCTATTTCTATGGCACAATTTTGTCTGTGCCGTTTAAATTATGCCAGCTGAGCTGCAGTGTTTATGAACGTATAATCTATAGTGGCAATTGCTCAGAATAGGACAGCAGGCATGAGCTTGCATAAAGACAGAGCAAATAGTAAGCTCAAAATTATTTTTTTGTTGCTGGATGATTATGGGGAAAAATATTTAGTCATACATCAAAGCACAGGGGATTAAGTGATAGATCATCTTCCTGCTGGAAAAACTTTAAAATTACTAAAAGTCAGTTGTCTTCCACATAGCTTGAAAAAGACAACTCACTTGACAAAAAATATTTCTAGAAAAAAAAGGCAGATGGAGAAATATTTGTTTGTTTTCTTTGTAGTTGTTTTTATTAATTTTAGCTGGGTCATGCGAAGAAATAAATTTAAGCAGAGGAACTGCAAATTTTCTCATTCTCTGCATCATCCAAGGCACTTCATTTTGAAGACAAAAATAATTGCATTTTAGGAATACAAACTAGATGTTAAATGTTCAAGATTAACAAGATTTCCTTTCTTCAAAGTTTTTAAGGGCTTTTTCATTCTTTGGGGGATTTGCCTTTCATCTTGAAGCAACTTGCTCAGAATGCATTTCCAAAGCTGGAAATGTGATAATGAAGTTAACTGAGTAGAATCCACTTTTGAAATCCCATTAACCAATCTCTGTTCCTCATATTCTTCACTGAAAGTATGTATTGTTTCTTATATTTTAATTGCACCATATTCTACTCCAGTGGATTTCAATATTATTTCAAAACAGACTTTCTGTGATATATACCTTAATAAAACCTGAATTCTTAATGGTTCTAGTTCTAATTTTCATTAGGAAGTTTCAGATAAGGGAATGACAGATACATGAAAAGTTTAGTTTCCTTCTAAAAGAAATAGCTAGAAGATTTATTTTCATGTAATACAAATGCATTATTATAGTTTCCTTTACATTTCATGGGTTTCTATGTTGCCCAAAAACCATGCATTTAAGTATCAAAAATATTCCAGTTTTCTGAGCACACAAAAAGTTAGTTTGAACTGACCTTGATTTCTTTTTCTTCTCAACTTTATCGTCTATATCTATCATACTCTGTCATTTCTTTTTCCTTCCAGTCTTTGTATTCCAGTTCATCATATTTACCTTGGCATTAATCACTACTAACCCATAGTTTGCTCAGATTGTAAATATTTTTTATGTCCTTTATAATGATACCTTTCCACCCTTCTTTTATATAAATTGTACTAATCTGTATTGACGTCCCAGTTAGAAGAATCTTCTCACCAGGTTTCAGTTATGCCTACAAGATCACAATCACCATCATTTAGCAATCTATTTTTTTTCAGTTTTCTTTGCTTGTCCCTCATTCTTCTAGAAGTGTGCAAAGACACTCTAATACAGATGTCTTTTGATTCTTCAAGTTTCATTTTTTCAGCAAATGTATTTTCTGATTTATTACTGTGGTATTAAAGGTGCCAAAAGCCTAGGAGAACTCAAAAGACTAGATTTTTATAGCAGATATTATCTGACAGATAATAAAATCTCCAATTTTTTAATGCACAAAAAAATCCTCTACAAACCTTCTTGCTTCAGGGTTTAATCAGGTGCTAGTTCCATCTTTTTAGAAATAAAATTTTCTTAACATAGTAGTACTTATTGGAGAATTTAAAATTCACTATTACTCCTAATAAAAGGTGTGGACTATAAGCTAGGGTCTTGGCACTTTTGAAGCTAGGGTCTATTTGGGTCCCTAACCAGGCACCTATTTTTAAGGATTTTCACTTACAAGCTAAATGCTGTTCTGAAGTTATGCAGTAAAACTTATTAACAACATTACAAGTTATGTTGTGATGTCTAAATACCAGGAATTTGACACTGGAACTTTTCTTCTCAAAAATATTTTTGGTAGTATTGTTTATGCTCCATGTTATTTAACATTAAGAGATAGGAAAAAAAAAATTGGAAATCCAAATTTTGTATTAGTAGGAGCTACTCTTGAGCAACACCAAAATTGATTCTACTCAGTGATAAGGATAAAACTCTTGTTTCTTTATATTCACTCTTTTTTTGCTTACAGGTTTCATTTGTCTTCTCAGATACAGTATGGGAGTGAATTTATTCAAATATGACTCTACCAAATATGGATACTTATATCCATATCTTGTCTGTCTCTGTAATTTTTTATTCCACATAAGTAAACTATTTTTATCTTTAGAGCTTCTATTCACTGTAGATTTTTTGCTTCTTACTATGGATGCAAATTTTATCAAAAATAGTTTTAGCTGATAGTTGTGGTTTGTTTCATAGTTAATACATAGTAGCCATTCAAACAAAGAAAAAGTTTTCTCTGTAAAATTTATTTCATTTACATCCTTAATTATATTTAAAATCATTTAATTTACAGACAAAAGTTTCAGAGATAACAGTGAAATATTTTTAGTATAAACCTATGCTTATTTTTTGAGTGTTTTGACATTTCTACATTAGTCTTAAACGTTTCAAAATTCTGAACCAGAATCCTTAATTTAACATGCATTTGAACTTGTAAATTATTGGGGATTTAAGCTACATATAGATAAGAGGATCCATTTTGTCCTTCCATTATAAGGTAGCTACTAAACTGTCTTGCACATCTTTCTACTGAGTAGACAGTGGTGTGTGGTCATTCATCATCCTCTATTAGATTGAAGTCAGTGCTACCCTTTTCATTTTCCAAATTTGTATTGGTCACTCATCCTAAACAATAATGTGATATAAATCCAAAGTGCACAAAGTGATGACATTTTTGCAGTACTTTAGGCAAGATAAAACTTCAAACTATGTGTCTATGACTCTGAATACATAGATATCCATACAGAAATACTTGCCTAACTGCTCACTTGGATTAATCCTGCTGATAAATTGCCGAATGCAAATTGACTCCTATTAAAAAAATTACTAAGGTTAATGCTTCCCTTGGCCCAGGTTTAGGATAGCACTATGAAACCTCCTAGCATGGTTTGGCCTTCAACTATTCCCCGTTATTGCTCTTCCACGTGGGTGGTGATGAAGTTACAGTGTGCAGTCCAAGGGCAATCAAAAGACACTTCAGTGCCTTGGAATGAAGTGATGGTAGGAGAATCTGGAGAACAAGTAATTTTTCCAGTTGCATGCAATGACATATGAAAAAAGAGATTAACTCAGTATATTAATGACTCTATTGCTGGTGTCACCAGCACAGTTTTGGGGTTTTTCAGTAATGGGATGGTACCAGGCCAGACGACATTTGGTTCGAGGTCTTTCACCTTTCTCAAAGGGAAAAGAGGGTCTTTGACAGAACTTTAAACTAGACTTGAAGTGGGAAGGGGATAATATCAGTCTTGACAAAGATAAATGCAAATTAATACATTGACCCAAATGGATTTGCTTTCTTTTGCTACACCTACATTTAGATGTCTTACAGTATTTACAACACAGTAAGTTTTTTTCCTTTTTTTTTTGTTTTGTTTATTTCTTTTTTTAAGGAATCTGCTAAATAGAGTGAGAAATATCTACTAATTTGAAATAGTGTTTTTACCTATCATACACAGTGGAGGAAATCCGCATTCTGCGTGTTTCCAGTGCTGGAAATTAGAGAATACAGTGATCTTCCATCTTGTGGTATACATTTGCTTACCAAAATCCTATAGATAGCAAAAAGATGACATTTTCTTTGCTCCAGTTAGCAATACTAAATTGGTTTTAGTGTTTATGCCCACTGATATTTTGCAGCTGATGATATTAATGATGATGTCCTCAGTTCTGTGGAATCGCAAAATAAAAGAAAATGAATTTGAGTTATTTCTTGAAATAAATAAATAAATAAATAAATAAATTACTAGCACCCTCAAGAAACCCCAAGAAAGGAAGAGCAAACTATTGACTGTTTTAGGTATCACCTTTTATTCCTTTATAAAAATCTACACTCTGTCAGAAATGAAATTACAACCTCTTTTTCTTGGAGAAAACAAATTTTTCCCGTTTTCTTTTTGTCTTGCCATTCACTATTTTCATCTGGGATAGTCTGTGCTTGACTAATTTTGCAGTCATTCTTAGGATCATAACCTTTAATCAAATCTGTATTTTGCTCTGCTGATTTCAAATCATACAGAGAAGAGCTCAAGCATTGAAAACAATACATTTTCATAAAAACACTTAAATCTTTCCAGCACCAAGAACTCAGCATCAATTTTTATAAATAATTCTGATCAAGTCTACTAAAAAGTATTAAAGAAATTAACTGCTTTTGCCAAGAAAACAAATAATAAGATTAAAATATTATGTTCTCTTTGGCTACCTGTAAAAAGCTTTGTGTATACCCATCAGAGATAATCATCATTCAGAAATTTCAGTTGTGTTTTATGCTAGTTGATTTCAGGCATTAAAATAAGGAAATATCACAGAACCAAAACCATAGAACAGTCTGGCTGTGAAGACCTCAGGAGGTCTCTAATCCAACCTCCTCGTCATAGCAGACTTAACTGAGGTCTCACACAGACAGCTCTGGGCTTCATTTAGTTGGATTTTGAAAATCTCTAGGAATAGAAACTGCATATCCTCTCCCAGGAGCCTGTTTCACTGCTTGACTCTTCATTGTTGCATTAAGGGCATGGCAATTTAGAAGAAAATAAATGCTCTTGTGGTCCATCTGATCCAGAGAGATCAGAGGGGCTGGATGTGACTGAGCTTCGTTTCTGATTATAGCAAATTTAACACTAGAAGTCTGCTGGAGTTCAAAAGGCCTTGCACAAGAACAGGTGCACAAATAATGCGATTTACCAATCCAGCCCTAGAGGTCTGGTCACATTCAATAAGGACTTTGCACAGTCCAGACTTAGGAATACTTGAAGCCACAGGAAATCAGGTTCAGGATTCCTAAAACACAGAGTTAATATGTGTTGCGACAGAAAGTATACCAAGAGAGATTCTAATAACACTGTGTATGTTTAAATGGATATTCCTGGGTGTGTTCCTATGTAGCTGGAGGTACAAAATAAGTCTAAAGGCATTCCCTTCAGGGAAGGAGAAGACACGCAGTCCATTGACTGATCCTGAACAGGCAGGGATGTTTTCCCCTTTCAGTCTTTTCTGCCCCAAAGCACTCCTTTCATTCTGTAAATTTTGGCCCATCCCAATGTGACTCAGCAATCACATGTATAGGTGGGGTTTAGTGACTTTGGTCACATGTGCATTGTATATCCCATGCTCTCCCTCATTTGCATCCCAAGGGTTTTTGTAAGTTAGTACTGTGACTATGTGCTAGTTAGAAAAAGTGTAAATCAGCTCTCCATTATCAATCCCTTGCAGGTGCTCCTTCTAATCTCCCAGAAATTCAACAGCAATTTTACATCTGTGCTTTACTAACTTAACAAAAAGAACACTGGTCTTATTTAAAATTGAATTTTGTTACCAATTCAGGAAAACACAGAGGGAAGAAGAGTTAGTGTGGGGTGATTGCAGAAGAGAATTACCTGTAAAACCCCACAGATTTAACTGAACATAGTCCTACCATAAAGTATTGCAGGAAGTGAAGGTTCTAGATGATGAGAGGAGAGATATGATACAGAGAAAGCTGAATACTGACATAATTTGTCAAAGAGATAGTGAGGGATGTTAGTTTAATTGCTTGCTTTCTGTTGAGAAGACTAAATTTTCAACTATTTCTTGTCAGGAATTATCATCTTTCAGATGACATTCCAACACTTCACAGTCATGGAATTTTTAATGATTAACTATGCCTTGAGTTTTCGTTCCCAGCAATATCTGTAATTCAAGGTAAAGTGCAGATGTAGTTCCCAAATAGCATTCCGATGTATAAAGTCATTAGAATATTTTAGTAGCATGCTTTATCATTTTAAACCATCCAGAATCCTTATAGGCTTTTTTAACTGTTCACGCTCACTTCAGGCAGCCACTGGTTAAGGAAGCAAATAAACTATTTGGTTATCTTAGAAAAGCAGTGGAAGGTAATATAGAGAAGATTATTTTAATATTGCTTTACATTTTTAAAGCAGCTAAGCATCACAGTTCGTAAATGCTTATGTATGCTGCACAGCCACTAGTTGAAATAGCAAATATGATTCCTTTTTCCTGCAGAAAGCAATAGGACAAATACATCACATTTTGTATGCTGTCGTGCTACCTAATCCATGAAAGTAAATAACTGCTCACATTTATCCATGGTATTTATTCACTGAAGCAACTTGGAATCTCATTCACCTTTCTTTACCCCTGAAGCACTACTTGTGAATTAGTATTCTTTAGCACAAGAAGAGATGTCAAAGAATACAATCCTCTTTTAAGCATTTTAAAGTATTTTATAAACATGTTTTTTCAGCTGGAGGAGGGAGGGAAAGCATGTTGTTTCATGTACTTTCATTTAGGCCTTTGCACAGTTCTAGTCTTGAACAGAATTTCTGGGATAATAGGTTTGTAGCAACATTGGCTGCAGTAAGCATACGATAGTAAAATTCAGAATGCTATGAGAAGGAACCACAGCAAAAAAGTAAGGTCATAACCCTGTGCTTCAAGAGAAAGGTTTTCCCCAGATATTAGTTTGAAAGAATTGGGGAGCAACAAGGCTGCCCAACAGGGAAAGTGGAGTCAGAGGAATTATGTGATAAAAAGGCAGATGAAAGAAGTGACCACACCAAGGAGGACTCAGGGTGGGGAATGGCAAATCAGGGTCAGGATCAGAGCCAGAGAGTGCAGTCAAAGTCAAATATAGTTCAGTGGTCTCTCAACTAGATTGTAGCTCTGCATGAACAATTCAAGACTGATTTGGGCCATTTTGGATGGGCATCGTCTGTTTTGAGTTTGAACAGAAGAAAACCCTTCTCTTATAACAATGGTTTATGATATCTGAACATAAATTTTTATGGTACCCTAACAGTTAGAAATTACAAAACACATAAAACAACCTAGTAGCATGAAGGTGAGATTTTATCTCAAAATTAATGGGGACAGAGGTAAGAGAACAATTTCTCATTACTATTTTCTGATTATTTTGTTATGAAAATGTGTTGTAATGTAGAGTTTCAGTCTAATGCGGCAAACAAGTAATTTGTATACAGGAGCCATAATCCATGTCACTTTGGATGAAGGGTACAGGTTTTTGTCTTCCCCAGCCACTGCTGACCATTCATTCAGTCTCTATCCTCAAGTCTGAATTTTGCTCTTAGCAGTGAATGCTTCAAGTTTCTTGTTTACTGACAGGGGGCTGAAAGATGCTGAAATAATTGAAATGAACTTTGCTTTTTGGATCAACTGCTAAGGAGGCAAGATGACATAAAAGTGACACTTTGGAGGCAGAGAAACCATCTTTGAATACATATTAGAAGCCAGTATTGCTTATATAAGTGTAACTATAGTGCAGATTTTGAACTACATTTTTTATAAGGCAGTAATGAAAGAATAGTAACATAATTACAAAATCAGACATCTTTTGTATGTATATTTGTTTTTTTTGGTTCTTTTACTAGCTCTGCTACTGTTGTTTTTTCCCTAAAATTTGTGATATTCCATAGTATTTATAATGCACTAAATGTTCTCCTAGGGGAAAACAAAACCAAAAAAACAAAACTGTATTTTACATTTTAAGGTGGGTTTTCTAATGTCTATTTATAGTTTACAGATTTGCCAAGATCTGATATTAAACTGTTTAGTAGTTCTTAAAATACAGAAATAAAGTTGGGGTTTTTCATTTGGTTTGGTTTTTTTTTTTTGTCAGGGAAAAGCAAAAGCCGACATGTAGAAAAGAGGAGAATGAGTTATACAAAATATATAAAGGGGGATAACCTTGCTCTACTATAATTTCAAATTAAAAGGACACATATTTCCCATGTAAAAACAAACAAACAAAAATCAAAATATATAGTCAATATCACACACTAACTTGATACTCTTTTTCAGTGTAGTTGCATTTGATTTAAGGAAGGCAAAAATTCAGTTTATCATGCACAGTCTGCTTCTACTTTGGAGGGGCAATGGGCTTTTGCTCTGGATATTGGGTGGACAAAAATGTTATGATAAATATGATAGAAGAAAGTTCTACAAAGAACATTCTGACTATCGTTAAACCAGATGATAAGCCCAAAGACATCTTAGTTTCTAAAGTATTTAAAATCCCAAAGTCACCTTTGTTCTTAGGCAATTACAGAATGAGGGAAGGGAGAAAGCCTGATCCCTAAATACTTCCCACAGTGCTTTATTTATCCATTTATCTTTTTCTTAATGGAAGTACATGTGGAAATATTAAAAAAAAAAAAAATCAAACTCTGAGGATTAACTGTACATGTATAGCAAACAGTACTGATTGCAACATAAAAAATGACAGTTTTTGGGCTTATAGGCCCAAAAATAGGATATCTATCTTTGACCAACATGAACAGTGTCACTAAAAAAGTCATATTCAAGATAATTACTTTAACTACTACTTGGAGACAATTGGAAAAAAGCTATTTCAACTTCCTCTTGTTTTTAATTGCCCCTAGTCTAAGGGGCAATTAAAAACAAGAGGAAGTTGAAATAGCAGGTTAAAAGGTTAAAAGCAGAAATAACTGAATTAAATTAAAAAGATTACCTCTTAAAGTTACCTCTTATTAAGCTTTTGTAGAACACAGCAAGTAACAATGTAATACCACACTGTATATTATACTTTGTTCAACAAAGTTTTTCAGATGAGTTAATAACAGACAATAAATCACAGTTAATTGATAGATCATTTCACACTTTTGTCAAACATATAAGGTTTAGCAAAAAATAGAAAATAATTTTGTAATAAGATTCAGAGTCTTGTAGCTGGGTAGAAGCTTTTTAAATATATCAAAGAATTTTCAAAATGCTATTTTCAGATAAGCTCTACCTATATCTAAGTGATAAAGACAATTATCTCATGGCTGATAAATGCCATGTTTTGCATTGCCTTTACCTAATGCCAAATTAGTGTAGCCAGACATTTTACTCCAGGAAAATTAAATTAATCACATGGTACGATAAAAACCCTAAAATAACTATCTCTAAAGGCAGAATAATTTTTAAAAGGAATTTCATGTTATCCTGTCAAAGTAAGTATATGTCTTCCAAATTATGCATCAATGTCATACATCAAAGCTAGACTTAAGGAAAATTCGTAACATAATTCATAAGAGAAACAGATAAATTCTAGTTTGAGTAAAACTCTCCAAGACTGACCAAATTATTCAATATTTACTTGTCTCTAATTCCATGTATAGTTTGCATCCAGCTTTTGTTATTTCCTAGATTATGTAGAAGTTCTGAGTTTCTTTACAGAAATCAAATTCTACTTCTATATCACTCATAAATGCTCATTGATTACTAATTCCTACTATTCATGCCTCAAACTAGTAATTTTCTGCCAAAGTATGTTTGACAAGACTGCTGCATCTTCCCTGGCAGATTAAAGTTTCAGAGATTTGTGTTCCACAGATCCTCTGAGTGGAGGATTGTGTCTTTTAGCACAGTAGTTGAGAATTTGCAGCGTAAATAGCAAAAAATATTGGTCTTAACAGGATGTCTGCACACATTTTAAATTTGCAGGAGAAATAATCAGAATTTAATTGTATAATTCTCAGTACCTCACAGACCATGCTATTGCCAAAATCTGGTGAATACTAACATTGCTTTATACCATTAAAAGGCATGAAAAGAATATTTGAAAGTATCAGGCACATTTGCATTAGAAATTGACACTGAAAATACAATATGCATTCACACTCCCATGTGGACTTTAGCACATGCAGAATTAAAACTGAAAGAAATTGCAGAAGGTATTTTCAGCTTAATGGCTTAGTCTGTGGACAAGCCTTAATTTTCTAGAACAAGAGTTTCACAAACAAATAAATCATCAGGGACAAGAGCTGCCTGGTATTGTAATTTAATTGTGCTCCAAAGAGCACTTGCACTAGCATGTCTCAGGGTAAGAGTCTGCTTACTCGGTAGGTTCCATAAAATGATAGTCCCAAATGATTTTGGGACATATATCCAAATATCCATATATCCATACATCTCAGTTTTGATGAGGCTAGGAATTTCTGATTTCAATATATCAGTGTTAATTTAATCACACATATTTACATGACACTTATAAATTTTAGTCAGACTATTTTATCTACAATAGAAAGACAGAAAAATGCATGTGTATAAAATTGAATGCAGTTGAAAGTAATACATTTAGATGACTGACTACTAGATAAGGTAAACTTTACCAGTATCAGGTTTGTCAGCAATACAAATACATATCCTCCTCTGCAAAATTTCACTTTGATGCACTAATGTTAATAAAACAAGATAAGTATATGTAATCTAAAAGCATTTTGCAGATATGAGTATTATTTTTCACCTATAAAAAAATCAGTGAACAGCTGATAGCTTGAGTATTACTCACTGCATCACTTCAGATGATTCCTCTCCTTTGAGTTGTTTTGATGGTTTGGGTTGGGGGTTTTTTGTTTGGTTGCTTTTTTTTTCTGTATTCAGAAAATCAGAAATTAATAGGCAATGTCTTATGAAACAAGAAAGATGACAAATTACTGTAGCCATGGTCACAGCGTTACAACTCAGAATTAGATTAGTGAGTTATGAAAAAATACCACATGCACACATTCTGTATCTTTTCATTTACAATTTCACAAATTCAGAAATCAATTCAACTGTTAAAGCTTAGGTATTTATATAACTGAGCACATATGAGCCTAAAGTGGAAAGAATTCACTTCCTCATTTTTTCTAATAACTATTTGTGGATGACAAAGTATTATATCAGTTATGCTAAGTTATAGGGAGAATGATTGCCTAACAGAGGCTGATATTTGAACATACAGGCTTCTACAAACTTTCTCATTCTTTTGGATTCAGATAGTGTAAGAACCACATCAGGTTTGCCAGCCTTTGCATATTTTCATTACATATACTAGAGTGCAATAGATCACAACATAACTCTTCTCAGATGCTTTTCATTCATTTAGTTTACGTCTGTGTTGGCTTGCAAACCACATTTCTGAAAAACAAAATTAAGGATATTTATACTAAAAATCTCAATGTGGTGATGTTAAAAGAAACACTGGACAGGTTTATCTGTTGATACTCAAACATGGTAAAAAAAGAGAAGGAGAGGGGAAGGGGAAGGGGAAGGGGAAGGGGAAGGGAACTGAGTATAAACCAAAGTATAAATAGTCCTCTTAGGTACCTTGTCCTGTTGAAATAGCAGCTTGAATCAATAGCCTATTTACTCAGTCTGAACAGTATTTTAGCTTCTTCTATTTTTATATCAGTATCGGCATGTGCCATAGTTTACTTCCTCCTAGCACATTATTCCATCATTTTATTATAAGCAAAAAGCAGAAATTGTCCAGAATGCTATTAAAACTTGAATCAACACTTCTGTGATATTCTCTTTCTAATAAGACAGCAGTGGCTCTAGACAGCTCATTAGTGTAAATGTTTGGAGTATTGCATGTCATTTTCAAAGTTCTATTTCAGTAACTGTTTATATCAGTCTGGCATTTGATACAGAGGGCCAGCAGTGACATTTCAAACAGAAGAGGAAGAGCTTGAATATCATATTCTTGGAGTTCAGAATTTTATTTGCCATCCAAGCGTCTCAAACTCTGACATTTTTCTCCAAGACTTCAATTGTTTTCTGAAGAGACAATATAAAATATATTTTCCTCTATGTACCACTGAAGTGCTAAAATCACCCTATTTCAAGAAATATGGGTCTCATTCTTCTGTAACTGGCTTGCCAAGATAGACAAAATAATATGATACTTCAATTGAAAAAGAAATATAAACTCAGCATTAAATAATAAATCTGTTAATGATCTACATCTATCCTATGCAGTTTATACTGATGGTAAAGGTCCAGGTGTTATTTGGTGCTACCTTGTTAAATCTCTAATGGCTTTTCTAAAATTGGGAATTCAGCAGCACAGATGAAATATTAAAAAATAAAAAACAACTCGGCAAAAACAGTTGTAGAGGAACTCTAATCATTTCCCTGAGTTCAATATGGCTCATAAACTATTTACCACTGCTCAGAGACACTACATTCTCTATATACAAATTCCTACGGGAATGGAGTAGTAGAAATAGGTAAATGTGGAACACTCCATCCCAGTGGGGACGAAGTGTTCATCCCATAAGGGAATTGCTAAAGATTCAAAAGAAAATATTTTATTTTCTGCAGACATAATGCAGTTATTTGATGGGACAGCTGAGCTGTGGTATGTGCCTGGAAGTCTAGGCATGTTCTCTGCCATAACTATATTTTTGACTATGTGTCTGGGGATATCTTCAATGTAAAATTCATTGTTACTGTAACAAAAAGCACATAAAAATGACCAGTAAAATTTGCTCAACTCCAATGCTTAGTAGGAGAAACTATCTGAAGCTATATTTCAATAATTGTCCTACCATAGTAGTATTCCTGGTCCACTTTGAAGATGTTTTCCAAGTAGAAAATAACCTGTCTTGTTTGTTTCATGTGGCATTTGGTAGTTCACAGATTAGAAACAGCAGGGACCTAGACAGTTTGAAGTAGGTGTAGTGGTCACATCTCCTGTTCTGTGCTTGTCACCATCCTTAGAGGGGGAGTGTCTCTTTTTAGTCTTTATTAGTGTAGTTCAAAGAGTAATGGAGTCTAACAACACATTATAAATCAAGCTTTACTGAGGCAGTAAGAAAGATAAGCAATAACATTCTCATGCAGTACCAAAATCATAGAATCATAGAATGTCTTGGGTTAGAAGGAGACCTTGAAAGTTCATCTTGTTCCAACCTCCCTGCTGTGGACAGAGACACTTTCAATTAGATGGGGTTGGTCAGAGCCCCATTCAGCTTTGCTTTGAACACTTCCAGGGACAGGGCATCCACAACTTCTTTGGGCAACCTGTTCCAATATCTTGCCACCATCACAGTAAAGACTTTTTCTTAATATCTAATCTAAATATACTTGCTATCAATTTGAACCCACCCATTCACCTTCTTCCTGTCACTACATATTATTGTAAATAATCTTGCCAAAGTTCCCTTCAGGTACTGCAAGACTGCAATTAGGTTATCCCAAAACCTTCCCTTTTCCAGGCTGAGCGATGCCAATTCTCAGCCTTTTGTCATAGGGAAGGTGCTCCAGCCCTCTGACCAATTTTGTGGCCTTCCTGTGGACTCACTCCCAAAACTCCATGCCCATGCTGTGCTGGTACCCCAGAGCTGGATGCAGCCCTGCAGGTGGGGTCAGAGCAGAGCAGAGGGGCAGAGTCCCCTCCCTGTCCCTGCTGCCATCGGGGCTTTGGATGCAGCCCAGGGCACGTTTGGCTTTCTGGGCTGTGAGTGCCCAAGGCTGGGTCATGTCCAGCCTCTCAGCCACTCAGTGAGTCACCCAGGGATTCACCTAACCACAGATAGCAGGTACAGGATGATCGGTGACACCATGGCTCTGCTGGAATGGGCAGACACTTAATGTGTAGATGAGCCAACAGTAAAAGCCAGTGGCACAAATGCTTTTCAGGTTAAGAGTTGTGCTATGCCTTAGGTCCACCAAAGATTGCAACTGGGGAAAATCAGACCTTACACAGCAGTAGGGTGCCTTACATGTCAATAGGTTGATGTGGGCCTGCTGATGTGATGATGTTGGTCAAGGGGCAGGGTGTCAGTCACTTTGGCCTTCCTGGAAATTTCTATGTCCCTGCTCCTGTAAGTATTTTCTGGCCTTCCTTACTCTAAATGAGTCGAGTTGGTAAGTTTCAACTGTTTAAACCACTGAGGATAACCTGGCTTGTTTTGAATACACCAGGTCCTATCTGTCAACATTTCTGCCTTTCCAGAATGCAGCAAAGAAAGGCTATCATGTATAATTGAGAGAGAGAAAGTACAGGCTAGGCTGACTTGTTAGCCTCTTTAGCTCTATACCTCTGCAGCAAAGCAGAGTACATAAACACTAAGTAAGAATTTTGGACAGATTATGGGAGTTTTCAAAGTATTCAGCACTGACATAATTTTTTTTAAACTGTCATTTTACCATCACAGAATTAGATCTGGACTTTCAGAACTAGTTTAGAACTTATTTGTTCTGATAAGCCTCACCTCCAATATTTAACATATTAACAGCAAGAAATGTCATTTGAGAGGATGAAATAGTTAGTTTACCTAAAGCTGCAGTCTTTGTGGACATATGTCATTAATCAAACTTCTTTTGCTAGCAGTCATCAAGAAAATGCTGTTGGCATACCAAAAAATGTTAAACTACCTGAATAATTTGAATCAAATAAATTTAAATGAGAGCAAACAAAGAAGCCTTAAAATCATGAGTAATGTCAAGTAACTTAAAAGGCCTAAAGGGCATTTATGAATTGAAATAGCTATAGAGCTACCTAGTGGACAAGTTCTGAACTGTGAAACCGATGTAATTTCAAAATGTACTTCCAAAATTTTCACAAAAAAAAAAAAAAACAGCTTGGCTCTTTTTAAACCCAAATATTATTTTAATGAAACATATAGGAACCAATTAACACAAGATGTCAGCTTTGGGGGCTGAAGACCATTTTTCTAGGGACATCATATCACCTAATTATAAGCTTTACTACAAGTGTGTACAATTGTCATTCCTAAGACTTTCTGAGCTTTAGAAATTTGTACGAGGGCACAATTTTTTCTAAGACCTTGTGGTGAGCTGACGAGCCAGTAACCAAGCCAATCATTTTCCCTGTTCCCATTGGGAGGGGGAGAGAACAGGAAGAACATAAACATGGAAACTTATGAATAAATATACAGACTTTAATAAGTGAAAGAAAGACATTTCAGCCTTTGGATATCTTCCATATCAGAAAACTACAGAAAGATAAATAACTGTGAGGGAAAAAATGTGAGGAAATGGTGCTAAAAAAATCAAAACAAAAACCCCCAAACTAAACTACTTTAAAAATACAGCAAAACAACAGAAAGGGCAGTCTCACTATCATTGCACACTGCCAGGACTTACCATACTACATTCAGCTGGTGTCAAAAGGCAAAAAAGCTGGTAGAGATTATAAAGATATTTTCCCCAGCTACACTTTTCCTGTCCTGTGGGTAGTATGCACTGAGGATTAGAAAGTAGAAGGATTATTGCTCCATTCCACAGCTGCATAGGATAAATTTGCCTTTTTTGGTTTTGTTTGGGTTTTTGAGGGTTTGTTTTGTTTCGTTTCAGTTTGTTTGTTTTTGTTTGTTTGTTTGATTGATTTGTTTTGGCTTTTTTGGGGTGGGGTTTATGTGATGGAGTTGAAAATCAGAATTCAAAAGTGAATTCTGAAAGTGACTTCAGTGAATTCAGGATACCAACACAAGACTGTATTGAGCCCCTGTTCTGAACATTTTTTACTTCAAAGAGGTGAAAGACAGCTGCTAAAAAAGAGGGTCTTGCTGCATAATACTGCTAACAAAGATGTCAAAAGTACTGATTTGTAATCGGAGTCACCAGCTAAAAAGATCTTGGTTTCTTGAATGATTTTAAATATATTATATGCATGAATGTGTGTATGTAGACAGAAAAAAATGTCAGTGTAAAAACAAAGCAATCGTCTTTAATTATTTTTCTCACAGTTATATTAATTCCTGGAAATTCACCTCTTTTTTTTTTTTTTTCTGAAATTTGATAATTCTAAATACTTGAAGAATTTGCATCAATTTTTCTTATTTTTATTTAGAAATTTTAAAATCTATTGATTATGCAATGGCACAAGAGGCTTCTCAAACCAGTATATTTTTAGTATAAAATATCCTACACAACAACTTCTCTATGCAGTAATAGCACTTTTACAGAGCTATGGAAATTTTAAATCCCAAAAACATAAGCACTAAAATGGCACTATAAACTGCAATTTTAAGGAAAAAGAACTTTAATTTTAAGGAAAAATATTTAAATTGATTATATGTGATGTAACTATGAAAGAATTGATTGCTCAGAAAAACTTATTTTACAAAACTAACATAACTTGTAAACTTGTATGCTTACTGTAAAAACACAGTGTGGTACCTTGTATGGAATTGGGAAGATCTGAAAAATTCTTTTATTTTGTAGCTATAAAACAACTACTATTTCACTGCAATCTGTGAGGCTATTTTTAAAATATATATTTATTTCAAAGTTCAAGCTGAACTGTTGGTTCTCATGCATCTCAGCTGACCATAAAGAATGTGATTGATTCCTAATAGCAAAATAACTGTAATGTTACTTGTCCAGATGGTATTTGTGGACCATAAAATGAAGTCAAAGAAAAAACTAAGGAAACTTAAATCATCATGAAGGAAATATTGCAATATCTGTGTTCATTAAGACAGGTTTACTGCAGTCAGGAGAGGTGCTGGGAAATAGAACATCAGATTTCATGTTTCACTCTTGCTCTTGAAGCAAGACCACAATTGTTTTTAAGATAATGCATACAGTTTTAGAACTAAACCAAACTTCTAGACATATGTATTCTAATCATATTAAACACAACTCCAAATTCCTTTCCTGAAATGCTACTATTTGTTAAATTAGTTTTATAAAAATCTAAGTTTAAACCTTGTTTTGATAGCTTCCCAAAAGCACTGAAATGTCAAAACTTTTCTGTGCTTAGTGTAAGAATGTTTAAGAGTTTGTATAACTAGAAGTTATACAATCTAATTTACAGCTAACTCAGTTTTAAATCATAAAGGGACTGCATTATTTGTAGGAATTTGTCTTTGGTTATTGCTAGTGCACAGTGTAGAGCTGAATTATCAAAGCAGAGATTGGCTGTAAGTGCTGGATTTAGAATGAATGCTGAGGAAAAATTTATTTTAAGAAATATTTTATGACAAAATCATAATATATGGAATTCACATATATCTAGATGTATGCACACAACATTTTTTTTAATGCCTGTTGTGAGGGAATATCATGGCTTAGATCAGGGTAAACTAAATGTATTCCCTACTGCTCAATAATTGTATCAGTGTCAATGAATTCTGGAATGTAATATCATCTGTGTGTAAGATAATGGAAAGTACCAAGAAGTTGCAGTAAAGTGTCTATCTCTGCTTCCTCTTTTTTTTTTTTTGCTCATAGATGTTTCAGAGTTCAGAGTCGGGGAGGAGCCAGGAGCTGAGTGTGGTGACTCTGGCTGTGGAAGCTCACAGGCATCCCTGGTCTTCCACAGTCAGGTGCCCCCAAGGGTGCAGGTCATGCTGGGGTGGTGGGGATGGATAAACTTTATGAGGTGAGGACCGTCTCCCAGAGTGATCTTTACTTGTTGGCAGACTGCTTCAAGATGTTGCTTGTTGATGGGTGCAGTGAGTCAATGTGCCAACATTCTCGTATAAATTTAGTGCTGCTGTTCTTGCCTTCGACACGTGGGTGGTATTTTTTTACAAAATACCTTCCTAATTGTGCTTTAACCAGTTGAAACTTTGTCCCTAAGAACTGCTTAGCAACACAGATCAGGCCTCCAACATCAGCCTGATTATTCAAGTGATGTCAGCTCAGGAGTCAAAGACAAGGAAAAAGTTAAAAGAGGTGAATTCCATCCTGGCATTCTTCTCCCGTTTTTGTTAGGAGCTCTAAGGTTCCTTTCACTCTGAACAGACTCACTTTGAAAAATGGTTTCCTTGAGAGCATGTTGTGTACCCTCTTTCATTCTTTCAGCTGGTGAGATCATCACCTTGCAGAGTTTGTCAAACTGACTGCAGCTCCCCGTAAAAGGTCAATGTCGCTGTGTCCAGAGTAAATGAGATATTTCTTCTCCTTGTAATAACTTCTATTCTTTTTATAACACTGCACTGCAAGACTGCTGTCATCCATACTGAAACCTGAAAGTCAAGGTTTCAGACCACAGCTGCTGGGTTTTGTGTTTTTTTATGATCTGATTTAGATTTTGTGCTCTTGTCCTACTTTTCATATTCTAGTCAACAGCTATAATTTTTTTTTTCATGCAGCTAGAAACAAATTTTGGGGGTCCATTAGTTTTCACTAGTAGGGATAAACAAATTCACTTCTTTTTAAAGTAAAATATCTGTCTAAAGGGAAAATACACAGTATTATAGTCAAGTTAAATGCTTTATATTTTATTCATCTCTTCAAAGGCACATCTGACTTTAGGTGTGTGACTTTATGAAAGGTGCAAATAATGTATTATAGATTATCCTGAATTAGAAGGAGTCCACAAGAATCATTGAACCCAATTGCTGAATCATCACAGAGCAACCTAAAAATTATACCAAATATCTAGTACTTGCCCAAATGCTTATTGAACACTGGCAGTCTTTGGATGATGACCACACCCTTGAGGATCTTGTGCCCGACTACTGCCCAATAATGTAAATATTGTAAATTCTCAAAGCAACTAGATGACTATATATCCCTTAAAACTATCCACAGTCATTTGTAAAGATTGAGTAAATACAAATATATATCGTATCAGACTTTTTCCTCATATTTCAGAATTGATAAATATCAATCCATGGTAATTCATGATTCAAGATTTTAATGCTCTCTTAATATAAACTTTGCTCGTTTAATAAATCGTCTTTTTAATATGCATTTAGATAATATTACAGAACATACATAATCATTCTGGAATTCTAATCCGTGTTTATTTTACTCACTCTTCTATTGAAAACAACATTATGTATAAAATATGTTTTTCAAAAAGCATTCTTCTTACATAGCACTTCAGTCATTATAGTTTGAAATAAACTAAGTCACTTAGCCTGTTTCTTTGTACACTTACATTAAATAATTTCACGTATTCTTGAAAAAATGACATATTTTCTGACCTGAAACAACCTTATTTAGAATTCCTTCTTGAAACCACATACAAGTCCATGGTAGCTGTAGCTTTGAAAAATTTTATGCAGAAAGTAATCTGAAATTCAGCTTTTTATATAAATATCCAGCAAATTAATGTAGTTGTCAAAACTGAGAATTTTAAAAATGTATTTATTTTTCTGATTTAATTAAAAAACAGATTAATTGAACAATTTTATTTATGCTACTTGAAGGAAGTATATCTCAGGTTATTCAAAAATATCAGAGAAATACACAAGAGAGTGCCACATCATGATAAATTAACTGAGAATAAATGAACTATTTCCTTTCTATTTTGTTTTATTTTAAATAAATAGGGTGACTCAATAAATGTTCCTTCAAATCTCCTCTATTTTTTTATATATGAAAATAAACAGGATTATGTAATATGTTTTCAGCTTCAAAGAATAATGAATATAAAAAATTTTTGGGTAACTACTTGGTCTCTAGAAACCAGTTATCACACATCTGTAAGTTAATGACTCACTAAATGTGATAGCCACTTCTGTTAGCTTTCACTAACGTAAGCACACATATCTTCTGATGAAGGAACAGTAGTTTTTATGCAAACAGCAGAAATTAGTTTTCTCTCTCTAAGCAAATTTGTTATATTACATATATATAATAAACATATGTTATATTTTATAGACAAAATATTTCCTTCAATCAATAAAAAATGTGGTCAGTGACACTTGTTTATCAACCTGTGACTGCAATATATGACTTACATTTAATGAAGAGACAACAGATGTCTCTGATCCTTGTCTTAAAATTTTTCCTGTTGTCTTATAAAAAAGCAGAAAATATGTGAGAAGTAAAGAATTGTATCTTCATTAATCAAGTCTAAAACAAAACCCTTGCCTTAGAAATGTGAGTTATAGCATTAGAGTAAGTTATAGCATTAGACTGGGTGATTTTTCCACTCTACTTGATCAAAAACCATAAAGGATTGAGTTATGGATTATTAGAATCTTATTTTATGCTGCAGAGTGTATGGCGAATTAGAGATCCTTGCACAATAATTCTTTATTTAGATCAGTCTTATACGCTGATACTATTGCTGTGGGTTTTTTCTTTTGTTTTTTGCCCGCAACAGACTGCTGGCAAAATGAAAATGAAGTATCCTGACACTGACATTTAAAAACTAAATTGTATTATTAGGAGGAAATATCTGTACTAAAATAACACTGTTAGAATGAAATTAAATTTAAAATATGGTTTATTATACAGTTACAGACCTGAAACCATAGGCTCATGAAGGACCATTGCATTTTCAGGCTTTTCTCATGAAGGCAATGTATTACTCAAGGAATGTGTGTGGCAAAGTTTCATAGAAGTAAAACAATTTCATCACCTTTTGTAGTTCTGGCCTCCATGTTCTAAGAGGGACTTAGGATAGATAGAGAAAGGATATAAAATAACAACATGAGAAGATATTGTGAGCAACTCCTATAAAGGACAGTACTCCTCAATTCAGAGAGGAAAAAAATGAAGATAATTATGGCAAAAGTTTAAAAAGCATTAAGAAACTTGATTAGCTGTTCTCAACCAAAATTGGAAGCATTCTGTTAAAGTATGTGTTTATTCTGTTGAATTAATATGACTGAGTACTTTACACAGTGGGAATGACCTAGTAGTACTTTGCTGCTGGAGGACACTACAAAAGCAGGCAGTATCCTAAATTTAAAAAAAAAAATAATAAAATTATCAGTCATTCCATTTGACAACAAGTTCATGAAGAGATCATAAAAAACAGTCCGAACCAGAAGTTGTACTGGGAGCATGAGGTAAATCTCCTTCAGAAAGTGATCAAGCTGAACAGTGTATGTCACTACCATTGTCGCACACTCCAGTCTGGGCAAAGGAGCATTAGTTTGGCCCAGCAGGGCTTTTCTTCTGTTCTTCCAGCCTCTCCTGGACACCTGGGAGTTTCCAATTCTTCATAGAAAATACCTATAATTATTTTTCACAATTTAAAAAATAGCACAATAGAGAAAATTGGTGAAGTTACAGACAATCCTAAAGGTGTCTATAGGCTTTTATTTATCTTCCAGATCAATTCAATACTTTTAGTAATTAAAGGGGTTTGTAGGTTTGTTACTTTTTTATTTTAAACTATACTGTCTCTTCTCAATATGGGTCATGGCAGCACCACAGGCAACAAAAGTTGCAGAATAATAATGTCTTCCTGCTGTTAAATAAAGGATGAGAGATTCTTGCACTGAGTTTGAACAGAAACTTCTGAGACCTCCTGATCATCTGGCAACTAGTCTCAAATACCTACACATGGGAAAAAACCATGAGAATGTTTTACAGAGACTCAGGTAATAGTTACAAGGTGATTAGAGAACTCTTTCTTAAGAATAAGAAAATAGTACTTACTTGCCTTTTGTTTTTCTACTTTTAACATTTAAAACAAGGAAAAATATTTGAATTTACAAAACATGAATTTAGATTGAATTAAAAGTCAAATTTCTAAAACATTACGTCAATGCAAAAAACTCATATCAGAAGATTAAAACATGTAGCTAGATAAGTTTGTGTTTACTTAAAATTTTCTTTTTTTCCAGTAGCAGTAATTTCAAAACAGAAAAACAGAATTTACATAATATATATATCAAATTAAACAATAAGTACTTATTTAGAAACCTCTGTCTTTGCAACTCATATTCATTGGGGTCCTCAACTATCTTTAATCTTAACTAGCCAATTTTGACTATGTTTGTTTTTGGTTTTATTTTTCAAGAGCATGTTTATAAATGTTTAAGATATTTGATCTTAAACCTTTTCAAAACGTGATTTTTTTTATTACAGGAAACACACTTTTACAAACCATACAGGTGGTAGGATACCAATTAAAAAAACAAAAAAAAGGATATAGATAATTCAGAAACTAAGTACAAAAATATACAAATTTGGGGCAGGCACTCCAGCGTAAGACATGAAATAGCCATATCTTTTATTAAGAAACCTTGTATAACTTTTAGGCAGAAAGAAGCAACCAAAGACTTTAACTATAAAAATTATGTGGTTTCTACAGGTAAAGTATACTTGCAAACAATGAAGAATAATTTTGAGGGGTAATGGTATTTATGTGCTGTAATGATGGTGAATATTGTGTATGAACACAGGATTTGTTAAAATACATTTTTAAAGAATGTAGCAGTGTGGGTTTAAGGTTTGAAACCAGCCCGATTTTTTAGTCTTTTAATCTGATCTCTCACTATCTCTGTATTTGGTTGCAATAGTGAAGTAAGACTGCATGAATATTCTGTATTCGTAAACCTAAACATGAATCACTTATTAATGGTTATGTCTACTTTAGCATTTCGATTCAGAGTGTGATTCTTTTTAAATTGAATTTACAGATCATCTCCATTGACTTAATTTCCCTATTGTTTTTTGAAGCTTTTTGTGTCCACAGACTAGATCCTTTTTGAGAGCAAACTAGAGCACAAGTTCTCATTAAAGTGCATTCTATATGTTGGAGCAGCTAGTGAGCCCATGCAGGTGTTTATGGACATCTTTGAACCATAGATGTGCTGAGGACATTTGGTTCAAGGAACCAGATGATGCTGATAAGAAGTACAAATCTGAACTATAAAGTCAGCACAAAACACGTGAATGCATACACTCATATTCCAATCAAATATCTTACTTAAACAGTATGTAATATGTAATTAAATTGCAAGCTAATATTGTAGAAATTTCAATGATAAAAATAGATAATATACCAATAGTCAAAGTCTTCCTAAATGAAAATCATGTATTCATCTATGTAAGTTTTGAATTTTTCAGCAAGCATATTGTTATTGTGAAAGTACTTCTGAATTGAAAATCAATAATGCAAGTTAAACAGAGTGTGTTTTCTTGTTAAGGGTGGATAGAAAAAGACTTGTGAACATTGCATACACAGAAATAGAAAAACAATCTGTCATGTTCACTAAAGCTGCAATATGAAGCTGGGTTCTGCTACCTAGCACAAAGCAAAATAAATGAATAATGTGGCTTGGGTTGGATGTGGCTTTTTGTTTTTTGGGGTTCTTTTTGTTGTTTTATGGTTTTGGTTTTTTTATGCCAGTATGAACTGCTGCATCACCTAGAAAAGTCTGAGAGTAAATGGGATATAATTGTGAGGAAAAATAGCTTGGAAACTTTGATTCTTTTGCTTGTCCTAGACTGCCGTAGAATAGTGGGACAGAACAAAAGTAATCATGTGCTGTGAGAATTTCCTACATATGTGTCAAGAGAATGTATTTTAAACAGACAATTTTTTGTTAAAAAGCACACACTGGAATATTCCACTGAATTTGAATGGTCAAGAATTCACCAATGCAAAAAATACTGTTTCAGTGATATGAATCAAACTTTATGCTAAAGTTCCCTGAAACTAAAATGTCAAAGCAGGGAATGTGTAATGAATCCTAGAAACAGATTAGTATATAGAAATCAGCAGAGACTTTCATATCTTAGCATCTGAGAGAGCAGATGTCATGGTATGATGCACAAACACCAAATTGAGCTGCTTTGATTTTTAAAAAAAATTATTTAAAAATTAACAGATAGAGTAGGAAAGAGTAAAGAGACTAGATATTCACTGAACATCTGCTGTTTCAGTGTCATTCAGGTGACTTACATACCTGCATTTTCCCTGGGGATGCCAAGTTGTTAAAACCAGCCTCTACTACAAGACTGGTGACAGTAGAAAATGTGCATAAATTTGACTTCAGTGAAGTGTTATTTTAGTGTATTTCTTTTGCTGAAGCCCTAACACAAAGTTACAATCCATCTCCTTTACATTTTTTTTTTAATTAACCCATTACCACTGGTATTTCAGCAAAATAAAATTTTTAATTACTGGCTGTGTTCAGAAAATCTCCACTCTTGGGCAGATATGCCTACCATGTAAGGTAAAGATATGATCTGGATTCTTTGAGTTACTCATAAATGATTCAGTCCTGTGATGTTCTACATGTAGCATATTTGAATACACATCTCTTCAGGCATCCGCAGTACCACCTGATACATTCAGCCTTTCCCAAATTTCCCTGCTGAACAGTTTAAAAAGTGACATAGAAGTATGGTCAGCAATCAGCTGACTTAGAAAATAGGTCAGTGACTGATGTCTTGCTTTCTTGCATTTGTTGCCTCAGTGTTTTGAAAGTGGTTTTCCTATCAGCAATGAACACAGAGGGCTTCACGTTGCCCTAGTTAAGAGAATAATGGCAACCGCTTTACATTACAAAGTGTTCATCTTGTGTACTTTCAATGATCTTTTGATTTTCTTTATTCCAAAAATGGAAATATCTCCAATCCTTCCTACTTCCTCTTTCACGCTTTTCATGCGGCCAGTGATGGATTTAGCAATCACTCATATGGGAATAATGATGAGGTTTAATTGTCCTCCTGTTTGATTTCTGAATATCTAAATATTCTTTCATAATAACTGAAGTAATCATAATTTTTTACCAAGCTCCATAATAATTAGCCCACTGCAGAAAGTTATATATATCTTAGATATATATTTGTATAACTAGACAGCACTAGCTGTGAATCAGCAGACTGTTATTGTAGAACCTTTTCCCTGAATTAAGCCTTAGTCATTAAAGTTTTGGGAAATAAATAAGATTTTATTAGTATTTTTCAAAAAATCTTATCTCTGAATAAAGCAGATAGAGTTCTTTAGTTGCAGAAATATATTTTGGGACAAAAATTCTTACTCCAAAATGATAGCTCTTCATTAAGCAACAGTTACACATTATTATTTATTAGATCTTCTCTTTCATGTCAGAAAGAAACACTATCACAGAGATACAGAAAACAACTTTCCAATAAAATTCTGGTGTCACCAAAGTGAATGACAAAAGTCCCATTAACTTCAATAGGCTCGAGAAAATCCCTTACATGGATTTGTTGGCAATTAGTTACATAACTGTATCTATGCACCCAGGCTAAATAATGAATCTCCTCAAAGCAGTCCCAAAGGTTTAAAAAAATATATTTTTTGTATGTCATTTATACAAGAGCAGAAGGTTCATAGAACAGAAAAGCAATAAATAAAAAGTGTGCCATTTCCTGACACAAAAAGAGATATATCGATGACAGAGAAAGTTGTTTCACTAAAATCTCACCTACCAAAGAAAGTAAGATGCAGTGAGAAAGGCATTTCTAGCTTGACACATAAGGAAAAGTGTGAGAAAGATTTATGTTGTAAAACAATACAAGGCTTAGATGCGGAGAAAAGAAATAGTGGCATCTAATTCATTTTTCCTGTATTATCAGAAACTGGAATTTATTGTGTTCTTGTAAATGTACCAAATAAATACTTTATCTTTGTTTTTCCTAATCATGAAAACAGATGGCTAGATACCTTTGACTTTCAAGTACAGTCCAAACAAGAATCACAGTTATGAATCTAGAGAATATAAATATAAATATAAATATAAATATAAATATAAATATAAATATAAATATAAATATAAATATAAATATAAATATAAATATAAATATAAATATAAATATAAATATAAATATAAATATAAATATAAATACAATGATTTTTCCCATTGAGATAATTTTCACACTATTGTTTTGCATAAAGCAAATTAAAGCTTCCAAGACAGTAGTCCTGTACAACTCTGATGATGCACTGAACACAGTAACTCTACATATAGATAGATTTTATGAAGTAAACATAGTCTGCAATTATTTTGTTCAAGTCTATCCCTCAGAGAACAAATAAAAAACCAAAATGCTTAAGGCTGTATCTCACCTTGGTGAGTCTCTGTTTTGTTTGTTTGTTTTTTTATTCATGTGGTGTTTTGTGGAAACAAGTATTACAAACGATTAACCTATGACAGTAGCTAGAGGAATGAGACCTCACTGAGGTATTTAACACTTATTAAGCATCCTTTGTATGAAAACTGTCCCAACTACCACCCTTTGGCAGTTGTGTTTTGGAAGACCAGGAGCCTAGACACAATGTTTGCTAAAGGTAAAGGAATGCAATTAAATTAATACTTGAATGTACCTGAGGGGAAAAAAAAATTATTCAGCTCTTCCATTTCATTATTCTTTGTTTATAGCAGTAACTGTATATATCTAACAAGACTGTTACCCTAATCCCTTCTTCTATGAACACATTTATAATGTTGTCTTCAGAATAATTTTCTCTACTGTAAAAACAAGTAATTCAGACAAGCTTACTTGAAATTCTGACTCAACTTCCCAATCACCAGAAAGGGGCAAAATAATGATGGTTGGGAATACTTTGTGATCAGCTGTATGTAACTCTGAACTCAAGAATTTGAAATTATTGTTAATCCATCTATTGATGGATGATTAGCAATCATTACTCATAAAATGTAAAAAAAAAACTAGGCACCTATTCCAAGTTTTAGAAAACTCATATTACAGACATGCAATTATTTATTCCATCTTGCAGTAACGACTTCAGATAATTTAAATGTATGTAATTAGATCTTTCAGAAATTTGTCTACAGTTTACAAATTTTAACATATACAAGACATTAGTGCTTTTAAATTTATTCCTTCAAATTAAAAGGAAAAATTAATTCTCTTATATCATGCCAAACACTAATTATTGGTGGGGAGGTTTTCCTGTGAAGACTCAGCTTTGTCATGAAACAATCACTGTCTAGATTATTTTAGTGCTACCAAAGCAAGCATTTCATGATGACCATTATCTTTTCACTTTCCTACATGTTCAGGCTCACCACAGTGAAAGAAAAGGCAGAAAATGATTTCTCCAATTTATTATTGCATTTGTCTGGAGGCAATTTTCTGACTGAAATGACACAAAATCCACTGGGAAACAAGAGCTATGGACCTTATAAATATGCAGCCATCACTTCTATGATCAAGCTTTTGACTCCGTTGCTATGGCTGTCATTATAAGATGGAATGCTATGGGAGAAAAATAAAAAGGTTTTTTGTTTGAAATTCTTTGGTGCATTCCTAGCACCCACAAAATTGCTGCCTATTGTAGGCACCACAGAGTCTAAAAAATTATTACACACACTGTTGGCAGCTGCTGTCGGCTGAGATGGTAGCTGTTATTCCCTTCAGCATGTCAGTATTTTAAAAAATCATTACAGCTGCCTATTCTTCAGTGTATTATGTTAATGTGGATGATTTGGGCAATTGTTTTTCTTCTGCTGCTTATCAGAATCTTCTGGTATACTTTAGCATCTCCCTCTTTCCATTTCCTCTTTATCAAACAAAAACAAGAAAAAATCTATGGGAGGAATGACATAAAAATAGTTTTCCTGGACAGAACACCATCAATATTATCTTCTGCCAACTGTAGGCTTATCATTACTACATTTCCATATATCCAACTATAATTTCTGTAACTCAGGAGCCTCAGATTCTGCTTGCAATGTACTGCAGCTGGCACACTGCTTCTCCTCATCAGGTGTGACTGGGTTTTGCAGGTAGACATTCTTATCATTCTGATTTAACAGGAGTATGATGTGATTTAAAAAAAAATCTCTGACAGTCAAAAAATGGCAGAGAGTACTTATACGGCCTTTTGCGCTTCATTTTCTGATCTAGCTGGGCAGGACTACAGCTGACTACAGAAATATCTACCTGCTCTTTGGGTGGCAGAAGATTAAACAGTGAACCCCAATCAGGCTGGAAACAGATATACGTGCTTAGTATGAAGAGACAGCTGTGAGGAGGTTGGTAACTAGGGCTGTGATTCATTGCATGGAGCTCAGGAAGAGCTAAATAAGAATTGGCTCAGTCCTAGGGAAGAAGTATTTCATTACTGCTGTTATTGTCTTCATGATCTAAGAAGCAGTGAGTATGGATGGAGGCTGTATTGAAAGTGAAGTTTAGGGAAATACAATATACTCAATTTCCTACTGTTTAGTGAGAAGCAGAAGTTGACAAAAAGGTCCTGAAGTCAACAAGCAACACTGTAACTTCTGCAGAATGTGTGAGTCCAGGAGCAAAAAATTCAAATGTGTAGGTCTGAGAGCTCCCTAGACCCTCAGAAGCTCACCTGTACATAAATAATAATTATGTTTCTAGCTCCTGCAGGTGCTGAACTTCACAGACTCAAAACCAGCAGCTGGGTCCTGATTTGCCAGCTGGCCTGAAAGAGCACTAGTTCTCTATTTGTTTTCATTTGAACTGCTCCCCACAGGAAACTTGGAATTTTTTTCCTCTCCCTACATGTACTGTTTTTGAAACAGAAGTCTACTTCTATTCCTAGAAGCAGAATTCATAATTATAGAAAGGGCATTATAATTTCAGATTTGAGCAACTCAGTTTGCATATTTGTGTAATCAAGAAATCTATCCAAACAAGAAGCATAAATTAATTATTATATTTTACTTGGTACCAAGGGTCAAACACTCATCTTTGATTAGCTGATATCTTCTTTTTATCTCTCAGATCAATAGAAAAAGGTGGAAGGTGGGAAAAAAGGCTGACATTTTTATTCTTCTCAAGCCTTCCTTGTGTATACTGAGTAGCAGTTGAACAAAGACAGAAGCTATACTGAGAATAGTAATACAGTCTGCAAAAGCCACTCACCAAATAAGAAGCTGATAAAACAGAAGTGACAAGCCAAAGGGAACAAAGTATTATCCGACTTGCATATTCAAATGTAAATATGCAAATTTTAGAAGTCCAGTTCTATTCTGCTGTGAACCACCCTTCAGCATATGAACTTGGAATTATGATAAACCTTGACAACTCCATTTGTTCTGTTCCTAATTACACATTTCTTTCCTTAAATACAAGATTTTCTCTAATTTATCTCTTTCCTTTATATACCCATGGTGATGGAATTTTCTCCTCTGTGTTTTCTGCCCAGCATATTTTTTTCCTCTTTAATTTTCTTTTTTATTTCTTCTTTTCTTTACACATACTCCTGAATTCCCCAATCTCCTCACACAATAATTTTTTTTTTTTTCCTTTCTGGCTTAGTGAGAAAGTGCTAAGAACAGTCAGGAAACTGCAGTTCCAGTAGAACAGAATTCCCAAGAGAGAGCTGGCACTGCCTTCATAATTTTTTGGAGAGCTTTCCTTACCTTCCACGATCACGTATCATAAATACTTCAAATACTTGAGGTGGCTGAAAGGCATATTTTCAGCTCATTAGAGGAGCAAAAAGTTGAAGAAGAGATACTGTCATAAATTTTTTGGAGAAAATCCAACTTAGCTCTTGCTTCTTCATCTGATTTATTAAAGAACAAGAGCAACAAGAGAGACGGAAAAAAATGTTCCAGAAATGCAATTTCTGTGATGCAAAGGAGTTATTTGGTTTCTAATTACTTACCAGAGGCTTTTATAATTTTTTCTGACTCTCTGTGCTGTACATTTTTTTCTGTGATACAGCCAACCTGTTCAAATCCTACAGTGATCTTTTGAATTGTGGCCGTGCTTGCAGCTTATGATCAGAGGTATGACATGAAAGATAGGTCAGCTGGGAAACAACAAACATGATCACCAGTAAACATGATCACTGCAAGTCAGCAGTTTTGCACAATTAAAATATTTTTACAAACATTAAAGACTTCTATTATATGCCTAATGAAAGCTTGAATTTAGACTTAAAACCGAGACTGATCCATTTTGACAAGAATTTTCAACAGAAATCCTGAGGAAATTTTTAAGTTATCTTTTTAAAACAGGCAATACATTCTTTCCTATGACTTTTTTTGACTTGTTTTTGTTTCTTTCTTTTCTTTCACTTCCCATCAGCAAAACAAATGGAAGAAATAGGATGTAAGACTCATGGGTTGAGATAAGGAGAGGAAGATCCCTTACCAATTATGGTCCTGGGCAAAACAGAAGCAACTTGAAGAAGGTTTATTTAATTTATTTCTAATTAATAAGAATGTAGATGGTGAGAAATAAACCCAAAACTTCTTCCCATCTTGCTTTTTCTCAGGCTTAATGTCTCTTCTAATTGTTTTACTTCCTCCCCCTGAGCAGTGTAGAGGAGGAATTGGGGTTGCAGTCAGTCCATAACATATTTTCTGTTGCCCCTTCCTCCTCACACTGTTCTCCTGTTCCAGTGTGGGTTTCCTCCCATAGGATGCAGTCCTTCAGGAACAGGCTGCTGCAGCATGGGGTCCTGCATGGGCTGCAGTGTGCATATCTGCTCCAACACAGCCCTGCATGGGCTGCACCTCTACCCAACATGTGACTGCAACCTGTAGAGAGGCATAGACCAGGGCAAAAATCCATCTGACTAAGTAATGTTAAACAATGTAAAAAATTAAATGATTTAGAAGTGAAACCTGAATAGTATAAAATTCTGCTCCAATTACATAAGTAACTGTTGTAATTTCGACTTTAAGCCTCATCTAATTTATCAGTAATATGCAGTGAGGAGAATACATTATGACTGCGGGTAGAAAATACAGTGTGAATACAGGTGAAAAAGGATCATTGAAATTAATTTGGATTATTAGTCTTCAGGATTACAGCAGCATCAGTGTCAAGAGTGGACTCCTCATAAAAATAAAATTTTTAAAAGTATCTTAGAAAGCCAAGTAGACTTCAAGCTGTCATGTTATTTTCAGCTGCTATCTCAAACATGGCTTCCCAAGAGACAGGAGCTTATTCCAGTCTGTGAATCAGGTGTGCCTCTGAAGATGAGCACAAAGAAGATAAGCCTGTAGTTGTGGCTTTCCAGTTTCTCTGCTGTCAGATTTTTTATTAACTGAAATTTTGCGGAGATTTTAATCTATTTCTCTGGCAGTTATAGATTTATAAATAGAAGAATCTGATTTTCTCAGACAGTCTCTCTGTTATCCTTGGCTCTCAGTCTCCTTTGAGTAATATCTGATACCCTATGAAACATGAGGGAGGCCAAGGAGAATCTCCATCCTTTCCTGGCTGTAGGGGGAAACATAATGACAAAGGATGAGAAAAAGGCTGAGAAACTTAATATCTTCTTTACCTCACTTTTTAATAACAAGACTAAGACCAGTTTTTGTCAAGGTACCTAGCTGCCTTAGCTGGAAGACAGACAGGGAGGAGAATGAAGGCCCATAACGCCGGAGGAAATGATCAGAGAACTCTCTTAGCACCCTCCCTTCAAATGCTTACTGACATTGATGAAGTCATTCTCAGTCAGTTTCTTCTCAAGCCTGAACAGACCCAGCTCCCTCAGCCTTTCCTTGTAAGAGAAATGTGCCAGTTCTTTAATTATCTCTGTGTTCCTCTGCTGGACCTGCTCCAGGAGCTCCATGGATGTCTTTCACTGAAGAGTCCAGAACTGGGCACAGCACTCTAGATGTGACCTCATCAGGACAGACTATAAGGGCAGGGTCTCCTAATTTTTGGGCCATTCACTCCAAGAAGGACATTGAGGTGCTGGAGTGTGTCCAGAGAAGGGCAACAGAACTCAAGCACAATGAGGAACAGCTGAGGGAGCTGAGGCTGTTCAGTCTGGAGGAGGCCCAGAGGTGACATCACTCTCCACAATTACATGAAAGGAGGTTGTAGTGAGGTGGGTGTTTGTCCTTTCTGCCAGTTAAAAACTAACAGAATGAGAGGAAATAGCTTCAAGTTGCACCAGAGGAGTATTGCATTAGAAATTAGAATTTTTTTTCATGGAATGGCAAAGTAATGGAACAGACTGACCAGGGAAGTGGTAGAGTCCAACACCTGTTGTACTTGAGGATGGCGGTGGTGCAAGGTTGGCAGTTGGATTTAGTGATCTTAAAGGTTTTTTCCAGCCTTAATGATTCTATGATACTCTGATTATACATCTATTTTAACTCAAAGTGTACAAAACACTGCCAGTGCTGCCTCACTGGTATGTCAGTGTTTTTTATAACTCTGATGAATTTGTTGAATGCCTTTGGCTTCTACAGCCTGGAATGGAGACCTTTGGAGTACTTTGTAGGTAAAGGGAACCTAAACTTGAAGCAGTTTTCATCCATACTGACTTTGGGAGAAGAATTTACAATTAAGTAGCCCCTCAAGTTATGCTCAGTCTTTCTCCTGGAAACAGCTAGATGTGGTGGTCCAAAACAGAAACAGGGATACAATTAACAGGTACATGCATGGTTAGGAAATGATACTCTGTCTTACTTTGCAGCACTCTTACTTATAGCAGAGACATTAACAGAAAAAGAGAGTGATTTATTTGCTAGACAAAGATATATTTTCTTGTCTTTATTCCCTTTTTTGTCTTTTGCTTTTGAATCTCAATGAGAAGTAAACTGACAAGTCTGTGCTCATTCACTTGTAAATTAATGAAAATATGTTAAGAACTTTCATCTTCATTCTAAGTTGAGACAGAACAGGAATGTTCTGTATATCACCATGCAGAAGAGAGGAAAGATTGTTAGGTGAAGGTATGGCAAAAGATCAATGCATTCAGTGTATAATTGAATGCTCATAGGAAATGAGTTTATTCTTTATAATAGAAAGGTCTACTGTTTCAGCTTTCTTAATGACAAAGAGTCACAAAAGAGATAGAATCTCAAATGAGAGAGAGATCTAAAAGAGAACAAAAGTGCTGATATACATTTAATTGGGATATCAGACAATACAATTCATTCCCAGTGGAGAAAATTATTCACATGTATTGCAGCAAAGTCTGCATGAAAAGAGAGCCATGTATCTCTCTATGCCATGGTGACTAACTGCTTCAATAGAAATAAAAAAATTATTATTATTTCCTTTTTACCATTTCTGCACAAATATAACATTAAAAAAATATTTTCCCAAGAGTAAGGACTTCAAGACCCCAGTTGCCTGTCTCAAGCAATGTTAAGGCACAGAAGGAATTTGCCATGAGATAAGCACAGAAGGGAGTGACAGGATGGTGCTAACTCCAGACCTGGCAGAGGTGAGATCTGGTTAGCACATCCTGGGTCACTCATTCAGACAAAAATCACACCGTGTAAAGAACCAACTGCTCATACACATATTTCTGATCAAACAAAGATCACCCCAAGTTATGAGACAGATGTCATCTGAGACCAACAAAAAACAAGGAGGCTCCCCCAAATATCCTTCCCTGGACACCTGGAACTTGGACTGGAAGATAAGCCACAACAACAGAGAATTTGAGATAAGATAAAGGTGTTGCAATTGTCCAGGTATTATCTCAGACCTAGGTGGAGGCTGGGGGAGAAGCTGGAAGAGAAGATCACTAAGAAGGACCAATTGGACACTGAGGGTGATGGCTGTCTTCTGCTTGAACTCTTTCTACATTTTCTATTTCTTTCTGTCTTTCTGCCTCACATTTGCTGTAAAATAAATCCTGGACTGTTGACTTTGGCATATGGTCTAGTTTGATTTAATTTGGGCTGAGACATCTCTCAATAATTGGATTGTAACACTAAGCGTTTAAGTTTTGGTAGTTTTTGACATAACAGGTGGTGCTAATTTAATCTTAGACTAAACAAATTAAACTACCCTACTAGTAACTAATCAAACTCAGCTAGCTCTCCTAGTTTTTCTTCCTGAGGATTAAAAAAAAGATCTTACTAACATGTAATTCACATTATCCTCAAAAGATTTCAAAATTATGTTGAAAATTTGTAAATGTCTCCAATATCCACATAATCTAAATCTTTGTCTAAAAGGGACATATTGGGAACATATGATACATCTTTGAGATGTATCGTGTGTCCCTAATCCTTGCACATGGGATAATATAAAAATAAAACAAAATATGAGAAGCATGTTATCTAACTCATCTGATCAAATAGCAAGGTATCTTTTAGGATTAAATAAGCCATATTTTTTTTCTCTTCTCTAACTAGGAAGGCAGCCTATTTTACTACTTCAGACATAAGACATCCTCATTTGGTCAATATGACACAAACACTGTTATTTGTAAGAATGAAGGTGTTAATAAAACAGCTTGTTGGAAGAAAATGAGGGTGTTTTGGTTTGTTTTGGTTTTTTTGTTGGTTTTGTTTGTTTGTTTGTTTTTGTTCTTTTGGGTTTTTTTTTTACATGAAGTCAGCTTCATTCACTGAATTTCCTCTGCGATTCTTCTGGAGTCAATGTAGCATGTAATGCTGCAGCTTCTCTCATAATGGTAATCTATCAGAAACAACAATGATTTAGTGATTAAAAGAAAGAAAGGAAGAAAGAAAGAAAGAAAGAAAGAAAGAAAGAAAGAAAGAAAGAAAGAAAGAAAGAAAGAAAGAAAGAAAGAAACAAACAAACCTAGGGTGACACCCGAGGCTCCATCAACTGAGAAAGCCCTACCCAATCTAAACAACTGCATACAATGAATAAAAGCAAAGTCCCAATAGTACATATCGGCCAAGCTAGAGCTTGCAAAAAAGACTTCAAGTTTGTCATGTCTTCAGAGCAACAAAAAGTTTTATTATTTATTATTGTCCATTTCTATACTACTAAATACTTTACCTATTAATTAATTAAAGAAACTATTTCATTTGTCATTTCAAATAGGAAGGCAAACATGAATGGATATTTTATTGATGAAACAGAAAATTTATAAAATCTTTATCTTTAATTCACATTACTGTATTCTTTCACATGGGATTAGCAAATTATAGGAATTCACCTAGAGCTAGAGGGGAGAAATTTTATGTTCTTCCCACTATAGTTTCTCTTGCCTAGAATTGTATGGGAAGGGTGGAAGAAGTGTAGCTGAAGTGCTTTACTGTAAAGCAAGTCTGAAATGCAAAGCTGCTGGGTGAAGAATGTAAAATCTGTTGTCTCTTCTTCCCCTCTGTTGACTTTTTCTGCATTTTGTGCCTTTAAGAAGAAATACACAATACATCCCATTGCCAAATACATCATGGTATGAAGTGTATTTTTAGTATTTCAGACTGGAGAAACATTTGCACTTATGAAAGTATGTGATGTGAGTACAGAGTCTGATAAATGAATATTCAAATACCTTTAATAAAAACAAAGATATTGCCTCTTAATTAAAACCATTTCCTTATACTACAAATATATCTTTTTTTAGGTCTCTTATACAAAATGAAACCTAATGAATTGTATCTCAAATGCTGACTAAATACTTACATATTGATTCTGCAATTTGACAAGCAAGCTATCTTTGATAAATTTAGGTTTGAGCTCAATAAATGCCTATTCCTAATAAAAAAGCTTGTTGCTATTAAAACGGTTTTGAAAAACTTGCTGATGTGATAATATATTGTGGGTTTTCTCATACTGAGTAATTAGGATCTTAATTTTTCAGGGGTTATGACATACTTCTGTGATTTTTTAACATATCAAATTTTATCACATATTAAAGAAAAAGTTTTCTTTTTTGAAATTTATCTTATAAAGTACATCACTACAGGAAGAAAAACATTAAGTACCTGTACAATTCATGCAATGTTTATCACAATCTTCCAGTTCTATTGCTCTTTCTTTCTCAACATCAGTAGCAGGTTTTTTCCACACATTGGTTTGCTTGTGCTGATTTTGTTCCTGGTATTTCCACAACACATTTTGAATCAATTTTTCAGTAATTCTTTACGTGAATCTGTACCCAGCTGAGAGCTCTCATTCTGCAGGAATCTTTCTCATTGTGCGTAAATAGTACTATTTTAAGTGTTGATAGAGAGCTTAGTAAGTTGTCCAAATGGGGATGCATAATATTATTTAAAATGCCACAGTGGTTGTTTTTTTTCCAAGAGGTGCAAATAGAGCTATAACTTATGACACTTCTGAATTGTTTGGAGGCTGGGTAGTATGCCATTGGGTAAGCTATTAAATAGGGTCTGTAATGAATAGCATTATTTTTTAACTATATTGAAACACAAATCTGTGGAACTAATGTTCTCAGAAATGTCAAGAGTTGCACTTTAAAATATTGGTGTCTGACATGGTAGACAATATTTATGTTCGCATCCTATGAAATAAAAGACAATTTTTAGAGGCACAAAAATAAATAGGTTTTCCAGCTATCCACAACAAAAATCTGAACTTCTGAATATCTATCACAGGTAAAAATTTCTAAGTTCAGGTAATTTAAACATAATCATGATCTAAGTGACTTATTGATTTATTGGTGACAAGTAATTAACAAGCGATTTGTGAATACACAGTCAAAATCAATAACAACAATACAGAAGATAAAACACTGTACTAGACATTTTAAAAAGTCAATAAACACATATTTCTAAACATCCTTCTGTAGCCAACGACCTTCTCCCCTGTCTCTCTGTCACACACACACACACACACCCACACACACACACACATATGCACACTCATTCACACAAAGACACAGGTCATGAAGGTCATCAGTGTAGTGCCATTGTCTGGGAGTGGGGAAGTCCCTCTGTGTCCAACATTTTGTGGAAGATGAGGAGATGAGGGTGCCCTGACTTTGAGTGCACCTTGCTGGCAAATGAACAGCTGAGAAAGCGCTTCATGGGCTCATGCTCTCACAGCCAAGGATGTGGTCCCCACCTTGTCACCCTGAGTATTGCACCCTGCAGTGCCACCTCACTCAACAGAGCATAGCTCTGCATGCTTCAATTTATTCCTCATCTTTATTGCAAGCTGTCTCATTCTTTGTTTCAAAAATCATTTTGAAATTTTGTTTAACTGAAGCAATAAAAACTTCAGAAAGAGATATTTAGGAAGTACAGTTTACTTCTAAGAGGTAAAGTCCCCATGTTTTCTGTCAATGCTTTCCAAGATGCCAGATTACTGGCAGAATTTATATTCACATTGACTTTAAAAGAATATTTTTTTTTCGGGCAAAATAGAAAGCAGTTGGGAAATCAGATGGATAGAATAGCACTATATTTTAGATTCCAGATATCTGTCTTTGAAGCTTGGATTCAGCTCTCAGCTGTGCACAACTGTCTATAGACCTCATCTAAATCTCCGTTTTCTAAAGTGAGCTCTGTGACTAAAAGCTGAGTATAGTCAAAGGAAAAACAGCAATGCAGTTAATGGATTTGATTCTGTTGTGCACACATAAGGTACTGATTGTCACTTGAGGGCACCTTGGCTATTTACCTCTCTAGTAGCTGCCATTAAAAGTGAATGCAGATCTTATATATGTCCTCTGAGAAAACTGTCAGTCTGCGTAGTTGATGTCGATAACTTTAAGGCATATTGTGGCATTAGGTTATTACTTGTAGGTCACTAGTCCAAACCAGTGGAATTTATAGAGCTGTTAGGCAGATGTGGTCTATACAAATAATACATTGGATTAGGTACATGTCCAACAACAGACTCTGGAACATAAAACTCAGAGAGCTTAAGAAAAAAGAAAAACAATCAATCCCTAGAACAGCAACAAAAACAACGTCCAAAAACCCCAAACAAATAAACAACAAGAAGAAAACCAACCAACCAACCAACCAACCAACCAAAAAGGACAAAAAAAAAAACCCCTCCCCCCCAAAAAACCTAAAACAAAACAAAACAAAAAAACCAAACTTGAACTTGTTTCCCAAGGAGGCTATGAATTTTTTAAAATCTCTGGTGGATATGACCAGGGGAATCTGACCAGGCTTCAACGTTTGGCCTGAAAGATTGGACCAGTGCTGGTACCCAATGTCCCTTCCACCTTATGATCTGTCTGTTTTGTGTATCCACTTGAGACATTTTAGGGAGAAGCATGAAGAGAGGACAGTGCAGACAAGACTAATTTCAAAAGTGGCAGCATAAGCAGGACCAAGAGGACCAGTTCTAACTCAAAGCAACTCACTTCAGTTATCTTCTCAATATTATTTAAGAAGTTGTCCATGTACTTGTAATCAGAAGGCTGAATTTTTTAACAGAACCAAGCAAAATTCTATAAAGGTGCTCTGAGATGCCAGCAGAGAATCTCTAAGCATAATTCTTCTTACACCTATGTTATTAGTATTTTTGTGACAGCTGTAATTTATGACAATTGTAATTTAAAATGCATGCGCACATTAAGTAATCTTGAGTGAAATTATATCTATAAAAGTTATACCAAGCATTACATTGGAAAAGAAGGATAGAGCCTTTATTGCTGTAGGACCTGTTAATCCTACTGATAATTCCTACTGATAAATGTGTGATTGATCTGATAAACTCTATGAAGATTTTCAAAAGGAATTTGGCAAGATTCATCTCCAAAACATGTTCAACAAACTAAGCAGGACTGTGCTATTCTCTTTTTAGCTCCCAATAATCTCATCTAGGCTCCCTTTCGGATAGTCTTATCTAAGTTCCCTGTTCTATGAAAGGCTGAACCAGATGGTCTTTTGACTCTACACATTATTTATTTATCTGATTTCATCCAATTTCAATCAGAGTCTGTCCACTGATCACTTTTTTTTTTAAAAGAATAGGCTGATAACAATAAAGGATCTTCTGTGCTGTAATTTATGACAGCTCCAATCCGAATGCAATTCAGATTCCACAATTTCCACTGTGAAAAAGCATGGCTTTGTTTCCAAGCAATGAGGTTTTGTTATAATAAATTTAGTGATTTATATGAATATAAAATATATATATTATTTAAAGGACTTATTATCCTCTTGGAAATTAATTGATACACTGACAAAGGGAGTGAGATGATGGCAGGTGAGGTCTTAAGATTGTATTTTACCAATACATAAAATCTATACATTGTACTGTCTATTCCCAATATGCAGACCGTATTGAGATAAACACATTTACAGAGTGTTTGATTAGAGGCATGTCTGCTTGCTCTCAAAACACAACTATCTTCAACCTGTCAAAGGACAGCTCACCTCCAGCTGTCACCTTGCATTTACAAAGAAAGCTTTTCCTTTTCAAAGACAGATGGCCTCATGTGAATGCTCATGAGATCTGGCATCAAAATTTGCAATGACTGTAATGCTGCAGGGCCATGTTTAATAATACCATGCAAATCTAAAATTTAATTTTTCATCTCTAGCTAAAATATATTAATTTTATTTTATTTTTGTTTAGGAAGAAAAATTGTGTGCTGTTGGGATATTTAGGATGGAAATATAAAAAATATTGAGGAATAAATTGGTTTCATCCATTTATTTTGACTTAGCCTGCATGACTATCAGAATTCCATTCTACTGAAAAACCTGAATACCTTTAAGAAACAACTTCTGCTAGAAAGACATCTGCCTCTAGATACCAAGTCCAAAGGAACTGGATGCTCTGAAAACAGAGAGAACTATTTTCCACTAATAAAAGCTTCTATCCTAAAACTCCAAACAATATCTATGTCCACAAACAACTATATAGGAGAAAAAATGTTTTAGTAAATACAGATTACAGAAAGCAAGTAGCTTTTCTAATAACCTGTAAATAGCAAGAAAGCATTGAGGGAAATATAAAATTTTATGTCATTGAACATATTTTTAAGAAGTGGCAATAGAAAAAATCGTAGGGAAATATAGACATGATAATTAAAAATATTAAAAGTATATAAGCAAATAAGAAAAAAAAATTTCTATCTTGAATAACAGTAGGAAGTGAAGTAGGAAGTGAAATTAACTGCCAGTTATGTATTTGCTAGGTTAGTTGCAGATAGGTTTATAACTTTCATTCTAATAAAAAAGCTTTTTAATAAATGTTTGAAACCAAGGCATGTGATTAAATGTTAGGTCAAAAAATTGCTGCAAGAAAGCAAATGATACCCAAGGGGAGGAGGAATCCAGTAACTGGGATGATAAAGATTTATTGGGATGAGGGTACAACATTATTTACTTTCTGACTCAAAGAATTTTAGAAATTGATTAGCTGTGCTTAAATGACCTTTCTGACAAAAACAAACAAACAAAAAAAAAACAAATAAAAAACTCAAAAACAAACAAAAAACCTACAAGCAAACAAAAAAAAAAACCCAAGGTGCAAAGAGAAACAATATTCCCTCATAATCCCTAGCAAGGCTGGGGAATATTGTTATTATTATCTAAGGCAAGACTCTTACAAGGCTAAATAAAATTAGTCACAGAGCATTCTTTGTCCTTCATTTCTGTGAAGACTGATTCGGTAGAATTTCAGTGGAGGATCTCACTGATTTATGTATTGTCCGGTTCTTCCATACTCAGTAAGAAAATTTTAAACATATTTTACATGTGAAGAAATTAGAAAAGAGCAAAGTCTACATGTCTCACAGGGATACTGAGTTGGAAAATGAGAATGAACCTAGAAAGCTAAAATAATGACCTTTCTGTTCTTTCTTTCTTTCTTTCTTTCTTTCTTTCTTTCTTTCTTTCTTTCTTTCTTTCTTTCTTTCTTTCTTTCTTTCTTTCTTTCTTTCTTTCTTTCTTTCTTTCTTTCTTTCTTTCTTCTTTCTCTCTTCTTTCTTCTTCTTCTTTCTTCTTTTCTTCTTCTTCCTTCTCTTCCTTCCTTCCTTCCTTCCTTCCTTCCTTCCTTCCTTCCTTCCTTCCTTCCTTCCTTCCTTCCTTCCTTCCTTCCTTCCTTCCTTCTCCTTCCTTCCTTCCTTTTCCTTCCTTCCTTCCTTCCTCTTCCTTCCTTCCTTCCTTCCTTCCTTCCTTCCTTCCTTCCTTCCTTCTTCCTTCTTCCTTCCTTCCTCTCTCTCCTTCCTTCCTTCCTCTTCCTTCCTTCCTTCCTTCCTTCCTTCCTTCCTTCCTTCCTTCCTTCTTCCTTCCTTCCTTCCTTCCTTCCTTCCTTCCTCCTTCCTTCCTTCCTTCCTTCTCTTCTCTTCTCTTTCTTCTTCTCTTCCTTCTTCTCTTCTCTTCTCTTCTCTTCTCTTCTCTTCTCTTCTCTTCTCTTCTCTTCTCTTCTCTTCTCTTCTCTTCTCTTCTCTTCTCTTCTCTTCTCTTCTCTTTCCTTTTTTCTTTTTTTCCTTTTTTTTTTGCACTGATACATTAAAACAGCAATAAAGTTTAATAAGAACAGTAGTAAAAGTCAGCATTGAATTTAGGTGTTTATATGATCAGTTGTGAAATACTGATTTATGTAGGATATCATAACCCACTACTGCTAAAAGTGTTTTTTATAAGTGCTATGTTCAGGACACAGCTTCAAAACATTGGCATCTTGAAAATAAAGAAGAATATAAATTCTTCATGAGTCATAAACAGACTTTCTGCATGTGGTGATTTTCTCCTTTTATGCACCTCTGTTTAAATTCCTTTGGCTGTGGCAAGTGTGTCATAAACTGATTTTGCTCAAAAATTTTCTGGTAATGAAAAAAATATTATAAGGTTTGCCAAATTTAGGTCAATAAATATGTGATCTAACCTGAAAGGAGTCTTCTTTTTCCTTCCATTGGTGTATGACAGGAAAAGAAAAATAGCATATATTTAATTTTATTTATTTAACTGTATAGCATAAAAAGAAACTTCTGTAGTGCTCAAATATTGAAGATAACATTTATGTAATAAAATTGTACTGATTTATATTATTAAAATAAAATTTAATAAAAGTAAACCAAAATTAAATTAGCATTATTTTATTAATTTTGGCTTCGGGTATTTTTATACATTCCTGCATAAAATCAGTTAGAGGAGGTAATTTGGCTCCAAATTTATTGTAATATTTTTGCCATTGTAAGTGTTTGAGATGCAGATTAGAGGTATTATTTTTATCAGGTGAAATGACAGAGAATGGTACAAATATGAAGAATAAAAGCCTGAAAACTACAGAGATACTCAAATAAAAGGATTCATTTAAAAATGAAAAATAATTAGTTTAAGAAAACTAAAATGCCTATAAGTAAGCTTTATAAAAATAAAAATGTTTATAAGTGTTCAGCAGCTCCAGAACTTGACACTAAGCATCAACTTACTCCTGATCCACTGGTGATGTAACCTTAATAATGGATTTTCATTAGAATAAAAAGCACCAGCTCTTCTCATAAAATGCTTTACAATCCAGGTATTTCAATGACACAGTTTTAAGCAAATGGCCACAGGTGAATTCCTTAATTTTATTTGAGACTCTGTTTTTCTGTCTTTCCCTTTTTCTATGTCTCCTTCACTGAGTCAGGAAATTTTGCAGCCTGCAAATTTTATGTCCATTTGCTACAGAGATTCTGCTTCATTACTCCTTCCATACTTTTTACCTTCCTCCAAATTGCCCACTTTATTTTCTCTGTGTCTCGTGTCTCTCTTTAAATCTTCATTCCTTCAGAAATATACACTTTGTATATTAGGTGCACACAGCAGAGGAGAGTAATAGACTTTTTTAGGAAGGGATTTAGATGGTCTACTATTGAAGAACAGAATAAAATAATGTGATGTGGTAAGGTTGCTTATAATTAGATTATAAATATATTGTTTCAATGACATTTTCTACTTAATGAAATAATTAATTATTGCAACTAATACTTTTAATGATCCAAATGATATCTTATTTGAATAAACAATCCCACCTAAATATCCTATTTCAGAACATTTGGAACATTTGATTTTTTAAAGCACTCTATTTTTACCATCTGAAATATTTTCTTCATTGACGGTGCACTGAGAGGTTTTCCACCAACATATGAATGAATTCCAATAACAAATTTTGTATCTGGATCATTTTAATTGCCTTCATGTTTGCATTGTAAAAGAGCGAGATGAAGTTAGGAATTAAAGTGAGGAATATGAACCATGACTGCTAGACTACAACTTATATTTTCAAATATTCCTGACGGCTTTCCTGTAACAAAAAGATGCGTACATAGTTGCATGAAGAAAAGAATTTACAGCGTCCCTTCTAAAATGTGTATTCATAGCAAATGTAATGTCTTTATAAAACACTGTACCTCATTTCTTCCTTCCCTGTTTTCCTTCACTGTTATTGCTGTTGGAAGTGGAAATCTAGTGGGAATTAGTAAGGGATGATAACAACAGTAATAGCAAAACAAAGTTGCACATTGGTCACAAAATTCAACAGAAATTATTCTTAAGACAACCTAAAAAATATAATATTCTAAGAGGCAAAAAAGCTCAGAGGAGGGATGTAGGAAGATATACGGTACATTTATAGAAAATTGGATTGTAGATTTCCCATTCTGCTACTGTTAGCTTCTGAGTTTGACAAAAAAATAGAAACTCAACAACCAACAAACAAAATAAACCAACCAAGAAGGTAAATTTCAGCCACATTTTTGAAGATAGCAAAGAAGATTGCCTCTGGACATCCTGATATGTCAAAGAAACATTCACAAAGACAACAAAAGGTGACAGACTAGGTGAATCATGTGGACAGATTGCTTCCTTTGTCCTTTAAGAGATGGGCAAACCCTTTGCATTTTAAGTACAGTGGTGCCCCTTGAATTCAGGAATAGGAACGGATCCTTGGGTGCTTTCTATTAAGCTGCACTGCTGACTTTGTTTCTCCACTAGCTTCCTGTCTGGGTTTTCATTTTGCATGCTAATAAATAAAATTGATGAAGAAACATTCTCTGGTGCTGAGATCAAGTGCCATGGAGCACTTCATTTCATGTGTTTCAAACTCTGTACCCTTCAGTGTGCTTTACTCTGCTGTACTACCCTTTGGTAATGACCCCTGAGATTTTATATCCCACACCATGGCGAGGTAGCTTTGGAAAATGCTACTCGGATTGTAGAAAAAAAAAATCTTAGGCTTTCTTGGTAAAATGTGCGTACATGGTCTCCGGTGCAGTACCAGCTATAGTTTCCTTAATGGTATTGACATAGCTTTAAGGCACTTCTGTTCATGATTTTCACCTTCTATATGGTTTCCCCTGTGCAATACAAAAGCTGAAGGAAGTGAGAACAAGGACTTAAAAATGCATAATTCAGAGGTTGAATGATCTGAATTCAATGCAGATAAAAAGAGGGAAGAGCAAACAAAGTTATTTCAAGTGAATTTTCTGACTCCTCCCTACAGGGAGACGAGGCTGAACTCAAGGACAAAACAGTCATGGGGTTGCTCCAAGCTTTATCAGAATCCTTTATAGACATTTCTTTTCAGCCAGGAACTTATGAAGCACAGGAGCAAGCAAGAAGGGACTATGTGTTTTAATATTAAGGCTGGAAGAAGAGACGGGGAAATAAATAAGTTCAAATTTTACATGACTTCAGTTTGTTTTTTTTTTTTTTTTTATTAACTGGCTTCTGTTAATCTTTTATTGGTAGTGCATGCTAGACGAAAACACCAATTTCTCATCTAATAAGAAGTTAATAATTCTTCTTCAGGGATATCACAAGTTTCTAAGGATGTTTAGCTTGGCAATACCAAGGTTAGCTTTTAATTATAGATTTCAGCAGCATGTACTCATATACAGTAAAATAACATCTTTATGCTGACAATGTACTTAAATTCTTTCCTGTTATAGGAAAATGCACTTCAGTTTCAGTGAGGTGTTCCTTTAAAAATGTAAATTTTGGAACAGTTTGCCCTTTAATAAACCAGAGCCTTGACATTATTGGGGGAACAAATGACTTTGGTGTAATCTAAAGAAGCCTACAATTTCAGTTACTCAATGTACATTTATCAGAAGAAAAAATAAATAAATACAAACTGATTTCTGTTACCATGTGTAACTACATATTGGACTGGACTAAGCATTATTTTGCCCATTGCTGTCAATCTTTCTATTAAAAGCAAAAAGTATTCTGAGACATATCATACCGTATGTCTCTATAGCTGCAGAGCAGCTGGGCTAAATTATCAAAGGAGGATGCACAATTAAGCAGGATCTTACTAGTACAATTGAGGTCTGTAATTAAGCTTCTGTCTCCATAGACACATCTGGTCCCTGCTTCCTTGCTGTGCTCTGGAATCTGAAATTTACTCTTGTTTGGCAGTAACATGTCTGTTGGGGAGAGTGGGGGGGTTGTGTGTACACTAGGTGCTATATACCTAAGAAGGATCAAGATCTGAGTGTTAATAAACTGAATTTCTGAGATATCATTTAACTTTTCACAAGGGTCTAAAATTTCCATTAGTCACGTATTTACTTATATCTACTTAACTGTTTTTGGAAAAACAGTTAAGTTTTCAAAACTGTTTTTGAAAACACTGGCATCAATTACTATATCACGCTTAAAATAATAACACACAGTTGTCTGTAAAACTGTTTAGCCTTTTTAAAAATTCTATGCATTATATAAGTAATGTGGTAATGCCTAAAGTCTAAAAAGATTTTCCATTTCTATTCTATACTTTATTATTATTTAGAATGAATTGAAAATGTGTTATTCAGTGCTGCATATACAAAATTTAAAAAAGCATGTTATAGAACATATATTAAGGATCCAAATCACATTACTCTAAATTAAAAGTAAACAGATTTTAAATTGTCTCTGTGCTATACTCATGCCTCTATCAATACAATCAGAGATGATGCCACTCACATCTGCAAGCACAGAATCGTAGAATGTTTTGGGTTGGAAGGAACCTTTAAAGAATTTCTAGTTCTAAGCATCTCCCTTGGGCAGAGACACTTAACTTTAGATCTGGTTGCTCAAAGCCCCCTCTAACCCGGCCTTGAATATTTCCATTAATGGGGAATCTACAACCTCTATGATAATCTATTCTAATGTTTCACCTTCCTTATTCTAAAAAACTCTTCCTTGCATAAATCTAAACCTTTACTCTCTCAGTTTAAAGCCACTGCTCCTTGTCCTATCACTACTGACCTATGGTAAAAAGCCTTCCTCCATCTTTCCTGTAGGCTGCATTTATTTATATGGAAAGGCCATATAAGACATCAAAATGTGTCTCCACAGTCTTCTCCAGGCTGAAAACCACCAACACTCTCAGTTTTTCCTTGTAAGAGAGATGTTCCATTTCTCTGATAATTTTCATGGGTCTCCTCTAGGCTCTCTCCAAAGAGTCCTGTTCTTTCTTTTACCAAAGACCCCAGAGCTGGATGTAACACTCAAGATGCGGTCTCAGAACAGCAGATTAGAAGGGCAAAATCACCTTCCCCAGCTGGCCACACTTCTTCTGATGTAGTTGGCTTTTGGGTCTCAAAGTGCATAATGAAAGTTTATGTCCAATTTTTCATCACCAACTCCTCCTCTCTGTCTGGCTGCTTTTAACACTTTCATCACCCAGTCTGTACTGACACTTTGCCTTGCTGAACTTCTGTATATTTACATGGGCTTACTCCCCCAGCCTGTCCAATCTCTGGATGGCATCCCATCCCTCAGATATGTCAACTGCACTACTCAGCTTGGCGTCACCTGCAAGTCTTCTGAGGGTGCTGTCAATCCCCCTGTCTACATCATCAAAAAATACATTAAATCATTTTGGTCCCAGTGCAGACACTGGAGGGAGACCTCTTGTTACTGGTTTCCACTTTCATGTTGAGCCATTGACTGTAACTCTTCCAACATCCATCCGTCCATCCATCCATCCATCCATCCATCCATCCATCCATCCATCCATCCATCCATCCATCCATCCATCCATCCAATTCTTTATCTATCTGAAAGTCCACTCAACAAATCCATACCTCTCCAATATATGAGTAAGAACGTTGTGCGGGACCTTATCAAAAGTCTAGATAGATGACATACATAGCTTTTCCTCTCTTCACTGGTGCAATAGGAGGCTACTGGTTAGTGAGGCAAACACATTCAATTAACAGCTGAACAGAAGTGTAATGAGAAGTGAGGGCACAGAAAAAAATCAATCAGCACATACATTGTCATTGCAAACATGCACACATACATATTTAATTAAAAAGAAGCATGCTTTCAGTCTTGAAGGATATATGGGGTGCACTCAGTTCTTGTTGAGTCACAGTGGCATGAGTATAAACAAGTCTCTACAAGTGTCACAAATGTGAGAAAAGATAATTATATCTGTACTGCAGATATTTCTTGCTGACAATCAGATTTAAATAAAGCCTATTGGAAACAGGAAAGAAGTTGTTCATTTGTTTTTATATTAAACACCATATGAAGAGTTTGATTTCAATATAGCAAGAAGATTTTGCATTTAAATAAAGTGCTAATTTTATTTATCCAAAATTAGGAATTTTTGCTAATTTTAGTGGATAAATAAAAAAATCCAATCCCTGTGCAGCTAACATTTATAAAATTAAAAAGTGTGAGATTGATCTTTTCTGTCTAGATCTCATATTCTGTTGTATTTATGCAATGAATGTATACTAATATACAAATAGATGAAGTCACCTCTTCTCTGAACTGGAGCAGGGATAAAATTGCTACTTCACTATTACTATATTCTAATGAAAATAACCTTAAAATCTTAAAAATCCTTTATTTTATCAATGGCGACAAAAAAGCTAAGCTAGGTTTTGACATTCAGCATAGTACAGTGTAATAGCCAGAAGTTTGCATATTGAGGCCAGAGATACACTGCTGGTTCAACACTCTTGCTGCAATGCAGACAGTAGCTGACCTGTGCATGTAAGGAAGATGATATTAAAACTAAAAACATGAACTTACCTGTGGGGTTTTTTTTCCCCACTCTACTCTGCAGATTTTATGAATACAATTTTCAGGACATTTTTTGAGCCCCTTTATGGTTTTGCTAGGACTGAAAGACACTCATAACTTGAAGGTTTAGTTATTTAGTAATTTCTCTGGCCCATGAGAGACAGCCATGATGTACTATACAGACATTTCTTTTCAAAAAAACCAAACAACTTAAAATGATGATGCCTGCTCAACAGTAGGCATTGGGAATTTTGAAAACTGCATCTTTGAATTTGATCCTATTTTGCTGGCAGAAGTCTTGAACTGAATTTTGTTACTTGACTCTATCTCAGTAAATATGAACTATGTGGTGTCCTTGTTACTGAGGAAAAGTTGCAAATGTCCTACCCTTGTTGCATTATAAATGGTGGCACAGTATCCTTGTGCTGTTCAGAATAAAAGGAATGAAAGGAATGGAGAGCCAGAAATCAAAGGATTGCAGCTGGTAGGCACTCAGCATTAAACTGTTGAGAAATGTTAGAACTATTTAAGTCACCATTTCTAAGATTTTCTTTCCACATCCAGAATACCTGTGGAATACACAGTCATTCCTTGAATATGGGAGAAGAAGAACAAAACCCACATGAAACATTAAGAGTTTCACTTTGTAGCTTTGAATATTGTATTAAGTTAACAAACACCATCTTATTTATTTCTATTTAATTAATTTTATAAATATCTGTTTTATGAACTTCAAATCTGGGATTATTTCATATTAACTGTATGAGTCATAGGTTATGGAATTGTAAGAAATAGTTTTATTATTATTCATTAATATGTATAATTATTATTATTATCAGCACAAATCAGATTTGGACTTCTCATACTAGCTGTTTGTTTATCATAAGGGAAGCAATAACAGAAAAAAAAAAAGGCAGCTGGAATGAATCTATGCTTTTCTAGAAACCTTACCCTTCAGCTGAATGACTGTTACCCTGAAGCAGGACAAAAGAATTTGAACTGGTTTTGCCTTTATGGAGGGATAAAACCTAAACCCAAAAATTTTTGCTAATTTTTGGGAAACTGCAGTGAAGTATTTGCATTCACAGAATCTACTGTTCAATGAACTGGATTATGATGTCAGTTCAATACTTTTCCATATCTTGAGAGGCTGGACCTCCAACCATCTACTTTTCTATAATAAAAAGGAGAATAACAACTTATTGTATTTATTCTACACTACAGTGAAAGAGCAGCCTAAGTTCTAACATAAATTGTACAGATAGTGTGGTTTGGACTGAAATGAGACTTTAAAGATAATAAAAAAGATGTCATTTCACAGGGACAAAAACATTTAACCAAATGGCAGAGACAAACTCATTGAAACAGCATGGCAACCAAGCCAGATGCACTTTAAGATGAAAAGTAGAAACTTCATTTTGTCATTCACTATGTCTGAAATTAAGTAAAAGTTGGTACTATATGGCATTATTTCATGACTGATGTAGGACATTCTAAATATCAAGAACGGATGCATTTGACTTCAATAAAAATTTCAAAAGCAACAAGGCTTGTGTCCAGTGTAGATATTGGTCTGTACCTAGCAGTACAGTTTGTCCTACAGATGTAAAGAAACTTTTGACCCTCTGAAATTCAAGGAAATTTATTTCAGTGCAATCTAAGAACTGTGGGAAGCAAGATAACTCTGTAGACAAACACATTGATTCATGGTTAAAGATACAGCAGTTTTAAAGAAATCAATTTTGATGCAGTTACATGTTATTTTCTGCAAGGGACACCCAGGCTTAGGTGGCAAAGCCTTACTCTTGCTTAAACTCATCACCACACAGGGTTTGTTCTGCTGTACTGCCTGCGGGGATGCGCTGTCCAAGCCTAGATGCTTCCTGGGGAAGAGCTGGCATACAGAAACCTATGTTGTAGATGGTGCTGGCAATTAAGCATGAATAATGGCAAACCTTCTTCCTGTCCCTGTGCTACTTTTACACACAGAAATAGCCTCAGTGTCTTGCGGATATTTAATAATGTCACTGGTGTCAGCATTTCCCTCTACTTCAATATAAGGCACACTCTCAATGCTTTTGTTTTGAAAGTTAAGGTGCATGGTAAATATTTTTTTCTATATATGAAATTAATTCCTCATAGTTTACAGTCTATACCTGGAAGAAAATAGGTTGTATAAAATTAAAATATGCACTTGGGAACAAAGACTCCGGTACTCTTGTGCTGCAGGCAGGTATTACCTATTTAGCAAGTCACCGAGCTGTTTGTGCTTCATAAATCCCATCTACAAAGAAAGGCTTATTCTAGTCATTAACTCTAGAAAAATACTAATAATCTACAGTAAAAAAAACCCAAAAAACAACGGGGGGCAGTGGGAAGAGGTTAAATAATAGTGATTTTTATGCTTATTTAAAAACCAGTGAATTTTATCTTTTAAGAAATCACACATTTTGATTAATAAAAAGAAAATATAAAGATATGTGTGGGAAAGGGTCAAAGTAGTCTATCAAAACAGGAAGAGATTAGCTCCATCCAATAGATAACCTGATACAACACATATGATAATATTATTCCATCTGACTGAAAATCATAATTGAATTTTAAAATTAATGGGAAGTATTAATATTTAGCAATATATAGTCCCATCTTATACTCACTAGAGATTAATGAGCATTCAAATAATGAGCAAAATCTGCAATTAGAAATCATTTATCATTTGGAAGATGTCATTGATCAGCATCAGCTTTCAGTGGTATATTTGATTTCTATTAAAATTATTTATTTTCTGTTCTTATTAAGTATCCACAGAAAAAAATTTCAGCTCTCATTCATGTGAAGATCCTATGATTATAGACCTGACATGGGTTGTCCATTTCTGAGGCTCTTTATTGACAAAATTCACATGAGCATGCTTAATAATGGTGAGAAAACAGTGTATACTTTGTGTCCTAAAAACATTTTATCAAAAAGTGCAGGCTGCCCAATACTTCTGAGGCCAACAGAGTATTTCTAGTTTATTAATCAGATATGCTAATTTGTCTCTTTTGATTCTTCTAGGGATCCAGCTTTGATCATGTTTCCAGATATTCCAGGTGCCTAAAGTTTCTACATTAGGAAACACTGCAGCTACAACAAATAGAAAGATGTTAATGTCACTAATTCTTTTCCACTCTTTTTGGAAGAAGTAAGTTTTAGCAAGTAGTAACAATAGTCAGAAAACATTCTGTCCCAGTCCTCAAGGAATGGAGTTGTAATTTTTATGCAGGTTTTTCATCTTCATATGACTTATGAATTGATGGAAAATTATACATTGACTCACTGCATTATCACAAAGCATATTTATCATGGTTTAGTTTGAATGACAAGTTTGACATTTATTTCTCTCTTACTAAGGTTAAAAAACCACAAAACCTAAACCAAAATCAAAATAAAGAGATAAACTATGTGAAACAAGAAAAGTAGTGTAATTAGTTGTGCTGTTTAAGGAGATGGTATATTCACTGAAGCAATGAAATTAGGTTACTTGAAAAGAATGTAAATATTTTCTCATTAAACCGCCATTTCTGTTATTAACATTCAATAGGACTCAGCCAAAGAAGTACAGGAGCCATATTGAGATCTTCAGTGTCATGGAGGAGTCTTCAGAGCTGTACACCAAAAGAAAATATAAAAGTCATCTTGTCCCATGAGCATATATCTGAGTTGTCAGCAGATTCCTTCATAATGCATACCTTGTTGTTTGAATTCTGAAGTCAGAAGGCTAAGAGTATTAGTAGAAAAAAAAAATCACAAAATAATCACTACAATGTAGTGATTATTAATCAAGATAGAGTAAAACTTTGCAATTGAAGAAACAGACTATTAGTATGCAGGTAGTGCTCTGAAAAATTTGAAGATAATAGAACTATTATACAAAATAAATAGTAGGGTTGTAAAGAATCAGCTAATATATATCACCACAGGAAAAATATCCTTTTGTTTTTCCTTTAAGGAAGAATATAGGTTTGTATTTATGAGTTTAAAACATCACAAGTATATATTAATTCATTGATATTTCTCTCTGAGTTTGGCAATTGGTTTATGAGTTCCCTTATGATTTATGATTTATCATTTATAGCATATCACTTTTAATTTATTTTTCTCATTTAAGTTATTTTTCTATACTGTGTGGTAATTAAAACAATTACTTTTATTAAATGATGTATTGTGTTGAAATGTCATTTTGCTTTATGAATTCATATTGACTTGTTTGTTGTTTTTAAAATAGTTTTTCTTTGCAGCATTAGCATTCTGTGGTGCAGTTGCATTTTAAACTAACAGAGCTAGGCGGGCATTCAACCACAAGGATTCAGTTATACGATGCTCAAAATTGTGAAATGTAACTGCTCAGTTCCAGCAGCAGAATTTACAATGCAGATGATTAAGTTTGCATAAACTGTGATTCCCATAAACCTCTTTGAATACTGGAGTACTCCACATGGAAAACAGAAAATAAGAAAGGGATAGACTCAAGTGGGTTGCCTAAACTGAACTGTCATGGTCTGGGAATCCCAAGACATGAAAGATGGGAACCCATTGGAACAGAGGAGGCCACGAGAATGATCAGAGGTCTAGAACACCTCTCCTATGAAGGTGGGCTGAGAGAGCTGGGTCTGTTCAGCCTGGAGAAGGCACTGAGGAGAACATACAGCACTCTTCAAGTATCCAAAGGGGGTCTACAAGAATCCTAAACAGGAACTTTTTCCAAACTCATGTAGTGGCAGAACAATGGGGAATACACAGCAAATTACAGATCCATCTACTTTCTATTATCTTGTAAGACTAATCATCTCAGCTAGCATTTACGCCTCTAAAAGTTATGGGAGTTTGAGAGAAGATGCAGCCACAAAGTAAAGACAGCTTTGGGAAAGAATGTAAATTAAGAAAATGAACTGGTGTCCATATGTATATATTGCACAACTATGTTCACTATGGCTCAATTTGTTCAGCAGAGAGCTTTTTTTAGTGTCAACTGACACTTTTTATGGCTTGTAACTTAGGTTTCAGTGCTGTGCTAATCAGATCTTGGTGTCATAAATACTTTGCAGAGTGTGACATATCTGACTTTGACAGAATAGGGTACTGTTCACCTTGACACTTCATCCACCTCACATATATATGTCCTGATACTGCCTTAAATTTAGCAGGGGACTTTGAAAATTACAAGGAAGTTGGAACAGATGAAACTAATGTGGTTATACAAAGGATGCCAAAAATATCTTTATATTTTATGTAATATGGTATATTTTCAGAAATTTTTAAAAATATCCTGTAACTAGCAATTATATTCTCTTCCACAGTTCAACAGGCTGCATTAAGTTATTATTTCCATTGTTCAAATTCTATTTCTTGAAGAAACATGTTGATTACTTTGTATCTGCAAGGTTACCCTTTTCTAATCATCTATTGCAAAAATAGTAGTCAGTTGTGCTGCACTGCAGCATCAGTTCAGTGCATCAAAAATCTGTGCATAAGAAGGAGACAAGCCTCCAATCTTTAGGACTTCTGATATCTTTTATCATGTCTAATTTGCTTCATAATTCATATTATTTCTGATTTCTTAGAAATTTATAAAGAAGAATACACAAACTACTTAAGTAATATAAGTGTAGAACCATTCTTCTATATAAATTAGCTGCTGAAAAAGTTAAATTTTCCATCTTATTAATTCTGTCTAAATCCCAGTTTTCAAACATACCCTCCATCAAGACACTGGACATCTCCTTCATTTCACCTCAAACTTCTGTTGTCAATTCACCATTTCCTCCAATTAAGAACTCAAAAAACAACATTCAAAAGCTTTTCTCTGGACAGGAGCATACTGAAAATATTGCTGTTACAGTAGGAAATAAATAAATAAATAAATAAATAAATACATATTTTATCTCATTTGCATGGCAACAAAATCTTCTACCTGGGAAAAATATTACTATCAGAGTGTAAAATATATTCAAATAATTAGGTTATTCACATAGAAAACATGAGGTTCTGGAACTGTCTCTTGTTTAAAAGAATTTATATTCACCTTCCCTGATTCCCTTCTGAAACACATTAAACTTCATTCTTCCTTTACATGTCGATTTGTCTACTCCAGCAGAAGCAGAGTGGCATACCTGTTCTGCAAAGCCTCCAAAGGTAGAGGCTCTGAAGACTTGCTATGGACTTCTCTAATGTCTTCTAGCCATTAGAAAATTTAAATAATTATTTGTTCCATTGTTTCTTATGCAGTTCACTACGTATACGGGATACAGGTTTTTGCATTTGCAGGAAGTTTGTATGGATTAGAAAAGTAGCCTCATACCAGAGCCCCAAGAACATCCCCATACCCTTTTTAATCATCAAACTAAGCAATTCTCACAATAACCTAACTCATAAATGACTTACAAGTGAGTTGAAGAAATATGGCCAATATAAGCAGTGTTAAACTGCAGAGAATTGTTTAGGGACACCACGCCCTAATATTTTAAATTAGTAAGCGTGGATGGAACACTTTTTTTTCTTAGCTGAACAAAGAACCGATGGTACTTCAAAGGAGAGTGTTTGGATTCAAGATGACACTGGAAACTAAGAGCATGACGACATAGAAAGTGCTACTTTTAGACCAGAACATTCAACTACTTAAAGGCAGATAGGAGAATAGCTGACTAGTGACATCTCTGACAGGAAAAGTCTGAGGATTACTCTGTGGGAACATGTCGGGTTTTCGGCTGTTTGAAGGGCCTGGAAAGGCCCCGAGTGGCCTTGGGGCAGCCCGCGTATCGAAGGACGAGAAGAGGCTTCAGTTCTTCTTTCGGTTTTTATGTTTATTAATTGTTTATCTAAAAGATTTTCTTTCAGCCCGACAGAGATCTGCTCAGCAGTCAGCCATGAGCACACTGTGCCGCCCTCCGTACAGACACCTATCTTTATACCCATGGTTACGTGTACAATATTTATCATTTTTCCCCAATACCATTTATTCTTATTGTCGGGTGCACTTTTAGTAATAACCAATCCAAAAGTGCCACCATCACCATAGAAGATGGAGGAGAAGAAGAAGAAGAAGAAGGACAGGACACGCCCCAATTCCTCCATCTTACTTCTCTAAACCCCCCTGTACATAAATCCTAAACCCTGTGTCTCACCCTCTAATTAACTAATCCCTTCGCCATTCACCCCGGTGGAGTCCTCTTATGCTCATACAGGTGTTGTCTCCCGTGTAGGGTCAAAGTCCTGCCACCAGACACTTCTGGCAACATTCCAGGACTCCCGAACCCCCCAAGGGTGGTCTCAGTGGCCCGGCACCTCAGGACTGAGATCCTGAGATCCGACAGGAACAGTATTAACACATTTCAATTAAAAAAAATCATTAATTTCAGAGGAACAAGCATCAGTAAAAATAAAAAGCCAAGTAAAGACATCCTACTGCTCTTCTTATCAGAAGCACAATCCTCCTAATCTAAGAGTATTTAGGTAAGGACAATGCCTTCATAAGGAAAGGTATGCTAGGTAGAAAACCTGTAGAACAATGCAAGACAATCTTACACAATATACATAATAACATGCAAAATGAGTAAATAATAATTTCAATCTTCCATGGAATGAATTACATATTATTTGCTATTTTTTCTTCTGCTTGCTAAAAAAATTATTATTCTTTTAGACTGAATTTTTTTAATTCAGCAAAGCTATCGTTTTGAATGTCTTCATACCTACATTGAACACAGAGGTGACAAAGAGAATGGCAGTGGAAGGAAACCTGGTCCATCTCCCTCTCCTTGTAGCTTCAGGCCTGTGAGTGATTAGAAGTTGCTCACTTTGTTTGAGATAAATAGCTTTACCAAGAGACAATATTATCCAGCCTTTATCTTTCCTCTTGGAGCTGCTCCATTTTGTAGTAATAAATTATTGACTCAGTTGGTGAGAAACAATGGCATTGCAGCCATGGATGTTAGAGTGCACCGATGGGAAATGAAATTTTCATGTTCAGGTCCTTGCTTCAGTGAATATTCCAAATTCATCAGAAGGAAAGTTCAAAGACCAGTAATCCTCACTCAAATGGCTAATTAGAATAGCCTGTATGCATAAGAGACATCAAGCAGGTGCCCTCATCTGCTAGGGGAATACCCAGCCAGTACATTATTGTCTAGTTTAGGAGACAGTAATTGCTGAAATAATTTAATTTTTCATATTGCAAGTGAATGGTCAATACATTTTATTACTGGATAAGGTAAAATAATGTCTTCTGGGTCCTTTCAGAGGGGAAGGCTACCTGGATCTATAGCTGCTCAGCTCCATAGTAGGATGTTTTTTCTTAAGAGGTAACTCTATTCTTTGTCCTGTTGGACTGCTTCCATAGCTTTTCACTCACTCTTCAGGTACCTGTTAACATGTCCTACTATCCCATGCAAATTTTATGGGCATAGTCACCGAATTCATAAGTATTCCATTAAGTCCATAGGCCCTGTTGAGATGGATCCACAAGTCCCAAGGGTGCCAGAAGATGTTATTCTGAGGCCACTCTTAATGATGTTTGATGTATCATGGTAACTGAGAAAAGTGCCCAAAGAATGGATAAAAGCAAATGTCAACCAACTCCAAGAAAGGCAACTAGGAGGACTCAGAAAAGTACAAGCCAGCCTGCTTGCCTCATTTTTATCCCCAGGAAGTTTATGGAGCAGCTATTCCTGAAAAACATTGCCAGACGAATTAAGGAGGAGAAAATAATGCAGTCAGCATGGATTCACCAGGGGAAATCCATGTTTGACAACTTTTTAGACTCCTGTGAGGAATCAACTTGCCTGCTAGATAAAAGGAATATTGTCTACCTGGGCTTCAGGGAGGTTTTTGACATTTCTCTACATCGCAGCACACATACTTACCTGAAGGAATGGTGCAAAAAGGAGAAAACTGGAGTCTTTTAAATGATGCTCAGTGAGAAGACACAAGGCAGTGGGCACACGCTGAAATACAGGAGACTGCCTCTGAACATCAGGAAGCGATTTTTTAATGTGAGGGTAATGAACCATGTCCCAGAAAGGTTGAGGAGTCTGGACCTTTGAAAACATTAAAAGAATGCCCAGATATGATCCTGGGCAATAGGCTCTAGGTATCCTGGTTTAAGCAGCGGGGTTGGACCTGATGACCCCTGCAGACCCCTTCCACCCTCATTCATTCTGTGATAGTGAATCCTCTTAAAGATGCATTTCAAGTACTGGCATCACAAATTTCTGTGCAGAGATAGATCTGAATGGACATGGGATTTAAGTTCCTTAAGCAGTGTTTAAGAAGAATGTAAAACTCTGGGATAATTATCTCTTCCATAACTGAATCCTTTCATGGGAAAATTCCTCAGGTATCTAAGAATCTTCTGATACACATGCAGACACTGGCTGAGTAAATTTCTCCTTATTTCTCCCTAGGATCTTCTCAGAAAGTATTGTAAACATAGTTATAGAAGGTAAATTGTTAAGAAGTGACAACTTACATCATAATGGAAAATATTGGTCCACAAAATGTATTACTGCATGGGAATTATCTACCTGTTTTCAAAATAAAAATTAAGAATTGGTCTTTATTTAACACTTTCATTCAAATATTCATTAGGGAAGCAAAATACCTAAGTCCTTAACTTTCTCAACTTTAACAAAGATTTTAAAAATTCCTTGTAAAAACTGTGTCATAATTATCGGACTATGAAACAATTTTATTGTTTCATAGGGAAAAAAGTTTTAAAATTTTGTATAGAGTAGCAAAGAAGCCAAGAAAATAGGGAAGAAACAAAAACAGAGAAAAGGAGAGAGCTTGAGTGTGCAAGTTAATTTTACAAGTAGTCTGCTAGAACAGGGAAACCCAAGTTGCATTTCAAATGTAATCATGCACTTTATTCAGTAACTGGTCAATGTAAAACCCAGTTCTTTTGTACAACTTTTCCCAGCAACAAAAACTCCAACAGGTTGACACCACCATCATGACTGTCCCAGATGTATTTGAAATGGAAATTATGATTTTCTTGAAAATCTATTTGTGTAAAAGTTGCAAGGCATTTCAGGGATTCTCCATATTCTCATTTCCCCACGTGACTTGAAAATATATTTGATAAAATATGCAACAAAGCATAATATTTATGAGGTAGACTAAAATGGATTGTTCTAGAATTGATCTCTTGTTGATATTAAATTTGGTCTCCACTCTCTGTGAGTGGAGACCATAATTTTTTCTCCAAAAAAATGATGGAGCTGAAACATGAATCTGCCACTACAGGAGTTTTCACACAACATTAATACTCCTTTTGGAAGTAACAACCCTCCTAAAACATTCAAAGCCATGTTTTCACTAACTCTCCTTTTCATATGTGTTGATATTTTCACAGATGCAACAGTGGGGGAGAGTTTAATGTATCTATTTGGAAATATGTCATAAAATGTAGTATTAGCAACATAAAATTCTATCAATCATACAGAATGATATTGAAGAATGAGTAATATTCCAAATAAAGTACAAGAATCTAAAATTATAGACAATGTATTTTAGGAAAAGAAAACCAGTGCTTTTACAAATACATACCCACATTTTGTTTTTTATTTTTATTTCATTGCAGAATGCAAATAAAATAAGAGTAATAAATTTGTCACATTACAAATACATGAAACATTCCAGTAGAAAACAGGATAGGCAGAACTAATTAGTTGGAATATGTAGAACAAAGAATTATCCTTTAAATATTTACAGCATTAGTTTTAATATTTCCTTTGAATGGTTTACTTGCTTAAATTAATTAAAGTTTTGCAGGAGCTTTCAAAAGGATATCTGCAATCTGAAATCTTAAACATCACATTTTCCATGTATTAGAATTTACTGCCTATAGTTTAAATTATTAAGAAAACAAAGGAAATTATTTGAAGGTATGTTAAATAGAAGATGTTAATTTATAAATCACTGCTTCATAAATATGTCACTTTTAAAAGTAATTAGAGACAATACTGATAAAGGAAAATAAATGAGCAGGGTTTAAAAATTGTGCAAGAGGTATTATGAACAAAAGAATGGATCAATCTTTAAATTTTCAACCTCCAAGGTTTCGGTCAATAACCATCACATACTGAAGTTAGAAAAGCAAATTTCAACTTCCAAAATTGACATTCAAGCAAACATTTATCTCAAAAGATTGATATTATATTACATGTTTTTCAGTACACAAGAGGTAGATGAGAATTCATATTGATGCAGCACAATAAATGGAAGACAAAGAAGAAAATTTAGAGGTGTTAAATAAAATTGTGTGCAAAGAGATGCAAATTATTTTAAAAGTTTAGTTACTTTTCCTATAACTTTATAATATATTTCTTTAAGAAAAATATACATCTATGTATTTGTTTAAGTATAGATGCTTCCTCAGTGTAAAATTTTGGACAGTAAACTGAAACTGGCATAATTATAACTCTAGAAAGATTTTTATTCATGCTCTACTCTTTACCTGAGATCAAATAGACAGTGTAATCATCCTGTCTGAAGATAAAATATTTTAACATATATTTATATTGTTAAGTCAGAAATCTAATAGACCCAACTATGTATTTGTTATTCCATTAACTAGATTAACAACATATGGTATGAACATACCTCATCAACCAGTTATATTGCTTTGTACATCTTATGCATAGCAGCTGATAAATGGGGCAATAACACATTAACAATGCTGAAGCTGTATATAACATGCCTTGAAAGTTTTTTTTCATCATTAATATTTAATAAATTAATTAATGTGTTGAAGTAATAAACTTAAAGCTTACTTTGTGTTATATCAGTGGGGCAATATATTTTGGTTACTAACACTAAAGTCACAAATAAAGGCTGCTAGTTGGCAGCCTCAAAGAAAACTATTTACACAATGCTTGCACAGCACTTTTAATAAAAAGCATTAAGCATTCCACATTGACTTGATAAAAAACATCTTAATAGGGTAAAGATAGGGAAACCTTCTCCTTTATTCATGAGTTTATAGTTTTTCCTTCCTATCACTATTCCACTAATTGATGAGGATTTTAATGTCATGGAATAAACTAGCACAAAATAATAGGGAAAAGAATTTGTCAAAAAAGTACCCTACTATGATTTTCTGTAGGAAAAAAGTTCTCTGGCTATCAATGATTTAAAATTATTTATTTGTTTAAGTTTCTTGACATTTATAGAAGTTCTGCAAGTGTTTGATACCTGTATAGTAGAATGTGAAAACTACTACATTTTTAATCCATGCAAGAAAATTCTGAGTATTTAGGGAACATAAAAATGTCTGTTTAGGAAGAGACCAAAGAATTATCTGGCACAAAAGCCTGACAATAGTCAACAATGGATGTTTAGGAAAGAATATAAAAAAACAAATCAAGAAGTAGCAAATCTGGTTGAGCAACTTACATTACATATAATTTTGTAAAGTATTAGTGATTAAAAAAATCTATAGTCCTGATTTGCAATTACTTACATATAGATAATAAGAAATAAGACAGTTGCTTAAATTGCTGAGAGTGTCAACTTTTATGAAGATTACAGAAATCACTCATCAGCCTCTGTGGGCATTTGCTTTCTCCAAATTTCCTGTCAATAATAGAATGAACTTGCAGTGTAAAAGTTAAAATAAGCATCCACTTCCTCACATTCAACCTTGAAATGTCATGCTAAGGGAGCAGTGCTGTACAGTGGTGTGGGAACACTACTCATGTAAAAAAGAAATGGAGGACCAAACAGAATCAGTTTAGATGCTGACTTTGTGTACATCTGGCTACAAGTCTGAATATAAATCAATACAGATTCATTTCCATTGACATTATGACAGCTACTAAATTTCTCTGAGGAGATGATAGCATTTTTGTTTACTGACAGCGGAATGATATTCAAACAAAACAAAACAAAACAAGAAAAACCTAGTTCAGCTGTTTCGTTAGAAACTGTGAAAAGTGTCAATGCTTAGGTCTTCTGCAGTAACTCTGTGATTGGACTAAATTGGGCCAGTGACATTTTGAAATAAAGGCAAGCTACAGCTTCTGTCTGTAGGCACTGAATTTATTTGCGAATATAAAAGTAACCACTGCCATACTGTGACATTCTAGCTTCTGTCTTTGTGTTTCTCCATGTTCTTTAAAGTGTCCTGCCCATGTGCTGTATTTAGCATCACATAGTACAGCAACTCATGTCTGGTTTCTTTTTTTGCTTCAATTTAGACTGCATGTTTGCCACACCCTGCTTTACCTTTTCTGCAGTGGTTATTCAGTTCAGTTCAGTCTTTTCAAGTTACTTAGGAAATGAACTAACATAGTGTAGGGGGATAGAATATAAGAAAATAAAGGTAGTATAGAAAGTAATCTTACCCCTAAAGAGTTGCAGCTGAGCTAATTATTAAAGATTAGGACTTTAACAGGCCACAGCTGTAACCAATAGGAAGAATAGTGCTATAAAAGAGTGGATTGGTTGGTTAAGGGGGCACAGAAGTCAGTTGGCTGCTCTGAGAAGAAGGAAGAGTCAGTGCTTAGAGGAGCTGCCTATGAGAAACATCAAGGAGGTATGAAACTCTTGCAATAAGGAGACAAAAATATGGAACCTTTGCAACATGATGACAACAACATAGCATAAGATGCATGAAGCATCAGTGAGCTCAAAATGTGACTACAGTGAGAACAAGTGCTTAGTAGCTATTGATGCTAGCAATATTTTTTTACACTGATTAAAAAAGATTTAAATCCACAAACCAAGAAGCTTTGCAAATAAGGCAGTGCAGCAAAAGGGTGAAATTGCCCTTTGGAACAGATTTGGAATTCTTCCTGTTTAATAAAATAAACATCATTGGATAGCCAAATAATCTACAATTGATAATCACAAGTTGAAAGTAAAACAAGTTCTTCAGTGAACTGCTGTTAAAAATTAATGCTCTGAGGAAAGAGTGAACTTTCCAGAAGGACTTTGACCAGAAAGTTTAAACTTTTCCTTAATGTCCTGAGTATAGCAGAAGGTGCCTTTGCCAAACCTCCTGCCATTTGTGACAGGCATCCAATGAAAATATTTGTGATAACCAATGTTAACAAATAAAGATTTTAAAGACTGCTGATCAATACATACCCACACACATTGTACTTCAGGATGTGAATAGTTTGACCAACAAAGGGACAAAAAAGTGTGCCATTTTCTCTGGGAGGCGTAATAAAACTTGCAAACAGTGGCACAAGTAGCAGATATGGCCGACAGAGAACATAAAAAATAAGATTGGTATAAGGGACTGCAAATTAAAAAAAAATAAGATTAGCATAAGGGGCTGAAAACAAGCAAAACATGCTGATAAATGTGTGAGAAGGATGAAAGGAAAAGGAAAATCAGGATAGTCAGCAGTGGGAACAGATGAGATTCCTCATCTTTTAAGATGGACAAGCAGCATGAAAAAATAGTCTTGAATGAGGGAATCCAGGTAAAAAGAGTAGTTCTTCTTCATTCTGATTTTCTTTGTTCTCAATAATGGTATCCTCCATCTTAGTAATTAAGAATAACCAAGGACCACAGGCCTCAGTGCTATTTATAAGGCATCAATGGTGAAAACAGGTTATTTGGGATATATTTTTCAAAGACTAACAGCTGTGTATATGAACTTCTCAATAAAAGCAGTAACTTTCAAACTGTGCTCCTAAAAAAATTCATTCAAGTATTTAAAAGAAGCCAAGTGAATCAGACAATTGTCACAGTGATTCTTAAATCTCAGACATAACATGAGTAGGTGTATAGAAATATTTACATATGCATGTGTGTGTTAGTTTGTGTTCTCTCTATATATATGTGTGTAAAGATACTCAGCTTGAGTAATATGTATTTACTAACTCCATTCAATTGTGATTTTCATGGACAAACCAGATCAAAATAAGTTTTTGAATAGTTATTGCAGTTCTTTCACAATGGGTTAGCTAAAATCAATGGAGCCTTTCCACTGACATCCAACGAGTCCCGTGTCAGGATGCCATCTCTGTGAGTTCAAACTGTGATAGTAATTGCTGTTGAAAAAAAAATAATCAAAACATGTTGAAGTGTTCCAGTTTCAAAGCAAACTTTTTGACATTGATTCAGACTTTCAGGTGTAGCAATGAACCACAGAGGGAAAACATTAGCAGATTCCTGGCCTGTTCCACATGGTAACATCAGCTGCATCAGGATAGTACAGTCTGCTAATGGACATAGAGCAAGGTGCATCACTTCAAGTCCCAACTGTTACAACCAACCAAAACTTCACTCTGTACTCCAAATATATATATTGAAAAGGTAAGCACACATAAGGTCAAAAGGTATTATGTTATAACAGAGATAAAATTAGCGGTAAGGAATTACTACCTTAGTAATAGTAATAGATTTTTGATATCTAATAATGAATATTACATCTGTATACAGTGAAAGTAGACATTACAAAAATGTTGAATAAATTAGTGAAAGATGTAACAGTGTTTGAAAGTTTGAGATCTTTTATATGTGGGGAAAAAAAGGGGGGGGGAATGGTTAAAGAGGGTTAAATGATTAATGGTTAAAATCCAAAGTATGGCATGCCTTTTAACAGCAGTCATTAATTATTATTAATAAAATAAATAATGAAATGTCATTATGGAAAACATGAAGCTACACAAATCAGCTGCTCTGAAGGCTACTGCTCAAATATATTTACCAAATCATTCTTCAAAGAAATATAGAAATTAAGGAGGTATAACTGAAAAATGCTGATTTAGCAGTAAAGTTTGTGCTTCATCACTGGAAGAAAAGGGTACAAAGTTTTCACTGCTCTTGTATAAGCTTTAAACTTTGTGTTCATTTTTTCAATGTATCTTTAGCAGTTTCCTATCTACTGTGTTCTCCTCCTCTCAAAAACTCAAAAACTGTCTCTTCCTTCAGGGATTTTAATCTATAATCTGTGCTCCTTCTCCATGACACTGAGCAAATTCAAAACTTTGGCAATCTATAGTACACAAAAGCATAGCAAGCTATATATAACTATAATTCAGTGCCTGACAGATTGCACATAAGACAGAGCTTGCTGCCTGCAGAATCTCTTTTCCATTTGACAGTGTACAAACTAACCAAATCCTTTGAAAAACAATAAAAAGGCATTTGGACAACTATTTAGTTTCCAAAAAGTTAATGAATTAAACATATTATCATGGCTTACTATTTATTTTGTCTGATATCCTTTAAGGGAAAATAAATAATCTTTGTGCTATATGACAGATTTTTTTGAGAGGGCACTTTTTTACAACTATTTCATTATGGAGGCTGTTAAACAGCAAACGAATGTGAAGGTGTGCTCCACTGAAATTTCAAACAAACTGCCACTATTAGTTGAAGGCAGATGGACAAGATCTGTTTATGAAGTAAAGGGGCAAAAAACCCCACAAACCAACAATCACAGTGAAACTTGTTTCCAAAAGCCACTGTTGCAGATATTAGTGTGGTGTGAAATTCATAGTGTTCTGAATAAACTAGATATAAATAGAGACCCACAAAAAAGTTGAGATTAGAAGGGTCTCTTGAGGCTGTCTAGTCCAAATACCCTGCTAAAATTGCACCAACTAGAGTAGGTTGCCCATGATTGTATGCAGTAGGGTCTTGAATGCCTCCACAGACAGAGACTGAAAAGACTTTCCGAGCAACCTGTTGGGCACTCTCAGAAACAAAATGGTTTTTTCTTATGTTCAGATGGAATTTCTTATATTTCAGTTTCTGTCCACTATCTCTTCTGCATTTGCTGAATACAACTGAGAGGAGTATGTCTCCATCTTCTTTATCAGTTATAAATACTAGTAAGTTTTCTTCTGTCTTCTCTTCTCCACCTTGAGTAGTCCCAGCGCATTCAGCATCTCTTTGTACCAACAGGTGATTCAGCCCCTATTCAACTTTGTGGCCTTTCACAGCAATATTCATATCTCTGTTGTGTTTGAGAGTTCAGAGCTAGGTCTGGCAGTTGAAATGTGTCTCCGCAGGAAAAGATCCCCCTCCTGAACCACTTAGCAATAATATTGCCAAAGTAACCCAGCAGGCTGTTGACCTGCTTAGCCATAAGAGCATAAAGATGTCGACCTGCTTGGCCAAAGTTGCTGGACATAATTTATTTTTTGTGGAAAGGAATTGGTTAAAACTAAGAAGAGGTAACTCATTTTGGAGTGACCACCTCTTAAAATTTGTCTTAAACCAAGCAACCAGGGGAAAAAAATGCCTCTTGGAATCCCTTTAAGACTTCTCTGCAACACTGTGTTTCATCACAAACTAAAGTACAAGGTAGATGGTAATACAACAGATGAAAATTTCCTCCTTTGTGAAATTTAACTAATTTAAATCTTATCCCAAATGTAGTTCAAAAATCTGGTCAAATTCACCTTTTATTAGAGTGAGATTAGTAATTCAGAGTTGCTATTTGTGAATGTCAACAAAATATCAAAGTTTGAGTTAATATCTGAAGGAAGAAATATGCTATATAATCATAAAATTATTTAAATTCACACATTAGTGCAATGTTGAATAAAGACTAATATGCTAAAGATATTTTAATAAAATTAACATATTAAACACTGAGGGTGCAAAGGGCTCAGTTGAAAGTGATGAACAGTCACAACACTTTCTGAAATCAGGAGAATTTTAAGTTACTCTGTGCATTCCAATTCATGCCTCATAAATATTAATATAGGTTAGATACCTAGGAGAGGCAGAACTGAATATATACTTCCCAGTTTTCATCTTTATCCAAGAGTTGTTTTCAGAGGAGTTAAAGGAGCTCTTATGGCAAAGCAGGTTGACATCCTGCTGGGTTACTTTGGCAATGCTAATAGGTCCTTCCAGGTGATTCTTCTAACTTTATCCTACCTTTTTGTCTCCCATTCCCAGTCCCCAAACTCTATTCACTACTCTTCTATATCTCTGACAGATAGTGGGTAGAATAGAAGAAGTCACAAGCATATATTTTTTCCCTTAAGTCCACAAGTGTTATTTTAAATCAACCATGAAATACTTGCTGGATATCAACAAAACTTTTCTTTTTCGGATATATGGGTATCTCTTGCAATCAAAAAAACCCAAATAAATGCAATCAAAACAAACAAAAAAGTATGAAAGGAATACATATCAGCTCATTTGCACTTACAAAGAGAATTGATAAAAACAGGAATGTGTCTGGGAAGTTATGAGCCCTCTATAACATCTGCTGTGTTACTGTGAAAAAATACATTATTAAATAAATAAATAAACAATATCCCTGCAAAAAATGTTACCTTTTTAATAAAAGTTAATAATATTGTTATTGGCAAATTAATAAGAATAACAGTAAAATAGTACTCAGCTATTCTCTGTGAGGGTCAGACTGGCAGAAAAAATGTATCAAGAGTGTGTATAGGTTAAGATGCATATATATTTGTCAGACTATGACAGGACTAAAAAGTCTGGAAATTCACCCATTTCAGTATACACGAAGGGTATTCCAGTGATCACACTGGACTGTGGAAAAAAAATAGAAATCCTTAGTAGGGGCAACATAACTATGCAGAGATCAACAAGTTAACTTCTGACTTAAAACATATACAAAGTATATATGTATATTGACATAAAAAATTGATTTACTTTTACTTTTCTGGATTGTGGCAAAAGTCAGAGTTCAGGTCAAAAAATATTTTGCAATAGTGTTGCTATGTGTGAAACAACTGTGTTAACACTTGGGAAAAACTTCAAATCGATATCATTTTATCACAAAAAACCCCACAGAAACATTGAAAAAAGGAATTGTGGAGATGATATTGGGTAAAGAGATTAAGAAGAAATGTGAATGTCATTCTTGACTTTTCGAATGTCATTCAAGAATGACAAGAAATTGTAAAATATGGATTAAAGTAGTGGCAGAACCAAGAGTCCATGCTTTGCCTTTACTTTGCAAAAACCTAAATATCCCCTCAAAATGACAAGCAGGTAAGCCTGGTCTTCTGAAATCTTGCCCTTAAATGGCTTCCTTTTACAGGAAGTTTTTAATGTGAAGGAAAAAGAAAATAGCATATATTCAATTCGATAAAGTGCTCTTTGCATCCAGTAACAGAGTGGTAAAAGTAACTTTGAGAAGACTGCCAAACCAGTACAGGCAGAAGAGTAGCTTTGAAGTTGCTTTTGCAAGAAAAGATAGAAAAAGTCTTTTGAACAACTTAGGATGAACTGCTTGTGTCAAACCAGCAGCTGAGTTCTGTGGTAGTCTGTGTAATTCACCGAGAGTGTAAGAAAAAAAAGTCAGATGTGACAACCATTATATTGTCTTTCTAAAATTCTATCTAGGTTGCATATGTTCTTTTTAACCTACTTTTACTGTGGTGTCCTACAGATCTATCCTTTTTTTAACAGAGCATTCTACCTCGGGGTGTATTGATAAAGGGAGCTCATTTGACAGGAAACATCTTATGCAAGATTAAAGGCAGGATTTACTTTGTTTTTTGCAGCCTCATGAAAAACTGTCATCTATGGGACAGAAGGACTCATGGTCCCAACTCTAAGCCTGTCATCGCAGTCCATCTAATGCTGTAGATCACCTGAAGGTTTCACAAATCTCTTCTAAGGCTCAGAACTATTTTCTGACTGGAATGTTAAGCCTTTCTAGAATATTATGTAATTTTGTTTATATGGTAATTGCAAGGCAAAAAGGGTGTTACCTTAGGCATAAGGAGATGATATGCTAAACTAAATTTTCTGTAGGTGCTCCTGGTGCAGTGATATTATATTTTCCTGTTACTAGCTTTTCATTACTGTGGACCTTGTATTAAATGATATGAAATTGTATTTTATAATTTTTGTTCAAAACAACAACATTTGTTAAAGCAATGTGCAAGATTATTAAAATTAACAGGGAAAAAACTGTAAAATCTTTGGTGAAGACTTATTTGGCTTTCATTAGAAAATCAAGAAAAATTTAGCTGATGATAAAAGTAACGTGAATTATCTCTTTATACGTGTCTCTTTCAATGCCAATAGAAAGTGATTAAACATTGCTAATTTTATTCAAGCAATGTAATACAGAGATTGGAAGAATTTTCTTCCTCTCTGCAGTGATAAGGGGCATCACTTTCAGCTTTCTTATGTTAACTAAAATATTTTCTGCTACATACAGGATATTGCTGCAAGCAGGTTCCATGTTACAGAGATTTCATGGTTTGTCAGACTGAGGGAACCACAGCACAAGCTGGCTCAGGACGTTAAGTTCAGAGCCAGAAGTCTAAACAGGCAAAGGTGTGATAATCCAGTCATTCATGGTAAGGAGCCAAGAATCTAATTACACTGAAAAACAGTTCTGATGGAAATCTCCGTTTCACTTTCAAAACAGATATGATATCTCTGGGGTTTTGAGACCGCCAAAACTCAAAATTTCCTTTTTTCTATTGCCATCTCAGAAAAGAAGACTGGTTACAGTGGCAATTTTAGAAACCCCAAGCAAATTATGTGCCAACTAAAAAGCCTAGTCAGATGACTAAGTGTCCATGAAGTTTCAGAAGCCATGGTTTTCTGGTATTATACAGTATCTGGAATTGTCCTGGCAGTCAATAAACTACAGAGCTATATATGTATTTAATATGTAAAACAAATTCTTTATGATCCCCTGGTTTTTTTTACTGTCCTGAGATCACCTGGGTTTGTGGATTTTTACCTGGACATTAGTAAAGCTCTCAACACCATCTCTCATGGCATGCTTCTGGAGAAACTGGCTGCTGATAGCTTGGTCAGGTGTGCTCATTGTTGGGTAAAAAACTGGATGGAGAGCTGGGCTGAGAGAGTGGTGGTGAATGGAGGTACATCCAGCTGGTGGCTGGCCACAAGTGGCGCTTCCCAGGGCTCAGTACTGAGAACAGCCCTGATTAATGGCTTTGTCTATGATCTAGGAGAGGAGATGGAATGCACACTCAGTTATTTTGCAGATGACACAAAGCTGGGTACGAGTGTTGCTCCACTATGGGAAAGGAAGGCACTACAGAGGGATATGGACAGCCTGGATCTATAGGACGACACCAATTGTATGATTTAGTGATGGACTTGGCAGTGTCAGACCAATGGTTGGAGTCAATGATCTTACAGGTGTTTTCCAGCATAAGCAATTCTATGATTCTGTGATTTGCCATCCATTGTTTGCCTCATTCATCAAGAAGAGGGAGACCCTAATTTGTCTAAGGAATGCTTAGTAACATTTAGGTTAAAAATCATGTAGATTTTCACCATTTAAACACTAGCTTAAAAGAGTCATATATACTAACAGCCCCACCTTCCAGTGATACTGCATGATGGCAGAATGACATTAAGCATAACAAAGAAAACTTCAACTCAGCATAAAGGGCATAATTCTGGAAATATTGGAGTGGTAGCTGGGTGTTGAAAGAAACATTCATAGCTGCCCCAGCAAAGCCAATGTGATGGCCTAATCAGAACAGTGTGGATGACATCACCATCTGCAAGCAGACAAGAGAGTTCAGCACAAATTTTCCAAAACAAAATTTTCAAAGCCTTTTTGGGGTTTTTTTCACACTGAAATTATATCTGAATCTATATTATTTGCTCAAAAGCAATCTGAATACACATCTTCATTGTGTTTTGATTTTTGCAAAAAAAACCCCTTTAACCAGTTTCTTTTAACCTGACAAATCCAACTAATGAGATCAAGTTCAGGCCATGAAAGTTTTCCAAGAGTGAGGAAGTCCCTTAGCACCTATCACATAATCAAGGATGTGATAGGTGCTAAGGATGCATTTATTATTGTTCCAGGAAATAACCAGAGAAACTTGATGAAAGGCCAGAATCTGAGATTTCAGGAGAATTTCAATTTTGACATCTGTTTTAACAGGTGTGGGTAAGCTGTGTCACGGATTTTTTGCCATCTTTGAAAATTGTTACTGGCCTAAAAGCAGAAGAAGATCCACTGCATCATTCTCAGCATCAGGTGTTTCTATTAGTTTGCATTTCACGAGCAATGGTTTAATGCAGCAAATTAACCTAATGTGCATCCTTTGGGGGAAAAAAAATAATTCCTCTTTTATTGCTTTTTACAGTTAATTGAGCATGATCTGTTATATCAAAACATGAGGAGAAATTCAGAGTGCCCTTGCACTGCTGCAGTAATTTAGTGGAATGGCAATTCATTTCATGTCCTTCCCTGTCAAGATATTTGTGCATCAGATCTGAAAACCTAAACACTATATGACAGGGTAAAAATTCCAGAAGTTGTGGAGGAATAGAATCAGACCATCAGCAAAACTGAATGGGCTTAACATAAGGAAGAGGCTCCACAGTACAAAGACAGTTAACTATAATTCTATGAGAAAAGATTTTATTGAGCTGGAATATGATCCTGCAAGAGGGAATTCCAAAGTAGATATTTTCAGGACTAGTAGGCAGATTTTTATATAAGCCTACACATTCTTTGATCCATGTGCTAAGGCTAGTTAGAGGACAATTATAAGCTCTTACCCAGATTTAGCTGACTTGCCAACAGCAGTTACACTGACTTTAGAGATGGTTCCTTATGTTCCATGTTCCTTCTATTGTACGTCAGTAAAAATGGTGAGTGGCTTTTTTGAATTCTTTACTTTCCAATACCTCCTTAAAAAGTTACTTTTTGTTTCCTTTACCTTCAGGGAAAGAAGGAATGGTAGGAGATACAAAGACAAAAACATTTCTTTTGCCTTATATCATGGTTCACCTCAAGGCTAGAAGGGCCAAGAGGGAACTAATAAAACAAGAACGTAAGGATGAAGTCAGAGGAAGAGATGATAGCTATTTATGCTGCTTCTGACCTTTTAAATATGGTTTTAGAACCTGGCCCTAAATTTATCCCCATAGAAATATGCAAAATTTATGTGCAGACTTTTTGAGGGTTGTACTTATTCTACAATTAGTTTTGTCTGTGGTGAGTTCACTAGTTTTAAATTGATGCAGTCTCTTGTTGTATGTATATATTCATGTCTTGTTACTGGCTTAGATCTTTTTCCTTCCCTTTAGAGTTTTTTATTTCTTTATGTATTTTTTCAAATTCCTACTGTTCACATTAAAGAGCTGGTTCCTGTTTTCAGTTGTCTGTCTGTTAACCTGTTGGCTGTACTTGTTCACTGCCCATTTCTCATCATGAGCCTTGCGCAACCTTCTATGGAACTGCTGTAAAACACAAAATAATACACAGTTCAGAATAGATGCATCATTAGCACAAACTTGCCAGGAGACGAATACACACCAGATATTAGCCCTGCTTTATGGTTCACAGTGCTTTGGTAATGTTTTTATTTGACCAGTTCTTATGTTTGAATTTTTTTTTTTGTTTATTTGCTGTCTTGTTAAGGTGTGACTAACCAGGATAAATTAATGTGCTGCAGTGTTGACAGTAACCCACTGTTTTCCTTGTCTGCTTCCAGCTGCCTACTAGTTGCAAAAACAACTTCTCACTACTTTACATCAGACTCTGTGAAACACAACATGCCAAGGCATAGTATCAAATTAAAAAAGGCATATTTTTACTGAGGAACTTCTTACAAAACTACAGGTATACCTGTCATTTAGAGCACTGGATGTTAGACCTTAATTTCATTTTCAGGGAATCCTCCTTGCCATTTTAATGAGAAAAGCAAACATTACTGCGTCCAGTCCTCTTTAATACATTTATCAATGGCCTGGAAGAGAGGATCAGGCACACTCTCTTGTCAATTTGCAGATGACACAGGGTTGGGCATGAATGTTGATCTGCTGGAGGGTAGGAAGACACTACAGAGGGATCTAGACAGGCTGGATCAATTTGCTGAGGCCAATTGCATGGCATTCAATGAGGCAAAGTGCTGTGTCCTGCAATTGGGTCACAACAACCCTCTGCAAGACCTGGGGCAGAGTGGCTGGAAAGCTGCCCAGCAGAAAAGGGACTGGGGGGACTGGTGGAGAACTGCTGAACATGAGCCAGCATGTGCCCAGGTTGACAGGAAGGCAAATGGAATCCTGGCCTGCATCAGCAATGGTGTGACCAGGAGGAATTAGCAGAGCACATTTGAGGTCTTGAGGAACACCTCAAATTATGTGTTCAGTTCTGGGACCCTCAACAAAAGATTAATATTGTGATGCTGGTGTGTGTCCACAGAAGGGTAACAAAGGTGATGAAGGATGTGGAGCACAAGCCTTAAGAGCAGCTGAGAGAGCTGGTGCTGTTCAGCCTGTAAAAAAAAAAAAAAAAAAAAAAAAAAGAGGCTTAGAGGAGAGATTTAGAATGGATATCAGGGAAAACTCATCTTCCAGCAAGAGTATACCTTCTTTGCTCCAGCACTTTCCCCCTTAGTTTTTGTGACCTGGGGTCCCCTGACTGGTCTCACTAATAAAGACTGAGGAAAAGAAAGCATTCAGGATTTTCACCTTTTCCATGAAAACCTATGCATGTTAGGTATCCAGTCTTGATATCAATGACAAAACATACAAATATATCAGAAGAAACAGATGCTTAGCCTTAAAATACAGTACTTTCAATGGATTAGAAATTCACTACCAGCAATGTGAAAAAATCCAAAGTCCTAAAATCTATATCCAGAGAATATCTGTGCACAGATTATATTATGAAAAAGGAGAGATTTTGAGCTCAGAATAGCCCTAACAGTGTCTCTTTTATTTGCTGAGACAAATGATTAAAACACTCAGAGGCACTCAGCTAGGAGCAATATATATGCATGCTTACAGTCACAACTGCGACTGAGGCATTGAAATAAATATTTCTTAACATATTTGAAAAAAATCTTCATAATAAAAGCTGCAGAGAATTCCAAGAGATCTTTGCTATTAGGAAACAAAGCATGATTTCGCATGCTCTAAAATTCTCTGTAACACGTATGATTCAATATTTGGGTGTTTCCCAGTTAAATTAGACAGAAAAATTTCTCCTAGTTGACTTCACAGACCTAAGCCTTTTTTTTTTTTCCCATCTATATTTATATGAGATACTTATTTGTTTCAGCACTACTTTGATTTTTTTTTTATAGGGAGTGTAGAAATAAATAATTGTTATTAAAAGTTTTGTGGAGTGCATGCACACAAAAACATGCACACAAAAAAACATGTATTCCAGCTGAACTGGAAATGTTACTATAATCTGAATTTCTTAAAAAAGGTCTTAACTATCTTTCCCTCAGTATTTTATGTTTTTGTGGCTTTATTTTGTAAGTTACCCTGCTTCAAACAAGGAGAGTAGGTTATATGTGCAGGTTTGACACACAGGATCTTGAAAATCTCTGAGATGGGGCTGACACCTGAGCTGACAATAAAAGTGCTGACAATAAAAGTGGACTTGATGAACACAAGTGACAATTAAAAATACTTGTACTGGCTAATTTCAATGAGGGCACAAGTAATAGTGATTCAGCTCGAAATAGAACACATGCAAGTAGACATGATTCTCCTCTGGCCCTGTCCTCATCATGAGTAAAGTATTAAGTTTACTCATCAATTTATCTAAGAACTGTGTTATTGTACTGCTGATTCTGCATTATGTAGGGGCAAAAATATTTTTCAGCAACCATTCCCAAAATAGTTTTTTTCTAAACTATCATTCATATGAGCACATTTTTAAATATATTGTAAACTACTAGGGAAAAACCACAAAAGCTCATGTGCACTTTTCAAGTGCTATGGAATGAATCAGAAATGTTTAGCATTTAATCTGAAAGATAAAAAGGTAAGTGAATGGAAAGAATTCCTGGATATCTCATAGCAACAAAAGAAAAACAGCAGACACCTAATTGCCATCTTCACCTTTATAGTTAAAAGAGGTCTGCTATAAAAATTACATGTAATCAATATGAATGCAGCTAAAAACAGAACCACACATGGCACCCTGCAATTTAATTCTGTCCCTACTACTGCTGGGTTCCATTTTTATATTTATAGTATGCATAATGAATGACTACATTTTAGAGCTGATGCAAAGGGGAAAAAAATCTCTTTCCTTTTTGACACATTCAAAATCAACTACTTGTTTTTCTTAAAGCCAAGTTAAAATATATTTGGGTTGTGGCTGAGAGGAAGAATTGAATTTGGTTTGAGTAGCAAAGAGTCCATGTGAAGGAGAATAATTACATAAAATAATATATATATATATCTTATAAGCAAAAAGTCAAAAAAATAAAATAATAAACAAAATTGCACCAGCAGCAAATGCAAGATAATTAACAAATGAACATATATTTCTTCCAGATGTATGGATTTTGGCTGTCAATCACTTTTAAAATCTGCCTTCTGTCTTACTTTAACAATAACTTTAAAAGTATTTACTATTTAAATATAAGGTACATAATTTAATGTATAATATATGTGTTGAAAAATAATTTTTCAGGTGTTTGTGATTTTGTTTAGCTTATGCAAATAAGCCTTAATTAATTTTGCTTGAACAATTGAGTCCTGAAGCATCTACTGGGGACTGAATCCTGAAGAATCTATTGGGAATTTATCTTCTGTCTTGTACCATTGTGATGGGTGAATTCATCCTCTGCATCCAGATTTCTGCTCTTCTTTAGTGAAAAAAAATCTAATAAATTAACAATTCTATGCAGCTCAAAAAGAATTTCAAATACAAACTCAGTGACTCTTTTTTAACTAATTATGTAAAATATAATTTTAAAGAAAGTAGAAATAGATAGCAACACGAATCTTATTAATAACTAAGTCAAAAGATTTCTCTAGGTTTATAGCAACTGCATAACAACAGTGTAACACTGTTATAAGGGAGTGTGATCAGCAGCTCAAAGGAAGTGAGTAGGTCTCTACTCTGCTCCTACAAGGCTCTACCTTGAGTGTTATATCCAGGCCATGAGTCCTCAGTTCAGGAAAGGCCTCTTGGGCCTCTTGGAGTGTGTCTAGAGGAGGACCCCAAGAATGATCAGAGGAACACCTCTCCTGTGAGGAGAGGCTGAGACAGCTGGGGTTGTTCAGCCTGGAAAACAGAAGGTTTCAGGGAGATCTCATTGCAGCCTTTCAGTATAAAAATGGTTCCTGTCAGAAAAACAGGAACAGACTATTCTAGCAGGGCCTGTAGTGATAGGCCAAGGGATAATGGTTTTAAACTAAAAGAGCATAGAATCAGATTAGGTAGAAAGAAATAACTTTTTTGTAAAATTAAAGAAGTAAAACACTAGAACAGTTTTCTCAGAGAGGTGGTAGATGCCCCATCCCTGGAAACATTCAGCATGGACAGGGCTTTTTGAGCAACCTGATCTACTTGAAGATGTCCCTGTTCACTGCAGGGGCAAAGGACTAGATGATTTTTAATGGTCCCTTACAACCAGACCGGTTACTGATCCTATGATGCTATTGTTACTACTTACTGAAAATAACAGGTTTAGAATGGATGTGTTGCCTCTATCGAAATTAGTTGCCAAAATCTTTGCTAGCAGGAAAACCATGAAGAAGTGAACATGTTGCAAATATGCAAGAATCTTTCCCTGCTTGCTTAAGAGGGTGGAGTGTATGCCAAATAAGAGAAAAGATTCTTTTGCTTTGCAGTCTGTGTCAATGATCAGGCCCAAGGTCTTTGAATGGGTCTTTGAATGCATGGGGTGTTCACAGAAGACCAAACCAACACCACAAACACCAGATCTCTATGCGTTGTGTTATTGTCTCTATACGGGCTGCAACCCTGAAAGCTGACATCTGTCCTTTCAAGAGCCTAAATGTGGCAGATATGCTCATGTCATCTTCTATCCATATAGAAACAAATCACATAGAGATGGAACTGCTCATGTTGCCATGGATGCTGGGGTCACCTTGGAAAAGCATATGTTTTTCTATGTTGTTGGAAACTACTAAATATTCTTCTGTTCAGACTATATAGCGTCCTTTTCCATGCCTCATCTATTGCTCTGATATAGCTGCCATTATAACAGAACTAGTACTTTGTATTCACAACATTATTATTCAATAACCTTTCTTTTCTGTTGAGAGATTGCCTTCTGTCCTTGTGTTTGACCTTTAAAGTGAAGTTATTCTACCTAACAGACCTTTCTCTTATTTCAATATTTGTAAAACATAGTCCTCTCTTGCAAAATGATCCATAGAATCACAGAAGGGTTTGGGTTGAAAGGGACACCTTAAGGTACCCTAGTTCCAACCCTTCTGTCATGTCTGGAAAACTTTCCACCAGGCCTGGTTGCTCAAAGCCCCATCCAATGCGGCCTGGAAGACTCCTAGAAATGGGGCATCTGCGACTTTTCTGGGCAACCTGTTACAGTGTCTCACAATCTTCACAGTAAAGAGATTTCATAAAATCATTCTAACAGAACCACCTTCTCTGATGCTGAAGGATGGTTTATTCAAATTCAAAGTTCCTAAACTCTAATTTTTTTCTGCTATTGATTTGCCCCATAACTTCACACTTTCCGTAATTTAATTGGCTCAGTTTACTTTAGATTGATATTATCTAGTTCAGTGTGATTCTTCTGAAGACTTAGTAGAGTATTGTTCATGATATGAAAAAAAATGTTACATGAATGCATATTATCCTGTTTAGATGCTTTGCATCAGCCTGCTGCTCGTTAATGTTGCCTATAAGCAAGAATGAATGACATAAACTGTATTTGACAAAAACGTCTTCATGAATTGCTAGACGTAGCGCTGTGAATTTGCTAAAAATAACAACACTGTCATTGTATTCAGGCTGACAGGCTTTGCTAAGAGGCAAGGAATGTTAACTTAGGCTTAGATTTGTTAAAATATTGTATTCTAGACATGGCTTCCTATGTTTGGCTGCTTTGTTGCGCCAGCAGGATGAGCATCTGACAATCTGCAGCAGGTAAAGCCTGTGACCTCAAATATATTGACCTGCTCATGCTAATATATTTATTTGGCTACTGGAATCAAGCTGATTTATGCCAAGTTGGTTCAGAGGACTTACACTGTATAACACAATGCATCTATCCATAACTGTCTACTCTCATCAAAGTCTCTCATCAGCTGGAGACTTTTTCTAGTCTCCAGTTTATAAATTTTTTCTTGCATTAAAAACATAATGTATTTCATATTATGCAATTTGATTAATATTAGACAATATAAGCTTCTGAAGAGATTTTACCTAACCAGAATTCTTAATCTGCCTTGATATTTTAAGTAGCACTTTTTTCTTTAATTAAAAAAATAGCACTTAATTAGCTCATAAACAGCAAAACCAAAATCAAGTCTTTTTAAAAAATATTTTATATCCAAAGTGCTTACATTTTGCTTCTGCTTTCAAAGATACAGAGAGACAAAAAATGAAAAGGCAATGGTTTATTTTCCTCAGAAGCTCTATTTGAATATAAAATGTTATTTTTGGCAAGTTTAATAAATATTTGTAAGAAATGTACATATGTTTTAGGTACTGCAATAAAACTATAGATTCTAAGCACTTCACCATGATCAATCATTTCTTCATTAATTCCTACTGAGAATCCTTGTCTGGGAAGCATAAACTTCTTAATTGTGTTTTGGCACATTTATTCTACAATTTTTTAGTATTTTGAGACAGAATAATTTCCTCCCTGTATCATCTGAACTCTACTTATGCTCAAATAATCCTTTATTTCTTCTAAAACTTTAACATAGTTTTTGACATTTCCTTATGTGTTTTGCTAGGATCCATTTTATGAATCTAAGAATTCCACTTCTGTCTAAAACAATCTCATTAGATTAGGCTAAAGCTTCAGCATTTACCCATGAAAGATCTTCACTTGTTTATATTTTATATTTTCTTTCATAGTTCCAATCCTTCTTTTTGGGTTTTTGCAAAACAATTTTTTTTTCTTAGAGATATTTGTGGCTGTTTAAGTGTGCTTTTGCTGTGAGATCTCTTTCTGTTTAATTTTCTTTTCCTTTGGGATGTATGATGAAGATTTGATATAATTTTTCATCTTAGAGAAAATGATATACATTCTCTAACTTTAAACCAGATTCTTAACAGTCTTTCCCTTAGTTTGGGGTCTCAGATTACTACTATAACACTATTTACTGAGATTCTAAACAACTTCCAAAGATCTCACACCATTCTAAAGGCTCCTTTTAATTCTCTCTTACAGAAGACTTATGAAATACAGACCCCACTTTTTTTAAATACTTAAATTTCCTTAATTATGTTTTAATTTCTTTTGCACTCTTAACAGCTATGAATGTAATGTAATTGCATAAGTTGGAGCTTTTAACCTGAGTCCCTTATTTAAATCTTTTAATTTTTTCCGACAGGTTCACTTCTCATTCTCTCTCTGCTGCTCTGATGCTTTTCAGTGCAAAATTTTGCTCTAATTTACAAATTATCATTATATTAAACCCTTAATATGATGATAAAATTAGAATTTTTTTCTCATTTCCTCAGTTAACAATATGAAATTAGCTTTAAATAGACTAGGATGATGCACAGGTTGTTTTTCTCGTTTGAACAGTCTATTACATACAGTTTATTTTAACATTTTTCTTCTCTACAACATTTTTAAACTTCATTAGAATAGATAACATGCATTTTTATATTACTATATATTTAAGGCTATACCATAATCCAAAAATATGACTAGCAAGTACAGTAAAATATATAAAAAAATTTAGACACGAGATTTATGAGAGTCAGTGAAATAGAAGAGCTTTAAGTCTTTTTTTCAAGTGTGATCAAAGATGATTGACCGCTATTTATTGGTCTGAAGTTTTGGCTGTGATAGAGAACAGAAAAAAGTAGATCATTAGAAGAGTGCAAGAAAAATGAAACTGTGGAGAGAAAGGGCTAAATTGAATGCACTGATAAGAATTAGACAATGACAAAAATCAGGAAAAGAGTAAAATAATTTCGCATGAAAGTTTCTTTTAAATGATGAGAAATGCTGCAGTGTAAACCTTAACAAGTGATAAAATTCCTTTCTCCAATCTGCACTGCAGTCCTTAATGGTATATTCTCCAGCTGCCCTGCATACAGGGCTCCTACTGATATTAATAAATGCTCTTTTCATAGAACTATTCAGAATATGAATAGAAATCAAGAAGATAAAAATTTTGCTGTATAGAAGGGTTTCCTGATGTTCAGAGAGAACCTCCTGTGTTTCAGTTTCTGCCTCTGGTCCTGTCACTGGGCGCTGCTGAAAAAACCCCGGCTCCATCCTGTTTACACTGCCCCTGCTTCCGATATTTAAATACATTGATCATTTCCCCCTAGCCTTCTCTTTTCCAGGGTGAACAGTAAGAGCTCAAAAATATAATTTTAAAATATCCAATTAAGGAGTGTTAATAAAGAACTTATAGGCAAATTATTTTTATTATGCATTTAATTTAAAACTAATGTTAGTCTCAATTAAAAAAATGTATGATATGTTAGTAATTAAAAGAATTACATTTATACATGTGTGGTGTATATATATTTAGATCTGAATGAATTTATAGAATTATTATTAAAATGTAGCTTCATTTTAAAAGGAAAAACAAATGCAATACTGGATTCATTGCTTTTAAGGTATCTCAATCTGCATGATCCCTAGCATTTCATATATGATACAAAGTACTCAGTAGTAACAGTGAAATGGATTTCCAATATGCATATGTAAGAGCAGATAATTTAAAAATAGTAAAAGTGCATATTTGGTAGACAAAGAAGGGGAAAGGAAAGACCGAATTTTTAAAATTCAGATTACCTTAATCTAAACAGACTTTGAGTCTAAAATAGGTGAGCAAGATGGGCATTTTGTTGTTTGGGGTTTTTTTATCCAAACTAAGATAAAAAGAATTGAAAAACAGATATTATAAAGAATCCAAAGGAATTTCTGCACATAGCTTATTCCAAAGCATAGTAATTAGTGAAAAGCCCTCAACTTCTCATCTGACTTCAGGCACAGGCAGTCTGCTTGTCTCTTTGATGAATTGATACAAGGATTTATATATAATCAATACAGAGTAGCAGGAAATTTTAGGCTGTGGTTTATCTCAAGTAGATATCTTAATTCCGAAGAATCACACATTGCAACTGCCTGTTTTCTTAAATTAACTATAAACAAAAGCTGAGAACAACTAACTATGATGCAGACTTCTTCCTTAATTGGATAAACCACAGTTTCTCTTCAGTCGGTCTTAGATTTCTGGAAGCAAAACTATGGGGTTTTTATAATTGCTTAATGAAATGTATCAATATGCCAACTTAATCCAAAATAATGTGAGAGGGGAAGTGATGCCTATTAACCTGAACAGGAATGATTCCATTCACTCTAGGACTGATTCTGCTAATTTCCCACTAAGACAAAGTGATTTGGGGATATTGAGCTGACCAGCTTGTATTTAAGTTGACTGAAGTTCTTAGTGCAATAAACTTTCTGCGCAAAACAATAATAAAAACACTAATTTATTATCCTCAAGTGTCTGAATACAGTTACTTTCAAATAATTCAATAGTTAAGCAAACATACACACTCCCCTTCCCATGCACCCCCTTCCACACAGACCCAGGCACACACAGAGATCAGCATAGCAGATCATTAACACCTTGGAAAAGACTGAAATGCTAAGCACATCTCTTCCTGTGCAAAATATCTGGTACAGTCATTAAAATATCTGGTACAAAAATTCTGTTTAGTACCTACAACATATTTAAAACACAGCTTTTTATTTAACAATATTTGCGGAATATTTTCATTTGATTTGTTTATTTAAAATTACTTAATTCTCACATGCTGTATTTCTATGAATATTTTCTTCTACAAATAGAAAAAAATATATTACATATTTTCAGAGTAAAGAATTAGTTTATACAATTGTAAACCATTATGATATGGAAGAATTTATTTGTCCCTCACTAAGGTGGATTAAGTATTTACATCACAGATCATTTACAATGAAACACTTTACATTTTTAAAATGGTTTCAATAAAATTTGATCCTTATTGCTTATTCATGGTAAAGAGAAATTTTTCAGTGAATGGAAAGGGTGTGTGGTATATCTACATTAGTTAAAACACCAATTAGTGCTAATGGCCAGGCTGAACGACACTAAATTATATCCTGAATTATATTTTGCATTCTTCTTTATCACTTCATGATATTCTAACACGATGAAGTGTTGAAATACAGATATTTTCTCTTTGATAATCTCATGTTGAAATCCATCCCATGTATTTCATGTTGTAATTCTTATCTATTTTAAAATCTGCATAGTTTTCACTAACCTTTCTCTTACAGTAGTGAAAATCACAGATAAATGCAATTTCATACAACTTTGAAAATGTGTCTACCTTTTTTACACCAACAGCTGAGAGAAAACCTGCTCCTATACTAAAATCTGTGTTTCTTTTTTATTCAAACTTTGTTTCTCTTCCATCAAGAGTCTCATTTGTGGCTGCTCAAAGCCCCATCCAACCTGACCTTGAACCCTTTCAAGGATGGGACATCCATAGCTTCTCTGGGCAACCTGTTCCAGTGTTTCACCTGCAAAAAATTTCTTCCTTTTATCTAATATATGTCAAAAATAATAAATCTAGGCATATAAAATTTAAAGAAATATTTGAAACTGTTTTGATTTTAAACACATTTTATATTACTAACAACTTACAGAGTACTAAAATATGTTGATGGGCATTTGAGTTTGACACTTTTTGAAAAAGCACATGGAATTTAAAATTAAAGCCAATAAAATTAAAACTTCTTGCAATTTCCTTTTTCCTCTGATATTCAAAATTGCTTATGTCAAATATCAGTGCCATAAAAATCTCTCAGACACTATCAGAAAAAGTTTTCATTTCAGACTAAAATAGGATTTATGTAGAACCACTAGTACTAGTGAAGGTTTTTTGGGGGATAGGGGGAACTCATTCTCATTGGATTTGTCTGGACAATATGTTTTATCCAAATTATTAAAGTCATTCCAGGTGTGATATATTCATCATTCTTACTGCACCAGGCCTCAAGATTCTGTGAAAAGTATCCTGTGGACCTTGAACATAGCTCATGTGAAACAGATGAGAGATGATGGAGAAGTTGAGGGAGAGAATAAAGAGCATATGGCCCAGTACAGACACCAGAAAGTACTTTTTCATGTGATCCACAGCCTGAGAAATTGTTAAGCACTATTTAAAGGCTGTGTTTGACACACAGGGCTGAAGCAGATCTTCAAAAATATCTTGTAGATCAAAATCCATTTAAACAAATTACTCTGGCCAGTTGCCTTGCTGCTGATAATTCACCGTCCATGCCAGCTGATCAGGCCTAACAATGCTGCTGCAAAGGTATTGTGAAAAAGGTAGGCACATTTTCACAGATGCAGGAGAAAATCTCCTTGGATGATGATTCCTCAGGGAAGTGTAGCAAGTTACGTACCCTGATCTACTGTGCAATCTCTAAGGTGGTGAGTTCACCATCTGTCAGCATCACTTTAGAAAATAAATGTTTGAGCTACAAAAAAAATATTTCATATGTCTTGTCTGTCTGCTTCATTTCAACCAATGAATAGGCTATGTTCCATCAGCAAACTGTTTGAGGTCATATGTTTCTTGAAACCATGATAATTCTTTACTTTTTTCTAAATCAGACACTGTCCATTCATAATATTCAGATGTCCACGGTAGGGGTGTAATTAAGTTTCATGTTCACTGAGTCAAAAAATATCATTCTCATTATCTTTTTATTAAATTACTGACATGTAACATCAGTCTGAGAGCTGAAGAAACCCTTAATTTGCTGTTTGCCAAGTATCATCTATGTGATACAAATGCTACTTGATAAATCACACCCACACATTGCCATATGATACTACTAGTAATGCTTCACAACCTTTTCTTCATCGTTAGCTATTTTGGTGAAGTGAATGATTAGAACATAAGCAAGGGCATTTGTTCAAGATGTTCCAGAAAGAGCTGCAGTCTGTTCTCTTCTTCGCTGGCCATGTTAGCACTGTGCTGTAAAAAAGGAAAGATTACTAGGAAGAGTGTTACTTTTAGTCTAAACTTGTAAATGATATTTGGAATACCCTGTTAAATGAGAAGATGCTATTTTAAAATATGTCACCTTAAAGGAAAAAAATCAGCTCTTAAAGGGCTTTGAGACGGCTGTTTCTGGGGGAAGAAAAAAAAAGTGGAGGCATCTAAGGTCTTTACCATATCATTTTGAAGATTGATTCAAAACACTCTTCCTTCGTACAGGAAGAAGAGAGGACAATAAAGGCAAATCATTTCAAAATGGAGTTATATATCTTTCTGGTTGGGATTACTGGACATAATTTCTTGTAAAGTCGAGGGACTGCAGTTAGCTCTCCAATACCTTCCTTCCCTGAAATTCATCTACATTTTCTCCTTTATCCAGAGTTCCCATTCATTAGTGAAGGTATACTCCATCTATGCATTGGAATATTCAACTAGAGCGTGTGTCTCATAACTTTCTAGTTAAAATTGGCTGGAACTGAATCGGTATTTACAGTTGTTTATATACAAGATTCTTATTTTGACAAGTTTTCTTTAGACACTGTTTAAGCAGCAATAGCAAAAAGGAAGTACAGTTTACCTCAGGGAAAGACACTCTTCTGCTTTCTCAAGTTTCCTGCAGTTAAATACATGCCAAAAGGCTTTTCACAGTACTACTACTGTCTTGTAAGAATACTGATATAATCCTACCTTTGATAAGATTACTAATGGTAATCTTTGATAAGATTACTAATGGGCTACTTTTCCACGAGGCAGAAAATTTTTCTTTGATTAGTATGTTTTTAATAAGTTGGAAAGATGATCTTGTGCACCAGATATGTGGAATGTATCCTACTTCTTAATAAGTTAATAGTAGGATGCAAGTAGGATAATTCAACCTAATTTAGAAAATATTCACTCTGTATAACTTAAAAATAAGAATTCTTGGCATTTTCATTCTATTGATGTAAAATTTTTTCTACCATGCTGTTATATGTTATATTAAACTCATTTTTACCAATAGAAATATTTTTCCATGACACCTATGGAAAATACCTATGTTTACTCAATATTGCAGTATCAGTAGATTGCTTATGTCAACATGGTTCCCAAACACATCTGACAGCTAGACAGCAGAGTTTAGCAGCAATGAATAACTTCTGAACCATTTCAGTAGATTTCCCAGGAAGGGCTTGCTTTCTGCCACTGCAAATTTTCCCAGAGGCATTGTCTGGTTAACAGTTGCATAAAAAGAGTATTTTTGCACAAAACTGGGGCAAGTCCTGTCTCAGATTTACTAGTGAAAGCAAAGAGGGTAAAAGTGCTGCTTCAAACCCCTCTGTGCATTTTTTGTACCAAGAGGGGGGTGACTCCAGAAATAAATTTTTGATCTCTCTTCTGAGCACAAGGCACATCATCACCTCATTAATCTTTTTCTGGGACTCATGACATCTAAAGACTAAGAGCCTCTTTTGCTTGCTGAAATGTGCTCAGCAAAAGAACCTTGTCCCATCAGCAAATTTGAACACAACTACAATCGAGTCAATTCCAATGATGGCAGGGCAATACTCTACCCCAGTAGTAACATGCCACCATTAGAAGACCGTGTAAAAATACTTGTGCACAAAGTAATCAGAGGGAAAAATATAATTGGGAAGAACTGCACATTGTTCTGGAAAAAACCTCCTGGAACAGTCTTACAGACATTATTTGCTGAAATAAGTTTTAATAGTTGGGTTTTTTAAAATTTTGTATAAGATAAAATATTGTTGCATCTTTATGTTTTCTTAATATAATTGTACAAATGGCCTTTATTAATACATATGCTATAGCAAACTGTTAAAGTAATTAGATATAAATAGAAATTCAAAAGAAGTTTATAACTTAAAGTAAGTCTAAGATGATATAAGAAAAAAAAAGCAGCAGTTTTCTTCAGTTGGTGAAAAAAAATTGAAGAAATTGTACAGCACAGGCATATTATTTGACTTCCTGAAAAACTGAGCAGGTTTGCTATGGCCAATGGTTTTCTTTAGGAAGGAGGAGATTCCCTTTAAAAAAAAATTCAAATGGACTTTACAATAATGTTATGGCACTTAATTTCACCAATCATGAACGGGAATTCTCATCACTTGATATGGAAATCATGATGGTAATGGAGGCAAGGATATCTAGGCCATGCATCAGGAACATAAAACAGTATTAGAATGCAGGTAAGACTGAGCCCCTGTACTAGTGAGAAGAGAATGCAACAAAGACATTTTCCTTTCAAAGTCGTCAGGATTAACAGGGGATCAAATTTTTTTCATGTGAAGTATTTATGAATTTAATTAACCTTTAAAATAACATTGTTTTCAAAAACATGTTTACAGTATCTCTTATAATGATACACAGTTATTATAAATAGAAAAATAAAAGCATTATTTTCAAACTGTTGCGCACTTGAAAACAATCTAAATTAAAAATAGTGTTTTTTCATGCTGGAAATTATGTTAATTACTAAAATGCCTTGTAGCATACTTGGCACTGTAGTTTCTTGATTAGCATAGTTTTTATTCATCTAACAAGTTTAACATTGACTATTTTTCAACTTTAATTAATGGTGTCTTTGTACTTATGCAGCATCCATGAAGAATTTCTTGGGTTTTATTTTGTACCTGATCCTAAATGGCAGGTTCTGCATTCTGCCATCTGTCTAGCTTTCCTGTTTGATGCAGCTTCTGAGAGGTATTTTCAGAATTGAGGACTACCTGCAAGAATGATGCTTAACACCTGCATTTTACTCCTTGGTTAATGCAAAACAATTTTTCCTTTACAGCACAATAATAATAGGAAAATAATGATGGTAGATTCAATTCTTATGGTAATACAAAGAGGACTATTATCATCATTAGAAACCAAGCAAGTCATATTTATTGCACATGCAGTATAACCACTAATGCAAATTACCCTGTAAATTCAAAATGGATCTGTATCATAGGAGTGGATTTAATTTTCTATCGATATTTTGCTTAAACCAGAAAATTAATTATTTTGACAGCAAATTTATAATTGCAACCTAACTCTGAACTACTGCTTTCCAACAGTTGAAATATGTCTGTTTATAAAATGATATAGTACAGTACACAATACAAGATCAGGCCATACACATTAAAAAGAAAAAAAAGATCAAAGGACAAATTCAATCACATCTGCAAGCCCTCAGGAATGTACAGGTCAAATGTCTCAAGAAAACTTGGCTGCTGGCACAAATTTTTTATGTTTTCACCAGCAGAAGCAAATGCTATCTTCATAGAATGCAATGTTGCTTGCATCACCCTTCAGAGCAATCTTCTGTACCCCTGCCCAATACACCTTCTGCTCTGTTCCATGAACTTCACACTTGCATGTCTACAGTCTGCACACTGACTCAAAGTCAAGGTAGGAGATTTCCAAGATTTAGAAATGTTGTGTTTAGTTTATTTATTTCATATTTCATCCCGTCTAAGCATACTGTAACTTTCTGAAGTGAAATATGTTGAATATGTCATGTGTATTTTGCATGTTAGTTGTCCTTCACAGTAAAACTTCTCGAAGACCCCTGTGATGCCTTACTGCAAAAATGTATAGCTGAAAAGAATGGCTATGGGAAGTTAGAATAGCCAGAAAACTATGTAAAAAATTTAACAATTGAGCCTTGAATTTCTGAATATAATTGCACCATGTAAGGTCAAAATATAATATTTAAATTGATTTCATATAATATTGAGTGTGGGGAAGAGAGAATCCAGATAGGTTTTGGTTTATTTTTTTACAGTTCCACAAAAAAAAATAGTCTTAACTTGGAAGTATAACATTAATATTTTTATACAGCATGAGTTCTCATTACCTAATAATATGACTTGTACAAATGAATTAAAAATAAACTAAGAAAAAGATTAAAGCTATAAAAGATGTGAGTTTTCTTTTACAGTTTAAGTTTTTTTTCTATTTCAGATTAAAAATATTAGGTAGCTAAATGGTCACTCAATATTTTTAAAAGCATCTGGACATAAAAAATACATAAATTTCTGCAGGACTTGGATGTCAGGTATTTCTGAAAACCTTTATTTCACTGCTTCCCAACCCTGTTTCAGTCCACTTAAACCCAGCTGTATTTCAGATGCTCAGCAAAACTCTCCATGTAATGCATATAGTTTACAAATAATCTGCAGAATAAGCTGGATAAATTTGAAGATCTTTTTCTGTAAATGGCATCTAAATTATTTGTACAAACACACAGATGGGATTTCTGCTAGCTTTTTCAGGCCACCTTCTCCAGAGGCCTCTCCATTAAATCTCTATAGTTCTACTTTTCTGGTGATCCAAAGTCAGCCCTGGGATTGTCCAACTGCATGGAATTACTGTCTGCTATAAATGCACACTGAGGGCTGCTGTGCGCAGCATCACGTGAGCCCTACTAATGTCACCCTGTTGGTATAAACTGAGCCAGCTCAGCTGGCTGACAGCTGGACCTTAAGGGACAAGATTGTGCACTGATTTTCTAATATAAATTAGGTACTAAGAAGGAGGCTGGAGAATTTAAGTATTTCTGCCTCCAGCTTAAGCAACACTAAATCTTGATCTTTATCTGAAAAACCATGTGAATGAACCCATTCGGCATTTATATGCCAAAAATGTGAGTAATACACTAAGAACTTCCAAAAGAGTATAACAATTCCAATCATTACTTTATAAAAATAATTCATTTCAAGAAGTCAGGAAGAAGGACTAATCATGTAAATATCCTACCCTGAGAATCATTCTATTTATTCACACAGGTTTCTTATTATATTCTCATCTAATGCATTGGATATGTGTGCTTGTGATGACACAAATACTTGCAAAGCTTACCAGATAAACCATGTGTTCTCTTCAAACATTAAAACATTTATTTATGGCTAATTTGTATATATATTTGCTAATTATATTTAGACTCAATGTTCTTAAAGGTCTTTTCCAACCAAAGTGATAATTTTCTAAGTTGTGCATCCTGCTCTATTGAGATATGTCACCAGACTATGCTAAGACAAATTTTTGGAACTGCTAATTAAAATTCTACAACCACAGAGAAGCTGAGGAGGAAACACAGATCACTACAGTTACCTTGTGGCATGCCAGTACTTCCTTTTAATCACAATGTTTTTCATTTCTAAATACATGACATCACAGGCATTAATTAAATATCTTTCAGGCACAAAGGAAGATCTTCTTCTCATTATACTGATGGGTAAGCTGAAAGGCAAAGCAGTTTCAAAGGGAAAAAGCAATAAAGTCAATAGTAAAACTCACCAGTTTTGTTTACTACCCTAAATACTTACTACCCAAAAATACAAGAACAGCTGTAAAAGCCTTGTGGCTACTTAATTTTTTCATATACCTACATGGTAGGGTAAGGGATAGACGGTCCCAAACAATGGTAATCCATAGCAAAACATTCTTGACATCATTTTTAGGTTTTTCATAGCAAACTCTTCACCTGATAAAGTTATTCCATTGCAATAGTTTGGGGAGTATTATAGAGGGCTGGGTGTTGTTTGGTTTTAAACTATCTTGATGATTCAGGTATTCAGTAGCAATGAGAAAGTTTAAATAAGATAGTACTACGCACTGATTTGCATATATGACAGACATTTCTACAACACAGAAGGCTGACCTAACACTTTACTAGATATAGGGGAAGTGGCGTCCTGTTCCCCATAGGTTTTTCTGTTTGTTTTTAACTGCTTTCCTATCAGATAATTGAGCTGAACTAGCTCAAAATGGAATAAGTTAAGTGCCAGAGCTTTCAAACAAAAAAACAAATAGAGGCAAAATGGGGATTTTTAAGTGCATTTGAAAACATAATTTTCTTGTACTTTTCATAGATACATGGCATTCTCTAGAATGATACTACTCCAATGTATTTTTTTTTTTTTAATTCTAAATGCTATGCATTCTTTTTGGCCATTTTAGTAAATAGATTTTCTGATATGTTCTTTCAAGCTGAAATTGGTTCTAGTAGCTATAAGCACACTGGTAGGTAAAAGTAGACTATAAAAGATAACATTCAGAAGATATTTCCCTTGACTTCCCATTAAAGCAAGTGAAGAAAGCAGGCAGGAGAACTTCAGATAACATGCTGTGTGAATTGAAAAGAATCTGTCCTTATTTGAAGCAACTGAGAAACTCAAACAGCGAAATACAGTTCAGACAGATGAAAGGGTCACATGTGATGTCAAATCTATACTTTTAATGTATGAATGAAACAAGATTTCTTTAAGTACAATCATGCAATATAAAGGTGAATTTGCAGAAACAATTGAAATGGGTCTGTTTTATAAACGCAATGTTTTCTAATTAAACTAAGGATTCAGGAAGAAAACCTTGAAATTAAAAGGATTTAGGAACATACAAATACCAAGACTGGCATTTCATTAGCTTTAACAGTCTCTTTACAATAAGATTTATTTTTAACTTCTGCTTGTAGTGGGCTTTAAAGTTTTAAGCCATTAGGAATTCTGCAATATAAAAAAACCCCCTATAATAACTTTCTCAAAAAGCTTTGAGAAACCAGAGAAAATATGATTTATAGAGGTTAAGTAGTCCTTTAAAAGTTGTCTCTGGGAAAAGAGACAAAAAAACTCTAATGACTGTGGAGTATATTACAAAACTGTAATGAAGCATGTAAGTGCAAGAGCCTGTAATAAAAATACTATGCTAGGTTCGTCTGTTGAAAGCATTCCAGAATAGTCAAAATTATGATTCACATGTTGTGGGAGAAAAAAAAAAAGAAGAAAACATAAAGGAAAAAAAAATTTGAACATATTTTCCCATTCCAAGATGGCATAATGGCTTTATTTCATTTTGTTACTAAGACTATTTAATATCCTATTAGGTGTTTTACAATAGAGAGTGAGTGCTCACACTAACCATACAATTTCGATGTCTCTCTTTTACTTTATACAGCAACAGACATGGTTTAACACTCCTTCACAATTTAGTCCCCCAAACTGAATGAGTGTGGCAGATTTAACCCAACTGCCCAGTCCACCTGAATCCTTAATTATCTTTAAAAATGCTTTCCTATATCTTGTTATCTGGACATGTCTCCCTATCTCCACTTTGAGCTCCCTGATCTTTCATCTACAGGATGAGATCCAATTTAGCCTAGCAAGGATACAGCCTTTCAAAACCACATATTTTATATTCTGTATTCTTACAAGTACATTTATACTGCAGGGAACAGTTTGGAAGATCTTAGTCTTTTTGTTTCTCAGATATGTTGCTGCGTAAAATAGCTCTTATTTTAATTTTTTCCCTGCTAAAATAAAGGGTCTGTACTTAAATTATTGTGATGCTAACTCATTATCACATATTCTGTAATCTTACAGAGTATGCAGCAAAGTTTTCCCTTCTTCTGAAGACATTTTGCTATTTTTATGAGACATGCTGAAGGTCTGAATTTAGTTTCAAAGGTCACCGATTCACAGATTGCAAAATTGTTAAGTCTAGTAACAGTAGGAAAAGTGTGCTGTTGCTGTGTGTGTAAATGTCATGTCAGCTGCTGTTGGGATAAAAAGCATGAACATAACCAAAGATATCTCCATGGGTATAAAAGAAGCTAATAAAGAGATATTTGTTATAATTTCTGCACTAAGGAACAAGAAGAAGTATGAAGCACTAATTCCACTGGCTAGGCAGTATCATCCTTGGGCCAGTTCTCTCCATCTTTTAACAACCTGGACATGGGACTTGAAGGAATATTAATTAAGCTTGCCAAAGACACTATATTGTGAGGAGCTGTCAACCAGTTCCCTTGAGGGCAGAGAGACCCTGCAGAGAGATCTTGACAAACAAGAGATGGGCAACCACCAACCATATGAACTTGAACAAGGGCAAGTGCTGGATTCAGCACCTGGGACAGGGCAATCCCAGTGTGTGTACAAACCAAGGAGCAAGAGGAGAGAAGCACTGCAGACAGGGACACAGGATCCTGGCCAGCGGCAAGCTGAATGTGTGTCAGCAGTGCCCTGGCAGCCAGGAGGGCCAAGCCTGTCCTGGGGTGCATCAGGCACAGCATCACCAGCTGGGCAAGGGAGGGATTGTCCTGCCCTGCCCTGCTCTGCTCTGCTCTGCTCTGCTCTGCTCTGCTCTGCTCTGGGGCGGCCTCACCTTGAATGCTGGGGGCAGTTTCTGGTGCCACAACAAAAAAAGACAATAAGGTATTAGAAAGTATTCATATGAGGTCTACCAAGGACAGGACTCAAGGAAATGGAATGCAGCTGAATTAGGGGAGGATTAGGTTGGATATCAGGAAAAAGTTTTTTATCCAGAGGATGGCTAGGCACTGGAAGACTCCCTCCAGGGTTTGGTCACAACATCACGCCTGTCTGAGTTCAAGAAGCTTTTGGACACTGCTCTCAGACCTATGTTGTGATTCTTGAGGATGCTCCCATGCAGGGCCAGAAGCTGGACTTGATGATCTTGATGGGGCTCCTCCTATTCAGCTGATTCGGTCACTCTACGGTTCTGTCCTGGCCACTCAAGGAATATTGCTTGGTCTCCCCAGATTTTGATCTGCTATTGTTGGTCAGAATTTGTCACTAGTGATATTCTGTAGCATATACTGGGTAATGATATTTATCACATAAGACAAAGTGCCTTTTCTCAACAGAAATTTGAACACACACCTTATAATCCTAAAAAAATCTTCTCCTCAAAACAGCACTTTCTTATGCCCAGTATTCTTTCCAGATCTTAAGGAGAAAGAAGGCAAAATGAGGGGACCTATTACGATGAAGCACTGTCAATTTTCTGGTTCTTTAGCAGTATATTTGTACTCCACTGTTCTTTTCTACAAAATCATGGTTTTGTATAGCATGTAATTTTCTAGCAAGACACATTTTTGCAACTGAGCCCATCAGTCTCTGTGAAAATATATTTTAAAAAGTACAAAACATAGGAATAGGCAGTGACAAGTGAGGAAAAAAAGAGTATGAGAAGCAGCTCTGTGATACTAAGGTGAGACAAGAAGGAGGAGGAGGTGCTCCAGCTGACAGAGCAGAGAATGCCCTGCAGTCCCTGGAGGACATCATAGTGAAGCAGGTTGTCTCCCAGCAGTCCCTGGAGACCTGTGGAGGAAAACATACCTACACTGCAGCCCGTGGAGGGCTCCATGCCACAGCAGGTGGATGTGCCTGGAAGGAAGCTGCAGCTTGTGAAGGCAGGACGAGAAAACCACCCTTGACTACTTCTTTAGTCAGAGAGTATGTACAAATATCAAACAAATTAGAGTTGCTAACTCTAATCTATTCTCTTTCCAGTTATTGTCATAGGTAAGTAAGAAGACAATATAAGAATTAGAAGCCTAAATACTTTAGCTTCAGGCTCCCATTCTCCCTGCTCCCCTTTAAAATTTAGTTTTATATTAATTAAAATTCAATATAAAGTTCTTAAGGCTCCCAATAGAAAATTGGGAGTGCAAATAACTCTTGTCACTGTAATTTTTTTATACAACTAAAAAAATAAAATGACTGTTTTCTAAGGACTTACAGAAATCAATTGGTAGAGGTGGTGAGAATGAAAAGTATAATTAATCTTAAAAGAGAGTATCATTGAGGTACCTCAGCTGTGTACAAGTTTTTTACTAGGAACTCTAGACTTTTAAACAGGCTTAGGATACAATAGTTATCTGTGGGAATATTTTAGTATGTATAGTACATTCATCTTTAAATAGCTGTATCTGTTTTATAGTTATGACTTACATTTTAAATTTTATTTGAAAAGAAATATTCGTGATTCAGATCATTTACAATTCGGAAGCATTTCAGTTGTTGACAGTTTTTGCTGTCTCCCGAGGGCAGGAAAATAGTCTTTGTACCAATACTAAAACAAACGATTTAGAAAAAAATATTTTTCCTCATTCTTTTCTGTCTATTCTAACAGGCACAACAGCAAAACCACTGCTATGAGTCTGAGCTGCCCTACCACTCATGGATGGCAAACTTGTAGTGGCTAGTATTTTATTTGCACACCTTTCTGATGCTGGTTGTTAACTGTTGTGCAGAAGGATCTATAAACTATTTTCACAGGAGGACACTCCTGAATTGCTTCACTTGTCTCTGAACCAGAGAACTAAGCTGGCACTCAGTTTCTGAGATCTTGCTGTGCTAGTCCCCAAACTCATTTCTGTAAAATGCATTTTACTTTAAAACCAAAGCACTTTATTACTTCATGATGCAATCGGTTGTTCTTAATGTTTGGGGTATTGTTCTATAACCATAACAACATATTCTAGTAAGCAAGTATAACATCTGTCTTAAGTAGTATATACCACTTGGCTTTGGTTCATGGATCATAACATCTGCAAGGAATGTAATTTACAATAAATATATGGGGTGGGGTAACTGACCACAGGTTTAGGATTCTTTCTGCTTTAAAGCTTAACTCTTATAATTTCAAGTGTGTCTTTATCAAAGCAATCAACTATTTATTACCAGCACTACAATGAAGAACAATAAACAGCAGTTGACTAACACACAAAAAATCTAGTAAGAGTAATGGTCTGAGCCCTCAGTGTAGCACAGGGTGTCTGTAATCAAGCCAGAGTCCTCCAGGCATCTACTCAACCTGGAGAAGGGCAGACTCTGGGGAAATGTTATAGCAGCCCTCCAGTATCTGATGACAGCCTAGTAGGAGGGAGATGAGTTACACTCGGGCATATAGTGATAGGAAAAATGTTAATAGCTTTAAAACCTGAAAAGTGCATGCTTAGTTTGGATATTGGGAAGAAATTCCCTGCCAGGAGGGCTGTGAAACACTTGAGCACGTTGTGGGTGACCCATTCCTGGAAGAGTTCAAGGCCTGGTGGAATGGGTCTTTGAGCTTAACGCAGTCTAGTGGAAGGTGTCCCGGCCAATGAAACGGGGGTGGATTTAGGTGAATTTTAAGGTCCCTTCCAACCCAAACCATTCTATTATTCTATGATAATATTCATTCTGTGCAGTAGCAGTAAGTAGTTAAAGATAGAAATAACACACAGTATCGATTCTGAGAAACCGCCATCCAATGAGTTTAACGGTTTTGGTCTCACATATATGTTCAATTTAGCATTATTATTTCTAGTAACAGTCTTGGCACTGAAATATCATTCATACATGAGTTTTATAATTTTTAAGATTTCCTTCCATCCTTCCTTTCCTTCCTTTCCTTCCTTTCCTTCCTTCCTTCCTTCCTTCCTTCCTTCCTTCCTTCCTTCCTTCCTTCCTTCCTTCCTTCCTTCCTTCCTTCCTTCCTTCCTTCCTTCCTTCCTTCCTTCTTCTCAACTTTGATGCCAATTTGCAAAGTGTAAAGTATTTACAGTAAATGACTCTTCCCTAAATATCATTTTGAAACATAAAAATGGATAAATAATAAAATTGTGTGAAGACAGAGCATTTAAAAGTGATTTTAAAGTGAGAATTACAGTTCCATATTGAAAATTCAAACCTACAAAATTGAAATTATGGAATAGACAGTTTAAAGATATTTTTACATTTCTGCAATACAGATTATGATCTCAATTTTTACACCTTCTGAAAATACCGATTGAAATTATTTCTCTGGATAACAAAAATACTTTCAAAACAAGCAAACTGATTTATGCATATGAAAATATAATCTAAATATTCATCATCTAGTATGAAGGATTGCTCTTACACAGTAAGATTTATGGATATTTCTAGTCTCAAACAAACATAGAAGGGCTTTTCAACTAACTGGAAAATCTTTAAAAGCAAATTTACCTTTGAAAAAAAAGGTAAATAAAGATCAGAAAATTATATACATCCACACTTACTATATGTTGGTTACTATATGTTACTAAATGTTACTATATGTTACCATATGTTAGTATATGTTACTAAATATTGGGTCTGTTTTGTGGGTCAGTAAACTTCCCATTCACACACACAGATACAACTCTTCTCCTGCAAACAGATGTGTGATTTTGGGTCTCAAAGAAGGGACTATCTTTTTTCTTTTCAATAGGTTTTGGTTTTCAAAGTCAAGGGGTATTTTTCCTAGATCTGAAGGTAATAAAATCAATTTAATAGTTGGTAAAAACTGTCCTAACTACATCTTCATGTGAAGCATTTAGCCTAACTTAGGTTGCTTACAACCAATTTTTTTTTCAAAGTATTATGGCAACTAAAGAATAATTACATCAGTGAGAGATCATATTTCGCAGGAAGACATTAATGCCATGTTTAGCACACACTTAAGGCAAGCATTTTTATTAAAGGATTTTTTTTCAAGAAATCTCTCTACATTTGATTTTTCCAATTATTTAACTCTAGAATCATTAAAATATGAAAAAAATACTCATTAAAGCCAACACCTTGCTTTCCAAATATCAGCTACCACAATTATATTTGGGTTGTCTAGATAATACCAATCAGTATAGGTAAAGTGCAGGTATAGCCTCAAAAATGGATTTTCCTTTATCACAGTCTATATTTTTTAAAATATCATTCTTATACAAACATAGTTAAATGTAATATAATAATAATTGTTTCTAGAGATTTTGATTGCTAATAAGATATCTACTATGGAAATTTACCTGAGCTCATTTGCTTTTCAAGAGACTTGTGGGAAATGGAATGCAGGCAATAACAATGGTGAGAAACCCATTCCAAAATTACCAACTGAAACCTTACCATGACTTGGTTTGATGAACTGAGAAAATTCTTAAGTGATATTAGTAAAAATATGCTTTGATCAAACATATATCAACTGAAGAAGGAACTTGATTGTTTGTTTGTTCATTTGTTAAATTTCTGGAGGTTGATATTGGAAGCATAATCACTACAAATACAATGAAGTAAATATCTATTGATTCCTCAGATCCATAAAAATGTCCAATAGAGGCTTTGTTTGTAAGAGGTATGTAATAAATACACACCTAATTTAATTACAGACACATACTTTTGAATGGACAAATCATAAATTTACCCTCTTGAAAATCAGGACATCAATCATAATAGAAATTATATGAGCAATAAAAGAAATTGCAAGCTGGTTTTAATTAAAAGGTAATAGTGCAAATATGTCATGTATACTTTTTCAAGATCATATTGCAGTGCTTCGGCCAAGTATAAATACTATCACAAAAGCTGAAAAAAAAAAAATACTTTTCATTGCACTTAGTTTAACTACAGCAGTTTTCACAGGAAGCACTTAAATAACCAGCAGTGTATCAAAGTTCCTGCCAGGCCATCTGGATTAGTATTTGCAAGTTTCTAAAACAAATGAACCATAGTATAATTTAAAGTAATTTGGTGTGAAAAAAATATGTTAAGAAAATATAGTGCCCTGCCCATAATTTCTAGCTTGTAAAAATAAGAAAATAGCCATTATTATAAATATGCAAATACAGCATATGCAACATCTATGCAAAGCATGTACTATACATTCAGGTAGAAATTATGATTTGTTAAAAGGCTGATACCAAAGTGAACAGAGCAGAGGCTGAGCTGCTGCACATTACAATTCTTTGTCCTCATCTGGCAGAAATCTACTGAGCTGGGAGCTCATTTTAAACTTAATTTAAGTAGTGACTATGAGCACATATATTTAAATAACCTTCTCCGGATCTTTCTGTTTCTTCTGTTTTCTTTTAGAATATGAAGAACTTATTCTAGAGACTGCAGAGGCACTAAGTAGTGACTAAAGGAACTTGCCTATCAATTGCTTAAAGGTAGGTGGTTTTCGCATCATCCTTCTTCCCTTCTCCTTTGGAAAATCTAAAGTGTTTTCATCAGAAACAGTAAAGTGTCTATCACAATATCTAGTACATCCTGTGAATTATGTAGAATAAATATTGTTCTCAATAATGCCCTTATTTTGCCCTTTTAAAACTTGACTTTCGGGGGAAAATTTGTTAATTCAATCTTGGATATTTAGACTCAGTGAAAATTAAGTTTTCCACTTTTCAAAAGTAGATTGTTAGGAACTGATTGTGAGGACTGCTTCTTCAGCGATATGTTTTAAAAGTTATTGCCAAAATATAGTAGCGAAATTTGGAGCATAGGAAAATTCTATTAAAAAATGGAATAAATTAAAAGAAACTGACCTGATTTGTACAATAAGGTACAGAAACATATATATATATATATATATATACACACACATAAATAAATATGAGCATTTTATTCCTGTAACTAAATCATCTTGCACAATTTAAGTTGCTTAAAACCATACAAATAAATACGATTAATATTTTCAATTACAACTCATACAAATACAGAAGGTGCTGCTACTTACTTAGAACAGAAAATCATACTACAAACAATATTCGGGCCAAAATATTTTCAGATGCAATGTGGTTTCAAATAGACTTGGATACTTTCTACTCCTTAAACTGCCAAGAGCTACCTTTACATTGTGGAAGGTAAGTTAAAAAGTGGCCGCTGAATAAACTGTTTCATTTGGTGTTTTGTTTGTGAGTTTGAGTTTTAAGATTTTGTTTTCTTTGGTTTGGGGTTTGGGGTTTTTTTTCCTTGGTTTTATTTATTTTTTCTAACATAAGATGTATTTATTACTTACAATGTAAATTAACCCTATGAGGTTTTAATCAGTTTTAGGTTTTGATTTGGGAAGCATATAAAATTTACAACAGTTTTGATAGAAGTTAGTGTCTAGAAAGCAACACAAAACAAGTTTTCAGATGTGACCAAGTAATTGTACACCTTTATTTCTAGATACTTAGGACTAACGATTTATTTACAGCAGAATTCTTTAACTTGGTTTGTGAATGTGGCATTTTTTTTTTCCTAAATATTTTGACTTTTCTGAAGAATACTGAAAACCAAAATCTGTAATGATCAGTATCGCAGCATTACAAATTAATTCACCAGGAAAAAGAACTAGATGGTAGATGAGGAGATGCATTTATTTCAAGTCTAGATTCTAATAGTGGAGTAACTTCCCTTCAAGCAAGATGGCAGAAATAGACATATGAGAATGTTGCTCTTAAAAGTCTGATGAGAAGCTCTGTTTGATAAATTATGAGTGTGTTCTGGGATTCTGGAAATAATACAAAATTGTCTTTGATCAATGGTGGGAGAAATAGTGGAGAAGTATAATGGGAATACTCTTTTATTTAGTGGGTTTGTCTTCTATAGACAACACCATAAATGCTTTATAATATTGTACAAATGACAGAGCAGCCAATTGAACCATTTCTGGAAATGTTCCAAAAACATTGTTCCAAAAAAAAAGGCTTATTCAAATATTAACAAAAAAAAAAAAAAAAGGTCCAAAAAGTATTAAATTATAGATTGCAAAGGCTATTAAAAATGCAAAAATTGCTGACGGGAAGCTAATATGTGGCTAAACACGCATTCACAGGGTACATGTCTCTAAAGAAATACTCTAACTAAAAGCCATTATTTCTTTATATCATAATATTATCCCCTTTCATATTTTAAATGTGAACAAAAAACATAATTATGGACTCTATATCTCAGATTCATCTTACTATGCAATGCAAATATTTGTCACTGGTTTTCTTTAAGTTCTGCTGACTGCATTGCACATTTATTTGTTTACTTTTTTCCTTCTTTCTGCTGTCAATACTGGCCAATTCATGCCATCTACAAAGAGTACTTCTCTCACCTAAGGAAATGTATTTAATCTTTAGAATCCCCTTCTATTAAATTGGCAGAAAAGTAATTGATTTATTCCACCTAGCATTGATTCTTTTGGTAAAGGTCACCTTGAGAAAACTTTTTTCTGCTAGGATTCAACTCAAGGATTGGAATAATTGAGAAGACTGGTGGGCACTGGAGCATGGAGAGCCCTTCAGCCTCTGTGGATATATACTACAGAATAAAATTATCAACTCTCTAAACTATATTGACTCTACTGAGCAGAATTCTGACTATGATCTGTTTCACACACAAATAACTCTTTTAAAGATACATGGTAAGATGAATCTCACTTCCTGTTCTGTGCAGGTGTTTGTATTTCTATTGACTGTTTAGGATACCTAGATAAATTTCAGACATCTAAAGGTAGGTGAGACAAAGCCCAACTCTCAAGGCCTACAAACCCCTCCCTGTAAGCTGCAAAATGCTGCCATTCTGTAAAATTTGCCAAAGCAATGACTATAGCATTACCTGTGTGCAAAAAACCTGCACACAGATATTTTTCAAGATATTCACAAGATATTCTTCACATAGGAAGATTTGAAGATATATCTTTTATCTCTTCAGTGAATAAAACCACTAGAATACATTATTTTTTGAATTTAGCACTCTTCCTGTTACAATTATCTCACTTCACGTGGCTTAATTAAAAAGCATCCAATTCTGGGAAAGCTTAGTAAAGCCAGATAGGAAAGAAAATCAGAAGTTGGTTACTCAGAGTGTGAGTAGGAAGACAGGGAAAGATTTAAAAGAGTAAGGAAACTAAACAGAAGCAGTGACAATGAGAGACATCCTGCACGTTTCCTGCAGGGATTATGTATTATTTAATCAGTGACAAAATTATAAGAGCCTGCACATTTGATGTCTCACCACGGGAACACAATAGCCATTGTGCATGCTCATAATTGCCAAAGTAACATGGCAAAGAGAAGGAAGTACACAGAATAATAGAACCTAGTAATCAGACTTTTTCAATAATTGAAATTCAGATGGTGAATTATTCAAATAACCATTTTTGTATTGTAAAGCAGCAGATATAGACAGTCTGGTAAACTGCATATATGTATCACTTGTAGTCAGAAAATTATTCTCAGAAAACTACAATTTCTACTTTTGATCAAAAGTTTCTGAATATCATATAAGAAAGTATAAAAATGTAAATCAGAACATTTGGGTAAAGTACCAGGATCCAGAGATCAAGAAATTTGTCAAGGTTGAAAAAGCACAGCTGAATCCTTACAGGCTCAGCCTATGCTAACAATTTATTATGAATTGGAGTTTTGTCTGTTACTGAAGGCAACTGCATTCATACTATTAAACTCTCTTATGTTGCAGGACATCATGAATACCTCCACAGCGCTTTTAGGGGTCATCCATAGTCCTAAGAAATGCTTTAGGAGACTTTGAATGGCAAAGCTTTTCAGGAAGCATTCCAACAGGCAATATGAAATAGTGTCCAGGAGCATTTCCAGGAGCTTTATTTAATAATGTAGATGCAACCAAAGGCTTCACTCTTGATGTTGTTTCCCACTCTGTTTACTTTACTTGAAGCTTAGGCAGCCTGCACAACCGTGCATCCAATAAACCTCTCTAGCTGGTCATTCCATGATTTCTCAGTCTGATGCCCTTGAATATTAAGTGTGTGTCTCTTGCTCTCATTAATAACTTTCCTTCTGGCATGCTGCCTCTCTGTACACTCGGGTATACTAATTGGAAACCACTTCCTATCTGTTACACCAGTTCATAATCCCAGGCTTACTCGTGAGGTGTGAAGACTGAGGTATGGCTCAAGAAGGCTTCATTAGAAATGCCTGATAGTCCACTATATGATTTTCATTTGAAGTTGCTTAGCAACCTTCCTCTGGCATCAGTCCCTGCGTACAGATTGGCAAAAGGCTCCACAAAGGAAAACAGATAATCAGAGAAGGGGAGAGATATCTGAAAGAAAAATCAGCACATAAAGGGATCCATTTATTAAACTTATTTTCATGAATTTTTTCATGCCTTTTCATTTGTTCACTGATTATTAATAGAAGACTAAAGATGCCATTGAGGTCTGGACATCTCTGCAGCTCAAGATGATGCCAGGAATAAATTAATTAAAAGAAAAAAAAAAAGAGAGGGAGAAAAGGATTTGTGACATGACAGTTGTAGACTGATGGATCTAAATGTAAAAATCCACCCACTCTTCCCTCAAACTTCCTGGTGAGCTATTTACTTACTACTACAGGCTTTTTAGAAAGGAAATTTTTAAGGGATAATAATGTGCCCATTTTTAATGCTGTCCAGTTTTGGGGGTTTTGTTTGTTGTTTTTTCAATTGGTACAGTTCCATAAATGAAGAGCTGTGGAGTTCTGGAAAATGGAATTTTTCTGCAACACTGTCTTGGGTACTTACCATAGGCTGGAAATTAAAGACAGTTTTAACTTTTTTTAATTTGAATGATTGCATCAAAGGCTGAATTAGTGGAAAATCCGCACAAATTTCATTCAAGCACATATATCTGGATAGAGATACTGTATTGTGCCATAGAATATTATCAAATTATCTGTTTATGCTGATGCATACTTACATCTGGAATCTAGCAACAGAACCAACAGAAGTAACCTACCCAAGACAGTGTAAAATCAGCTATCAGCTGCTTCCAAACAAATATAAAATGTACCTGTCTTTGACTGCCTTTTGATAAAGGCCATGTGTAGTTCCCCTACACATTCAATTAGAGCCCTAATGCCTTGAAGTACAGCTTTTTACAGGCATGGGAATGGATCCTTGAATGAACAGTTATAAAGCACAGAGACTCCCATCCAGCTTCAAACACTTCTCTCTCATCTGGTGACTCCTACAGTTCTTATCTCAAATGTCCTTTTGGTGTACTCACTAATAGTGTAAGGAAATTTTATTTCAAATTTTCTCCTCTTTAATATTGTACATTATTGAATTTGGCAACTAAAGGCAGTGATCAGAACAAGACAATACTCTTCAACTGACAGACTCCAAAAATTTAGACTAATGGTGTGGAAAGGATTGTGAGCAGGAGGATAAATCTATAGAAATATTAAATTTCTCCTAAATTTTTTTTTTAAATTTTCTTATTCTTTAGGCATTCCACATGTTGGAGGGATATAGGCTTAACTACTAATAGCTACTAAAAGAAAAGGCATAAATTGGGATTTATGTCAGGGACAGTTTGATTTCCTACTCCTGTGTGTGGGCCTCAGACTTCTCTGTCTATTTAACTAAACCTGCAACTTGTGTTACTATATATTTTGACTGGTTTTGCTGGCAGAGAAAGTGAACTCATGTAAACTCGGGCTGATAATGAATGACTCATGGTGCTGACCACCTGAAGCAAACATTTCCTGCTTAGGCAAGATGAATAAGTGCTGGTTTCTTGTGGCTTGTAGGCAGTCATCCACAATGCTGTGCCACTGGGACATTGGTCCATATCACTGATTATCCATGGAACTTGAGCAGTTTACCTGATCAGATGAATGCTGACACCACTAGAGGAAAGATCAGGCATTGCTGTCACGTCAGTGAAGAGATTATGCTTTTGTAGAAATCTGTCAGTTCTGAATTCTTCCAATATGTGCTCTCAGTGAAGGCACTTATTGCATGCAGTACTTCTGATTCCCATATTCTTATCCTGTATACAATGTGATGACAGTGAAGAAAGAGGAAACTGTGCCTGTGTATCTTCCCAGGCCACTCAGAACATCCTTTGTCTGTTTTTCTTTGACAATCCCAGCTATCTCTAGTTAGCCCCTCTCGTCCAGTCAGTCTTATATTATAGATCTTCTTCCACCCTACAGAGCAAAGTGTGAAAACACTACCATCCTACATGCTACACAGTGACAGAGCAATTTTCAGCTGCCAGCATCTGTGGACTCTTAGAACAAGAAGTTAAGCATGTAAATCATCAACTACACTGTACTACATATAACTGCAATATTTATTGGCTGAACATATGTGGTATCTGCATGATCTAGCTAATAGGTTTTGGCTGTGACAGATGGGAACTGTGGTGTCCAGGTGTGCTGGGCTTTGCAAACTTTCTGCTTCTGTAACACTAGAAGCTGTGACTCTTCTCTCAGAATTGTCTTAGAGAGACAACAGCTTTTTATGTCCTTGAAAATTGAATCTTCTTCTTTCTAGATAGCTCATCAGGGGTTAGGAGTAAGACGTTTTGCTAGCAGAAAAGGAAAAATAAACCTCCCATGTTTGTGGTTATTGAAAAGCAAGGTAATGATGGATTTGAAGAAGTAGCAAGACAGAGCAGAAATATGGAGGGAATGAGTAGGAGGAAGAGGTTTTAGTGTGATGCCCTGCAGTACTTTTCCTTCATGTTGTTGCATTGTCAACTTGATAAAGCTGAGGCACCTGAACCACTCTAGCTGAAGGCTGTCTATCCATAACATCTTCCACTGTGTAAATAGGGAAGTAGGATGTCTGCCTTTAGGCAGCCATCTCATCATTAAATGCAGTTTTGAAAAACAACTAGCCTAAACTGAGATCTCTATTTTTAGACAACTGCATCACCTCCCAACAGAAACTAATGTGGAAGCAGGAGTGGTCACTGTGAGCCAAAGCATCACCTTGCAGTCTCTCCCAAATTTCCTACAATGAATATGAGAAGAGTACTTTACAGGATCACAAAAATATGCTTGATGTACTATGGAACCTTCAAGGAAAAGATTCATGGGGAAAAAATAACAGGGATAAGAATCATTATGAGTTTAACGATCGGCAACTGAGAGGAACTACGAAGTCTCTGAGTCCTACTTAGATATTGCATGTAAGAAATGTTATAAGGTGGTGTCAATTAATGCATTATAGATGCTGTACAGCCATCACATTCCTTATTATCACATTTCATTTGCTGAATTTGGCTAGAGTCTGGAACACTGACATTTAAAATTAATCTTTTGGGAGAAGTGCTTCAAAGTCTAAAATTAAAATTGTGCGTACGTTTCAGGAGTTCAGTTGGGAAGCAAGATATTGTCTAGCATCTAAATATGTAATTAAACAAAGGCTCCTTAATTATACTATGCTCATTAACTCATACCTATAATAAATGCCCATCTTTAAATATTTATATGATTGAATTCATGTTGCTGAATAATGTACTTCAAATGATTTCTGCTTAAAATAAAATCATTACTGTGCATATTGCCATAGTAAATCTGGAGAGGTGGTAATAACTCAATGGATTGCAGGGCTTAGGGGTCTTTTTTAAAGATGGGCAACTACAAATTCTATTAGTGTAATTTTATGTCAAGTTTTATGCTAATGAGGATGACTGAGGATGCTCTGCAATAGGGAACCAGGAAATTTATTTGAGAGGCCTGTTCTCAACAAAATGTTACTTCAGCTTTTGGTCAAAGCAAGATTTATCACTGCAGGCCTGCAACCCTCAAGGCAGGTAGGTGTTCCTCCTATTTTTCAGTACATCAAATCTTGTTTTCAGCTACAATGAGGAGATATATTCAGTTATATATATGATATATTTGGATGATAGCAATTAAACTGTTATCATTCTGCTCATCTCACAGCATCAGCAGAAGACTTCATTTGTTAGTTTCTTTCTTGTTTGTGAAAGGTATGAAATATAATTTGCAAGTTAGACTCAGATTTGTTTTTCAGCTATGATTACTGTATAACAGGGTATGAGTTCTGAGCTTTTGTGCACACCCAATGCACTTAAGTCATTAGTTCCTGGTGTGGTCCAGAAATTCCCTGTGAAGCTATCTGCATAGTTGAGATAATGGACTGACGGGAGAGAAGTTTATTATTGAAATCTTAGTCATCTTCCTAAAAAAAGCCATTGACTAATTTGCAGACGACCTCTCCAGGTCAGAACTTCCAACTGTCCCTAAGATTTTCCCAGGTGAAATACGTCATCTGTACCAGTGTGCATGTGCAAAGAATTGACTAACACCTGGGGTGAAAAACCAGACCTTTTCAGAAACCCCAAATAGTTCCTGTGCAGAAGTGAACATCCTTTGAGTAATTAAGACCCCTGTAAACAGCTCCTGTCATGTGGCACAGATACAGAAATGGGCACATGTGACAATCTCTTGTGCGTACCGAGGACAAGCAGGAGATGTTTCACGTGTGGTTAAAGGACTGGATTGTACACATCCTGGTCATGTGGCCATGTATGTCAGGGAGCAGCAAAGAGCAGGGCTGCTCCCTGAGCTGAGCTGGAGCCCTGGCAGAGGCCGTGGGCAGTCATGGACAGAGCCAGTCCCATAGCACCTGATCCAGACAGCAGAGCAGGGGTGGAGGCGCTGCTGGAGAATGCAGGTGAGGCTGCTGGGGCAACTAATGCCCAGAGACTGACCATCTTGTTTGAAATTCTCCGTGTTGCTCAATGCAAGGATCTAAATACTCAGTCTGTTTTATTTCTTTTTTCTTTTTTCATTATCTCCCTTTTCATTTGTTTCTTTCTTTTAATTTCTCTTTTTTTCCCCTCTTTCTTCTTACTCCTTTTCTGTGCAATACTTATGCACTGCTGAAAAAGTGTTCACACTTGATTTCTCTGACATCTTTTTTAATAAATTTGTATTTGCTAATTATGTTTTATAATGTGAACATTCAATATTTCCTTATTTTTATCATTCTTTCTGAGAATGAGAGACAATCTTTTTAGCTTTCTGTTTTATTTTCTACTAGACAATTCTTCTCTCTCACATGATTTAAAAAAATGAAATAATTTTTAATGTAAGTCCTCTGAAGTATTAAGTATGTAAATAAAGTATCCCATGAATGTATGGCACATGAGATAAAGTTATTTCAACTTTTGAAACATAAATTGTTGGTAATATAATTAATGATATCCATAGTTCATATTAATAAATACACAGATGAGCTTGTTACAGACAATATTTTACAGTAGGACTTCAATAATGCATAAAATATCTAAGGTCACTGGTGTGCTGTATTACTAAGCCTCTTATATAGTTGTGCAAATAAAGCCAACACAGAATTAGAAAATTTAATAGTAATCATATAGCACAGGCAAATTTCCTCCCAAACTTTTCCAGTAAAGTTGAATGCAGGTATCAAATACCAAAATGTAGATTGCCATCCTAGTATATTGATTTTTTTATCTCTTTTATTTTATTCCATGGAGTAAGAATAGAATTGAGTTTCTGAAATAATAGTTTCAACTAACATAAACTCCATGTTTGTTATGATGTAACCTTATCCTTCATGAGAAATTTAATATTTTTATCTCTATGATTAGCAGAATTGTTTCACCATTCAGATAAAAAATACAAGCAAAATACAAAGGTAAACTTAATTTTGTCTGTTTTGGGTTGTTTTGCTTTATCTTGGTTTTTGTTTGTGCTTTAGATTTTTTGAGTGATTGATTTCCACTGTATCTTGGTCTTTTCTTTCTGTCATTGAAAAAAAAAACATAAAACTTTTATCAGCAATAAATTGTTACTTTCAGTTTTCTTAAGGCATCTAAGTACAGGTTTATACTCAGAATCATAAAATTCTTTAGGTGGAAAAGCTCTTTAAGATCAAAGTCTGATCACTTACAGTACTGCCAAGTCCATCACTAAATCATGTCCCTAAGCACCACAGCCACATATCTTTTACACACTGCCAGGACTGGTGACTCAACCACTTCCCTGGGCATCCTGTTTCAATGCTTGACAATACTTTTGGTGCAGAAATATTTCCTCATATTCAATTTGAATTTCTCTTAATGGAACTTCAGGTAATTTCACCTTGTTATCTATTGTTATTTGGGAGAAAAGACAGATCCCCACCTCACCAGATTCTCCTTTTAGATAGCTGTAGATGGCAATAAGGTGTCCCCTGTATCTCCTTTTCTCCAGGTGAAACAACTGAAATTCCTCTAAATGCTCCTCATTTCGCTCCAGCCACTTCACCAGCTCTGTTGTCCTTCTCTGGACATACTCTGGCACCTCAGTGCCTTTCTTGTAGTGAGGGGTTCTCACAGACAGAGCAATAAACTTCACTCATAAGAGCAAAACAGCAATATACTTTATTGATATAAAACAATGAGTTCAACAACTTTAACAACAAATGAGACAAAAGTTTAACAAGATTTGATGTTAATGACAAGGTACACTTGATCACTATATAAGGTCAGATAAAACTATCAGCAAGATCTAATTAAGTCAAGAGGCTTTGGAAGAAATCTTTTGCTTTTTAAATTCTTTCTCAGAGAGTGATTTAGATATGGCTGGCTTCAATCCTTAACTTGTTCAATGGCATGAATCTAAAGGGTAAGACATGCAAGGTCATTCCTCTATGAAACTCGTCTAAGATTTCAATGTTTAGCATGCTATTAATCTCTTACCAAGAATCTGTGGTGGAAGGAATCTCTCAGCCTCACACAGCAACCTTAAGAGCCATCCCTACTAAAAGGGAGATCCTGGTGTGCAGCCCATGGTTGTGCAGGAAAGCTCAATGGGTCCTGAGCGGCCCACAATTTATATATTGCAGTGCTGGATTTCTGTTACAGGGTTTGCAAGGGTTTTTCAGGGTGAAGGGAGAGGCCAGAATGTTGACCTCATGTTCAGAAGGCTTGATTTATTATTTTACGATATATATTGCATTATAACTATACTAAAAAGAAATAGAGAGAAAACTTCTGAGAAGCTTGCTAAGCTGAGAATAGAAAAGGAATGAATAACAAAGTTCTGTGTCCAGGCAGAAATCAAGAACAGCTCTGCCATGAGTGGTCAGTAAATCCAAACATCCACAGAAAACCAATCACGGATCCACCTGTTGCATTCCACAGCAGCAGATAACCATTGTTTACATTTGTTGCTGAGGCCACAGCTTCTCAGAAAGGGGGAAAATCCTAAAGAAAGGATTTTTATGAAAAGATGTCTGTGACAGATTTCCTCAGCCCGCCTAGCTCCCGGCACTGCCAGCGAGAGTGGGCTGCTCCCAGAAAGCCGTCGAATCCGGGGTGTGACTGTAGGGCACAGCTGCCCTACAGCACAGGTGGACTGTGTTGGGGATAGGACTGTGCTGAGGGTAGGGACAAGGAACAGGGAGAGGTCTTCTGTATGTTTTCCAGAGGCATTTATTTCCTAAAGGGTCAGGGAAAGAAAGATGAATCAAAGGCATACACCAAATTACAAATGGTGGAGGTCCCAGGGGAGGATACAATCTTTAACCAATTGGGAGGAACTGGGTTGGAACACAAGGCAGGGGATACATCTAAACCAATAGGAAATTACAGGGGAGAAGAACAATTTAAACAAACCAATGGGACCTCAAAGGATACAAAATTGATAGGGAAGTTTCTAGAGAAAGGGGCAGGCATGGCAAGGGATTGCCTTTCAGTGGGAGGAGGAACAGGGAACAAAAGGACAGGTCCTTGGGGAGATGGACAACTAGGGCAAAATGAACAACATTGGGGGAAAGGAGCAATCCATTGGTAGTAAAATATGCTATAACAATTCAAAATAGGGCAGGGTTATAAAACTGAGTACTAGGACCAAATTACAATCAAAAATATGCACCCAACATCTATGGAGTAATTATTGACCTATAGTCATACCTGCATACCAACAAGAGGTCTGGGTCACTGTGTTCAGACAGCCCTTGCCTGCCATGTTGCTATTGGTCACCTTGTCCAAAGTGATCAGATTGGTCAGGTTGCCATTCATAAAGCCATGATGCCTTAATGTGATCAGCTGGTTGTCCTGTATGTGCCATGTGAAGGCACTCAAGATTCTCTTTTTACACTGAAATAAGTGCTAATATAAAATAGGCCATTTTTTTGTCTCAGCAAGTCTGCTATCTGAAAGTTCAAATTTGGATGTTAACTTTATTCATAGTCATTTCATACCCATTTGTTCTTGCACCAACATTTATCCCCTACCTTTAATAACTCTTATTTTTATGCTCTACCTTTTAGTACTGACTTTTCCAGCTTCATTTCATCAATTTTAAGTGCTAGTAGCCCCTGTAACTGCTACTCCTTAGCATAAGTTTTATAGTCTCCAGTCAAGTCATCTGTCTCTGGGCACAAGTATATATTAGGAAGAAGATTGGCTTGAAAGCGACCCTGCATAAAGGGATCTGGGGGCCTAATTAACAGCATGCTCAATAGGAGTCAGCAGTGTGCCCTGGCAGCCAGGATGACAAAATGCATCCTGGGGTGCATCAGGCAAAGCATAGCCAGTCAGCCAAAAGAGGTGGATATTTATCATCCTGCATTCAGCACTGCTGCAGCCTCACTCTGGGGTGCTCTGTGCAGTTCTGAGCCATACAGTGCCATAGTAGTCCAATGCATCCAGAAGAGCTGGAAAAAATTTCCTCTGAGGAGCGGCTGAGGACTTTTCCTGTACAGTGCAGAGAAAAGGAGGATGAGAGGTGACCTTATTGCTCTCTATGGTTTCATGAGGAGAGGGAGAGGTGTTGGGCTGTTCTCCTTAGGATCTGGTGATAGGAAGCATTTCTTTATCAAGAAGTGGTCAAACACTGGGACACGCTTCCTAGAGAGGTGATTGATGCCCCAAGAGTGTTAGCATTTAAGAAGCACTTAACAATGCCCTTAATAATTTTTTGTTCAGTAGTAGCAGTCAGGGACTTGGACGGGATAACTGTTGGAGAGATCTTGCAACTGAAATAGGGTATTCTATTCTATTCTATTCTATTCTATTCTATTCTATTCTATTCTATTCTATTCTATTCTATTCTACTCTACTCTACTCTATTCTATTCCCTTTTCTAAACCTTTTCATAATAATTCTGATATCTACTGGGAATAGCAGGGCACTTTTTACACTTTCCCTTAATTTTTACCATATCTGTTTTAATTTGGCAGAGTACAGTCATGGTCAGGGAAGTAATATTCTACTGGTTAGCTTTCAGTTAATCTAGTAGAAACTGACTCTATAAGTTCCTATGCACATGACCTCACTAAGTTTTGTCCCATTTATATTACTGTATTTTGCCAGTTCATCTCATTATTCCCTTATATAATATTCAGGTCTTGTTATGTATTAATGATGTCTCCAAAGAAATAACAGTAGACAGAGTTCAAAAAGAAGAAGCATTGACTGGTTTTTTTTTTTTTTTCCTATTTTAATAATATGAAACAATAAAGAAATAATAAATGTTAGCAAATGTAAAACTGAAAGTCTAAAATTAATAGGAATAGTATCTTCCCTAAATGTAACCTTATTCTCTTTTCAATTCCTGCACTGCCTCTCCCGGTGTTGCATCTATTACACAGGACTTCTAAGAAGCATATGGCTTCCACTCATTTCTTTCACTACGCTGCCTGAGGTTATAGAACTCTGATCCTAAGGCACTTCCTCCACTAATTTTACAATTACAAGCTACAGAGCATGAGTTAAAAAGTCACATTTGAATTCATCTCTGTTCTTATTCATGCAGATTCAGAAGTTTGCACAGGATAGATTCAGTGTAATCCTTCCTAATGGGTTTGATAAATACGAGATCAAGCAGAGAGTCCCTTCAAGAATAACCCTGCTAGGATAAACAGACTACAGAGTGTTTAAAGAACACAGTATCCTGACTGCTGCCTTGACATCGATTCCACGAACCTTTTTATGGGGTAAAGCAGCAGTCCATGATAGTGTCTGATATGGAATAGCTGAGAGCTGGCAAATAAAATCAGTTTTGCGGGCAGACTCTTTTAATACATAACTGATAAAGAAGAAACATCCTTCTGTACTGTTATTCAGCCTGGGGCCTGTGTTAAAAATTATTTCAGAAAAGTCAAGATATTAAATGTTTAAAAATGGATGAGTGGGCATCCATTTGTTGCTATTCATCACTTTTCTAATTTTCAAAAGCATTTTATGAGTGTTGGTAGTCATATCCTTAGCACTTGCTGAAATAAAATGTCGAGAATGCTCTAGAACTGGAATTCTCACTGGAGCAAAATGACACTTATGAAGGTATTAAATTAATTTTTCTAAATCATATAGACCGTTTCACCAAATACTCCTAAGAACTTAAAATAAAAATGAATTCTCTTTAACAAAATATTTTTGTGAAATATTCATAAATGCTTTCTGCTGTTTTTGAGTAAAGCTGGCAAATGCATTTACATTATTTCAAATATTAATGCATAAAACAAAAGAGGCAGTTCTGTAACACATAATTAATTTTTAAAAATAAAAATAACTAATGTGGTTTTCAGATGTTTATGTATAATTGCAGTTTAAAAAATCAAAATAATAATCTATTTTCTACAAAAATATTTTAGTTAGGATGTGCTGGTTTTCTATCCTATTCTGTTACCATTGAAGTCAAATGAAAGTTCTGTAAAAGATTATGTAGCATAAAAGAGCCCATAAAATCAAGTACTTCAGATACATAGGACACTAGTAAATTAAAGAAGACATGTAACTTTTTTTTCCTGGGTTATCCTGGCATGCCTTTAGCTATGGACTAGTGTCAAAAGAAATATTAATCAACTTCCCTGTAATGACTCATATTAAAATACTGGAGTTGGACAGGATATGTTAATTATTTTGCATTTTGTTATTCAAGAGTAATTTTGAATGCCATTTTGAGATGTATTTTGATAAATATCTGTATTGGAGTGAAAGAAATTTGCAATTTGTTGATATGATTTTTCAGGCTTTTTCTTTGCGCTCTACTTTCCAGTCAGATTTCTAAATGTGAAGGGACAGAATTACACACTGAGAATAGGGCTGCTCAAAAAAATCCCTTTCAAATCATGACCAGATTGTTGAATCTACACCCCTATGTGTTTTGTTTTGGTAATTGGGCTATGTTTTTTCTTCCTTTTGGGAGTTACATGACAGTGATGGAGATGCTGATACCTACATGCTATCTGGTAATAAAAAGCCATGTTGTCAACAGAGTTATGGAATCAAATCTCCTAAACTTCCCTGTTTGAGATGACATTGGCAGATAAAAACCATTCTAATCTCAGACACGTGTACTTTTCAGAGTTACATAACACTGCTGTCTCAAGGGGTAGGCTGGGAGGAAGGTCAGATGGGTCAGAGCAGCAGTCACAGCTGTGTGGTGTGTGACCAGGGAGCTGGGCCGTGGGCTCCTGTGGCTGTCACTTCCGTGCCTTTCTCTGCAGTCCTATCAAAACTGCGGTGGGTCCTCTCCTCGAATCTCACCCCAGGAATCTCTCTTTCACCAGTGTCTGTGTTTCTGTGTGTCTCCACCAGCACCCTGCACAGCCTTCACACACATCCCCACAAGCACAGCCCCACCTGTCTCCCTCCACAAGAGCCTATCCCCATGTTCTCCCCAGCACATTTCCTCATCTATCTCTCACATACATCCCCCAAAGTGTTCCTCCCCAGCGTGGCTCGTGGCTCTCCCTCTTTCCCAAATGCACGTGAGCCAGAGCACACGGGGCTCCCCTGCCTGGCTGCAGTTTGGGGTGCAATGGGATATTTACAACAGCACCTACCGAACCCTCAGGATCTCCTCTCTTCAGAACACCTGGCGGCTCCCAGCTACCCAAACCTGCCACTTAGGTCCAATACATGAACATTAATGTCAGATCTTCCTCTCTTTTTCCTTTCTTTCCCTCCTCACTTCTTTCAAAGCTCAGTCTCATTCTTTGCTGCTAAGATTTAAGACTTTCTTAGTGGATGATGATTTTCATTGTTTTTGCTATACGTGAAATACTGACTTTTTCCTTGTACAAGGCAGGTTTACAGTTTTTATTCACCTGCAAGCTAGTTACTTATCTGAAAAGGATTGGGTGTGGAATTTGCAGGCAACCTCAACAAGGGAAGAGATGAGAAACTTGACTCCATGTTTCAGAAGGCTGATTTATTATTTTATGATATATATTATACTAAAAGAAAATTATATATTAAAATTATACTGAAATAATAGAAGAATTATTTCATCAGAAGGCTAGCAAGGAAAAGAAAAGAAAGGAATTATAAAATCCTATGACTAACCAGAGAGTCTGAGAAAGCTGGATTGTGATTGGCCATTAATTAAAAAAAACCACATGAGACCAATCAAATATGCACCTGTTGCATTCCAAGCCAGCAGATAATTACTGTTTACATTTCTTTTCTGAGGCATCTCGGCTTCTCAGGAGAAAAGATCCTACCAGAAGGATTTTTCATAAAATATGTCTGTGACATTGGGTTGTGGGTTTTTTTCTCTTTTTCTTCCAAACACATCACTTTCCTTAAAGCAACAATTTTTCACCTCTTCAGTCAGTCCAAAAAATTGCTTTAGAGCAAAGTATTAGCAGCCAGACCTAAAGTCAGGACAGAGGATTTACATTGTTCATGTTACTATTTTGCAAATCGTTAAGAGAAATGTTTTGGCTGTTTTTCAGGGATAAGTTTGAGCTGGACAAGTGTAGTGCTAAATGACATTTTTAATTTTATCAAGCAGATTAGATGGTTTTTGTATATATGTATTTTGTAAGCAAGACATTAAAAAAAGGAAAAGGGAAAAATTCTTATTGGGATTTAATTGGAGCAAGATACTTTATAGATTCTTGGTATAATATTTATGTTTTAGTATACATAATCACCTTTTTATGAATTTCTTGCTTATAATTTTGTCAACATCAAACTCAAAAAAAAATTAAAATAAAGCAAGCAGGATGTGAAATTCTCAAAAGTGCCCTTTCTTGCTCTTAATGGTTGGTTTTCTTCTATCATGATACCTGTCTTTCTTTACTTTTTGATGTTTGGCTTAGAGAAGCTGTAAATGGCTGACAGGTTCTTTTTACATTTATTTAGATTCCAGCTGGGACTTGATGTATGAATTAGCTTGAGGCCATGATAATGAACAAAACCAAGAAATATAAAATGCCTTCTTAGCATTGAAGGCCACCTTCTACAGAGATTATGTATAAAGTCAGTTAAACAATCAACAAATATTCTGCACCTGCCAAAAAGTTCAAGAAACCCTTACTGTCAGATGCAGCTTCATATGCATTGTATAAAGATGTCTATCTATTAAAGAAATATGGAAGTGTTCTGTGTGAAGCAGTTTTACAGTGATTTTCTCTCTGCTTCCTGTCTTTCTGACTTACCTGTTTCCTAGAGAGTCTTAAGACACATGAGCACATGGACTTTTCTTCATCTTTGTGCAAAACCCTAATTTATATCATGAGGATTTAAACTATGAATTGAAGATGTTAATTTTACATTTCCAGAAGCTCACCAGCCCTAAAGAAAAGAGATTTGAAAAATCCTCCCTACAGAATGACTGTGACATTCTAGTTCTGGGGTTTTACTCTAAGTGAAAAAGGCAGGAAGACATCTAATTTTTAATTAGTTCTCCCCATTTGGGAGATCATCTGATTTTACTGGCAGAATTAGCAAGTGAAATCACTCAAGAGCTGCCATGTAAATGTCCCCTACCCCTGGGGACTCAGTATATTAAATGAGTACAGTGTTAACCTGGAAACATTATTATTGATTTTAAATGAGAGCAGCTCTTAAATTTGGCCAAAAACATTAAGTTGAAATAATTATTTTGACTCCATTCTTGATCACGGACATTAGAAGCTAAACATATATATCCATTTTATGCAGAAAAGAGGAAAATTTCAGTCCCCCACCTGTATTTTGTTAATTATAATAGATAATTTAAAATAATCCAGACCAATTTTAGTATTTTCTTACAAACATGAAGAATACATTGAAGGACATATCAGAGAATAAAAAAGATCTTAACTCTTTTTCTGCTTGTTATTTTTTTTTAACTTCTTTTGCTAACCTATACATAACATGAAATTTTACTGAAAGAATTTAGAAAAAGATATTCTGAGATTTTGTTAATTGGTTTATTTTTCAAGCACCATTTAATTATTCAAATTAAACTGCATTTCTATGGCAAATTTTCAACACTCGATTTAATTACAAATGAAGACCATTTCTGGAGTATCAGTATGGAAGCTCATTTACTGCAAAATTTACAATGCTTATGCAAATTCTAAATGACTGCGCCCTGGAGCCATACAGACAGCTGTCACATATTTAAAGCTCAGACCTCCAAGAGTTCTTGAATAAGGACCCCATCCTTACTAGCCTGACTAGTCCTACAGAACTGTCATTCTTATCACTCATCCTTTTACTACTTGAGAACAAGCAACGCCTAGAGATGAGCAGAGATTTGAGTAGCTATGCTTCTCAGCCAGTGTTTCATAAATTTTACTGCCAATGCAAAAGGCTTACTTGAAAAGAATCAAGCATTTTCAGATAAATATTAAAACTGAAAACTAGTTAATGTAAAAATTCACCACTAATATATGCTTTTTTAATGTTTTCATGTGTATATATCTACACATATGCTTATGGATTCACACACAATCACAGGCCCATTGAACCCTTTAGGTTAGAAACCACCTTTAAGATCATTAAGTAGTAAATTGTAGCAAGGATATCTGATAGAATCACAAAAGAAACTACATTCAGGCATAATACAATACTACAGCTTTCCTAATTCTCTTCTATCTTTCACTCCAAAGATGACATAGGTCTCCTTAAAATAACAATACATTCTTATATTTTTGAACATAAATTACTGTAAAAAGAGCAAAAAGAGGTTTTTACTTCACAAAACCACTCTAAGTCATTGGGGAATACGTCTTCTAAAATCAGATAAGTGGTATGCAAATCTAGCACAATAATGCAGAGGACTCATTTTAAATATAAGTACTCTAAAAGGATAAATAAAAGCCAAGGGGAAAAATTTACATATTATATTTATTATCATAAATGAAAATACAGGAAGTACAACTCTTCGTGAAACTTTGCAGTCTTTGGAATTATAGAAAACTAGATACTTGCACCAAGGAGAAGTTTATCCAGTTTTTGACAGCCTCAGAGATACATTCCTTCCTTAGTCACTAATTATTTTTAGAAATAATATATATAAGAGGAATGAGGTTGAAATAATGATAATGAAATACAAAGAAAAGAAAATAATTTTTATTTAATATAAATGTTAATATTAAATTTTTCAAAAAGCAGATTTAACTAGAAACTGCATCATTTCTTAGACAGCTTTATTGCATATAGTCCTACAAAATTTAGGGAAGTGTTCCAAGTTTTGCTGTAATAGATTTTGGTCTTCTACTACTAATACATTATTAACACCATTAATATTAATCAAGAAGGGGAAAAAGAGGCAGTTCTATCAAGAAAATGTATTATTATTTTCAGTAATATCTGCATCTGCTCTCAATTATTAAAATCAAACTTGTCATTATATAGAACACTATACCTAAAAATGGAAATTTGTTTTTAAGAACTATCAAGGAGGATATGAGAACTCATTAAGAGTTGAAAGACTTCTTTAAAACAAAAGGAGAGTACTTGAAAATGCTTAGAAATCAACGTAACTATCTACAGCCTACAAAAATATATTAGTAAAAGAGATAGGGATTCAATTCTATAGTGCTCTTGATCATGCAGTCATTTCCAGCCATACAATACTGATGTAAATCATTATCATTTTAATATTTCTAAGAAGGTAAGTGTGTATGTATACTCAAAACTTACTGGAATCTGCAAATTTAAATTTCTGGAACTTTCTATTATTTCTTTCTATTGTTAGAAAACTGAATATAAAAGGAGATCCTTTATCAAATTTTCAGATAATTTTGACTTGCAAATAATGCCCAAAATTACAATATTTGGATGACTCATAATAAATTTATACTTTCTGCATATTTCACTGAAAACATAGTCCCTTTTACTGCTTTTGTCAGAGCTTAAAAAAAGAAACCACTGTGGCAACTACTTTGCCAATAAGGTTCCCTGAATAATAATAATTCAGTGAATAATGCTGGAATATATAAAGAAGAGATAACCCTTTATTTTATATGTGTGTGTGTATATATATATATATATATATATATATATATCCTGAGAATATTAATTCCAGTTATGAGAAAGAGAAGAGTACCTGCCAGTCAATATGTTTTTTTACAGAATAAAGGGATCCTTAGAAGTAATGACTTTCACTTAAATTTCACTTAATTTCAACCTTTCTTGTCTTTTTCCATTATGATTTCTCAGAAATTTGCATCTTATGTCCCTTCAAAAAAATAAATAAAAAAATTATTACCCTGAAAAGAAAGAGACACTTAGAAAATGTCTGTGACAGAAATAAAGATCTGCAAGTAGCTGGAACGCAACAGGTACAATCAAAGAGATATCTTGAGCAGAAGTTCTTTCAAGCACTTGAAATGTACAGCAGAGTTTGTCAGCCTGTGTTCTCCACCTGGCTACTGCTGGTTCTTTTGAGTTACTGATTTTTGTCCAGCCACAACCACTTCTAGCAGAATCATGTTTTATGAACCATGGCTATGTCACAGGTCTCAAATTGTTATATGCAGGCATATTGTTCCCATTTACTACAGGCTATGGATAACTATCTAGTGAATCTAGATTTTAAAATATGTACAAACCTTATGATTCACAAGTGCTGTGAATATTTCATCTAAACTCGCTATGTGCCTTCCTAGCTCTGAATTTCCACAGAAGTACCTTGGTGTGACATCCTTGGGAGCCTTTAAGGAAACGAGCACATGCATCCCACAGACATAAAAAAGTATGATTGCAGTGTTATTTCCAAGCCATTGGCAAGACTTGTGACTTTTTGAATTTTACATAACTTCTGGGAGATAAACTGTTACCTTTTTTCTATTTTACATCATTTCTTTACAGCCAGAGGAGTAGCCCAGGCTGTCAAACAGCTTTGTTCACTCCACACTTTACATCAACAGGGTAAAAGGAAGATCCTGGACTTCCTAGAAAAAGCCTTAGAGATTACATTAATAGATGTTGGGTTAAAGCAGATGAATTCTCTTGGTTTCTTCTTTTGAAGAAGAAAACCACTTCTTTTGAAGTGGTGCTTTTATGCAATAAGAAAAATAATATTAAATGCATTAGAAGACATACCACCACTGTGAAAATAACTCCTATATCCTCTCAACATTGATATGACTTTGAAATTCTGAAATGGGAGGGATAAATGAATGCTAAATTTTTAATTTCTCTCAGCTTTTCAACTGATGCACTATTATTGTGGATTACTTTACTAGTACTGTACTGACAATATTTTTTGAGAGTGTTCATTACAGTTTATGAGGGAAAAACATGTGGCAATCTTTGTTCATTGTGGTTTGAGATTTCTGTATGGCCATTCAGAAGACATTGGATTCAGTACACAACTTCGAGGTTAAAGAGATTGGTTCTGCAAATGGATCAAAATGAGACCCCCTGCAAACCTGTACATAAACAATGCATAGTGATGCTAGTGATTTACAGTCAAAAAGGGATAGAAATATATTTTTTGACACTACATGCCAAATCCATTTTGGTTTGGGCAAAGCCAAATTTATAAATGCCAAATTAAGACTGCAAAGTATCCCATTGTGTCATGCCTGTAATCAGATTTCAGGGGAAGCATTTGTTTCAGGTTGCATCAATCAGTTACTCATGCAGTTACTACTTCAGAAAGGCTTCCAGAAAACAGCTATTTTCCATCCTGGATACATGGATCATGCATCAGCTTGTAATAGTCAAATCTGTATGCAAGCAAGACTTCTAAGGCTGCACGCCGTAGCTAATTTCCACAGTACATTTTGGGAAGCATAATCAAAGTGTGTTCAATATCAGAAGATGTGAATGGATGAGAACATAACGAAGGACTTATCTCTACCACTGCAATGCAGAGAAAATATATCTACGTAATTAAAATTATCTAACTATAATCTAATGTGGATGTTTGTTTATCAGGATTAATTATAACACACAAATGCTGTTTATGGTTACAAGAACACAATTAAGGATAACATAGTATAAAATTCAAATAACATATGGCATTTGCAGAACCAGCAGTGGCACCAGAAAAAACACACCAGTTGTCATATTTTATTAATCTTATGATAAATTATTGCTGCATTGTAATTAAATGAGCAAGACAGTCAACCAACATCATTATCAGAGCTCCTGTTTTCTTTGAATCTCTTGTAACTTAGAAATCCAATTTATGAATATTACATTGTTTTATTGAATGTGAATTACTGTAGGATAGTGGGCTTGAGTTATTCTCCAGTAATCTTGTTCCAATATAGCAATGATTTATGCTAGGTATTAATTTTGTCATGTTTCATATTGCATCTATTTATGTGTAGTTCTTGGTAAGAATAACTAGCCCAATATTCCTTAGGTAATGAGCTATTAAGTTCAACAAGTGAACTTACAGTGCCCTTTGAAATATAGCATTCACATTTAGCTCTCATTCATGTCAGAGGTTAATAATTTCACAATTTAATAACTCCCATCTGTCAAAGGTAATCAATATTATTTTGGTTCATATGTTGTAATGAACATAAATTTATCTGGATAACATGTATTAGTAGCATTAAAAATTAAAAAAATATTCTTTTCAGTATTCAAAAAGTTTTTAAGAATTAAAATACCACTGAAAAGGAAATGAAAAGCTTTCACATTGTGTAAAGATAGACCTAATTATTTTCATTACAGAAGCTGGAGGTACAGTCCAACAGCAGATGAAGTATCTTAAATTCATTTTGTGTTGTAGTGCTGACCACTCTTTGGATAAATGATTCTTAAAATAATGTCTAATTCTACATTACTGATTCTTCTCAGCAACAACGAAATTCAAGAACCTTAAATCTGTCAGGGTCATGTACACACCTTGTACGCACTCATCATGCATTTAGGGGCACTAGATAAAAGACATTTTGCCCCAGCATGTTTTTGGTATTATTTTGTAGACACAGCTAAATAAACTATCAGCCTATTTTGATTTCAGAACTCAACAATAGGTCAAGTAGACACTCCAATTACTTCACTAAGAAAAAAATCATTTGACCTAAAATGGGTTAACTGGTTCAAATAGAAAACTAACAGTTGTAAGAACAATTTTTAGTAAGTTCTTGGAGATCTGGATGTAAAAGAAGAGATTAATTATAGGTGATATACTGAGCATATTGCAATCAAGAAGAAATTAAGCACAATTTTAACCTTTGAGAAGTGTTCTACATGTTTTCCTTGTTCTCAGGTAATATAAAAATATTGGCCACAATTCTGTTATTATAGACTTCTCCATTCAAAAGTTACAATGTCTAATCTGCTTATTAAATGGCAAATATTTTCAAATTATTTGATTGTGAGTACCTAAATCTATTAAATTGACATAAAGAGTCAGTTCTCACAGCAGAATCTTTTCTGGAAAGGGCTTTGCAACGGATTTATCTGAAATCAAAAGGATTGTGGGAGAAGCTATGGCACATGCATAAATAAACAGGAACAAAACAAGTTGCATGAAGAATCCCATGAATTTTTAGCAAAACCACATGATATTTTGTCTAAAAGTATATTGATATATGGATTGCAAAGTAAACCTGTCTAATTAAATACATTTTCCTGTGCTGGAAGAGAACTACATCTTTATAACCCTTATACCAAACAAATCAAGATGCTATGAAGGACAGAATTAATTTATATGTGGATAGATGAGATCATTCAGTAGAATATGTATGCTTGTCTCTTTTTATAATGACAAAGAAATATTTTAAATTTCTCTTTTCAAATTTCATATTTATTCCACAACATCTGTTGACTGGAGGACAGGGCATATGACAAACACAAAAACCCAAACAAAGCTAAACCCACCAGAAAAAAGTATGTTTAAAACTGAATCTACATCTACTATATCAAAATAAACTTCTCTTGAAAGGGAAACAAAACTGTTCTTGATGTGCTCTGTGTCTTCAGAAAAAGGACTGTTAATCATGCATGGAGAAAACAGCCTCCCTGGGAACCGGTATTGTCTGAAGACAATGGCACTGAACAGATACCTCTCACTGCTGGCTGACTTTTGGCTCATCATTCAGCTCTCTAGTCAGTCTCAAATATGTCACTTCATTTAGGAAGCTAATAGCCCACCAAAATTGACTGGGATTTCAGTCTACAATGAACACATATTCAAAATAGACTTAAAAATGAGGAACAATAATATGCTGCAGTGCCTAAATTCCTTGCCAAATTTAAACTCAATTTCTTACAACACTTTCACCGTTTGTTTCTTTCTATTAATGGAGAATGTTAATCATGCTGGAAACATGTTTGTTATAGCAACACTTTGCAAATAATATCTTTTTTACGGTTTCCAAATGAGCAATTCATAAGCAACGTATATTGAGAGTAATTACATGAAACAATTTTGGAACTACAAGAGAAGAGATTTTGCTTTTAACATAATTGAACTAGTTTTTGTCATGAAATTGAATTGATATATTTTGGAGTACACAGCTATAATTGCTTCTGCAAAAGTAAGCAAACAAACAGAAATCAAACCAAATAATCAAGCAAAAATGATTCCTTTTCTGCCCAAGTGGTCTGGTGAAAGCGAGCAGAGATACCTAACAAATATGACTTATCTAGATGGGAGCAAAAAAAAAAAATTATTTGAGCTCTTAGACAACTCAGAAGGCAGTTTTGAGTTTTCTGGACTGTACAGTTCTGGATAAATTATATCTGAGGATCATAATGGGAGATGTTTGTATCATGGAGAAATATATTATTTTTATTATGTTTTGTTATTGATTCAGATTTCTATACAAGCAGCTATTTGGTCTGCTCAAACAAGAATTTAAAAAAAAACCCCATAGTTCTGTGTTTTTTTATGATTTTGAGTTATCTTATTAAATGCTGGTTAACACATTACAAACCATGATTCTCTGTTTTCAATGAAAATGAAATCCTGAAAAATGCTTCCAAAACCTTCTGCATAGATTTTTTAAAATGCAAATTAAACCATACAAATTACAATAAAAGAGGAGGAAGAAAGATTGTATAGATCTTTATCAGTGAACTTATGCCCAACTCTAACAGAAGACATATGTTTCATGAAAAGCTTTCCTCTGTCATGTCTTCTGACACCTTAGTTTCTTCCAGTTCCTTCCATCATGTTGCCAAAATACTATTGCCAAAAAGCGCATGAAGATCAAAAAGCCTTTAGAGCAACAGAAGGAACATAGCAATTGCCAAATCAAGTGCAGGAGAAGGTTTATTTGCTTATTTTTTTATTTTGTTTTGGTTTTAATTTCCCTTCTTAACCATTTTTTATTTCATCATTTATATGGCCATTTCCGTAGCATCACTTTTCAGTCACAGAGGACTTTTACTTCTCAATCTCACTTGGCCAAAACTATTCCATACACGATGCACTGCAGGGCATATTACCAAGTTAGACTTTTATCCACACAGGTAGCTTTCTATCAAGGAGGAATAATATGACATGGAAGTCTAATGAGGTTAGTCTGTGCTTCAGTCATTTCTGTTGGACACTAACTTCATTGTATTTGAGTTTTTTGACCAGTTATTCTTTCTAGCATCTCTATAAATCCAAATAAACAGTTTATTAAATTACAAGTAAGGAAGTACTGACAAGAGAACATAGTGGCTGTGGTGCCACCCAACTTTCAAGCACATCTGAGACTCAGATATCATATATCTATCTGTCCATATAATACACTTGGTTAAGAGCTAATACAGCATTAAAGAATTTCTGTTGTTTAAACAGAACACAATGTACAGGCAAATCAGAGACTTCTACAAGGTTTGAATACACCATAGCAAAAAATACCTAAAACACTATGTGAAAAAATTCCTAACAAATAGGCACTAGTAAATGAAATATAACAAATATTTAAAAACAAAATCATCAGTAGAAGACATGTCTTTAAGTGCCTCACACAGTTGTAATTTGGAGAGAAGGAGGACGCAGGAACTGTGTTATATCTGTCATGTCACTTTGAATGGCAAGGCAACTGATGGTGCCAAATCATTGACTATAACGCAAAGCACAGATTTAACTTTCAAAACCACATGTGATATCTGAGCACAATAGATTTTTAGTGTGTGCAGTCTGGAACTCATTTGCAACTTGCATGACCTTAAGCTTCCTCTATCCTATGTTCTTACCAATTTCTGTCTTCTGGCCACAGAATAATCATTTAAAATCTGCCTTAAAACCTAAAGTATACCTGAAAAAGGATCTGAAGACAGTGCAGGAGAACTAGAGATTATAAACTTTGCATTTTCTCTGTTTGTTAGCAGTAAACTCAAAACCACTTTAATTGTTAGACACACTCAGAAAAGGGTCAAGTTCCAGACAATATGTGTACAGAAAACCAGATTCACTGATGGTCTATTTCCACACTAGAAAAATATACAAATATCTTGTGGAGTTTAGTGTACAAAATTGTAATAACTAATAGGTATGTTTCAGCTACATTTTATTTCATAAATAAATAATAAAATGAAATACATATCTAAAATAGCGATAATAATTTTAAGTTTTCAAAGTAAAACTCCAGCAATTGGTGGTAATTTTCTTTATAGCTAAAATGAAGAGCACTGAAGGAATAATCAATACCTGTGAAAGCAAAATTGACTTTGAGTGCATTTTTTAATTAACTTCTTAAATCACAGTTTGCTTTTAATAACATTTTAACATAATGAAATATAATATTGTTTGCAGTGTTCACAAATGTAGAATATTTTTTTAATTAGCTAAAATCTTTCATTCTCATACTTGATGACAAATCTTCATACAGAAAACATAAATACAATGGACTGCCGAATTCTCAGCCACAGCTTTGTAACTTTTTTTCTTGTTCAAACTTTGTAAGGATCATTTACACTAAAAGTCTAGAAGAGAATTGTTTTTCCCCTAATAAGAGATGTTAAAGCATGTTTTTACAGTATGAATAATTTCAGTGAGAAGATGATGTCAAAGTTTATAAAGAAACAACCAACTAGTAAAACGTGACATAAAGTGATGATGTATAAATATGGTAAAAGCATAGAAGTAATATTTTATGGAAGGCTAGAGTGTTTGAGAAAAGCAATCAAAGCCAGATGGTTCTAATAGTTATCTGAGATCTCTCAATGCCAAATATTTTTGGTGGTATTACTGGAAAAGTTAACTGACCACAGGGATGTTACGAAGAGGGGTACAAAAGGGCACAAAAGTGATGGGCATTTATCTCTATCTGTGCCATAAAAATTTGAACTTCTATCATTGGCATTTTAGTCCCCTTAGTTGCCTGTGTTAAGAGTACAGTAAAAAGTCTGTACCTAAGTGTCCATGGACATGAAGATTGGCTTTAAACAGCTGTGAACTTACATAAAGGGTGGAATCTTGTTAGGGCTGCAAGCCCATGACTATGCTGTTGGCTATAATGTGCCCTGAGATAAAGTTAACTGAGCTGGACACAGCACGGCATGAGAAATGGCTGGATGTGACAGATAACAGTATGAGGAGCTGAAATAAATTACAGAGAGCACCATAAGGCATGGCGTGGGGTGCAGAGGTGGTTAAGGCAGAATTATCCAAGAAACGGCCAAATTTCACAGCTAATTGGGGGGATAACTTGGGACCTTCAGGATGGCAGTTTCTCACTGGCAAGCAGTGACAAGGCAAACACGTCAGCAATGACCTACACTGAGGCTGAGGCAACATGAGGAATGGTCACAGAAGTAAACAATTGGGATAAGGATGCAGCAAAACAAGGATCAATAGGGAAGAAGTAATTGAGGTCAATTACGAGGAGATTGGGACATAGAAAAGGAGGTGACAAAGAGAATCAAGATAAAGGAAAAGAAGTGATAAGGTGTGTTAATGTTGAAATTTGTGCTGCCTGGGTGTACCTTCTGGGCAGTCCTGCACTTGACCATTGCAGCCTAAATCAGGACTGAAGACAAAACCTGTTCCTCTGAGCATAACACAGGATTCAGCCCTGCAAGAAAGACACCTTAGAGGAGCACACTTGGAAAACCCAACCAACAGTGTCTCCACGTGAGGTCTTGTTCCAGACAACATCCACATCTGCCCATCACTTCTACCAAGAACAAAATTTTGACACAAACATTTCCATACAGTTCATGCAATTCATATTTTGGATCTTTCAGCTGCAGATATAATTTGAAAGAAGAATACTGTATCCACTGGAAATATGATATAAACATTTAATTATTTTGTGAGGTCAAAGCAATACTTTTCTTATTTTTTTTAATTGTTAGTATTCATAATTAAGGATTCATCCAAGCACAACTACCAAGTTTTACTTTCAATAGTACCATAATGCTTCTTTTTTGACTTGCAAAAAGTAGAGAATGGAAAAAAGTAAAAGGTGGACAACAGAGACTGTGCACACACATGGGATAGATTAAATTGCTAGGAAAACTTTGCTTGAGATCTGAAACACTTGGTTTCCTGTACCCGAGGTAGATCTTGAATTAGTATCTTGAATTTATTGCAATTAAACAGCACCTACTCACCTTAATAGTTGGCAATGCATGCACACATATACAACATTGCTGGACTGCAACTCTCTTAAATGGTGTCAGCAAGAAAGCTTTAAAACTTAAGTACATGAAACACACTAGGGAGAAGAAACACAATTCTTTTCAGAAGTATTTGTAAATTCCTTATTCAGTTTGTGGTTTTTCATGGAGCCTTCATGATCAAAAGAATAACTTTAAATATTCACTGCCTACTTTTAACAAAATATGGAATAAACTGCAAAAAATGTAATTTACTGAGCTGAGAATCAAGTGCTACATGTTAGAGAATCCATTGCTTCAAGAAGACTAAATATACATTACCTTTATTATCAAGTAAATTTCAACAGAACTTAATTGTGCCATCCTTCTGCTCATCCATCTCTATATCCTATACTTTCTTTGCAAAATGATTTTTTCATAATTTCTTATTAAACAAAAATATTTTCACTTCATTTATCTTAGATTTATACCTCCACATAAGGACCAACACATGATGAACTTCAATTAGGAAGAACAGAAACTTTCAGAAGGAAGCAGCAGAAATCTACTGTAGTAATGGTAATTTCCTTTCTTGATTAGAAACAATTAAATATGGATCTAAAGAAATGAAAGCTCCCATCTCACTTGCTATAGATTTATCCTTCATTTGTAACATTATGGATTCCAATAAGGATTTTGTTCTGTAGCACTTTAGTGCATTCAATAAAAAAGCAATCTTATCAAACCATGAAGTATTTAAAATACAGTACAGGCCAGATTAAAAAAGGATTACTATGTGACCAAATGATAGGATGTTATTTAATTATTTTAAGAAATACAGAAGGAAGAGTTTATATGCAGGCAGATTTAAAAAAGAAAACTCTGTATAATCTGGTATGGTTTCAGTTTTAAATATGTAGGCAAAGCCCTCACTTAGCTGTCCATTATTGGTTTCTTTTTCCAAATTAGCATGAGTCATATTCATTAAAATTGTCATAGTTCAGCAACTCTGACATTCAGAGGCGGTTTTAAAATGTATCTTTGAAATAGTCCCTTCTGTTTTTAAGATGCCACCGAAGTTACAGCCTCAACAGCACTCTACAGTCAACTGATGGAGACATGGATGAGCATAGGAATGGTGGCAGTGACTTTGGAACTCAGAAGCAGGCAATGCTTCACAAATAAATTTTTCTCCTTGCAGAAGTGCCTTGTAAAACACTCCAGCTTACATTTCTGGAAAGAAAAAAAAAATTATGGGAAAACCCAGAATCAATCAAAAAAGACATGGGCTTAAATGTAAATAATGACTTTTCATTTCTTTCAGCATATTCCATCATATTTTGTGCTTTGCATTTGTATTCTTACTCAAGGAAATAACCTAGACAGTTTGTGACAGTTAAAAAAAATGTTGCACCATTAAGTCTACTGTAATTTGGCCAAAAACTTATGGTGGGGCTTTCAGATCTGAAACTCTTTCATGAAGATGCCTAACTCATATCCATCTAGATCTACCTCAAATCCTGTGGACAACGCTTTCAGGTAAATCCTTTTCTTAGCTGTTATTTTGTATTTCTATTGTCTCTAGGTTTCCTGATCATCAGGATTCTTAATATTTTCAACCATATGATACCTTTATATATACTGTAGATGTAACTAAGATGGTAATTTAACCTTAAAACTTGCTGGATCTGCACACCTGATGTAGTTGCAGTACTAAGGCTTATAAAGTTTCTTTTTTGTGTCCTCAGTGCTTTGCTTACCAATTGTATTGAGATGGAAAACATGAGGCAAATACAACATACTATTACTTCCCATACAGTTTAGGTTAATAAAAATAGATGCTATATTGGGATATCTTCCAAGAATTGTTTACTGCCAAATGTTAATGAATAGCAGTTTAGATTTAATCAGGACAGTATTTCACATAAATTTCCAATTAAAAGGAATGTGTTTTTCTATTGCCAAGAGATAAGTGGTGTTCAACAAAGTTTAAAATAGATCTAACATTCAATTTTGATTTTGATACACATTTTACTAAATACATATCAAGAGGTATAAAACTAGTTTATTTGAGAATGTCATACAATCTACTTAACAAAAAGATTTAATTTATGATTAAATGTTAGGTGCTTTGTGACTCAGATCAGTGACCAGCTATCATTAAAGACACAAAAATATATATTCACTAATAAAAAAAAGCATATTTAACACTGAGAAATTGATTTAATTTTTGGAGCATGAGTTATGCCTTTAAAAAATTATAAAGTATACCAATATTAATAATCTGAAAACAAATTTCAGATAACTATTGAACCTGAAATCCACAGAGAACCATAGAATTGTTTTGGTTGGAATAGATGATGATCATTTTCTAATCCCCTTGCCGTGCATTTCATTACACCAAATTGCTCAGAGCTCCATCCACACTTCCAAAAATAGAGCATTCACAACATCTCTGGCCAATCTGCTCTAGTGCTTTGCCACCTTCTCAGCAATTTGTGGGGTTTTTTTAAATATCTAATTAAACCTTCCCTATTTCAGTTTGAACCCATTCCCTCCTTGTCTTGTCACTACATACTCTTGCAAAATGTCTCCCTCCATTTTCCTTGCAGGCTCAGTTCTGGTGCTGGAAGACCCCAATTAGGTCACCTTGAATTCTTCTCTCTTCCAGGCTGAACAAACTAAGTTCTGTCAGCCCTTCCTTGTAAGAGAGATGCTCCATCCCTCTAATCATCTTGGCTCTCCTCTGGCATCCAGAGGTGGATCTCTGGATTCGCTTCGATGGGTCAAAGGTTTTCCTGTACTGGGGACTGCAGAGCTGGACTCCAGGTGGGGTCTCACCAGAGAGGAGTAGAAGACAGAATCACCTCTCTTGACTTGCCTTTGATGCAGACCAGGGTATCCACAGCTTCCTGGTCTAAGTGGATGTTGTTCGTTCATTTCTCATCTCTCATCCACCACCAAGTCCTTCTCAGCAGGGCTGCTCTCCATCAGTTCACCCCAGCCCTCACTGATACTGGGGATTCACCCAACCCAGCTGCAGCATCTTGCACTTGATCTTATTGAACCTTACGACATTCCCACGGGCCCATTTGTCAAGCTTGTCCTGGTTCCTCTGGATGGCATTTCCTCCTTCAGGTGTGTCAACAGCACCCCTCAGCTTAGTGTCCTCTGCAAATTTTCTGGGGCTGAAACTGATCTCACTGCCTACGTCACTGATGAATGTATTAAATAACACTAGTTCCAGTGTGGACTCTTGAGGGACACCACTCTTCTCTGATGTCCACAGGGACCCCAAGTCATTGACCACTTCTCTCTGGATGCAACTTTCCAACTGACTCCTCATTCACCTAACAGTCCACCTCTCAAATCCATTCCTCTCCAATTTAGACTGTTTGTCTGCAATGCTCAACTGCTAAGTTACTTCTGGCTCCTTTTTGCAAATCTGTCACTAGTCATCTTCAAGAATAATTTGTCATTAAAATGGCGAGGTTTCAGCAGCCTTTCTCCATTTGGTCACTGGGCTACTGATAATTTCCCTGTCTTCAGTAAGTTAACAGCAGCCAAGATAGCCATGACAAGGGAGGGAATACATACTGTCACTTTGTCAGAGGCAAAAGGGTAAGCAAGAAAGAGCTGAGCCATTACTTAAGGGGCACCAAACATTGATGCTGGGAAGGATGAAGTGTCTACACTTCTGCTTCAGCTTTCATGAAGGAGATTGGGGATTAATGGACATCAAAATAAGACAAAAGAAGGAAAAAAGTTACTTAGGTTTAAATGATGAAATTTCATCAAGTTGGTAAACTTTTCTACATGGGATTTAGAAAAGTAACTAAGGAAAGATAATAAATGATCTTCCAAAGTATCAGAAAATAGAAAACCAATATTTTTTTTTAAAAAGGGAAGGAAAATTTCCCTAGCAAACTGGGTCCCATCCATTCAGGAAGAATATGTTAGTATAAAAATATGGAATATCAAATGGTGTTTACTGTCGACCAGTACATTAGGCCCTAACAAATTTCATTCAACCAGATACCTCATCTCGTTAGTATTTTTGAAATATTAGGGTATTTCAGATAGCGCCTTGTACTATTTTCTTAAATGGCCTAGAAAATTACAGTAAAGAAAATCTGCCGCAAGGTAAGAATATAAATGGTTGGGAAAATGTACTTGGATGTTATTCATTGCACACAGTAGTACACGAAAAAATGTTGTGCATGTTTGCATATGTATTTGTCTTTCCTTAACTGCTGTTTATTACATTTATCATTTTATAACAGAAAATAGAGTACATTATTTAATTTTCAGACTTCAGACTGGTCTAGGCTTTGGAGACCATACTAAAATTCAAAGAGAGTTGAGAAATTGAAGTTGTTTATCTTCCAAAACAACTGCAAATGGAATGTTTGCTGAAAATAATCCATTTTTAGCTTAAAAGAATAGGAAAGATAGCCTTTGTCCTCACTTAAAAACTACATCCTGTCAAACTGCACATATGAATATTTAGGGCAAATAAGAAAATTGCCCAAAAGTTTACCATAATTATTCTATTACTTGGTATTTTCTTCAGTCCCTTTCTTTAGATTATCAGAAATAATAAGCTTTCTCATTGTAGGTTTTCTAGGTAGCAGTGCTTTGTACTGCCCATATAAATTCTACTGGACAGGTAACATATGTTCTGATCATTGCAGTATCCTAATTAGTGACCTTCTTGGTTAATTATGCCTTCTTATTTGTTATATGCTGTAGCAATCAAACTGCCAAGCTCAGATTAGAACAAAATAATGAAAAAATATTTCAGTCCTTATTTACACGTGCCGCTACAAACAAAGTTTTGCCTTGGTTTTACATTTAAATTTAATTTATACGTAATCTTATGGAACTGCTAAAACCTACTGGAATAAAATGAAAAAAAAGATTGACTTTGCATTAAAAGCATTTTTTTTTTAAATCAGAAAAATATCTGTTGGTTATAATTCACTCAACTTGGTGGGGAAATTTGAGAGGAGAAGGGGATAAAAGGAGAGTAAGAGAGAGATTAAGTAGAAAGATTTTTTTTTTTTTGTGGCATCCTGCTAGTCCTTCTTCACCCTGGTCTTCTGTGGGGGAGTCCCAGAGTCATTCTCTGTACAAAAACACTTCTGTACACTCCATGTCCCACAGGTATCCACAGGGTATCCACAGGGCCAAGATACAGTTCCCACAACCTGGGTTGGCATGTGTATCCTTCCCCACAGTTTGTGACCATATAATTTTTTTTTTTTGTCTGAATAAATCCTATCTCAAGTTCCCAAAGTCTGCACGCTCTTGCTGTGCTACTTGCAAGTCTTCACCTTTGTTAGAAGGTTGGAATTAAGGCTTTCCTGTTTTGCCACTTGTGCTTATCTCAAGTTCCTGATGTGGTGGCTTATCTTACAGGAACTTTCTTCTTTAAGAGTGTTTTGAGAAATGAAACTGCATTCTTTAAGTTCTCACAACATTGTACCTCCAAAAAATCAGCAAGCAAGGGATTAAAAATATGGCATAGTTTGTTAGGTAAAATCAGAGAAAATGCAGTAGGAAAAAAATTCTGCAAACAGAAATAATTATAAGTATGTGAAACTTATTATATGGAAACTAATGTAAAAAAAATTTTGAATGTCCTTAACCATAGAATCAAATCTTTCTGCTTTTGTACTATGAACCTAAAGCCAGGAATTTTCAAGCAACTTTTGATATTGAATTGTTATGTTAACAGTTATTACTGTAAGTGTCATGACATCTGGATGGAAAACTATAAAGTTGTTCAAACAATTACAATACTCTAATCTGAATCAAATAGCAATTTTTTTCCAAGGGAAAAAGCCCCAACAGTATACACTTTGGGACACACAGTTCAAATGAAAGTGTGAATAGGCAGATTAAAAAAAACATTCTCAAATATTTGTTTTTTCAATTTGGTCAGGCACTAAATGTAAACAATCAAAAGACCATTTGTACACATAATCATAGACAAAGCCCCATCTTTACTTTTCAAAAGGAAGGACAGAAGTGACAAGAGTTTATTTTATTGCCTTATATTCAGTGCTGAAGAATTCTTTTAAAGAAATAATATATTTCTGAAAAAAAAGTGTAACTTCTTGCTCGCTTCTTTTTAATGCACTATCTTAATGTGATAGGAGATGTGAAAGAATGAAATGCATTGTAAATAAAGATTTCATTGTCATTAAAGTTACTTTAAAATTAAAATGGCAGTCAGAGGTCCTCAGGAGCATAACTACATGTGTATTTTCTTGTTGGGATTCCCAGAAAGAGCATGAAGTCAGAAGATGTCCAGACATCCAATATTCCTTGAAAACAACAGAAAAAATCTCTAAGGCAACATAAAACTTTAAACTACTCTTATTCATGTGGCAACAAGGCACTTGATACAAGCAACAAATATCTCTACTGCAACTAGAAAGTTTAATATTGTGGTGAAAAAGCCATTCATTTACTAATCTGGAAATATAAAATTTTTCAGAGTCTGGGAATCTGTCTACTGAGATGAGAAAATACAGGAAGGATAAGGTACCAAAAGTTTGATGCAAAATAATAAGTCAAGTGAAAGAATACACCTCTGTTTGGGATCTTACATACCATGAGAATGGGGAAAATAGAGAAATGCTTCTTCTGTTAGTGTGTGTATGTTATATTTTCCTATAAAATAACAAATAAAATCATAAGTCAGACTTATTGAAAAAATGTCAAAAGCTTCTTTTAAAACAACCTGTTCATAAAAGATCCTTACAAAATATCTCATAAAAGATTTTCAATGGTAAAATTACACCAAAATCATAATTTTTTTTAACTACAAAAGAACCTGTAAGCTGAAATATAATCATTGTAAGGTCATGTCCAGAACAGTAAACAAAATGTCCCTGTGCCTGTTCTCTGCTCTGTTCAGCCACTGGACCCAGGCCAAATGGCATGGCACCATTTACCTGCATATGGCTAAATGCTCCTTTCCTCCAAAATTCTAGCTCTATTCAAAGTGCCTACTGAGTATGTTCCTGAATTTTGCTAACTTCTGAATGAGGTTGAAAGACACTGGTTTATACAACCAAAACCAATTTAAAACTGTGATGACTTATCAGTATTGACCATCTTATGCCAGTTTCATTGGCTCTGTTTAATTTAATTAAGTCCAATATAATTTACTACTACATGTGTAGTTACAAAATTTTAGCAGTTCCCTTTTTATAGAGACTATGCTGCAAACCATTGGTGTATCTATTTCTGTGATTTGCCAACATATATCTGAAAATTTTCAATTCAGATTAAAAATAAACATTGAATAAAAGATCAGCAGGAAACTGCATATTTTTTGAACAGAACATGAAAGCAAACTGGTTCTAAGAAGATTCTGAATCATAGAAAAAAGACAGCAACTATTATTGAATCTAGAAAAGAAAAAACACCCTATTTTCTTTGCATCACCAGAGATTGATGTCATTCATAAAAACACCACTAGAAGTGTTAGTTTTAGATCAAAACAAAACAACATAGTGATTTTTATAATATATTCTAGCACTTAAAATATATAGTAATATTGTCTCTGTGAATCAGCAAGAGGTATGGATGGCCTCCAAATGCTAAGGTCTAAGGACGGAGTGTGGCATAGAAGCAGAGAGGTGTGTGCTCTGCCAAACCTGCAGTAGATGGAGTTCAGCTGTTTCTCTTGACCATAACTGAGGACAGAAGACATGACATTTTCTTCAAATAAGGGTGATTAATAGGCATCTTGGGAACTGTGGGTAAAAAATATTTCACAAGAGAACTGACAACTGCTACAACCAGAGGAACTGTGGGAAATGATTTAGGAATTTAAGAACTTTAATATTCTTTAACTTCCCTACTTTTTGAAAATAATTACAGTCATAATTTCATTTTCTCTAGCCTTAGTTTACTTGTGAATCTACCCACAACGAATCCTGTAGCATTTGCACTTCTTAAATGTAATTCTCTGACCATTTAAAAACTGCTTTAGGGTGTGTTTATACAACTGCTTGTGATCCTGGTGAAATGGATTAAGAATTTGCTGTCCCTCAAGCTTATATAAGATAAGCAACTGCTCTTCTAAGCTCCTGCAATGCCAAATAAAATGTATTTGTTCAAGTCACCACTAGGGGTAATTCATATATCATTTTTTAATCTGGCATTACTAGAGAGACACTCATAAATAACTGTGAAGAAATATTTTAAAAACCTGAAATAAGTGCCGTTGGTCGTGTCATCACACTTTCAGAAACCTAGCCCGTGCTGCGCTAGCTCACTTTTAATTCTGAGAAATCACACCATTTGACTGTTTAACTTATTGAAGGCAAAATCATTCTCAAAATTTCAATCTCAGTTGAAAACTCACTACAAAAAAGCATTCATAAGTACTGACAAATGAATCAGCTCTGGTTTGCTTTTTGTCTGGTTTTGTTATTTCTTTATTGCCATTAGAAAACAATGATAGTAAATAAGTGTAGGCATATCTATAGTATTTTAAATATGACTTTGCATACTATTATGGGAGGAAAATCAACTCAGTAACTTGACTCAGAGGAATAGCATGGCATTATGTGTATGCATTATAAACAACATAAGAGTTTAATTTCTCCCAACTACCATCTATTCCCAGGGTTTCTCAGTTTACTTACCAAAATAGATTCAGAATATATCTACATATCATAAAAATTGTTCAAAGGCTTTATAGACATCAAGAGTTTAAATAATAATTCTAAAGAACTACTTATTTGCTTGAATCACTTAGCACACTGACATTTTCTGCACTGAGTTTTGATCTCTGTTGCTATAGGACATGAAATAAAACAACATGGACACTGGAATCTCCAAGGTAAAAAGAAGGACGTTTAATTTCTGCCTCCAACATTTATAGATTTTCAAAAGTGACAGTGGATTGGAGGGTGACAGTGTCACCTCTCCAATGACACTGGACAAACCAATAGTCCATCAAATTTCTCCTCTTTCAGAAAAGAATGTAAAACTATAATTATTTAGAGAAAAGCACATGAGAAAGTTCATTACAATAATGTAAACTTCAGAAGGCTTAGAAGATCTTAGAAGAACAGGGTACAGATCTCTCAATGGACCTCCCATCCCATCAATTTTTTTCTCCACTTTCTTTAGCTTGAGTATTCTGTAGTTCTGTTTCACAGCATCTTTTTAACACTCTCTAGCTTCTGAATGTGTAATTAACCACCCACCAAATAAGCATCTTTATAGCCGAAGTGCATGTTCATTCATTCGTGTGAGAACTCCCACATTAAAGTGAGAATTGTTGTAAAACTATTCATTCTAGTATCATCCTTACCCAAAGCACAGTGCTCTCTTTTTTATTTTTGCTTGGGGTTTTTTTGGTTTTGTTTGTTTGTTTGTTTGTTTGTTTTGTGCTTATTGTCATTAAAATTTAGTGTCTTCTGGATTAAATCATGTGACAGGATAAATTCAGTAACAAAATTATGCCTTATCCTTATAGTTTGCTGAGAGATATATCCCTTCTCTTATTAGTAACTGCCATTCCCCAGTACACATACAAGCTCATCACTCTCAGACTCACTTGCTGTATCTTTTGACTTTATGTAATGCAGAGACTCACATAAACTAAGACTACTCTTAACCCTAAGGGGTTTCTTTGCATGATGGCTCCTCTGTTGCTTGTTTTATCAATCAATAACCAACTGAAACTCAACTTCAGTTCTAATCCCCCAGTTCTCCCTGGGATACAACATGCAAATAGCTCGACATAAATCATGTGCCTAAAAATAAACAGTACTCCAAACCTTTGCAACGGAAAGAAGGAAAAAAGAGGGTTAATAAAACCTTACTCATTTGGATACCTGCTTCAAGCTTTTTTTCTTTAGAAGTGCTTTTTACTACTTGAAAGATTTATTAAAAGGATATATATCCCTAGGCCATTTTTCCTATAAAACATGAGCATGAGACTTCCTTAGGGACATGACTGTGTGAATTTATTTCATTTGAAGAGCATTAGAAAGGCAAAAACACAAAGAGAAAGTGTCAGGAATCTGACTCATAACAGGAACATAAAGATTAACCACTTTCATCTGTTTGCCTGACTAATAGTGGAAGAAAAAAGAGCCTTAAATACTTTCAAGCAAAGTCTGTAAAGTTATTCAAGATTTGAGTGGCAGTGAATAATCCAGGGAAACTACATCAGTGGTGGAAGTTGAGAAATGCTGTTTAATAAACAAAAATACAATGTGATACACAGTGTGCAACCGACAGACAGGAAAGTTTACCTGTGATCATTATTTTTTTGGCTATATTTCATGGAACCCATAAGATACGGATGGAATGCTGCAAGACATAAAATGTTTCCCTTTGACAACCTAAAAAGAAAGTGTAATTTCATAGTTCTGTTCATATGTCTATGTCTATCTCATATCAGTAGACTAAGACATATTTGACTAGTAAGCTAATTATTTTGATGTAATTCCTATGAGTAAGGTCCCTAGAACTCCAGTAGGAGAACTATTTTTTCTTCTTCTGGATGGAGAAGAAAGCCTAGACAAATTACAGAGTTAAGTTAATATTTTTATGTACCAGATGTTTCAACTGAAACTCAAATGTATTTTGTTTTTCTCTCATGTGATAATCCAGAATTTGTTCTTTGCCTCCCCAGCATATGTCAAAAGCATTCACTGGGAAATATGAAGATAAGATTCTGTGAAAACCTAACTAAACCAACCTGTTTAATTCTTGTACTTCATGCTCAGAAATTTAATAATTAACTATAAATACTGACAATGACTGCTTCTTCAATATAGCTTTTTTGGGGGGGTAGCTCTTGTTTTCTGTAAATTGACAAAATAATTGTGATCATGATATGAACTAAGACAATCATGACAGTTTTCCAGATTTCATTTTATGATACGCAAGTGTTCATACATCTTCATGCAGGTAAAAAAGCTGCCATACATGCCAAATTAATGCATCTCTTACTGCAAAAAATTATTTATGTACCAAAATATGAAAGGTTCAAGTAATGTTAAATGTGTCAATGCCTATGCATGATACCTGGAAGAGCCCAGATTTTAATTATTAAAAATATCCAAGACTTAATTTCAGTTACTGACATAATTGAAATAAAAACATGAATAACAATAATCTAAAGCATTTTCTACTTTTTTTCCTTATAATTGCTTGATAGCTTGTACTACATGGACAGGTGATAAAAAAGCTAAATCACTTTCTTGGGTTGCAGTATAATAATTCATTGAGTGACTTCTGAAGCATATTTAGAAAATATAGCTTTTTGGAATGTACTGTCTTTTATATTTATCTATTTAGGTGAAGTAAAGATAGAATATCTAACTTATCAATAGTACACATCAAATTATCAATTTAAATATTAATGAGGATTTAAAAATTACCAAGATTTATAACATGGCAAGAAATGATGCAATTCTCCTCAAATCAGAATATCTGAATAGGCCTAATCAGTTAAGAGGTATTAAACACAGAAGAGATAGCATTCTATCTATATATTACTTTATTAAAACTATTTTATATGAAAATACCCCCATCTTTTAGAGCATGTAACTAGACAGCAAGTAGCCAGTATACCCTATAGATGATTTCATATATTTAATCATAAGTGATGCATTTCTAGACTCTCAGAAATTGCTGACGTTTCATCTGTCCTATTCTAGATGAAGATTTCTAGGCATTTCTTCCCAGCGCTCTCTTAAGCAGCACATACTCAGATCAGTGCCTGGATAAAAATGAACTATGTCTTCTGTTTGATTTAGAATAGTTTTTGTCCTTTTTTATCACTGAAAACTGAGAAAAAAGTTGAGGCACCAGGGAGTTTTCAGTCCAGCTGTTGTGGCACAGATCAATATTTAAAATGCACAGTGGCGATTTTTCTTCCCTTGAAAGTAGGACTTTGTGCCCTGAATTCTGGTACTGTTAAATCCAAGACTTTATCAGTGTTAAACACAAACCCTAATATTGGTTTTTATCCAGAAGCACTACTCCACTGACAAACTAAACAAAACAGTAATATACTTCAGTCATCAAGTAAATATAACAGTAATAAAATTTTTAATTTGTGTTTGATTTTTGTGCTTCCCTGGAGGAATTTTCAAGCTATAATACTTTATGAATTAGGAGTTAAAACAATACAGCTTGAGGGAAATAACACCTTCAATCTTATTTCTTGATTTCACAGAGTTAGAACAACAAACTTTTGAGTGAGAGCTCATGAGTGCATGGGTAAAGCTGGCCAATGGAAAGGTTCCTGATTGAAAATAGGTTTCATCATTTTCCTAGGGGTAAATCTGCTTCTAAAAGATTACTTAGTAAGGTACAGGTGAATTGCAGGTGTTCTGTGTATCATCTTATTGCCACCAACTTCTCATGCGTGGGGTTTATGAGCCAGATGACAATATACAATTTTGCTGCCATATCCCTCTCCTACATTTCACCATAAAGCTTTTAATTCTGTAATTATGTCCTGATGCAGTGTACTCTGTGACACCCCTCCCAAGTGGGCAGATGTTCCTAAGCAGATCTCTTATGTTGTGAAAGGAATCTCCCTTGGGTTTAGCACTGTCAGCCTGCATTAAGAGCAGGTATGAAAGGTAAGAAGCAGATGCGTCGTGCTATTTCTGTTTGACACACTGTACCTCCAGCCAATGTTTTCCACTGGTACAGCAACACTGAGCCAACAGGCTAATGAATGGAGCCTGCAGAATACATTGTTAACCTGCAACCTCACCCAGTCTCCATGCAGTCTATTAAGTCAGTACTCCTATTATTCACATTTTTGTGTTTACTGCTGCTGATACATTTGCTGTTGTACTTTATTTTGCTCCCAGTAATATACAGCTGTCTCAGAACCAAAATACCAAGGTGAGTGGACCGGCACTGGAGGGAGAAGAGGAGGAGGCTGTGAGGGGCAGTTGGTGACCTGCCGACTTACTTGCACGACGAAGCTTGCAGCATCTCCCTTTCCCTCTGTCTCCTCTCACTGACGGCCCCAGAGCACATCTGCGTCACATGCAAGGGAGGGGGCGGCTTGGTGAGAGGCGCCGAGATAGACAGAAAATTGTATACTGAGGACCTTGACAGCCTCACGGGCGGGATTTTTTTTTCCCCTCCTACGTACAGTGCATATAAAGGAGCCCCGATTTCTTCCTGTGCCAGCTCCCAGGCTTTGCCATCCCAGATAACGGCAGGCATGGGACTCCCCAGAGAAATGGGATGGGAAGGCGGGAGGTGGAGAGAGGCTTCCAGGTGACTTTTTCCTCTCCGCCTGCACTCGGTCACGGAGCTCTAAGAGACTGAGGAGGTGCCACCTGCCTCCCGCTGCGGCTGCTGCCGCCGCCGCTCCTCTCCGAGCTCTAGCTCGCTCCCCCGTTAATCAGATTAGCGCGTCCTAGCAGCCTCCCTCACCCGCTCTTCCCTCGCAAGTGTCCGTCTCCCCTGAGAGATGTCTCTCAATTCTGCCTCTCTCTCCTCCCCTTTCCACTGATCACCGTGCAGTCCTCGTCAGCTCTGGGCATCTCACCCTCTGTCTTTCTCCCTTTCCTGCTGGGTGTCTCTACCTCCTCTTGGCTCTGTGCATCGCTCCATCCATCCTCCCTCTCTCTCCGCACTGGGGTGTGCGCGCATCTCTCTCCGCCCGGCGGCTGCCACCCCTCGCCCTACAAGCCCAGCGCTGCCCGGAGGAGCCGCCGCTGCCGCCGCTGCCGCCGCCGGGCCCTGCCTGGCCGCCGTGAGTGCCGCCTCAGCCCGCGCCCGTCCCCCGCCCGCCGCGGCACCATGTCCGGCTCCGGCAGGAAAGACTTCGACGTGAAGCACATCCTGCGCCTCCGCTGGAAACTGTTCAGCCACCCCTCGCCGGCGGGCGGCCCGGCGGGGGGAGGCTGCCTGCCGCCCGACAGCAGCTTCGAGCACTGGGGACCGAGCCAGAGCCGCCTGCTGAAGAGCCAGGAGAGAGGCAACGGCGTCTTCTGGAAGAAATCCGCCTCCTCCGCCTCCTCCTCGGCGGCCACCACAGCCAGCGCGCCCAACGGGACGCTGCTGCCCGCCGGCGGCCGGCCGGCCGCGGGGCACGGCCCGGGACCGCCGCCGCCCCGCACCGTCTTCTACGTGGAGTCCCTGGAGGAGGAGGAGGAGGAGGCGGTGCCCGGCGGGATGGAGGTGGCCCGCGAGCCCGAGAAGCCCCTGGCGCCGGCGGAGCGGGAGGAGTCGCCGGGGGGCTGCGCCGATGGAGGCAGCCGGGCAACAGGTGACGGAGGCGGGCACAGGTAGGGCAGCTCCGGCGCCTCCTGCGCGCCCGGTCCGCCGGGGCATCGCGGAGCTCATCGCGGGGCTGTGCGGCCCCGGGGCGGTGGCGGGGCGGGGGCGCAGCCGGGCCGGTGCGCTGGCCTTGGTGCGGGAGGGTGCGGGTCTGGGAGAGGGACGAGTCCTACAGTTTGAACTGGCGGGGTTTGGAGGCGGAGGGAAGGGCGGCTGGAGGGCTGCCCAGGGTCCCGGGAGAGACCGGCCAGCTCACGGTCAAGGTGCCGCGGACCAAGGATGCTGCCCTTGGCCTGCCCATGGCCGTGCCCCTGCTCCTGGCCTGCGGCTGCCCCTGACCTGTCCCCGTCCCCGTCCCTGTCCCTGTCCCTGTCCCTGTCCCTGTCCCTGTCCCTGTCCCCGTCCCCGTCCCTGTCCCTGTCCCTGTCCACGCCTCCGCCCCTGCACCTGGGCTGCCCCTGCCCGAGAACAGGCTCCTCTCAAAGCCGGCGCTCCGCGCTGGGGACCGTCGCTCCCCAACTTTCTCAGAAGTTTATTAAAACGCTAGCGGGAGGTGGTGTACTTCTGGGTAATGGGATGACAGGTGAAAGCTCGGAAGTAAAAGCGTCCACTTTCTTGAAAGTCGGCGGTGTTACAGCCTACCTCAGAGAAAAATACTTGAAAGAATTTTATGAGTCATCAACTGAGTGACACATGAGAGAATGTAAGAGCAAGAAAGACACATCCAGATTCTTGCATTTCATACAAATGCGTTAATGTTGAATTGCTTTTCCTTCCCCTTCCCTGCCCTCCTCATGCCCAGCTGAAACAGAAATTAAAATCTTTTGAAGAAGGAAATGTAGCTGACAGAGAGCTTTTAGAAAAACTCTGATACAGATAGTCCTAAGCGTAAAATGAGTCATTACTTTAACTCTGCTTGCTCCTGCCTCCCCACAGTTTACTTCATTTTCATTTCCCTTGATTTTTATTTTTTTTTTCCTATGGAGAGAAATGTGCTGTTCAGTTTCTAAATATGAAAAGAAATAAAATAAATTATTTGTTTTGTTGTTCTTATTTTCATATTAGAAGTTAAATATATAGTATTAAATATTTTATGACGTGAAGGGATAGCACTGTGCTTATGTCTGGATTAGTACAGCTGTAGATAAACAAATGGGTGTGTAACTTTGAGTATGTTACACCTTTTCAGAGAGCTCTAAAGCATATGTTCACTCCTTGAATTGTTTTGTCTGTTAGCATAGTTTATTTCATAGGAGCTACGTAATATAAACTTGTGAAATAGCTGCTAATGAGTTATGGTATATTTTTAAAGCAAAAGCAATACTGAAGTTTTCATGAACACTGGAAGTTGTTCTGAGCAACAAGAGGGTGCTTATCCTAGGATTCAATTCAAATTATCAGATACACTACAAAGACAGGTAATACACCAACCCTAAAATTATATCTTCAAGGTTTTTTAAGAGGGAATGGGAGAGGTTCAAAACTATTACAAATATAATTTCATTCTGTGGACTTTTCATTTAGGTGTGTCACTGATCTGAGATTCTGTAGAGATCTGCATACTAACCGAAATTTACTGAGTGGCACCACTTGATTTGTCCATAAGATTTTACTTGATAGAATGTATGTACTCTGTGACACTATATATCTGATTACTGCTCTCGATTTTCACAATCCATTTCATGTTCTTAATTCATTGTTACTGAAACAACACATCTAGTCATCAGTAGCTCGTAATTCTGTTGAAGAAATATGCTCAAATTTGTTCAGATTTAAAATAATTGCTTCAGGAGATGTGATTTCATTATTGATGAAAATGCCACCTTTTGAGGTATGAAAATGTTTAAGATAGTTTTAGAGTCTAAGACTTGACTTTCTCTTTCTTATTAAAGAACCTTTCATTTCCCTCTAGGAACTTTGTATGTTATGTCAAGAGGTGGTCAAGTGCTGCAAAAATGACAGTTCTGTGCTTGAAAGTTCTTTGATCCAACAATCTTCTAATGCCCTGGAAAGTTATGTCTCACTCATTCTGTAGACATAAGTCTTTTTATAAATGTTTTTTCTGCTATTGGCATATATGTAGAAGTGAAAATTGCTTTTTGTTTTTTATTTTTAGTGCCTACTTAGTATGATTGTACCTCCAAAATAGTGTTGGTTGGATTCTTGTTTGGCGTTTTTGTTTGTTAGTTTCTTTGTATTAATTTTTTTTCTCATTTAGTCTCCTCAGCTTGGTACATGAATTTTGTCCTGGTATCCTTTTTCAGCTCAGCTGGATTTGTTTTTCAGTGGAGTTTTAGTTACTGTTTCTACATCTAAGCTAAACACAAAGCTGGATAATCTTGAATTCTTGGTTTTAATGTTCTGTTAGATATTGTGAGATTTATTTAATGAGAGAATATGGTTGTGTAATAATAAATACAGTCTACTTTGCTAATTTGGGTTTTTCTGCATGTTTCTGAAGAACATCCTGTCATTACAATTGTACAGTTTGTCTATGCATAAGTAAGGAATAAACGTGGATAGTCCTACTGGCATTGAGAAGACTGAAGAGTTAGATAGAGCATGTTATAAAGTACTTATCTAATTGTTCTACTTTCTATATTGTATCTGTAAAAAGAAAAAAATGTTTTACAGTTAACAATTAGTGCTAGAACATGGTCTGATTGCTTGAAATTGCTTAGAAACATGCATATCAAATTGGTTTAGAGCTGGCATGACAAAATTGTCAATAGATGCAGTGGGGATTTAAAGATTCGTTTTTTGATCTTCATTTCCTGAGACAAAACCGGTAGGAAAAAAATCTATAATACGAATTTTTATTAAAATTTACAAATCAGCCTCAAAATGCTTGGAAAAGACCAGTGCAAAGATTTGTGATGCATCCATCAAAGCCTCAAAGTTTATAATGGAGATTTTACATGCTTACAATGGCTCTTTTCAGGTGACTTGTTAATCAACCCTCAACATGAATGGGATTCACTTAATAGGAAAAGAGTTAGTATTTTAGCCCCTCCTTCTGAATGGGTGGTAGCATGTTTTCCTTACCTCACACTATTCAAATCCTATGAAGATGTAATTTCTCATGAGCCCTTGGCACTGTTCACCACTACACTCAATATGTTCCTCACAAACTAGTAACAGGTTTATTTTTACAACAGCCCTATTCTACAGAGGAGGGGCAAGCCAGAAAGAGAGATAAAAGTTAAAAAAAAATTGAATTGATTGGTTTCAGAACATATAGCACTTTTCTCCCACTACTTTCCCTGTTCTCAGTTGCACCCATAAATGAGGAGCCCATCTGCAAACCAGTCCCAGACTCCTCTGGTTGTGTGCGAGAGGAGTGGAGAACACAGAATTCAATTAACATTTGGTTTAAGAGACACTTCCAAGAAGAATATGCCAGATATGCCTAACCCACGTAAAGCAAGCACTGACAATGCAGAAGTCTTTCATAAAACATACAAGAATTCAAAAATACAGCTTCTGAAAGAAGATGGCAAATCCTTCCACCATTCGATAATTTCTAATAGTGTACTGTAAAGAAAGAAGCAAAAGGACTGAATACTGTGCCTTCCTCACACAACAGAGTTTCATGCTCAAATGTTGAGTCACTAGAAAAGTAATGAGGAAGGTATTTTATGTGTTTCTGTCAAGTTTTGTCAATGGGAAGTAAAAAATTCAGTATTAATGGGAATCCAAAAGGTTAATAAGTGAGAGAATAATTTTCTAATTCAAACATTAACTGAGAAATTTAGTTTGCATGTCTGTAGTCAAAACTATTTATTTAAATTAAATCACTGTGATCAGTGTAGAATCAGGAACATAAAAATGTGCACGGTTAAACTATATGATCAAAGCTTTTGTATAAGCATTTCTTTTGTATTTTTCTGCTCTGAGCCCACAAATCCTGCATTTTGATGCTTTTGCCCATTAGCCTCCACTTCCAAGTCTTCTTCCTTTTCTCCTAGCAACCTACAATCTTGTGGTTGGCATGCTGCTGTAGAAAGTTACGAATTTGAAACCTATCAGGATGAGCAACATTCCCAATGCAGCTTTCTAATTTAATGAGAAAATATTTTGTCCATTTTAGAAAATGTAGATAAAACTGTCATAAAAATATGCTACTTGACTATTTCATGTACTGCTGTAACTTTTTCTAGTCTTTAGAGAGGATTCTGGTCCCTGGTTTCTAAGTAAATGGAGCTTCCTGTTTACAGCTTTCATCTTGGTACCTGAACTTACAAGAAGAGAAGAATCAAGATACCTTCCTGTGCCTTAGTCTACCCTGTGAGCTCTCACACCTTCAAGTATTTTCACAACTGATCATGTGGCCTTTCTGAGGTGTTATCCATATTTGAACCATACCTTCCTTCTCCTGTGATAACCAGATCCTAAAATTAGATCCTAAAGAAATCAAATTAATAGCTGCTTATGTTTTTTGTATTATCTCATATAAACTGCTTTGTTAAGAAGGTAATTCAATTATTAGGGTGGAATATAGATCACACAATTCTGCATTTCTAGGTTATGGAATCAGAAGATGATAATCCATTTGTTTTTGTCATGAGCCAGTTTTTCAACTTTATTATGAAACTTCTAAAAATGGTTATATAACTTGTAGGCTTTTATATTTGTACTTTTAACTTTCACAACAAAAGAATCAGGGTTGCTACACAACACAGGCCACAGACCTTTCTCCTCCAAAGTTCTTATTCATTCTCAGAGGATCTATGCTCCGTGCATGGGATGCAGAAGAATCAGGTGATAAAAATAGTGCAAGATCACATAGCTGAAGACTGTATATATATACGTGTATGGAATTAGAGAAGTTACAAAGAGAATCTAGGTCTAGAATTTCCTAACTTTAAAAACTGGCTTTGGTACTTGTAGAACAGCATTTCTAAAGCTTGTCTGTTTGTTTTGGTTTGGTTTTTAACAAAAGAAGCAGAAGAGCACACAAGTCACTTCATGTACTGGCACTTCTTTTGTCCATCACTTGAATACAGAACTGAAACCTGAGGATTCACTGTGTATCCCATTGCCACTTGAACTGATAGAATAACTGACATCAGAAGAAAGTTCTTAATTTTTTGTTGGTAATTACAATGGTGGTTGTGTACTTTCTCTGCTGAATGTTGAGGACTTCCACAGCGGAAGATATTGTAAGGCTTTAGAGTCTTCCACTGCATTTGGAATTTTTGTGAAAAGCAGACTCATATATCTTTCTTCCTGCTGCTCTGGAACTTACTGTCTTTTGTTACATTCGCTTTACTTTTTTTGTGGTTTTTTTTTTTTTTTTTAATTGAATGTGTATTGTCCTCTACCTTATTCTTGCTTCTTTTTTTCCTGCTTTCCATGGTCTCAAAGGATTCCCAACTGCCTTCTTCAAGTCCTAGGTTCCTTACTGTCATGGTTTGAGCCTGGCACAGAGCCAGTGCCCCCATGAAAATGCCTCACCCTGGTGTCTGCTGTGAGATGTGACCAGGAATAAGCAAAACAGGCTCCAACTTAAACATAAAGAGCACTTTATTACCTAAAACTACAGGAAAAATAGGGAAAGACTATAAGGAAAAGGAAAAAAAAAATTGAAAACCTTACAAAAAAACCATTTTCCTCCTCCCCACTCCCTGACTTTCCCAATCCAATACATTCTCTCAAAAAACACCAACTGCCCAGCCCAGCACGACACTTTAGTATACTCAAACTGCAGTTCATGAAGAGGAAAGGAGTCCTTCTTGTTCCATAGGCTTCTGGAAACACACTGAAAACTTCGGATGCTTCTTTGTCACTTCGGCACCGCCCGGGGGAAAAAAAAAGTCTTTTTGCCGCTTGTGACATGTTCCTTCCATGCTCAGTGCTCTCACCACTGAGACATGGATCAGAGCTGCTTTTAGGGTGGTCTTTCAAGGATGCCTTGTCTCACTCCAAAAAGGCACAGTCTCTGCTTTTGGGACAACTGTCCCCCCCATATTTTTCCAACCCCCTGGGGCCAGGGGGTCCTCACAAATGAACCCTCCTGGTTTTGAGGCACTGCCTCCCCCTAAATGCAGTCTGTGTCACAGGAACAACTGAGTCCATGGCTACAAGAAAAAGTCCAGCCAAAAGGCCACTCCAAATCATCTCTCCCCATCCAATCATCTCCACAATCTCCGGGCCAAGTCATCTCATCTCTCATCTCCCTTCTTATTCAGCTTCGAGGAGGATTAGCATTTTTGTAAGGCCCCAATCATGCAAGAAAGGGTTAAAAGTTTTCAGTCTCTGCTGTCGGTCCCGGAGCGACTCCCACGCACGCTGCCCACACGCTGCCGCTCCGGCCGGGCAGTCTTCCTCCCCCTTCTCGCTGGCTGCTCTCCTGGGGGGGGGGGGGGGGGGGGGGGGGGGGGGGGGGGGGGGCTGGCTGCCCGATGTCTCGATGTCTCTTGGGGCTCCCCCACCCTTCCATCCTTGAAAGCCCCCTCAACCCCCACCTCTGTCCAGGCCCCAGGCCTACCGCATGGCTGGCCCCTCCCCCGCCCAGCAGCAGTGGGCCGGGCGGGGGAGAGAGATCTGAACTCCTCGCCCGACGATGTCCAAAAGAGGAAGTGCCAGGGCAGTGCCTTGCTTTTAACCCCTGTGTATTCTCGGAGGTGTGTCCAAACCCCACTGGCCACACCGGACGCCAGTCTCAAACCCAAAACCTTCATTGGTTTGACCACAGCTTCCCAGAATTCCCACTCCTTCCTGGTCAAACCATGACACTTACCCAGAAATCATTACTTGGTTTTACCATCTTCTCTTACCATCTGCTTCATTGATTTACTAACCAGGTTACTTTCTGTCCAGTCTTGCCTGTACCTTGTCCTAGATGCTTACAAAAATAAAGTCAGGTTTCCCCTAGTTCATTAACAGCTTCTTGGACCTCTCATTCTTCTGTTTCTCCCTGAGTGTTTTGCAATCTTTGAATTTTGATATCATTTAAGCCTTCCCTTATCTCCTTAGCCATTTTTTAAGAAAATCCTAATAGAATTCCCATTCCTATGTTTTTACCTCAGCTCCCCATTTTACCTTGTTCTCTGATTTGTTTTATCACTGGCTGCCAAGCTGATGGTGGTATTTGCTGTGTTTAATGGGTCAGCAAGACACTTTAGTTTGAGTAACTCATTCAGTCCATGATGGGGATTTGTCCTATCTTATCATCTCATCTCATCTCATCTCATCTCATCTCATCTCATCTCATCTCATCTCATCTCATCTCATCTCATCTCATCTCATCTCACCTTTATCTTAGATGCACATTTTTGAAGAAGGTGAATTATTTTTCAGATGTCCCTATTTCTCTTCATTGACTAAAGTGACTAGTTCAGGTTCAAATGTTTGATTTAAATGTTTAATGTTCAATTAAATTTGGTAAAAAGAACACCATTTGAAGTCTGCATTGCAAATTCAAGCTGTTCTAAAAAGATAGAATAAGTGGATAGAATTATTGAATTATTATATTCTCACAGTGTTATTAAGAAGCATATCACTCATCTCAAAAAAAGTATGGATGCTGCTAGAGAACATGAGCCCATTAAACATACCAGGAAGCAAAGGACTTGACCAGTTTTTTGGTTGTTGTTACCCACGTACTTTCAACATCGACAAAACCAACCATTGTTTTTTCCTCTGGACTAAGTTGCACTGTTTTGCAGGAATATTTTTAAAAAATGCAACATTAAAGAAAGATTTGGCAGTGAAAATATCAGTTGCACAGGGAGTGACTGAATCAGTGAAATACCTCTAAAACTATGGACCTCTTAAGGGTAACATCAAAGAACATTGCAAAAGGGAAATGCTTTTCAACCTTTTCATAGTCGAAGTAAAAGAAAGAACAGAGAATAGCCATCTTTAAAATCCAATTGATGGTGAATCATTATAGATAAGTCTGCAGAAATACTGTTGGCTTGAATATATTTTTTTTTCCCTCGAGAAAATAATTTCTGGAATAATAACAGTAGGGACATATATAAGTCTATATATGCTCAAATAAATATGTACCATCTACATTTCTCTCTTAATATAAACATGATAAGATTTACATATATAAAAGTGCATATATGTATATAATTTATATAGTTCTTAATAAATAAATTAGAGTTGATTCCTATATAATATGTTTGTGAACAGTGAAGCTCATTTAAATATTGTACATGGAAAAAAATAGAGCATATTGTTGGAATCTGTTAAAGTCATAAGAATGCTGCTGATGCATACAGATAAACATACTCCTAACACATAATCATTGCTTTCCAGCAGCTTCTTCTTATCCTTGTGACACATTTTTTTTGTACCCTGTTGGAAGCAGTTTAAGAATTTGCTCTTTCTATCTGTATCTCAAGCTTGCATTTTTTAGGTGAAAATTACTCCTTAAATGTTATGCTGTGATGTTTTGGCAGAATTTTCTAGCATACAAGTTTCCTGGTGTTGTTAGAACAATTTTTTAGAATACAGAATCGATGATCTAAAGTAAACTATTGACACTAGGGAAAGAACTAGATGTTGTTAAAAGTTTCAAAAAGGAAATTTATCTTGTAAAAAGTTGAGAACTGCTGCAACCCAAATCCCCAGACTTTAACTTTACCAAAAATTTAATTTCATCAGTATCTAAATTTTCTGATTTTTATTTCAAAAAGTCATAACTTACCAATAATTTGAGATGAACATAGATCCAAAATACTAAACTATTATGACTTTTTAGTAAGAGTGTAAGTTAAGGTTATAACTTTGTTTAGATGTTTTTCTATTAGTAATTTAAATATTTTTTGTAAATTTTTGAAAATGTTACTTTTAACTGTAATATTGGGTTTAAACATTGTCATCATTTATACTTTAAAAATCGTCTTTTAGGTGAAAACTTTTTTCTTCAAAATAAAAGAAAGTAAGTTTCTCCAAAATTCATGTTAAAAATTAGCTTCAAGTTTATGTCGCATTGTTCTTTCCATATCTTCTATTTCCAGCTGAAGTCTTGAATGTTTGTACTGGCTGTGCTGAGGATTACTGTCAGTTTAGGTCAGTGTTACAGTTCTGTAGTCCTAATGATATATATTCACAGCATCAGAGGGGATTGCCACAAGTAGCCTGGTTTTCCAAAGCACATTTGGAGTCATATCTCCTATTTCTTTACTCTTCAATCCTTTACTCCATCTCTCCCTGCCACGTTTTGGCTGTCACACAGACCTTTCCCATCAATTAGGACCCTCAGTCCATTCTTTCACTTGCTCAGGCACATCTTATCTCTTGATTTCCATTTTCACTACTTTATGTGGAATTTCATCTGTTCTTGACTCATGGAAAATATTGACTTTAATTAATGAGATAAAATGGAAAATAAATTATGGGTGTTTAACTCTCAGAAATGAGCCAACAGAAAAACACAGAAGAGAACAACAGAAAAACACGGAGAGAATTAAGACTTGGTTAAATGTTGTGTGTATTCCAAAGTTTGGACTTCAACTTATTATATTAAAATGGAATGTTAGAAATAAAACATGTAAGATTATGTAAAATTGAAAATAAGAGCTTTTATATTTTAGTGTTTGCCGTTATCTCGAAATTTGAGAGATGGAAATGTCTTTTTCAAAACTTAAAAATTATTTCTTTAATCTTAACCAACAATCTTTATCACACAGGATTGATTTTATGGATTTAATATGCAATGATTTTCTTATTCTTTAATAAGTAGCTGGGTGAAGTTCATGGAACGCATCATCTGCAGTTCATTCCTTTTTTAACTCTATCAGTCAAGTTTTCTGTTTGACTATATTTCATCAAAATTAAAATATTCAACCTTTTGTAACATTTGTATTTTCCTGTCATCTGTTTTCATCCTTCCTCCCACTCTTACCATACGGAAAAAACAGCACTGTTTTGACCTTGGTGTCTTTTTGCTGCTACATAGGTTTGCTTTGTGCAAAACTCATGAAGGAAAACAAAACCAAATTAAATTTTAAAAATCACAAAAGATCCTTGGATCTGAATGGGTATAATCGCATGCAGCATCTTTGCTGAATGAAGTCCTAGGACTGAATACTATTTGGCCTCCTAATTATTTCTAGAGATTCTTCAATGGTTTAAGGGATCCATACCCAAAAATAGTGTTGAATTATGTAAGGAGAAAAAAGTACAGGATACATACTTCATGCCAAATTCTGTTGCGCTCTGTTTTTCTTTGAAACTATGGTTTCTGAGATTATTTTATATTCTAGCTGGGAATAGGTTCTTTCAGAGTGTAGAAGTTATTTTACCTTCAGCAAGTATGGAGAAAACGTTATAAAAACCACTGCATATGTATTTGCAGGAATATATGGCACTTCAGATACTCAACTTTTAGTTCTTGGATGGACTTCTGATTGCCTACAGAGATATAACTTCTTTTCATTTCGTGGGCCAGTCAGGCGGATCACTTGTCCAAGCCAATCTGATTCACTGCTTTTTTCCTCATATTCCTTGTTATTTCTCTACTTATAAATTGGAATATGTAATATTGGTGTGCCTCCATCCACTACTAATTTCCACGTGCATTGCTATAATTTTGTTCATGCACTCAAATGATAATAGTTTATGAATGTCCAAAAGATTAAATTCATAAAGTTATTTCTGTTATAGAGTTTTGTAAAGATAATCATCATGCTAAATGCAAACCTTCTGTGTGTAATGTCTGGTGGCTCTTATTTATGCTGTATTTATTTATTGAATTCTCTTCTGTCAGTTGTTTGATCATCATTTTGCTATTAACTTAACCACAAAGATAATCACATTTTATATCAATTATCTGAAGTTCAGAACAAAAATACCCCTTCAAAGCAGGAATAGTAAGAGTAACTCCAAAGTAAACTAGACATCAAAAATAGGGAAGGAAAAAGGAGAAAGAAGGGAAGAGAGAAAATAAAATAAACAACTCCATTATATTAATTAGTGGGAACAGTTTTTTAAACTATTTTTAGTCTTCTATGGATAAACATAAGGACTTCAAACTACAGTCACATCTAAGAAGTTGTTTTTTAATAGCAAAATTCAATTAATAATTGTTTGTTAATCAACAATGCCTTCACCAACATATTTGATGATAATTAATCCTCCTGAGTTAAGTTTTTGCGTATCTTGACTCTGGTATTTTAATTTAGAAGATTAATGACTTTTGTTTGAAAAGTAATAGTCTTTGAGAGGATAGAAATTTAGATGAAAATGAATGCTTCTCTACACTGTTCATTGGAGATTTAAAAGGAATTTATGAAAACTGCTATAAAAGGGATTGAAGAGGAAAGCCTTGACATTCAAAATTAGTAACAGTAGTTGTATCAGTAAGAATTAGATGTTTCTTATGCACCCAGTACTTTCATTTAAGTCAGTAAGGACTAAATAATGAAGAAAAACATATGCTTTTTAAAAATAAAAATGAAAATATTTTAAAATGATTCACCCATATGTTGTAGGAGAGAATTAAAATACACACAGTAATCTTGAAAAAAGTAAAAGACCTCTGAGAAAATGAATATGGAGTAGTGCAACTTGCTATCCTGTCACAACCACAATCAGCAGAGATGTGAAGTAGGATCAAATGTCTAGATAGCATTCTGCAGAAGTGTTGCACTTAGTACAAAGCAAGTAAAATATGAATCGAGTATTCCATACAACTGCTAAAATTTAATCATAGGAGTACATGAACAGACACATAGCCTGTGAAAAAATGAATTTCTATTTTCTGATCTGTTTGGGTACAGCCTCAGCTCTACTGTATTGTCCAGAACTATCAAGAAATGCTTGGATTGTTTGAAGAAATTCCAGGTAAAAAAAGTTACTATCATTTTAGAAAACATGTTGTACCAAGAAAAGATTATCACAGGAAAGAAATGTTGCTGTATTTTTTAAATACAAAACGGGTTTACTGCTAGTGGTGTGGACTCTTTAATATCTTGGATTATAAGATTATAGTAAACTAGACAAACTTCTGTCAACTGTGACATGTTTAGACATGACAATCTTTTTGCCTTGAAGAAAGAAGAACATTCAATAATATCTCACAAACTGTCACTAAGTATCTTTCTATGAAAAGGTTGCCTGCAGATACTGACACAGTTTAAAAAAAAAAACCTAACCTTTTGTATGAGGACTCAAAGTTTTTTATCATTCACTTTTTACAACAGTCATTGAATATATCTTTTAGAATTTAAGTACATCCTCTCTTTAAGTTTTATGAGTTCATCTGATTTGCTGTTCTGCTGGAGTACTGTGGTGTGCCAAATCTCATGACTGTGCATAACCAAAATCAGTCCCCCTCATTTAGACATTTAACATAATGCACAGACTGATATCTTAAAAAGCTTAGTGTTCAAAGAAATTCCACTTATTGAAAGTGAATGCCAGTGCTATTATTTGTGGATGATTTGTTTTGTGTATTTGTTTACCATGGGTTTTTTTTTTATCTGTTTGTTTTCTAAGACAGAACACTGAAGCAAAAATAAATTAATTGCATGGGGGAATTTATGAACTGAAACTAGCTATTTTGAGTCTGAGTCCTTAAAGGCAAGATCTTAAATCTCCATCAAGTAAATGCTACTGTAAAATAAATTTATGCACAGTACTCATAAAAAAGAAGCCTAGGTACGTAATGAAAACTTTTGTATTTGGTTCATCAAGCTGTAACTCTTTAGCTATGTGAAATTTGATGTGTTCATTTCTGTGCACAAGCTTTGTCGTTATCCCCCATAACTATCCCACTGTATGTCATATTTCTCATAACATTATCTTAAAAATATTGTGGAAAATACAATGAAGTTTCTTGCTTCCAGATAGTCAATTAGATACAAAATAAAAACTTAAAACCATTTTGTATGGTTCCCTAAGTAATGGCTAGTGCCATTTCTCTCACCACCATGAAAGTTGAAAATTTGAGTTTTCTTCAGGTGATGCTGTTTTCATGACAGGCTTCAAACATTACTAAAACTGAGAGTTGAAATAAGACCTGTTTATGTGTAAGACTCTTAATCCTCTCATAATAAAAGAGTACACAATATTAAGAGTGTAATGCATAGAATGAAACATGGTTGTCTAATAAGGGAGATTTCTGTCTGAAGTGTCCCATTTCCTTTGTAGGGGTGACTGGAAATGTAGCAAAAAAGAGGCAGTGAGTAGCTAGGAAAGGAAGGAATGTGAGTTATCTTATGAATCCTAATATAAAAGGCTTACTTCAGAAGGAGAAATTCATTGGAAGGTTTCTTTCCAAATTTTGGTGATTAAGAAATGATACAGATGTTTCTTAAATCTTTGGTCTGCTGTTGAAATTAATTCCTTTAGGGATGCAGCAAAAACATTTTGAAAAGAGAACAGTTAAAAAAAAAAAGGATACAAAAACCTAAAAAAAATTGTGAGATCAATTAATCTCAAATGAAATTTGGAAAGTACCCCTTTTTTCTTCCCCCCCACAATCTAAGTGTTCTTTTACCACAGAGATGTGTCTAGGCATATGTTATTTTGCAAGGTGAAGTCAAATAACATCTCTCTTCAGGGCCTTGTTTTAGTTTTTCCCTCTTGGCTTTTTGTGTAGTCTAAACAGAGCCACCCATGATTATTGTACTGTAGGAAAAGCTCAGTATACTTCAGGACCTTTACTTAGTTTGACTTTTTATGTTAGCATATGAAAACAGAAGTCGAAAAAAACCAACCCAATCCAACAGATGGTCTGTGCATTCTGCTCCAAGCAGATGATAGATTCATTCTCTAGTGTATGCATTGTCTGCTAAGAGTTTTCAATAAAGTATGATTATGGCCTAAATTGCTCAGAAAAATGTCAATGTCTTTTTAAAAAAATCATTTTAGATGGTGAGAAGTCTACATATTTCAACATATGTACAGTTGTATGCTTCTGTGATATAATGAATATAGATATTTGATATTTAAATATAGTAAGACAAATCAGAAAAATGCTAATTTCTGGAAGTGTTCCTACCTCTCTTTGCAAATGTCATGTTTTGACTATCTATTGCAAACTTTGCTGTCAGGGCCACAACACTGTAATAAAACTTTTCTCTCTCTAAGTCTGAGCATATTGAAATAACAAGTAGATGGATCTCACTTTCCTCACTGATTTGTATTGATTTTTTAAATATATATTTTTCATTATTTAGTCCAAAATTTCCTGGAGAATACGCAGATAGTAATACTGGCTTTTTTATATTTTGAAAAAACCCCACCACATTGGAGAAGAGTGTGATGGAACACAGAGAAATGCAATTCCCTTTTGTGTGCAGGTGAAATTTAATTTATCTAAGATTCCTTTCCATTACCATAAAAGGCAATCATTCTGTTGGAAAACAAAATCTAGCATTGTATCAGAGAAAGTAGCAGATGTAATTATTCTCTTTTCACTTTTGTAACAGTTTTTCTTTTCAGGAACAGAGCTTTGTCTAAAAATGTATAAAAATGTGCACCAAAAAACCACAAACTTTATGTCATATACAGTAGACAATTTTAAGAATATCAAAACTCAATCTAAAGCTGACATAATTTAAAAATAAATTATCTATCAAAACCAGGTATTCCTAATGACTATCCATGTAAATGTATTGCATGCCTTGTCTTTGCTATGTGGTATTTCAGAAAATCTTGCAGGGTTATGCATATTTTTGCCATAACCTTTGTCTTCTAAACCCTAATTTCCTTTGCCTCATGCTTATTCATATAAGAATGTCTGATTGCACTAATGATTATACTAAAATGGTCCATGTAGCAAATTTCTTTAGGCTTGTTTGAAAATTAATGGAAGCCAAAGTGTGTTAAAAGTAGGAATAAATAATCCTTGTGTGTAAAATTTGATCATTCTATTCTAATTCAATTCACTGTGAATGGAAGAGTCAGTCAAAAAAAATCTGATTCTTCTTTTCTGTACACAAAGCAAGGATTAACATGACTTTTCCATGAAAATATTTTTGTGGTAAAATACTCTTTTATAAAAAATGGTGGGAAGGTGTTGTTACACTGATACCATTTATTGATTAAAATAAATAATTAAGAGTTTCAGAGTTACTGAAACTTCCTATATGGCATATGAAAAAAAAAAAAAACCCAGTCTCATTAGGAAAAAAAAAATCACAGATCATAATTAGATAGTTTAAATGCCTAAAGAGCATGACAAGAACTGGTGCTAAATTATTCAAATTATATGTTGCATTGAGCTGATAAGGATATTTGTTTTGTGATTTTTGCATTCTGGTTTGTTAAATCATCAATGTTCTGATTGTATTGCTAGAATTATGGAAAATTATTTATCTCAAAATCTCATCAAATGGTTCAAGAGATGGTTTCAAATTTAATGGATGAATAAGGAAAATATATTTTATTATTATTTCTTACAGATCACATATGGTCACAGATCATATTTTGGGGAGTTTGGCCACCACATGAAAGTTTTTAAATTGCGTACTTTTTTCTGAGCACATATGTTCTTCCCTGTGAACAGTTCTCTGGCTTAAGTAATCTTTTGGGGTTTAGAGTCTCTTATGTTTATATAGACTTGCTATATGATTGAGAACGGATAAAGGTTTCAATAACAGTAATAAGTTTTAGATGGATGAACTTTACGCTACTCCTTGCCTTTTGAAGAAAATATGCTAAATAGTCTAATATGCTAAATTAGTCTTATATTAAAGTTTATAATTTACTCTCAGCATAATATTTCAGTCTTATTTTCCATTACTGCTGATAGCTACTCAGTAAGATGTAGTGTCAAAAGGAAATGAGCCA